>NC_054491.1:7500-607500 GCF_017639515.1 Carcharodon carcharias
TTAGCTCCACACAGATGGATCAGGAGGAGCAGCATTGCCTGGCACTTCCATACTCGGCACTTAAATGCTACATCTGCCACTTCATCAGCTGCTACTAAGGGCTTTGGACATAAACCTTAATGTCCACTCAAACACTCATGACATGTCTGTAAAACATACAAATGCAGCACAAAGGAGCCACCCTCAACCATGGTAACACATGTGGATTTTATTTTGATCCATCATATGGTCCAACAAAATGAATCCAAAACGTTTTCACAACTGCAAAAAATAATAATTCCCTAATCTAAGGCCAACACAAAAGTACCAGTGAGAAACCCGTGGTGTGCCTTACGTTTCCATTTGCGGGTGCTAAGTCTTGGTGCCGCCCCATTGCTCGGAGCGGCATAGCCAGCCTGCTGACTCTGCTGTCCTGTTGGCCTCGATGACCTTGGCGGACGTCCTCTGGCCCGTGGAGCCTGTGCTGACCCCGCCTGGGAGGGAGTGACCAGTTCCACAGCTGGCATCTCCCCAGTCCTCACAACTTCAAAGGATGCAATGGTCACTGGCAGAGGGGAAGAGGAGCTGCTGGCCTCATCCGGAGAGCCCTGAGAGGAGCCCGCAGAGACGACAGGCAGCTGCTGCACCAACGTGAGGTCACTTTGGACCTCCATGCTCAGCATAGATGGATGGGCACCGAGCTGGGACACTTGGTGCCCAGACCATCTCCCACATTGCCAATGACCAGCTATGGCCACTGGCACTGTGAGGGCTTGCAGGTCGGAGCGTAACCCCAGGAGAAGCCCGTCTCCAGGAGAGTTGCCAGTCTCTCCATGGAGGAAGAATGTTGCTCTGATATGAGGCTCACGGCATCACTCATGCTCCACGTGGGGTCCTCCACCACAGACACCAAGTGAAGCACAGTCTCATGCAACACTCCCAGATGCTCCCACACACCCGGTCGCATTTCCTGCAGCTGCTGTGTCGTGGATGACTCCAGAGGCTCATCATCACGCCCTGACTCCACTTGTTTCTGGTCCCCTGCAGCCCTCCAGCTGCTGGCGCCATCGGCACTCTCTGTCTCCGTCATTTCCTCCAGCGATCATGAAGTGCCCTCTCCACTGTGCCCCAGGACACTTGCCGATGTTACAATTCCCACCAATGTGCTAGTATCTGTGCTAGTGGCTGCCTCACAGAAATGGTGTGATGCAGGTGACAGCTGAGGGCCCTAAGTTGTGAGAGGGGGCATCTGTAATGAGCCTGGTCACCAGCCTCTGATGATGCTGAAAATAACAACAAGGACAGTGGATCAGTTGGCATCCACACAGTGACACATTTCATCCCTTTCCCGCAGGCTCATAATGCACTCAACCTTCCAGAACCTAAGGAAACGAACATTGGTGGGTGGCAAATGGTCAGGAGGAGGCCCAAACATTAAGGTGGATACAGATGGGCTGGTCAGATGGCCTCAGGAATGCCAAATGGAATGTTATGTGTATAAGTGTGAGGTGATGCACTTGGGCAGGGCAAACAAGGTACACGAGAAATGGTAGGACCGTGGAAAGTACGGACAATTAGAGGGACCATGCTGGGCATGTCGACAGGCCCATTAAGGTAGCGGGACAGGTCCATAAGGTGTTTAAGAAGGTAAATGCCACACTTGCTTTTATTAGCTGAGAAATAGAATGTAGGAACAGGGAGGTCATGTTGCAAATGCAAAAAACACAGCTGAGATCACAGCAATACTTCTGCATTCAGTTATGATCAGCACTTCATGGGAGGGATGTGATTGGAATGGAGAGAGTGGAGAGGTCGCTGACCAGGATGCATGATGGCCTGGAGAGTTGGAGATATGAGGGGACATCGCATACACTGGGGATATTTGCCATGGAGCACAGGAGATTGAGGGGTGACATTATTGAGCTTCATAACATTATGGGGGGCATAGTTAGGGTGGACAGAAAGCAACTTTTCCCCTTGGCGGAGAGATGACTAACCTGGTGGCATTTATTTGAGGTAAGGGGCATGAGTTGACAGGTGAGGTCATGAGGAACTTTTGCACACAGTAATGTGGGACGCACTGCCTGAAAGTGTGTTGGAGCCAGACACCCTCCTAACATTTAATAAGTATTTGGACGTGCGGTTGCAATGCCATGGCATACAAGGCCATGGGGATAGTGGTCAGAAATGGGATAAGGTGACTTTGGAAGGTGCTGGACATGTGCATCTTTGAAGGGCCAAGAGACCTATGACCCAGACCTCTGACTCTATCAGTCTGTGAATGAGCAGTGTTGCTACATTAAAGATTCCAACAATCACCAGTGCTTTGGATGGTGGGAAGACAGAGCGAATGTGACTGTGGACCACAAATACCTGGCCGCTCCACCCCAGCCTCACCAACACCTGTGGACCTGGGCCCATGGCACCTTTCCATCTCCAGGACCTCATGTACAAAATGACTCAATATCACCAACTGGGCCTGGCTGCCTCCAGTGTGCAAATGCTCATAATCATTGTGCGCATTTTTCTCCTGTAAAACAGAGAAGACCATTCATGAGGCTGATCGTTCATGTACTCTGCACATGCACACAGCACCCCAACCACAGTGGCCCATCTCAGGCCTCCAGCGCCTCCTTTCCATGTTACTGCGGTCACAAAAATATAGTATGACTGCTCCCAACCAACCACCCCCCCCACCGACCCGAACAGCCACCTTGGCCACAGTCTGCATCCATCACTTTCAGAAATACACGGTCTTAGCTCCCAAGGAGGCGCAACTAGGTGCAGCGTTGAGCCCAGCAGATGGGTCTTGGCCACGAGACCTTGAGCCTCCCCTTCCACCATCTCATCACTGTGAATAGGACACGTGTTGGAGTATTGAGTATGCGCCTAGCTGCATCTCCTGCAGGTTGCCTCCAGACTAGTCATGATCAACACATGATGCGGGGCAGAACTTATCTTCTCATGGACTGCTGAGGCTGACATAAACATGGTCACTATCTGCTTGCCCACCCAGCATGCGACAAATGCCCAACATGAGTCAATGCAGTCACGACAGTAAGACTTGGGGAGGGGTGGAGTCCTCAAAGGCTAAGGCTACCTGCTGGGTTAAATGCCCAACACCAACATGGTACTCACCCTTCCAGAGTGCAACAAATCGTTGAAGCGCTTATGGCACTGGGTCCAGGTGAGCTGCACCACATCATGGGAGCTCACCACCTCTGCGACCTCCCAGGCATGGTTGGTCATGTGGGAGGTCCTCCTCCTCCTCCCATCCTGCAGGGACCAAAACCCCCCACTGTGCTGCCACCTCCTCTAGGAGGGCAGCAAGGCAGTCATCAGAAAAGCGAGGGGCACATTGGCCTACCCTGCAGCCTGCCCTGCTCCTTTGGCCTTCCCTCAATATTGGCCAGCTGTGCAGACCCCCTGCAGTAACCCCTGCAACTGGCCATAGAGAACAGCCTACAGGAGGCTGCCAGGTCTTTTTGTAAACAGACAGCCGGGTCACCATTGGACTTGGCGGTCTGTACACCCCGCTGCAAACGTCAGACTCCCGTTCTCCACTGGAGTCGGAAATGTGCTGGGCAGGTTGTAAATGGACCGCCCGTGCAAGATGGTGACGCGGACCCGATCACAGACGGCAATCAGGTCCGCGGCATCCGTATCAGCACCTGCTCCGCCTGCCCGCCAAACGGAAAATTTTGGCCAGTTTTTCAGCTGATTTACTGGGAATATTTACAAGGGAAACCTTCGGCAAAATTTAAAGACTCTGATATCCAGGCATTTTTCACAAGTTTCATCATTGTGGCTCTGAAGTTGACCTGCAGCCATTGCTTCAAGTACTGAAACATTATCCACAGAACCTCTGCCCTTAATTACAAATCCCTTCATGTGCATACTTCATCCCATCTTCCCTATAGTCTTACATCATAATCTCAACCCTTTTGTCAGACAATAATGGCCACCAGTGCATGTCTTCACCTTCCCCATCCAAATCCCACTCCCCACACCACAATCTACGTACTTTTTAAAATGTATTCTTTCATGGAATGTCAGCATCTTTGGCTAGACTAACAGTTGTTGCTGTAACTGACTTTGAGAAAATGGTGGCGAGCTGCCTTCTTGATCTGCTGCTTTCCATGTGGTGTACCCACAGTGCTGTTAGAAAGGAGTTCTACAAATTAAACCCCGTGACAGTAAATGAATGGCGATATATTTCCAGGTCAGGATGGTGTGTGCCTTACAGCGGAACTCTCGGGTGGTGGTGTTCCCATGTATCCGATGCCCTTGCCATTCTAGATGGTAGAGGTTGTAGGTTTGGGAGGTGCTGTTGAAGGAGCCTTGGAGAGTTGCTGCAGTGCATATTTTATGATGGTACACACTGTTGCCACTGTATGTCAGTGGGCAAGGGAGTGAATATTTAAGGTGGTAGATGGGGTGCCGATCAAATGGGCTGCTTTGTCCTGGATGGTGTTGAGCATTTTGAGTGTTGGTGGAGCTGCACTCATCCAGGTAAGTGGAGAATATTCCATCACACTCCTGACTTGTACCTTGTTGATGGTGAACAGTCTTTGGGGAGTCAGGAGGTAAGTTACTTGCTGTAGAATTCACAGTCTCTCACCTGCTCTTGTAACCACTGTATTTATTTGGTCTAGTTCAACTTCTGGTCAATGGTTACCCCCTTGGTAGAGGGGGATTCAACAATAGTAACACTCTTGAATGTGAAGGGGAAATGGTTAGATTCTCCTCTTGCTGGAGATCATCATTACCCGGCACTTGTGTGACGTGAATGTTACCTGCCGCTTTTCAGCCTGAAATCTGAATGTTATCCAAGTCTTACTCCATGTGCTTCAATATCTGAGGAGTCGCAAATGGCGGAATGCAATCAGCAGCAAACATTCCCACTTCTGACTTTATGTTGGAGGGAAGGTCATTGATGAAGCAGCTAAAGGTGGTTAGGCCTAGGACACCATTGTAAGAAACCCCTGCAGTAATGTCCTGGGACTTAGATGATTGGCCTCCAACAATGACAGCCATCTTCCTTTGTGCTAGGTGTGACTCCAACCAGCTTTCCTCCTGATTCCCAATTGTGTTAAGGCTCCTTGATGCCATACTTGGTCAAATGCTGCCGTGATGTCAAGAGTAGTCACTCTTACCCCGCCTCTTGAGTTCAGCCATTTTGTTCATGTTTGGACCAGTGCTGTCATGAGTTCAGGAGCCAAACACCTCTAGCAGAAACCAAACTGAGTGTCAGTGAGCAGGTTGTTACGAATGCAAAAACTTTATAAGATGGTTCTGTTTTAAACTGTTTAATTTAAGGTGAATCATACTTAACTCTGCCTGGAGACAAACCCATGTAATCTGTAACTGAAACCTATAGAAAATCAAGTGATAGGTTTCACACCTGGGGCAGCTGCTTTGAAAAGCACAGTGACACAGAGATAAAAAGAAGGGTTTTACTGTTGTGGGGAGAAGCAGCCTCTCCTGCTGTGAAGAGCATGTTAAACTGATCTTGTGTTAATAAATAAGCAGAATTCTTGTAGTAGTTGGTCTTCTGTTTGAAAGTAAGGGAAGTGGACTGATGAGGCTTTTTGAATTTTAAGCATCAAAGAGCCACTGGACTGGTTCTTGCAGCTGGAACTTGGTTCATGGTTACTCCGTGGACTGAGTGGAACGATATTCAAAGGACACTGGAAGACTTGCTGTGGCATGGCAGAGAGAAGAGAGTTTGCTGAAAAGCCAGCAGGAGCTTGTAACTTAATCTTCGAGGCTACAGATCTGCATGGAGTGTGGCGTGATTTTAAAAATATGCTATGAAGTTTTTCAGTTATGTTTGTTAGTTAGTGGCGAAATACATTTTCTGTAGGTTGGTATATTAGTTGCCTGTTAAGTAGTGTTTAATCTATGTTACAGTAAATGTGGATTCCTGTACTGCAATTCTTACTGTCAGTAGCCGGGAATTACATCTCTTTTAAAAGCTTTTGGCCTCTACAGGAGCTGTCGCACATGCATTGCTGTGTGAGTTCCACCTGGGAGCACTGTTGACGACACCGCCCATCACTTTGCTGATGATCGAGAGTAGACTGATGGGGTGGGAAATGGCCATGTTAGATTCGTCTTGCTTTTTGTGGAAAATCCCTATCCGGGCAATATGTACAGCAAAGTGTTTTAAAATGTTGAGTAAACTATTCATTTAGCTGTAAACGATTTTACATTTTGATAACAAGTACATCTTCAGAATACTGTCACTAAGAGTCTCTAAAAATTATCTTCAATGCACTTGATGTTATTAAATATTCACAGGACAGGACATGTACCTAATAGATTCATCCATCATATTTTCTCCTTTCTCAGAACCCCCCGTGGTTTCCACTGTGGATGGCGCTTTGGTTGCTGGACAGAGGTCCAGCCGGACCTGCTGTGCCAAGGGGTTGTACTCTGAGAACATCTCTTTTGCGTGATCATGCCATGGAATAAGCAGCTTCGCAAACATCACTACAGCGAGCTCAAAAGAACAGTCAATGATACACCTGTTGCCACCTGCCAGCTTGAAATCATTCCTAAATGGGCCTACCATGGAACTGCCTGTACAAGTCAGATAGATCATGTGACTTTCAGGCAGCCAAAAACAAATGAGATCTAACTGCATGTTATGTGTAAGTACTTTTCAGTAATGGTGGTGTGCATGATGTATAAGAAAAATGTTTCCTGTCCAATTCGCAATTCCTCTTTAGCCTGTGATTTACAACTCTGCAGGCTTTGTTTAGTTTAGCACTTCATTAGAAAGTTGAAGTTTTAACTTCACACCAGGACATGAACTCATAACCTAGACTGAGCTTGCATGCAATACTGAGAATGTGCTACATTGCTAGAGATGCCCTCCATTGAGTATACTAAAACAAGGTCTTGCCTGCTGATTCAGGTGAATTTTGAAGATGCTTTGGCTCTATTTGGGATAAGCAATGAGTTATCCAATGTGCTAATCGGCCAAGCAGCAAATATCATGAAAACAAATTAACCATTTATTCATCTCCTGGATAGTTTGGGCCATTCTGGTGTAGAATGGGTGCTGCATTCAACTAGATAAAAGCAGCCACAATTTTCTAAAAGCATCATTCATTGTTCACTTAAGCTGAAAATATAGCATTTTGCAAACACTTCCATTGACACGTATCTTCAGTTTGGAATCAAACCTTATCATACTGTCCCCTGCTCTAACTCAGCCTCTGCCAAGATCTCCAAATTGTATAACATCTCAGCCTTTTTTCCACTCACAATCTTTAGCCTTTTAAAAACAAAACTGGGCCTCACCTAACAACTAGTACCTGAGTAACCTTGTCTACACTTTTCAAATTTGCTCATGCTCTGGACCAGGGCCTTTGACCCTTCAACCAGATTTTACATATAAGATAGAAGTGTTGACCTATAATGTATATTTAAGCACTAATTTGTAGTTACTATATATATATATATATGTATGTATATACACTTTTTGTAAATTCTGATTATTTTCTGTACAAACATCCTTGTACAAAGTTTTTTTGTTCCATTTTACTATTAGATGGGCCATAGCATCCCACAATAACGTTTAGGTTTAACAACAATGGAAGTTACCATCGAGGGACCAGAGACCCCCATCACTGTCGCTACTCACTAATTTCTGGAACTGAGATGCTCTGTAGATAGTAACCCAGCCTCCACTGTGATCTGGATGAAGGACAGTGAAAGCTACACTGAGATGTTACAAATTGCAACTGGATTAAATAGTTCAAAAGTAAAGATAACAAATTTCCAGTCTGAAGATGGAGGATTCTACTTGTGTATGGCAAACAATGTCTATGGCTGGAGAAATGCAGGTGTTTGGATAAAAGCTGAAAATGAAGGTAAATAAAATTTTAATAAATGATTAATTTAACATACAAATTACTACAGTAGCATTTTCCCCAAACCCTGTCCGCCATCTACAAGTCATAAGTCAGGAGGGTCTCCACGTTCCTGGATAAGTGCAGCTTCGACAACACTCAAGAAGCTCAACACCTTCCAAGACAAAGCAGCCCACTTTATTGGCACCCCATCCACCGTCTCCAATATCCACTGTCTCCACCACTGACGCATAGTGGCAACAGTTTGTACCATCTGCATGATGCACTGTAGCAAGGCTACTTTGACAACACCTTCCAAACTTGTAACCTCTACCACCTAAGAGGACAAAGGCAGCAGACACATGGGAACACCAGCTCCTGCAAGTTCCTCCAAGCCACTCACCATCTGAACTTGGAGCTATATCGCTGTCCTTCACTGTCGCTAGATCAAAATCCTGGAACACCTTTCCTAACAGCACCATGGATGTACCTACACTACATAGGCTGCACTGGTTCAAAGTGGCTCATCATCACTTTCTCAAGGGCAATTAGGGATGGGCAATAAATGTTGGTCAGGGCAGCAACACCTATAATTCCATGAGATAACTTTTAAAAAATCACTCTGTGACATGGAATACAAAAAGCTCCCTCTCCAGCAATTAACTTTGCAAATCTTACCATGATTATAGATGTGATAGGTGTGGGGCTACATCCTGCATCACAGGTAACATATTTCCATTTCATATCATGTTCATATAAAATCATAGCTCAGATATTGTTCTGAGTTCACACTGGAGTTCAATCAGTTGCTTTAAAGAAATTTACTTTCTTTTGAAGACAAAACTCATAATGAGGTGGAGAATAATTGCTGGGTTAATAGAATATCTGATTAAGAGGAAGTGACTTACCTTTCTACAAATTATTGCTTATAAACAAAGCAGGTTAAGATTAGTGATTAATACTTCTAGTTTGTGAGATGATACTGCCGGCATGTTAGCTATTGTGAAAAGAATGGAGGTCACTGGCCCAGATTTTGAGCTAGCAGCGCATCTCCTAGCATACCCTGTTGGATAGATTTGTTTGCACATATTTAAGTTTTGAAATTGTCTACCTGTAAAGTTGATGAAAGTGTGAGTTGATATTAGCGCAATGAGGGTAACAGGGAGTCTGGAATCTTGGTGATCAATGGCACCAACAGTGTTTCTTCTGAACCAAGGAGGGAAAAAAATGATTGAGAATTTAAAATTTGGGACATGTATAAAATCTCCAACAATTGACTACTAGAAGGAATAAGAGTCCACACTTAATTGTTCACTTTCTGAGCAAGATAGGTAGATTGGCAGTTATTAAGAACTAACCTGACATTAATAGAGTAATTATGATGTTAGTTACAAGAGTAAGTTTCTGTGACCTGTTCAATTGGCATTTAATGTGAAAATACAATAACTTAATGAGAATCATAGAAAGGTTAGGGACATATTGGAATTTTTGCAAAGGTAATGGCAGAATATTACAAAAGAGTCATCGACCTGTGTCATCTGCAAGTAATGGGGTATGTCTTCCTCACCACACACTGCTGGCCAATTTGCACATTAATAATATTGGGTATTGTTCAAACACTGTTAATTTTTAGCGCATTTTGGGCCAATGTCCAGCCAGAAATTATAAAAGACCTTGGGGAGAAAATTAAACCCTCCCCCTTTCCAAGAGCCGTGGGAGATTGAAATGCTGTGTTTCTGCCCACCAGTTTGAACATCTTTGATTTGCCATGCAATAAATTAGATGGAATCTTTAGGATCTACATGATCCAAAGCTGCCTTGTTTAAAAATGCCACGCCGATCTTTGACAAACTTCTTACAGGTGATAAGTGTTTTGGGGTTTTTGTTAGCCGGTCCATTGCTATGGCTGTATTCGTTTTGATTTTAACTACATTGAGCTGCTTGACTATTTGCTGAATAACGGGTAATGATGTGAAGCTTAAATCACCAAGAAACATTATGGTTTTGATGTTTTCCTTTAAATCAATAATGGTAAAATAATTCAGCTTTCAGGCCTAATGTAGTCATTGTAGTTTTTTAGAAATAAACCTCACTAGACAAATTGCTCTGGAGTGTATCATTCATTTCCCAATCTTATATAACTTTCTATTAAATTGCTTCGGCATGTGAGTGTATTTATGTACTTGTGCAGATAGCTTTAAGATTTTCATTTAACGGATAAAAGAAAAGTCATGTTTAAAGAAATTAAATTAGTCAGGGAATGACGGCCACTTTGCACTTCTCTGTTTGTGAAACTGCCTCACAAACTGAAACAGCAGAAAAAGGGATATCAGACATATTTGAATTTACACAGTAAAATACCCGTAACTAGTACTAAATACGATACAAATTCATCAGTCACACTGGAAAAAATGCGGCTGCGATTCAACTCAAAGAAAAGCAAAGTAACATATTGTAAGAAGCTATAATATTTTTGACTGACTTAATTGTACTTTTAACCAAAATTTGTGGTTGAAATTTGCAGGAGCTATTCAACTGGAGGGGTGGGGGTGGGGTGGGGGGAGTTGTGAAACCAGTTTGACCACTGATGGTGAGACACATTTCCCACCGTCGGACATTGGGAACCTCATTGTAATACATCAGCATATTATTATAAGGCCAGCCTGGCAGAATCTTTCCTTACCCACCACCATGCTGGATTGTTCGCCCACAACACCATGATTGCACGCTGATGTGTTTCATAACAGCATATAAAAGGCGCGCACTTGGTGGGCTGCAGGGGAGCTTGGAGGTGAGTACACAGTGACGTTGTGGAGAGTTCGCCCATTGGAATCAAGGTTGAGGCACATTGGTGGGGGTGGGGGTGGGGGTGGGGGTGGGGGGGCAGGGGGAGTGGCCAGGGCTGTTCTGCAGTTGAGGCAATTTGGGGGTGGAGGGGTGGGATGGCAGCAGCGCAAGCGTTGCCTTGCATTTGAGGCAACTTGGGAGGGGGTGCAAAGGCTTCCCTGTGGGTGAGACAACTTGGGGTGGGGGGAAAGGGCTGCCCTGTGGTTGAAGGTAGCGCACAAACACGTGTGGGGTGAGGGGGTGGTTGGGTGAAGGAAGCGGCCACACATTAGGGGTACCTTGTATAAAGTGACCATTCCTCTGCAGCTGAGACAGTTCAAGTGCTGCCTCATTGATATGATTGGAGCTGGGCCTCTAGCTTATCTGTCCACTCAAGCAACGCAGAGGCATCAAAGTGCCACCAATGGTCCAGAGCTTTTCCTCCGGGCACAGACTGCAAACTAATGAGTGTTTAAGTGGACTGCAAAATAGTTGAATGACTGGGCACCTTGCTAAAACTGGCCATAGAGCAGTCACTGGTGGAGGCGCTCATAGCCCCTTGCAATGTTTGGACCAGTCTCCCCCATGGTTCAGGCTAACAGGGCAGCCGTGCAATGTGGGTTAGGAAAATGTCTGCGCCTGAGCTGAGACCACAATCTGCAGCCCAATGGGCAAAGCTGCTGCCAATTGGTTAGGTGGAGAGGAGCAGAGGTAGGTGGGGTTTCGAGCAGTAATGCAGCGCACTAAACTCTGGCTATCCAAGTGGTGCCCAGCGCTCTCCAGGATGCGGTAAGGGGCCTTCAGGCTTAACCAAGACAGGTTCTCAGTACACCCAGGCTAACCCACACGGCTCTCTCTTTCATCCTGCAGGAGGAGTACATCAGGAACATGAAGCCTGGTGACCTAACTGTATGCCTCGTGGCTTACAGAGAGTGAAGACAGCTGAGAAGAGACCGATCGAGGCGCATAGCTGCACAGAGGGAGGAACAGCACCCTCAAGAAGAAGGGACAGTTGGGGCTCCCACACACGCCACTGAAGACCCACAGTGAGCTGTCGTTGGTCGACACCTAGCTAGACCCAGGGTCTATAGACGTCACATTTCATTCCTGCAGGTGACCAAGAGCCAGTGTCACCAAAGATTGTGCATGTCTAAGGAAATGGTCGGTCACATCTTCCAGCTACAGCACTCCATGGGGCATGGAGGGTATCCACTGCCAGTGGCCATGAAAACGACAGCAGTGCTCAATTTCTACACAGGTGACCTCTGTGGAATCTCACAAGCCTCCACCCACAAATGCACACATTAGGTCAGGGATGCCATCTCTGTGAGGGCAAACAACTTTGTGCATTTCGCCGGGGACCAGGACAGCCAAGATGCAAGTGCTGTTGGATTTTCCCAGATCTCGGGTTTTCCACAGGTGCAGGGTGCCATTGACTGTACTCACATGGTGCTCAGTTCCCCATCACGACACTTCTCAACTATGTCAACTGCAAGGGATTCCATTTTCTGAATTTGCAGCTGGTGTGCAACCATCCCAAATGCATCCTGCAGGTCTGCCCATGGTTTCCAGGGAGTGTGCACAACTCCTATATTCTCAGTTGGTCACAGATCCCTGAAGTCAACCAGGGTCCACAGAAGCCACAGAGGCCGAGGCTGAGACACCCGTGCGGCGGCCTCAGACTGCAGCAGAGTGAAGGTAAAACGCGGCTCATGCTGCAACTCACAACTTGGTGGAGCAGACCATCGGAATGCTGAATATGAGGATCCAGTGCCTGGACCAGTCGTGGAGCCTGTAATATAGGAGGGTGTCATGCATCATCGTCACCTGCGCTGCGCCTTTATAATCTGGTGCTGAAATGGGGAGAGGAACTGGCTGAGGAGGAGTTGGAGGTCTCCTCGCATGAGGAGGACACCAATGGGGATGAGGATGAGGAGGTCCTTGAAGGCAACAATCATGGGGATAAGGCCCTCGCACTGGCCAGATGAGGCAGGCATGCTTAGGAGGCCCTTATAGCTGCTAGATTTGTGGAAGATGATGACGACATGCAGTGAGGAGACACCATAGATACTCACATTGCATCTATGATCGCTTGACTCCAGTTTAGCTTATGATTGTGAATACCCTCTGTAATAATGCTCCTGTTATGGAGACACGGTGGAGGCCCTAATAGTCACTCAGTTACAGGAGGATGATGATGACATGCGGTGAGAACACTCCATAGATCTTCACATAGCCTTTGAGAGTGTCTGACTCCTGTCTGGCTGAGGGCAGCTCGCTTGCTCTGTGATCAGTGTCATAACAGAGAGACACAGCCATAAAACTTTAGGAGCATCTGATCCTTTGTCCGGCTTCAGTACCTGAGCCCTTCAGGAGCACAGCATCACTGGTCACAGATGCTGAAAAGATGGGGGCCAGCCCCACCTTAAAGGTGCTGTGAGTACACAGAAAGAATGATAGTACTCTATGATGCCTGCCCACAACATTCTAGCATCAACGACAAGCACTGTCAAGGCATCAGTAATGTGTCCAGGGAATGTGAGGCTGGACCATCACTTTGGTCTGAAGGCTGCATAAAGCACAGGAAAGATGCCCTGGACTAAGACACCTGCCTTTATCTTGTGCAGAAAGGTTTCACATCTAAGTGACATGAACAATGCTCATCAGAACAAGGAGACATAGGCAGGGAGACATTCTTGGAGTTTATTGACAAAAGTGAACAATAGGTGCAAGTGATTAACACCCATGCCCAGACTGTGCAGCTACAGCTTCTTAACTTCTTTAAACCTGCCGCTACGTCTTGGTGCTCCCACAGCAGAGATGGAGGCAGCCTGCTGATTACTACGCCCTGTCTGTGATGCCCCTGGCAGGTGCCCTCTGGAGGGATGAGACCTGCACAGCCCCAGCCTGCTTTTGGGGTGCTGCTGTGTGGCAGTGGAACCTTCCTCAACCTGTGGAGGTGGAGCTGCTGAGATCACAAAAACACGGGATTTGGATGGGCTGGACACTCCTGGAGTCACCTGTTCGGATGGCCTCAGAGGGTACACCTGATGATCCTCCTCCCTATCGGTGCCCAAGGGCCCCTGGATGACTCCTTGAGGAGAACGTGTAGCTGGAGTGAGACCAAGCTGCCCAGCACCCCTTTCGCGTGCACACTGTTGGAGGCCAACTATGGCATCAATGATGGAGTTGAGCCCTCGCGGCAGTGCAGGAGTGAACTCCTGGACCAAGTTCTCCATGGTGGCCGCCATCCTGCCAATGTTGACCTTGGTGTGTTGGCATGCCAATGCTAACACTTCAGCCTGAAGATGGATGGACTCCTCCATCATACGTTGCAATCTCAGGAGCGCAGCAGATATCCATTCCTGATATTTCCGAGCTTGCCTTTGCAGTTCCAGCAACTGCGAGATTACTGAATGCAGAGGTTTGTCATCTGACTCAGACTCAGCAAATTTCTGGCCTCCAGCAGTCCTCCGATGCCAGGCACCAGGGAAATCCCTGTCTCCGCCTTCTCTGGATCAAACGCTGCGATGCGCTCACCAGATTGTGATCCTGAGGCTACTCTAGAGCTAGGTCCCACTGAGGTGTGTGTCTCTGTGCTGATGCTGGGTGAGTGCTGTGATAGGACTTCAGGGAGGGTACCGTCAGATTCCTCTTCAGAGCTTTCTTGAGGGCTTGTGTGGAGGTCCTGGGTCATGGAATCCATCGGCTGTTTCTCAGATGTGCCTGCAGAAGCAAAGGGGTTAATTAGTGCCTGGCAGTGGCCTGTGAAAGAGGACACATCACTCGCAGTATGTTTGTCTGATGGACGTTGCATTGCTGGATCCTCACTCGGTAGAGCAGCGCCGACCTCACTGTCAGCACAGGACCGGTCCTGATCATTGCTGCCCAGCTGGATGGCTCTGTTTCCATAGTCCGTGAGGACCTTGATATCAGGCACTTCTCCACCAGTTTATGACCTCTCCCTGTTCTCCCTGTGCCAGCTTGTCCTGCATGAACAGAGATGGAGAGAGTGTAAGCAGGACGCCTGCCAGGTCAGATGATAAGTATTTCTGGCATGTGTGGGCGGTGAGTTGTCCCATGGATGGGATGAGGACAATGAAGGTGTGTTTGAGAGAGTGAATGGTGATGTCCCTTAAAGCAGCAATGAGTGAGATCGCTGTGGATGTGTGATGGGTTTGTGAGTGTGTGAGATGAGACCGATGAGAAGAGTGACTTACCCCGACTGGTCGGAGGAGATCATTCAGTCTCTTGCGGCACTAGGTGACTGTCTTTTTTTGAAGGGAATTGGTGCTGACCACCCCTGCCGCTGCCTCCTGAGCCTGGTTGGTCACACCACTGCCCATCCTATAGCCAGAGTGGGGGAAGTGGACAACACATCAGGCCTCCACGGTGTCCAAAAGGTGTTCTAGTGACAAGCCATTAAAACGGAGGACTGCATTCTTTTTGCCTTTCGTGGACATCCTCCCTGCAGTTGTCCTGGGCTGGAAGCACTGAGATCTATGCACGCAGCTGGACTTTAAATATGGTGCCCAGCGTGATGAAGCAGCGAGGTGATGGCATGGTGGATGAATGAGAACCTGCTCGTCATGGAAATGGCACGTTTCCCAGGAATGCATAATTAATGCATGGTTTGGGATGATACAGCGTGAAAATCCACCATTGTGACCCGATGGGTAAAATGCTGTTTTACCTGCCTGCTACCGCACTTAGTGCAAATCTTGAATGATTCCATCCATAATCTGTAATACTTCCAGGATATGGAATGTTCAGCAATAAACACAAACATTGTAAAATGACTCAAAACCAAGAAACAGACATACTTCAAAGCTTTGTTTTGCTTTGATGCCTTGTTAGAACTTTGGAAAAGCTTCACATACATAAATAAACGGAGCTTAAATGTCTGTTTAGCTAAACTTAAGCACTTTGAAAGCTGCAAGAGAGTGACACAAACTGATGTTGTTCGACAATGTCAGTGATTGCCTTCCTTTGAAATACAGAGAAGCTACGAGACCTGTTTAGTTTATACGCTTTGTCCGATAAAGCCTGTCTTTAATTCTCTAAGTAACATTTTGAATGAAGTCAATAACTGAAGTGACTTGGATTATTTAAATGGCTGCATACGATGCATTTGTGAACAGAAAAGAGAGCTGCTGTTATGTATACTGGTGAAGATCTTGAAGCCATATGCAACATCAATGAGGAGCGATGGAATTACTGAAGGAATTTAAACATATTCCCATTGTCAAGGAATCTCCTATATCATAGTCTGAACAAAGAATTACATGTTTCATTGGATAATTGTAGCTTAAGGTGGATTTGGATAGGACAGTACAATCTTGTCAATGTAACATTCTGTCCACCTTGGGAAAAAAGGTATAAAAATTATTGCAAATATGATTCACTTGGTCAGCTACTCAAGGGTACATTGGACAGGGATTTTGGCTGCTCATTGGGTGATCGCATGTATCTTGTAAGATGTTTTATGACTGCAGTTGATGCTAACACAGAGCAAGCCAGACCTCAGATTGAACTCTGCCTCAGCTGACTGTAATCTGTTTTTCTGTATTGTAGAAACGAGAAGGGATGACTTAAAAGTATGAAACTTTACTGATAACCTTTAAAACTTGAAGAATTAAAACATGTTTATTAGAAGAAAAGATAAAACATGAACAGACAAGATAAAAGACACACAGAAAAGATCTCACAAATTAACCCCAAAAATGTTTTACCAAAGGTAGACAATGAGACTATCTTTTTGGTAACAGTCCTAATAGACTCTTAACTGTAAAATCCAATTGTGTTTCAAATTCCACATTCCCATCTACCTCTGATAACCTTTGTGCATCTTTTGGAGTAACTCCAGGGACTGACCACCCTGGAGATTGGAAGTTCTGGGCCAAAGTAAACCAGTAAATTGAAGCCAAACCTTAAGGGCCGTATCTTCAGTCCATGATTAGAAAAAGGGGCATGTCTGTGCTGGAATTATACTCACCCACTAGCCGCCCGACCATGTTTGTCTCTGCCTCCCTGCTCGAGGCGGTATCAGAAGGTGCAAAGGCTCCAGTGTAAGATGGTAAGTGGGTAGATTAAATCACAGTCAATGTCAGACACACCCTCTCAGACACTGTCCAGAAGGTCTGGCCATCAGTGTTTCATTTGAGCTTTGAGAGTTTTCTCATTATTTCTCATAATTCTCATGTCTGAACAGTAGAATAACATGTCAGGCATGGAAGGTTACAGCTTACAGTATAACCATTATTGTCAGAGAATGAGAGAAACTTGGGTGCACAATTCTGATTAGCTGAACTTCAACATAAAGGTCATTTCTTGTTATTTATAGTTGTTCATTACTCCTGCTAAAGTTCAAAGAATGAAGACACCCTGTTCAACATCTTTCCCATCCCTGTCAACATCTTTTGCAGTGTTCATAGGTTTTATTAAGATCCTTATTGAATGAAACGTAGCATGGGAAATCTCATGTTATTTATAGACCATAAATTTGAAATGTATCAGAGTACAGCTTTCACTTGTGTTTTGAGCAGCCATTAGCCCTGCTCCAATTGTGGGGATGGGGCAATTTACACATTCAGGGGCAGTGACCTGCTTCTATGAGAGGTGCAACAGAAGCATCTGCCCTGATAAAGTGACACCTCATTGTCCAATGTGGGATTCTTCTGGAAGAGGCCAACAAAAATTGGCTGCAATTTATTTTCATTTCCCCTTGGGGAGCAGTGGAATGTGGGAGCAATTAATTATATTTCCAGGTTTCTTGAGGCCTTTTGTATGGGCCTCTATTGGACCTATACCTGGGTTGCCAACTCTGGCTGGACTTATTCTGAGAGATGTCACCAGGAGTGATGTCACAGAAACCCATCGGCACAATGATGATCCAATGTTTCCAGGGGACTGAACTTGATGCCTGTCTCTGAGTGAACCCCACCACAATCCCTTACCAATGTTGAGTCGCTCAATCAGGCACTGAGTGCCTTTGATTGAGCACCCCCCCAACCCCGGAGGTGATGAGCTGGCCACAAAATTTTACCTGTCTTGCATGTGGCATGTTGACCAGCAGTGGTGGGATGAGGTCCTTAAGCGGTCACTGATTGGCCACTTAAGGGCCTCAATAGGTCGCCGGGAGGGAATGTCGACCATGGGCCTTCCCACCCAGAACTTAATGCTGGCAGAGGTGGGAAGGCGGTGGGGGTTTCGGTATGCTACCATCCTTACTAATGACATGCCCTTCCCACCTCCAAGGTTGCCACCAGCGAGAACAAAAGATTCTGCCCCTTATCTTAATTGATGTGCCTCAACCACATCAAGGTCAGCTGGACAAACTCTATTTACTCACGGAGTGTGTGATCTGATTCTGGGTAAATCATGGCCCAAATCAGGATTGGAATGTCCATTACTCACCCTGATTGCACAAAAAACCCACTTACCTTCCTCCGATTTTTCTGGGCAATCTCATAAGGTAGGATCCTGCAGAACTCAGTCAGTGCAGGGAACCTTGGAAACCAACGAAGGCAATCCCCGCAGAAGCCACACCCCCTTTTTACGGCACTAGTTGCCATAATCTGGTAAGTAAAGAGTTTAGATGCCCCAAAGCTTCTTTGTAAAGCTACAGATAGAAGGTAAGTGTGTAAGGGGGTAGAGTGGGTGGGGTAAGTGGATAAGGGGATAGAGTGAGTGAGATAAGTAGCTAAAAGGGTAGGGTGGCAGCCGGGTAGGGTGGCAGGTGATAGAGCAGCAGGCAAGTATGGTGCCAGGTGAGTGGTGTGCCAGGTGAGTAGGATGCCAGATTGTTGCATGGCAGGATGCCAGCTAGCTTGGGTGGTATGTGTGTAGGGTGGCAGGATGGCTGGTAGGTGAGGGGGTAGGGTAGTAGGGGGTAGGGTGGCAGATGGGTGAATGGCGAGGGGGGTTAGCGGGTAGTCGGGTTGCATTGGGAGGGGCTGTCTGTCAGGGGCTAGTCAGCTCCCATCAGGGATGTTGGGGGCTCAGGCATGGAGATGGGGGGTTGGGGAGAGTTGGTGGGTTAAGAGGTAGTCAGGAGGTCAGAGGGTGTAGTCAGGGCTCAGGATGTAGCCAGGGATTTTCCAGGGGAAGTGGTGGCGTCGCAGGATTGTCACTGGGCTGGTAATCCAAGAGTTTAGAATTTAGGTCCCAGATTCAAAACGCGCCACGGCAGATGGTGGAATTTGTTGTAAAAACTCATCTGGGTCACTGGTCCGGCCTACATGTGACTCTAAATCTGTAGTAATACCACTCTGTTGTATCAAACCACTAAAAAGTGAATAAAACTGGACAAACCACCCAGAATTGCCCTAGGACATCAACAAAAACAACAATGGGGAAAACCACCCCTGTCAACCCTGCAAAGTCCTCCTTACTAATATCTGGCCCATCCAATTTTGTTTTGAAACTGTTCGCCTAGGCATCCACCAGCCTCGTAGGCAGCAAGTTCCACTCACTGCTTAAATAAGGTTTAGTCCTCACATTCTCCCCTGTATGTCTAATCAATTGATGTCGTAATGTATTTTGCACAAATTTTGAGTCCAGTAATATCAATATATGAAATATATCCATGGCAAACAGCTTGCATGAAGATTTTCTTTTCTTTGTGCCCAGGCTTGTGCCAAAATTGGGAGAGCCTGACATAGTCATACTTACAGAAGTAAACTTAAACCACCAACATCACCATCCCTAGGTATGTCCTGTCCCTCTGGCAGGACAGACCGAGCAGAGGTGGGAACACAGTGCTCTATAGTTGGGAGAGAGTTGCCCTGGGAGTGCTCAACATCAACTCCAAATCCCATTAAGCTTCATGACATCAGATCAAACATGGGCAAGGAAACCTCCTGCTACCCCTCCCTTGACTGATGAATCAGTGTTCCTCCATGCTGAACACCACTTGGAGGAGGAACTGAGGGTGGAAAGGGCACAGAATATACTCTGGGAGGGGGACTACAATGTGCATTGTTGTTATCACTGATGCCATTGGTAAAGTAGAGTTTTTAAAAATCCCTGAGTGAAACTTTAAACAACTGTCATAACCTATAACTTTAAGTGTTATGTTTGAGATGCAACTCTAAATTCAGGATTCAGACTATCATTTCTTGAAGTTTTACAGTAAAGTAATTGAAACATTTTATTAATTTACACAGGTTAATATATATACACATGGCTACAAATTACTACTATCATAGCTTATAATAAACTCCCAAATTAATCTCCATTAAGGCAACAGACATAACTAAACACCAGCAAAAGCATTTTCACCTTACAAATTCAAAATGAGCTTCTGTTCACTGTGGAGCCAGTTGGAGGTTTGCAGCTGCCTTTTGATCTCACATTGTCTCTGCTCTACACACCCGAAAACTACTGAAATTATACCTACCACCACTGATTGAATTCAAATTCTCATTGTCTCAACAGCCTCTTTGAATTTCACTTTTTAACAATTAAACCCCCTTCATAATACCAATTTTATTAGTAATATAAACATATTGCTTAGTTACTGCTAAAAAGGCATCAATTTTCACCCCACTTCTTGAAGACTCTATTAAAAAAATGCTAATGCATGCTATCTCTCTTACATACCAAAACTAGTACATATTAAAGCACCTAGACTAGCTGCCTTTAATCCAATCAAGACAGGCTTGCAGACTACACCTCTATTTTAAAAGAAAAATATTTTCCAAAATATTATATATATTAATAGCTTCGTGACAATCACCAAGAGTGGCTCGGTAGCATCACCACAGGCTGAGCTGGCAGAGTCCTAAAGGACATAGCTGCTAAACTGAATCTGCGGCAGGTTGTGAGGGAACCAACAAGAGGAAAAACACATACTTTACCTCATCCTCATGGATGCATCTGTCCATGACAGTATTAGTAGGAGTGACCACTGTGCGGTCCTTGAGGAGACAAAGTCCCGTCTTCACATTCACATTCTATCATGTTGTGTGGCATCACCACCATGCTAAATAGGATAGATTTCAAACAATTCTAACAACTCAAGACTGGGCATTCATGAGGCACTGTGGGCCATCATCAACAGCAGAATTGTACTCAGCCACAACATGTAACTTCATGGTCTGGCATTTCCCCACTCAGCCATTACCACCAAGCCAGGGGATCAATCCTGGTTCAATGAAGAGTGCAGGAGAGCAAGCCAGGAGCAGCACCAGGCATACCTAAAAATGAGGTGTCAACATGGTGAAGGTATAACACAAGACTACTTGACTGACGAACAGCATTAGCAGCAAGTGATAGACAGAGCTAAGCGATCCCACAACCAATGGATTAGATCTAAGCTCTGCAGTCCTGCCACATCCAGTCGTGAATGGTGGTGGACAACTGAACAACTCACTAGAGGAGGAGGCTCCACAAATATCCCCATCCTCAATGATGGAAGAGCTGAGGCATCAGTGCAAAAGATAAGGCTGAAGCATTCGCAACAATCTCCAGTCAGAAATGCTGAATGGATGATCCATCTCAGCCTCCTCCGAAGGTCCCCAGCATCACAGATGCCAGTCTTCAGCCAACTCGATTCACTCTATGTGATATCAAGAAATGGCTGAAGGCTCTGGATAGTGCAAAGGCTATGAGCCCCAGAATATTCTGGCAATGATACTGAAGACTTGTGCTCCAAAACTTGCCAAACCACTAGCTAAGCTGTTCCAGCACAGCTACAACACTGGCAACTACCCAGCAATGTGGAAAATTGGCCAATATATCCTGTACACAAAAAGCAGGACAAATCCAACCCGACCAATTAACACCCCACCAGTCTACTCTCCATCATCAGTTAAGTGATAAAAGGAGTCATTAGCAGTGCTATCAAATGGCACGTGCTTAGCAATAACCTGCTCACTGACGGCCAGTTTGGGTTCTGCCAGGGTCACTCAGATTCTGACCTCATTACAGCCTTAGTTCAAACATGGACAAAAGAGCTGAACTCCCGAGGTGAAATGAGAGTGAACGTCCTTGACATCAAGGCATCATTTGATTGAATGTGACATCAAAGACCCTGAGGAAAACTGGGGTCCATGGGAAAATAGGAGAAAGCCCTCCGTTAGTTGTCGTCATGCCTGGCACAAAGAAAGATGGTTCTGGTTGTTGGAGGCCAAACATCTCAGTTCCAGGACATCACTGCAGGAGTTCCTTGGGGTAGTGTCCTCGGCATAGCCATTTTCAGCTGCTTCATCAATGACCTTCCTTCCATCATAAGGTCAGAAGTGGGGATGTTCGCTGATAATTGCACAATGTTCAGCATCCTTCACGACTCCTCAGATACTGAAGCAGTCCATGTCCAAATGCAACAAGATCTGGACAATAGCCAGGCTTGGATTGTGTTGCGGAAAAACAGAGTGAACACTCAGACCGTGGAGGTTTGTCTAGGAAGTCTTTATTAAAATCGTGATATCACAGAGAGCCTAGTCGCATACAAAGGAGCGAACCAGTCTCTCCCTAACACCTCTTTACACACATAGATATAGCAAAAGGTTCGTGACAGAAACTTGGACAATTACAATAGTTTCAAATAGCTTCAAAGGATAGCGATCAGTGTAAATGATTTAACGATTAGACAGGACAATATCAATGGTTTAGCAAATAGACAGGACAATGTCGATGGTTCAGCATATAGATAGTGTTAATGGCTACATATCTTGGGCAATGCACACACAATAGTTTTTTTCTCTCTTGGATTTTGCAACTGTATCTGACATCTGGAGACCCTTAGTCTGGGAAGGTAGCACTGGCCCTTTGATTTGCTAATTTATGTGTTGGCTGCGTGACTGTTTGGGGACATTCTACAGTAATTTCATTATACATGTATTTTAATTTTCTTTCCCAATTATACATATAGTTTATTTCATTCACAATTATACATGTATTTTATTTAATTCACAATTATACACGTATTTTATTCCTCCACAGATTGACACGTGGCAAATAACATTCGTGCCACACTAGTGCCAGTGTCTGGAGACAAATCACAACAAGGCATCATTAATGCATAGAAACCCCATTTATTACTTGCGCACAAGGGACGACAATACAACGAGAGCTATTGTACCGTCTCAAAGCAGAATACACAAACACTTGCTTAAACAAACACATAGATAAAGGTATGTATCGATATTCCTATAATATTGAATTTAACTCTAAATGAAGCTTCAAGTAGCACTGGGAGAATAAAGGGATCTTGAAGGCTCCACCTATAGGGACCTACACACTGACAATAGCTCACATTTTCTCTGCTGCTGCTTGTCAATTGCTCATTAACCCCCTAGGGGTACACTTTCTCTCTCTCTCTTCAGCACAATCAATTCATTTTTTTTTAAGTTACAGAAAATGCAGTTATGAACTATCTACCTCCCTTAAGACATATTATAAGTGCTCAATTCTGTCCCGATTAAAAGTTCCATCTGGTGGGAAGTTCTCTCCTTTACCTTGAGTCCATTTAACCCAATCAGAAACATATTGGACAATTTCAGGACCGTAATGGACATACAAATAAGCATTTGGTGTTGCCTTCAAAGGGGGAATCTGGGGTTTCTTTGATGCCATATTTCCCATTTTTATTTAATAATATACACAAAAATACACACAGAAACTAAATCTTCAACACCAGGGGACTCAAACCCCTGGGTACACTAATGCTACTTTTCAACTCCGGGGATTCGAACCCCTGGGTACACTAAATTACTGGCCAGACTAATCTCCTAAATACTTTAATAGATGACTTACCCTAAGAGTCAGCCACAGGCAGGCGAAGGCAGATCGCAGGTCAACGAACCTCAGAAGCCCAAATGGGGCTGCCGCAGACTGAGGAGTCCTTGAACTGCGAGGTCCTAATGCTGATGCTCTGTAACCCAACCCTAGGGGTTAGTCATCTCGGTGGGACCTCTAGAAACTGTTAACAGATTTAAACAGAGTTAATTTCCATTCCCACCACAACAGATCCGGTGCCTACGCACTTGGTTATCACAACTTTGATTACATTTGACCTGAGAAAGAACAACATGGAATGTCTCAGGGCTCATCCTACAACAGTGGTCAGACAAGATGGTATTGTTCTTCAAAGTTGCAGTATTTTTCTCTTAGACCTAAGCATTTAATTCAATTTCTCCTTTAACCCTTTCAGTATTAAGTGGGCTCCTTATAGTTATCTAGGCTACCACACCAGGCAATGACCATCTCCAGCAAGAGAGAATCTATTCATCACCCCTTGACATTCAATGGCATTACCATTGCTGAATCACCCACTAGCAACATCCTGGGGGTTAACATTGACCAGAAACTGCATTGGACTAGCCATATGAATACTGTAGCTACAAGAACATGTCAGAGGCTAGGAATCCTGCGGCGAGAAGCTCACCTCCTGACTCCCCAAAGGCTGTCCTCAATTTGCAAGGCACAAGTCAGGAGTGTGATGGAAAACTCTCCACTTGCTTGGAGTGCAGCTCCAACAACATTCCAGAAGCTTGAGGTCAAAGCAGCCCACTTGATAGGCACCCCTTCCACAAACATTCACTCCCTCCACCACTGATGAACAGTAGCAGCAGTGTGTACCATCTACAAGATGCACTGCAGAAACTCACCAAGACTCCTTATTACAGTACCTTCCAAACTCATGACCACTACCACCTAGAAGAACAAGGGCAGTAGATACATGGGAACACCACCATCTGAAAGTTCCCCTCCAAGTCACTCATCATCCTGACTTTGAAATATATCACCATTTCTTCACTGTCACTGAGGCAAAAGCCTGGAATTCCCTCCCTAACAGCACTGTGAATGTGCCTATGCCACATGAACTATAGTGGTTCAAGAAGGCAGCTCAGCACCACTTTCTCAAGGGCAGTTAGGGATAGGTAATAAATGCTAGCCCAAGCCAACCACACTCACATCCTGCAAATTAATAAAAAGCCGGAACTGTACGAAGTTTGCAACTCTAGCTCAGGGCTGGAGATTTTTTCCCTTCTTCTGCCAAATCAGGATCTGTCTTTCTTGCCTACTTTCACCCATCTTTTTCTCTCCTTCAGTGTTTTTTTGTCAGACTACTTTATCACATGTTTTCATGGCCCTTACTGAAGAATGAGCACAGACTGAGTGCCAATGGGCTAATTTAGCACGAGGGACATTACAAGTGAGCCCCATGAATTCATCAGAAACCTTACAATGCTATATTACATGTATGCACAAGGTGGAGCACTGGTAGTTAACAATGGGATAGTGGCTACAGTGACATTAGGCTGCAGTTATATTGTGATGTGCCATGAGAAAGCAGTTTCAGGTGTTTTTTGATGTCAATGTAGCAATGCAAGGGGTCAGCTCACAATCTGACCCCAGAGAGCACTAATGACTGGTGAAAAACCAACCAGAAATGCATCTCACACTCTTCGTGTTCAATCAAACCGCATGGTAAGAAGCCAACATGAAGCATCATTCTATAAACAGTGCGAAAACTTTATTAACTCCTTAGTGCTATGAGGAAATCAATGTTTTCAGCCTCACCTAATAAGATTCAAAATGAACCACCAGAGAGTGGGGTTCTAAGTATAGATCAGAGCTTCTCCAATCTGTAGGCTGCTCATCACAACAGGCACTGGCCTGAAATAGTTACCTGCATGATCAACCTTGGTGCTTGGGCACAAGGGCACGAGTTGGGATGGGAAGTGCCATGTATTTGCATCTTCAGGAAGGGAGAAAATAGCCCTTTGATCAATTTAACTGATAAATTTCAAACAAGTGAGGGAATCATTCTATAAACAAAAACAGAATTACTGGAAAAACTCAGCAGGTCTGGCAGCATCGGTGGAGAAGAAAAGAGTTGACGTTTCGAGTCCTCATGACCCTTCAACAGAACTAAGTAGAAATAGGAAAGGGGTGAAATATAAGCTGGTTTAAGGTGTGTGTGTGTTGGGGGGTGGAGGGGTGGGTTGGGTGCAGGGAGACTTTTTCAGACTGTCCCAGAGAGTAAGGGAATTGTCCAAAGAAGCTCAAACTTCCTGGGTAATTCCCATGGAGCTTGCGCATTGGCACATCCAAGGGTGCCGTGGAGCATTTTCCGGGTATGTCCAGTCACTGACAAACTGGAAACTGGAAGATCTGGGCCAATATCTCCTGACCATTCATGTTTTGAGAGTCTGATCTGCAGGCAAAAATCAGCATTGATTGGAGCCATCTCTCCCCAGTGCCAAGTTCCATTGCTAATGTCTTTTGCAAGCTGTGTCAGGAATTCTCATGAAAACAGGGAAATGTTTACTGTGGCTGGCATCAAAGTAGAAGCAGGGCCACCCTGAACGGAAGTGATGAGGCAAAAGTGGACTTTCAACACTTTTAACATTAATAGTTATCCCTCAGTATTTCATGTGGGGAAGTTTATTTTCCTCCAATACAGGCAAGAAAGCTATCACTGAGCCACAGCTGCACATATCCAGGTGAGTGGTAAATATTCCACCATACTCCTGCCTCGAGTCTTGTGGATAGTAGTGGACTGGGGTGGGGGGGTATTCAGGGTGACAGAGTATCTAGTTTCTGCTTTATTGTTATGGTCATGTTATTTCAATCACTGGCCTAAGCTCCTAGTTAGCGATGACACTCATGATACTGATGGTGGACGGCTTGGTGGTGGTACCACGAGAATTAAAGGGGAGATGACTGGTCTTTCTCTTACTCAAGTGGCAATTTTCTGGCATGTTTTAGCAACACGAATGTTACCTTCCCCTTGATGACCCAATCAAGGTCCTGCTTAAGGGTGACAGGGGCTATTTCATTGTTGGAGATGTGTATGGAGCTGAACACTGTAAGTGGGAAGTGAACAACCTATATCCTGAAAGGTCATTGATATAGCAGCTTTAGATGGTTGGCCTGAAGACATTTCCCTGAGGAATTCCTGCAGTGATATTCTGGAGCTGCACTGATTGGCTGATGATAAACAGGACACATTCTTTTGGAGAGGATAGGTGGCTCGTCATTGGTATTTTAAAGCGAAAAGGTGACAATTGATGCCAGCTGGTATGGGGCCTACAATGGAGATTTAAGTAAGCAGGCATTTAGTTGTTTTGTAAAAAGGGAGCCAGTGGTTGGTTTTGCCATTTGTGAGTGGGAAACTGATGTGTGAGGAGAGAAAATAAGAGACAACACATGGGAGATGGCTGAAGTGATGGTAATCACAAGCCTAAAGCCAATTGAAGCTGTTCCCTTAGTTAGTGAAACTGATCATTTTCTGTGGTAAATAGTTTCCACCAGAAACATGCAGTGGCATATTCAGAATGACGCAAAATCTTTTTTTAAAATTGTGCTCAACAATCAATTTTCTTTTTGGGGGTTATCTTGTCTCCAAATTTACAAACTTTCATTTATTGAACATAATGAATAGAAGTGTGGGATCTGCAGGCACATGTTTAAAGAAGAAAAATCAATGTAAATGTGACAACAGGACATTGGCCTCTATATAAATGAGGCTCTCATAAGTTGGTGTTATATCTATCATGCAGATCAATTCCACTGACTTGTCGGATGGTGTCAGTCAGGTACTCTCATCTGTATTGTTTTCCACCCTGGTTCTGCTATTGTGGATTTACCAAAAGCATAGTCTGAATATTTAAAACAGTGCTTACTGCCTGACTGAATCTTTTAAAAAAAATTATTTTCTCTCAGTGTGAATCTGTGAGATAAGTTAAATATGTTTATTCACCTTTAATGCAAAAACCTGAAATACATGTTGGTAATTTGATAATGTAAGGTTTGAGTATGGCTGAACAAAAATGCATGTTTCCAAAGCTTTTTGTCATGCAGTCATCAGGACAATGTGCATGAATACCAAATGTAAAAGGAACAATAATTTATACTGCATGAGAAGAGAGTGCTCTTAAACAAAGCTTGACAGTTAACTGTTGCATCCTCCATGGCAATGTCTCTACCAATCAGAGTTCATTTGCCAACCAATCAGCACTCTCTCCTCTTGTTCCCTTTACATTTGGTATTCTTGCAAATTGACTGATGAGTGCAGGACAAAAAGCTTCAACATGTGTCTTTTTTCAGCAATACTCAAGTTTTGTACAACCAAAAAACTAAATGTTAGGTTAATGACTACAAGGCAAAGGAAGAAAGTAATTCCCTGCCAAGGGTTTTCTCCATATCAGTCATAATCCTATGTTTCTGCTCACTCACCTTTTCAACCAATTATCTGAGCAAGTGACTACACAACTCATGTTGGAGTGAAACAACATGGACATAAAAATTTATGTCAAATATTGCATATGGAGAAGGCCATGAAGAGCTTTAGAATATTAAAAATAGGAACAGGAGTAGTCAGTATGATTCATCGAGCCTGCTATTCAATAAGATCATGGCTGAAAGTCTAAATCAGCTCCACTTTTACATCCTATTCCCATAACTCTTAATTCCCTTAAGTACCCAAATATCTATTGATCTCAGTCTTTAATATATTCATCAGCCATATAGAGTGGAGAATCCCAAAGATTCAAAACACTCCCAACAAAGGTTTTTTACTCATCTCTCATTTTAAAAAATAATATTCTGGTCCAGATCTTCCGGTCTCTGGGTGATTGGAGGTTGGATGTACCCCCAGAGGATGTGCTATGGGACCCCTTGAAAGTTCCAACGCAAGGATTCTGTGGGATTTGCCCAGGAAGCTTGAACTTCCGATAAGCAATTCCTCTGCTCCCCAGGATCCACTGAATGTGTCTCTGACTCATATATCCCCGCATTATACTCTATCTCCACTTCCTTGCTCAAACAATTAACTGTATTTTACCCAGAATTTGGAAAGTGATTTCATTGAAACATGTAAAATTATTCAAACATTGATACTGAGAGGAACCTTGGCTAGCGTTATGACCCTAGAATGGAGGGTCATATCCCTTTGCTGCCCCTTTGCCTCATCCTCATAGCTTACTTTCCCACCTAGCTTTGTACTGCCAGTAAACTTGGATGTATTATACTCAGTCCTCCCATCAAAATCATTGATAAATATTGTAAATAGATGAGCCCAATGCACTGATCCATGGGACACTATTTGCTGCCATCCCAAAAAGGACCCATGTATTCCTATTCTGTTGTTTTATCCATTAACCAATCCGCAAATCATTACAATATATAACCCCTGAGCCCTAATCTTAACTCTGGACTTGTGGATAACTGTTCACGTTGTTTATTACAGGAGAGTTAACAGGTTCTTATTTGAAATTCCCTTGTTTTGCCAAATCAGGATCTGTCTTTCTTGCCTACTTTCACCCATCTTTTTCTCTCCTTCAGTGTTTTTTTGTCAGACTACTTTATCACATGTTTTCATGGCCCTTACTGAAGAATGAGCACAGACTGAGTGCCAATGGGCTAATTTAGCACGAGGGACATTACAAGTGAGCCCTATGAATTCATCAGAAACCTTACAATGCTATATTACATGTATGCACAAGGTGGAGCACTGGTAGTTAACAATGGGATAGTGGCTACAGTGACATTAGGCTGCAGTTATATTGTGATGTGCCATGAGAAAGCAGTTTCAGGTGTTTTTTGATGTCAATGTAACAATGCAAGGGGTCAGCTCACAATCTGACCCCAGAGAGCACTAAAGACTGGTGAAAAACCAACCAGAAATGCATCTCACACTCTTCGTGTTCAATCAAACCGCATGGTAAGAAGCCAACATGAAGCACCATTCTATAACCAGTGTGAAAACTTTATTAACTCCTTAGTATCATGAGGAAATCAATGTTTTCAGCCTCACCTGATAAGATTCAAAATGAACCACCAGAGAGTGGGGTTCTAAGCATAGATCAGAGCTTCTCCAATCTGTAGGCTGCTCATCACAACAGGCACTGGCCTGAAATAGTTACCTGCATGATCAACCTTGGTGCTTGGGCACAAGAGCACAAGTTGGGACGGGAAGTGCCATGTATTTGCATCTTCAGGAAGGGAGAAAATAGCCTTCTGATCAATTTAACTGATAAATTTCGAACAAGTGAGGGAATCATTCTATAAACAAAAACAGAATTACTGGAAAAACTCAGCAGGTCTGGCAGCATCGGTGGAGAAGAAAAGAGTTGACGTTTCGAGTCCTCATGACCCTTCAACAGAACTAAGTAGAAATAGGAAAGGGGTGAAATATAAGCTCGTTTAAGGTGTGTGTGTGTGTGTGTGTGGGGGGGGGGGGGGGGGGTGGGGGGGGGGCTGGATTGGGTGCGGGGAGAGAAGTGGAGGGGGTGTGTGGTTGTAGGGACAAGCAAGCAGTGATAGAAGCAGATCATCAAAAGATGTCACAGACAACAGAACAAAAGAACACATAGGTGTTGAAGTTGGTGATATATATCTAAATGAATGTGCTAATTAAGAATGGATGGTAGGGCACTCAAGGTATAGCTCTAGTGGGGGTGGGGGGAGCATAAAAGATTTAATAATATTTAAAAATAATGGAAATAGGTGGGAAAAAGAAAAATCTATATAATTTATTGGGAAAATACAAAAGGAAGGGGGAAGAAACAGAAAGGGGGTGGGGATGGAGGAGGGAGTTCAGGACCTAAAGTTGTTGAATTCAATATTCAGTCCGGAAGGCTGTAAAGTGCCTAGTCGGAAGATGATGTGTTGTTCCTCCAGTTTGCTTTGGGCTTCACTGGGCTTCATGTTGGCTTCTTACCATGCGGTTTGAGTGAATGCAAAGAGTGTGAGATGCATTTCTGGTTGGTTTTTCACCAGTGAAGCCCAACGCAAACTGGAGGAACAACACCTCATCTTCCGACTAGGCACTTTACAGCCTTCCGGACTGAATGTTGAATTCAACAACTTTAGGTCCCCACCCCCTTTCTGTTTCTTCCCCCTTCCTTTTGTTTTTTTTCCAATAAATTATATAGATTTTTCTTTTTCCCACCTATTTCCATTATTTTTAAATAGTTTTAAATCTTTTATGCTCCCCCCACCCCCACTAGAGCTATACCTTGAGTGCCCTACCATCCATTCTTAATTAGCACATTCGTTTAGATAATATCACCAACTTCAACACCTTTATGTTCTTTTGTTCTGTTGTCTGTGACATCTTTTGATGATCTGCTTCTATCATTGCTTGCTTGTCCCTACAACCACACCCTCCTCCACTTCTCTCCCCCCACCCAACCCACCCCCCCCCCCCCCACACACACACCTTAAACTAGCTTGTATTTCCCCCCTTTCCTATTTCTACTTAGTTCTGTCGAAGGGTCATGAGGACTCGAAAGTCAACTCTTTTCTTCTCCGCCGATGCTGCCAGACCTGCTGAGTTTTTCCAGGTAATTCTGTTTTTGTTTTGGATTTCCAGCATCCGCAGTTTTTTGTTTTTACAATCGTTCTATAAAAGCGTTTGCAGGTAGAAAATAACTGTGTTCATTGGCGGAATGGTAATTTTAATCAATGTAAACCATGTTTTTAAATCTTGTAACACATCTGTATTTTAATTGGTGTTAAAAGTAGTACAAGCAGTATTCAGAGCTCTGAATCAGCTACTATGGAGCAGAAGTACGATGGCGGGATTCTTTGACCCGGACTGTAGGTCTTCAATTTTCTTTTGTATAGATCCTCGTCAACGTAGAACTTAATAGAGCCGTTAGACAGACAAAAAAAATCTTCGTTCGCTTCCCACGTAACTTCCTTCCTTACGGTCGCAAAAACCCATGGCATTTCGCAGTTTCTGCCGGTTTCAGGTTGAAATGCAAATTAATTACTGGGCGGAGCGTCCGCATTGATGTCTCCAACACAGAATAACTCGTTCCTAGTCCAGAGTTTAAACAGCTTTAGGAACATTCAGAAACTCTGAAAGATGCAACTCTTGCTGAAGCTGCTTTTGATTTTACAAACAGGAGGTAAGCTGCTCTGCTCAGATTTGTAACTCTTTCGAGTAGATGTAACTCTTTCGAGTACAAACACGTTTCCATCTGTTTCAGATGAAGTTACATTGTTTCATAGTTTTGCCATTGTGAGATTTGAACTCTTTGATCTTAGGGTTATAAACCCAGTACCATAACCACTTGGCTATTTAGGCCAAGCTCTCAAAGATTTGTACATGAACGTGAAGTTGCGGTATGGATATTGGAAGCATTTGATTCCCTATGTTTAGAATATTTCAGCATTTTTATAGAGTGTGGAGCTGCAGGCAGAGAATGCCACTTAGATGATTCGATTAAGATCACTGTTCAAGGCCCACATCAGGGTGTTTGGGTTAAATGCCTCTTTGTACAATTTATATTTCGGTTGAGATGATGCTTTGTATAATGATTGTCAATCTTCACACTGTGATAAGAGTCGGATTATTGAAAGTAATGTAGATCTTCAGTAAAAGTGGCTCATTCATTGAACAGATGGAGAGCAGCTACTTCACAGATCTGGAAGCAGAGATCTCCCATAGATTATAATGGTGACATCCGCCTGGTTTTATAAAATGAAACAAGTTCAAAACAGGAAGAAAATATTACTGCACAGTGCCAGGTCACAAAGCGTTGCATAGTTTAGAATGAAATCGGGGAAAAGGCAAGTGTTTTTAACAGTGTTTTGTTTTACATTAGATCCAATAGAAAGGTGAACAATTCAGCATTGTTTAATAATGTTTTAATGTTTCCCATTTATTTTGAAAGAATGATTAACTAAACCCAAACTGAAAATGACAAACTTACTTATTCCATCAGGTGGCCAAATCTGGGAGGTGACTCAGCCGCGCCTGGTCAGTGTCCTAAGAGGAGAGTCAGTCACAATAAACTGTACGTTTATGTTTGCTGGAACTGATAGTGACTGGATCCATGTAATCTGGTACAAGAGATCTCCAGGGGCGTCTAATATTTCCATGGGAAGAACCAACTCGACCTGTATTCCTAATGTTACTCCGGGTGGTTTGAATCACTGTATTTCATCACTGAAGACTGAAAACTTTTCTTCTGATCTCTCTGATTATAATTATACCTGTATTGTGAAGGTACCGAATATCAAGCCACCATTAGAGAGGTCAGGGCAAGGAACATGGATACAGATTTATGGTAAAGTATTTGCATATTTTGTAATAAGTAGAAAGTGATGATTTATGGATTTACAGTACCGAGGTTATATTAATTATGGATACAGCGACATTTTCACCAAACTATTTATGGAATCATTCATTATTAACAAGCACACTCAATGAAGGACCCGGTTATCCAAGCAAATTGCATTGCTACCTAGAAGAATATCAGGAATAAATCAGTGTTATTATTTTGAATAATGTTTTCTAAACCAAGTTTATGATGACTTACCACTGTAGAGTCAGTGGTGAGGTATGAAGGCCAACACTGAAATGAATTTTGTATTTTTCATTGTCAATGGTCCTATGCTATTCATACCACAAGATATTAGTTTTAAAATTGTTCAAGCCTACTCTTTTAAGATTACTGGATTGGGTATATTTTCACACTTGCTTACCTTAACTGCTTTTCAAGACATTGTCCTCTAATGCCTTGCAATTGCCAGTTAATATTCTAAATATCAAAAGATATTCCATTATTCCATATATGATCAATAATATAAAATCAATATACTGATAAAATGAAAAAAAGAAAGCCTGGAAACGTTGAAAATACACAGCAGGTCAGTCAGCATTTGTAAAGAGAAGAGTTAGGTCAATGTTTTGGTCCAAACCCTTCATCAAAGTCAAGTCATATGAATTATGATTATGAAATTAAGTTGGCAAGACATATTAAAAGCAAACAGCAAGAGCTTCGATGGGTATATAAAATGAAAGAGAGTAGTAAAGTGAACGTGGGACCCTTGGAGGACGCGACTGGAGAACTGATAAGGGGGAACAGAGAAATGGGGGGCGAGGCAGTGACCTAGTGGCGTTGTCACTAGACTGGTAACCCAGTGACCCAGGGTAATGCTCTGGAGACCCAGGTTTGAATTCCACCACAGTTGATAGTGAAATTTGAATTCAATAAAGATCTGGAATTAGAAGCCTAATGATGACCATGAAACCATTGCTGATTGTTGTAAAAACCCATCAGATTCACTAATGTCCTTAATGGAAAGAAATCTGCTATCCTTACCTGGTCTGGCCTACATGTGACTCCAGACCCACAGCAATGTGGTTGACTCTTAAAAATGCCCATTGAACAAGGGCAACTAGGGATGGGAAATAAATGCTGGCCTAGCCAGTGACACCCACATCCCACAAATGAATAAAAAGAAATTTAAATCAATATTTTGCATCGGTCTTCACGGTGGAGGATACTATTAACATTCCAAAGATATCAGATAACCAAGGAGCTAATGCGAGGAAAGATCTTGTAACAGTCTCTATCATGAGGGACAAAGTATTTGACAAACCAATGGGACTAAAGGCAGACAAGTCGCCAGGACCTGATAACCTGCATCCAAGGGTTTAAAGGAAGTGGCTGCAGAGATAGTGGAGGCATTGGTCGAAATATTCCAGAACCCTTCAGATTCCAGGAGGGTCCTAGCAGATTGGAAAACCACTAATGTGACGCCCCTGTTTAAGAAGGGAGGGAGACAAAAAGCAGGAAACTATAGGCCAGTGATCCTAACATCTGTCGTTGGGAAAATGCTAGAGTCCATTATTAAGGAATAAATAGCAGGACACTTAGAAAATATTAACACAATCAAACAGAGTCGACATGGTTTCATTACAGAAAATCATATTTGACAAATTTGCTAGAGTTCTTTGAGGATATAACAAGCAGATTTGATAAAGGGGAACCAGTAGATGCAGTGTATTTGAATTTCCATAATGCATTCAATAAGATGCCACATAAAAGTTATTGCACAAGATTGCTCAAGATATTGGGGAAAATGTGTTAGCATGGATTGACAGAAGACAGAGAGTTGGGATTAATGGACCTTTTTCAGTTTGGAAAGATGTAACTAGTGGAGTGCCACAAGGATCAGTCCTATTTACTATCTACAATTATTTACTATCTATATTAATGACTTGAAGGAGGGGGCAGGGTGTAATGTATCCTAATTTGCTGATGTTACAAAAATAGGTAGGAGGGCATGGTGTGATGAGGACATAAGGAATCTACAAGTGGATATAGACAGGTTGAATGAGTGGGCTTTTTGCTTGGCAGATGGAGTTTAATGTAGGAAATTGTGAGGTCACACACTTTGGTAGGAAAAATCAAAAGGCAGACTATAATTTAAATGGAGAGAGACTCCAAAAAAGTGCAGCACAGAGGGATCTGGGTGTTCTTGTGCATGAAACACAGAAAGTTAGCATGAAGATGCAGCAAGTAATTAAGAAGGTAAATGTAATTTTGGCCTGTATTGCTGGGGGGGGGGGGGGGGGTTGGAGTTTAAAAATAGGGAAGTCTTTTCACAACTGTACAGGGTGTTGGTGAGGCTGCACCTGGAGTACTGTGTACAGTATTGGTCCCCATGTTTAACAAAGGATTTACTGGCATTGGAGGCAGTTCAAAAGAGATTCACTAGGATGATTCCTGGGATGAAGGGATTGACTTATCAAGAATGCTTTAACAGGTTAGGCCTTTAATCATTTGAGTTTAGAAGAATGAGGGGTGATCATATTGAAACGTAGAAGATTCTAAGGGGGCTTGACAGGGTAGAGGTTGAGAAGATGTTTCCACTAGTGGGGAAATCTCGAACTAGGGGACATAGTGACAGAATATGTGGACGCTATTTAAAATTAAGATGTGAAGAAATTTCTTCTCTCAGAGGGTAGTGAATGTCTGGAGTTCTCTACCCCAGAGAGTTGTGGAGGCTAGATCAATGCAAGTATTTAAAGAGGAGCTAGATAGATTTTTGAAATATTGGGGAGTTGAGGGCTAAGAGGAGCTGGCACAAAAGAGGAATTGAGGCTTGGGGCAGATCAGCCATGATCTTATTGAATGGCTGGGCAGGCTTGAGGGGCTGAATGGCCTATTCCTGCTCCTATATGTTCTTATATAATCAAAAAACTCCAATGAAATTGGACAAATGTAAGATAAATTGCCAGTTATAAGGAAACATCAGGCAGGGAATTTCAGATAGCAAATATGAGACTTGCCATGTAAAGAGTACAGCTTCAGGCTAAAATAGTCATTTCAGGAATCACAACCTGTTCACAATGTTTATGGCAACATAAAATGCAGATCTGGATACAGGAGAAGTAATACCCTAATGAATAATAATTAATTAATGTGGTAATATGCGTGTTACACATGCAGATCTGAAACTCAATTCTCAGTGAAGACAATCAATTTTAGCTGCACTGGCAAGAAGCTTGTGCAGTTCTTCAAAATAGCTTTGCTGATGCCATTTGTAGTTATTCATAGATCTCTATAATAGTTTGGGATAATTATTTCCTTTTGAGTTTCATATCTTGCAGCATACATTTGGACTATGTATCATTTTCTGTTAATTATTCATTGATTCTATGAGAGCTTTTTTTATTTTATTGGTTAAATTGTGCACATTTGTAGCTTAAAAATGCCCGCATCTATCGTGAGGGATCTTGTGCAATGCGTAACTTAATTCACACCAAATATCGTTTCCCCATCGCCCTTGTGCTTGCTGACCAATGTAGGCTCCTAATTCACCAATGCTTGAATTCCAAATTTCATCCTTTTCTTCAAATCCATCCGTGCCCTTACCCGTCCCAATCTCTGTAACCTACTCCAGCCCAACAACAATCTGAAAACTCTGGGGAGAATTTTTTCCCCATTGGGGGGGTGCTGAGTGGGAGCAGGCGCGGGCAGGCAAACAGCCAATCAGCGCCTGCGATCGGCTGCCCACCATCATTTTATGTGGGTGGGCCAATTAAGGCATGCGTGCGAAAGAGCACAGAAATCTCCCTGAGGCACGGAGCTGCCTCGGGGGATTACGTTGATTTTGAAAAATTAAAATAAAGAAAAAAAAATATTCTGACATGTCCCCTCATGTGACAGTGTCACATGAACTGGGACATATCAATGAATTTTATTTAAAAAATTTTATTGGATTTTCAAACAATTCATGAAACCTCATCCCACCCGTGGATGAGATTTCATGATAAATGCGAAGGTGCCTGGGCTCTTCACCTGCCCACCAACCTTAGAGTTGGATGAGCAGCCCAGACAACTACTTCACTTAGTTTAATAATGGCCTTAATAGGCCTTTGACAGTTCAGCGGGTGCGCAGCTAACTCCTGTGTGCGCCCGCCGAACTGAAGATCAGAATGACACACAGCAATGTCGGAATGTCCAGCTCACATCCCCACATGCCATTTTGCTTGTCGGTGAGTGGGGCCTGCTCCTGCACGCTGACCAGAAGATTCAGGACTCTGTGTTTTTTCAGTTCTAACCATTTGTCCATCCTCAGTTGCTTTGCCTCAACATTGGCTGCTGTGTTGTTCATTGCCTAGGGTCTAAGTTCTAGAAATTTCTTTTATCTTTCCTCCTTTAAAACAATTCTTAAAACATGCCTTTTTTGTGATGCTTTTGATCACCTGTCCTAATATCTGCTTACATGACTCAGCGTCAAATATTGTTCAATATTGTTCTGTGAAGCACGTGGGAGGTTTTGCTATATTAAAAGTTTTATACTAATGCAAGTGTAATACATTATAAAAGCACCTATTGAAATCAATTAAAGAAATTCCGTGCCCACAATGTTTGATTCACAACTGTGGCATGTGACTAGGAAAAAAGAACATAAACTCACACATCATGGGCTGAATTTTTGTTTGAGTTCGGGACCCCGACACGGGTACATTTTTGCGTCCTGGCCCCTCGCTGCATGTGTCCAATGCCTGATCCAATTTTTGAAGTGCAGATCAATTAGTGGCTAAGATGCCCTCTAAAGAGTTCTTAATGACTTAAAAGTAAGAAGAGGCCACAGCTTCCAGGCTGCAATTGTGGAGGAGATGCCTGTGGCCATGATGGTCCTCTTCCACTTGTGGCCTTGGGGGAAGGGGGTGTTCAGAGGAAAGATGGAGGCTGAACCCCTGCTCTGTCACCAGGAGTCTGTGCACATTCATCAGCTGGTATTTGGCCTCAACATGGGCCCCAAGAGCCAATTGGAAAATTGCTGTATTCCTGATTGCACAGTGGCCCAAAAAGGCATCTTAAGGGACTTAATTAACAACCTGACACTTTCAGGCAGGTAGCAGACACCCCCAGCATCTCCCCCCTCCCCCTGCACCCCCACACCGAACCGGCATGTTTAAAAATTGCCTAGAGGCAAAGCATGCTGACAAACTGGCCTGCCTCCTGGTGAAGGGCCTGTTTGCCTCTGGTATCACCTCTGCGACCATTTAAAAATATGGCCCCATGCGTTTATGAAATTGATCTCTATTGATGTATAAGAGCTCATGTTCAAAGAAACTATTTAACAGATGGTCAACACATCCATAAATATTTTGCACGAAAAAATATTCTCTCAAGCTTTAAAATCCAAGATGCCAAGCAATTCTATTTATAAATAGTGAACATGCTAGGTTTATTTTATGATAAAAAAGATCATTGATAGGAGGTGAATGCTACTAAATTTGCAGTCATGTCATCAAAGTTGAAAGCTAAAAGGACAGAATTTTCTAAAGCCAAGTCGCCTTGAGGGGGCCTTCCATGCAACATGGAAAATTGCAAATTACACCTGATTTCTGTCCTGTGACATTAACGGATGGAAGTCAGTGGCAGTGTGCTGAAGTTTTCCAATAAGCTTCCGTTGTGTTAGGCTCTATCTTTTGCAAAAGGCTCCTGGATATCCCTGCATTTTTTTTTATTCATTCATGGGATGCGGGTGTCGTTGGCTAGGCCAGCGTTCATTGCCCATCCCTAATTACCCTTGTTCAGAGGGTATTTTAAGAGCCAACCACATTGCTGTGGGTCTGGAGTCACATGTAGGACAGACCAGGTAAAGGCAGCTGATTTCCTCCTGTAAAGGACATTAGTGAACCAGATGGGTTTTATGGCAATCGGCAATGGTTGCGTGGTTATTATCCGACTTTCAACTCTAGGTTTTTATTGAATTTAAATTTCACCATCTGCCGAGGTGGGATTTAAACCTGGGTCCCCAGAGCATTACCCTGGGTTTCTAGAATGCCAGTCAAGTAACAATACCACTACACCACCACCTCCCTTTATGTGCCCATTCTTGATGTCACTGGAATGGAACTACAGAATGTCACATCAGGGGAATTGCACACAAAATAACTGTTCACAGGGTAAGCTTGAAGTAATGGAATATACCATCTACATTATTGAAAGTACCTTATATTAATTTGGTGTTAGTCGCAGAGAAGAATCCCAATATCAACAAACAATCTTGTAGCTCAAGCTTGTGCTGCCATTAATCCACCATTAAGTAGTCTTAGTGTGGCTTTAATGTTGCTCAGTAGGTAAAGTAGAGCATAGGACTATGGTTTGTAAGTTACTCTGATCAAATGATTGCTATTTACAAATTACAATATAAGATCCTAATTGGGCAGTGATCTAGAGTAACATTAATGGAATTCTCCAAGACACATTTTGTTCCTTGATTCCTTTAATCTAAAGGGTAGGTTACTTAAATACTGATGTGACTCCATTTTACCGAATTAACAAATTATGTTTTTCCTCTCTCTCAGAACCCCCTGAAGTTTCCACTGTGGATGGCACTTTGGTTGCTGGACAGAAGTCCAGTCTGACCTGCTCTATCAAGAGGTTGAATTCTGGGGATATCTCCTTTACGTGGGCATGTTATGGAATAAATGGCTTTGCAAACAACACTACACCGACTTCAAAAATAACTGTTAATGGTACATCTGTTGCTACCAGCCAGCTTGAGTTCATCCCTAAAGTGACTGACCATGGAACTGTCTGTACATGTCAGATAAACCATGTGACTTTTAGACAGCCAGTGACAAATAAAATCAAACTACATGTTATGTGTGAGTATGATCTTTAACATTTTGAATATTTTGTATTATTCTCTGTAATTCTAATGCTTACTTTAACTTTGGACTCCCTCTTATTGTCTCCTCCCTATTCTCCATTTTCAACCAGGACATATGTATGTGTCCCATGCTTTTGTAATCTGAATTTCATAGGAACATAGGAACATAGGATTATAGGAGCAGAAGTAGGCCATTCAGCCCTTCGAGCCTGCTCTACCATTCAATATGATCGTGGCTGATCTGGTTGTGATCTCAACTCCACTTTCCTGCCTGCCCCCATAACCCTTGGCCCCCTTGTCTATCAGAAATCTATTGAACTCAGCCTTGAATAAGTTTAAAGATCCAGCCCACACTACTTTCTGATGAAGAGAATTCCACAGTCTAATGATCCTCTGAAAGAAAGAAATTCTCCTCATCTCTGTCTTAAAAGGTAGACCTCTTATCCTTAAACTAAGCCCCTTTGTCTCCCCGACAAGAGGAACCAGCTTCCAGGTATCTACCTTGTCAAGTCCCTTCAAGTTCTTCTATGTTTCAGTACGATCACCTCTCATCCTTCTAAACTCCAATAAGTATAGGCCCAACCTGTTTGCCATTTCTTCATAGGATAAGTGCTTCATGTCAGGAATGGGATTTCCTCTGTGTTCATTTTGTCCGTCGTTCCAGACCCAGACCTGTTATTTCTATCTTCCTTTTTCTTTCTCTTTTCTTTACCTCTCTTGGGCCCTCTTCTCCTGTCTCTCATTCTTCCTGTTATTCAGTCATACATCCTTTCATTTCTCATCTCCTGGGTGCTTTTATTCATCCAACTCCCAACACCAACCTTCCACTATTCCTCTTTCTTCTTACTCTCCTGTTGCTCTCCCAGGCTTAAGTCCTTCTTAGGCAAACCCATAGCTTCCCTCTTTGCCTTTCAATAATCTGTGCAGGCCATATCTAGACAAATTACTGCCTCTTTATGAACCACAAACTCAACTGCTGTGCCTCATTCTCTTTGCCTATCTTCTCACCCAGTGCACCTGCTGAGGGCTAATGCTGCCAACCTCTTTCCTGTCCTGTACTGACTTTGTGAACTCTTCAAGCAGTTCAATTATCCCCGTCCCTCTCCACAACTCCCTCAAAACATATTTTCATTTGTAAACAAAGCCCTTGCTGCCCATGACCATATTATGTACGATTGCATTGACCTCATGCCCTTGATGAAAATTTGGATGATTCCTTGCCCCCTACTGAAGCCTTTCCTTGTTCTAGCCTCATGCCTCCTCTTTAAAATCTTCACAATCTGCCACCTCCTAAAGCCCCACTCCTTTCCTCCTTCAACTTTTGCAGTAGCTTCTCATCCTCAGTGACTTCAATTTTTGTCTCACTAATCTATCTTGATCTTATTCCTCTGAGTTTACTGTCCTCCTATCTTCCTTTAACTTCTCCTTCCATATATTCTTTCATAATAACAACTACTACTCAATATTGCCATCTCATGCAGCCTCCCCATTCTCACTATCCCAAACACAGCCAAGGTCATCTCTAATTACTTCCATGTATCCTATACCGCTCACATCCTCCTTTCACTTCTAACCCCACCTACTTCTATGTCCACTTGTGGAAAAACTTCCCCTTAACTCATTACAATGGCACTTTCAAATTCCTAACTGTCCAGCCTTTGCCCCTGCATTAGCCACACTATTTCTTCAGCAATAGATCTGATCAATCACACCCTCAGCTATGCTCTTGTCCAAAATAGTCTCTCCCAACTTGATTGTTCTCCTGGTATAGTGACTATCTTCAGTGCTTCAAGTCCAATAGGTGCAAATGTATATGATGCACAACTGGGTTAACCATGCATTACCAATTCTGATCTGGTCACCACTCCTCAAAAATCCACCCATGACCATGTTTCCAACCTTCCTTTCCTCTCCAAAGTCTTTAAATATATTGCTTCCCATAACCATAACCAACTGCATCTTTGAAGTTCTCCATTTGGGTTCCAGAGCACTGGAATGGGCTAAATCAAAGTCACAAATGACACTCTCTATAACTGTAACCCTGGTGCACTATCCCTTCTCATTCTTTTCAACCTTTGCACAACCTGTGACACAGTGAACCACATCAGACTCCTCAAAAACCACTCATCCATTGGGACTGTACTCATCTGGTCCCACTCTTAACTACTCTACACAATTATATCTGGTATCCGCATTGATCTATCCTTGAAATCTTCCTATCTCTCACCTACATTGCTGACATTAGCTGAAGAAATGGTATCAGGTTCCACTTGCATGCTAACAACACCCAGCTTGAATTTACCATCCTATCACCTGATTCCCCCACCACCTCTTTAATATGAGATTGCATGTTTGAGATCCAGCTCTAGAGGAGCTGCAACTTCTTCCAACTAAACATTTGAAAGACTGATACCATTGTTTTAGACCCCTGTCAAAATTTCTGTTCCTTCTTCACCAATTACATCCTCCTCCCTTGTTACTGTCTAAGGCTGAAGCAGACATTTTGCATGTTGCCATTCTATTTGATGCTGAGCTGAGCTACCAACCCCATATCCCCTCCATCACAATGACCCCTTACTTCCAGCCTCATAATATTGCCTGTCTCTGCCTCTTCCTCAGCTCATCTGCTACAGAAACCCTCATTTTTTTGTTACCTCCAGACTCGACTATTCCAGTGTTGTCCTGGCCAGCCAGCTCCCCACTTTTCACCTCCTCGTAAACTTGAGGACATTCAAAACTCTGCTGTATGTACCCTAACCTATACTGAGTTCCACCCTCACACTCACTGTGCTCATTAGCCTGTATTCATTCCCAGTCCATCAATAGCTCAATTTTATAATTCTCATTCTCATGTTCAATTGACCCCATGGTCTTGCTCCAACCCATCTTTGTAACCTCTTCCAGCCATACAATCCTGTAAGAACTCCACATTTCTCCAACTCTGACCTTGTATATCCACCACCCTCTTCGCCCCACCATTGCTAGCCATCACCTCAGCTTTCTAGGCCTTATGTTCTGCAATTCTCTCCCTAAACTAATCTCTGCTCCTTAAAGACAATTCCAAAAATCTTCCTTTGTGACTCAGCTTTTATTTACTCTTCCAAATACTTTCAACTTCAACTCGATGTTTATTTTTGTCTGATTACACTCTTGTGAATCACCTTGTGATGTCAGAAATGCCACGTAAATGCAGGTCCTTGTTAACTAGCTGCATCTACATATGTATTAATTATATGTGGTTTCTATATAAAATTAAGTGTACATTATCTTTACTGTTAGATGGACCACAAAATCTCACAATAATGTACAGGTTGAACAACAGTGATAGTTACCAGCCTTGGAACAATAGCCCCATCACTGTCCCTATGGACTCCTTCCTGGAACTGAGATGCTCTGTAGATAGTCATCCAGCCTCCATTGTGATCTGGGGGAAGAACAGTGAAAACTACACTGAGATGTTACAATCCACAGCTGAATTAAATAGTTCCAAAGTGAAGATAACAAATTACCAGTCTACAGATGGAGAAGTCTACTGGTGTATGGCAAACAATAGCTACGGCTGGAGAAATGCAAGCGTTTGGATAAAAGCCAATGAGAAAGGTAAACATAGGTGTAATAATGCATGTGTAAAGATCTCAATGTCTGTTAAAGAAAAACTGCTTTTAGAAAATGAGAGCATAGATTGATTATGTCAAGTATCTTCTTTCTTGGTCTCAGAATTAGTAGGGTTGTAATATGTATTTTATTTTAAACTGAACTTGTATAATAAATAGCACATCCCATTCCCAAAAAGATGGGGCAGAATCTTCCCCTCTCACCATTAGTGGGAATCGTGGTGAATGGGGGAGGAGATGTGGTGAAAATCCAACAATCAGTTTCCTGGCATCAGGAAATCAGGTCAGAATTGTGTTCTCTCAACTTTCATGGTGCGTGAATGGCAGGTCTACTTTCTCGCTGAAGATCATCGGGAGTCCATTTTGCATCTCGTGAATGCTCATTACCAGGCCAACAGACAGGAATCTTGTGACCCCATCAAATCTTCTGCCCAGTAGGAAATTATGCCATCCAGTTATCTGACTTAACAAACATGGCATGCACCCGGCAAAGGAAACTTATAGGACTTACCGGTCAGTCTGCACCATTGGTGAGGACCACAGATGATGATATGCAATGTGGTGGGGGGATGGGGGAGGGGGATGTTGAAGGCTAAAAGAGAGGGCGAGTCTGAGGGAGGAAGGAGGGGTATGAGTGGGGAAGAGGGGGTGTGAGTAAGTATGAGGGCGGGGAAGGGAGGTGCAAGCGAGGAAGGGGGGATATGGGCAGGGAAGTGGGGTGTGGGCGGGGAAGGGGGTTTGAGTGGGGAAAGGGCTGTGTGAGTGGGGAAGGGGTGTGAGAGGCGAAGTGGGTGTGAGTGGGTAAGGGAGTGTGAGCAAGGAAGGAGGATATGAGCAGGGATGGGTTTGAGCGGGGAAGGGGTGTGTGAAGGGAGAAGGGGCTGTGAATGGGGAAGGAGTGTGTAAGTGGGGAAGTGGGTGTGAGCAGAGAAGGGGTATGAGTGGTGGGAGGTGTGAGTGGGAAAGGGGGTGTGAGTGGAGAAGTGGGTGTGAGCAGGGGAAGGGGTTGTGAGCGGGGAAGAGGGGTTTGAGTGGGGAAGAGGTGTGTGAGTGGGGAAGGGAGGTATGTACAGGGAAGGGACAATGTGTCGGTGCAGATGTGTGATTCTGTGATTCTGAATGTGAGCGGGGAAGGGAGGGTGCGAGTGGGGAAGGAGGGAGTGTTTTATAGATAGGGCTCAGTGGAGTCATTAGCGGAGTCCTGGGGATGAACTGAGAGTGTTGATGGAACGGAGGGATGGTGACAGTGAAAGGGGGAAGTGGGATGCAGTAGGGAGGGTCATGGTGTGGGCATGGCATGTATAGTTCTCATCGGGAGGGTCTTTAATGGGGACAAGAATGGTGGATAATGGGAGTACGCAGAATCAGGATGGGCATTGTGACCGATATGCGCTCACCGGGGAGGGAAGGCATTTCCAGGTTAATGGTTATAAGGTCCAAGGTGATGTAGGGGGATGTTCAAGGGTAACAAAAGGGAGAGTAAAGGTCACATTGTGGTATGGTGGGGTCAATGGTGATGGGGGAGGAAGTTGGCAGGTGACAGGGGGAGGGTAAAGGGTTGTGGAGAGAATTTGAAAGGTTACATGCACCATCATGGAACCAAGGAAGCTCACCAGAAAGGCTGTGTCCTCAATGTCCAACTGTCAAAAAAATTGAGATGGGAGGAGGGTGTTCTCAGGTGGGTGGAGATGAAGGTCAGCAGAACTGGACAACTAATGGGAAACTCTAATAATCGTGGGGCGACTGCATGAGAGCTTTGTTCTTCTGAAATCCTCACTGTTTGGTGAAGCTCACACGGCAGCAGGTCTGACCCTGAGGGTTCTCATTACAATGAGATCCCAGCAAGATGTAGAGCTGCCATTCGCTCTGAACCATTTTCCATCAGCTCCAGCCAGAGTTAGAGATGAAGGGTGCGATGGAGGGGGATGCCTACAAGGGACATGCAGCTGAAGGACAGCCAACTGGCAACTGCAAACCTCCAGCTTCCGAGGGAATGTACTTGCCTGACAAGGGCTCATGTGATTAGCCTTTTGGTTATAACAAGGCAAAAGTCTCTCTGCAGAATCTCGAGGGCAGTGGAGAAGAGTGGAATAGTGTGAGTCGGAGGCTTCTCACACAAGGCTCTCACCACCCTTGTCAAAGAACGATGTCTCTATCTGCAGGCATGTATTAGGGGGAGGAACACACACTCTTGGCCCCTCAGGATGTCCTTCACCTGGAGTGCGCGCAGCCTTTGAAAAAACTGGCAGCAAGAATGAATCCAGGAGACTTCCAATTGATGCAAGCTAACATATATTTACAAGTGCCAAAATTGTATACAATGAGTGTGTACCCTGTTGTGCATTCCAAACTTATTAATTTTTCTAACTCTACAACGACATCTAGGTACATCCACAGCAGAGGTGGAAGCTGCCTGCTGACTGCTATGCCCTGTTGTCTCATATGACTTGGGCGGGTGTCCTCTGGAAGCCCAAGACCTGGAGGGCCCTGACCTGCTAAGGGTCTTCTGCTCCTCCCTTTAAGCGCCCAAGGGCCCTTCCTGACTCCTTGAGAAGAAGGAGCACCTGGAGGAAGGTCGAGGTGCCTCATTCCCCTCTCACCTAGGCATTGCTGAAACATAGCCATGGCTAGAGTGATGGAATGCAGGTCTGAGCACATATCCAGCAGAAACTTTGCATTCTGCTGGGCCTGGGTCTCCAAGGCGGCCGCCAACCTTTCTGTGGAGACCTCGAGGCACCAGAGACTTTGGCTCTCACTGCTCCGCCTGAAGACGTGTCAGTGAGTGACCAATAGTGAGTGACCCTGAGCCTACTCTTGAGCAATGTCCCACCGATGTGTGTTTCTCTGTGCTGGTGGATGCTGTGACAGGTGTGAAAGGGTCTGCTTTATCCCCTGAGGTGGCCAGTGGTCGGGTGGGCAGTGAGGCTGGGGCTTTCTTCACTGGAGGACCCTGGTCTCCCCCTCTTCCTACTGTCACCTGGAATGAGTGGCTGCATAAGCTGGCTCAGACATTACAGACATCACACTCTCTTGTCCTAAGTCTCTGCTTTCTCATTGGATTGTTGGGGGTAGCCAAACTCGCCATCGGTGCAGACACAGTCTCTTTCTTCCCTGCCAGCTCTGGAGCCTCTGCTCAAATTGCGTGAATGAATAGCTCTATTATTCCACCTCCCGTCTCTCTCTCTCATGTTTGCCCCATCTTGTCCTGCATAACGATAGATGGATTGAGCATTAACATGTTGGATGGAAGAGCAGCCGGAGGCTGGAAATCCTGTGGAGAATACCTCACCTCCTGACTCATCAAAGCATATGTAGCATCTACAAGGCACACATCAGGAGTGTGATGGAATACTCTCCACTTGCCAGGATGAGTCAGCTCCAACAACAATGAGGAAGCTGGACACCATCCAGGACCAAGTATCCTGCTTGATTGGCACCCCATACACCACCTTCAACATTAACTTGCTTTGCCACCGATGCAGCGGCAGCAGTGTGTACCAGATACAAGCTGCACTGCAGCAATACACCTAGGTCCCTTTCATAGCACCTTCTAAACCTGCAACCTCTATCACCTAGAAGCACAGGGAACGAGGGAACACCATGCAAGCTCCCCTCCCAGCCACACACCATCATGGCTTGGAGCTGCACTGTTGTCCCTTCACTGCTGGTGGGTCACAATCCTGGAAGACCCTCCCAAACATCACTGTGGGTGTACCTATGCCACATGGATGGCAGCAGTTCAAGAAGGTAGCTCACCACCATCTTCTCCAAGGCAATTAGGGATGTGCAATGAAAATGCTGGCCTAGCCAGCAATGCCCATGTCCCATGAAAGATGAGAAAAAAATCATTTCCGATGTAAGTTTGGAGAGTAGATAGTTCACCTACCCTAGCAGAGCGGGTGAGATCATTCACCCATTTCCTGTACTGCAAGGCTTGTCCTCTTGTGAACCCCACAGGCGCTGGCCACCCTGGTGAGCTCCTCCCAGGCTGCTGCAGTCAGATGGGAGGTCCTCCTGCTGATATCCCTCGGAAGGAGGATCCCCTGCCTTTCCTCGATGACCTGGAGGATAATCTCCAGGGAGGCATCACTGAAGTTTGGGGCTGGAGCTTGTTGCCTTCTCATAGATGACATGCCAAAATCCAAAGGTCTTGGTGTGGTGACTGAATGGCTGTCTAGGTGCCTTTTAAATATGCCATCTGGACATAATGGTGGGGCACGCAACTTCCTGCCTGCCCTCCTACGAGACTCGATGTGAACCTTGTGGCTGCATAATTAATTAAGTAAACAGTGTACGATTTGGCATGTACACCTGCCCTGCTCTCCCGCAGAATTCACTCCAACTCCCCAGTCTCGCCACTGGTCTTAGGCCTGGAGTAGAAAATTCTGGCCTTGATCAATGATTAACTGCTTATGGATTAATGCATATTTGTTTTTAGCCATAACATCAACACTTTGCTTTCCTACAGTGTTTTTTAATGTTGGGTAAAGCAAATAGAAAGTAAAGATGCTGCAGTTTTATCTATTAACTGCAATATGTGTTAGGCACAAACCTTGTGATTTGTGAAGAAAATGGTTATGCTGTTGTCAAAGGAAGAAAATTAAGAATTGCATTTATATACCATTTATTCATGCCTTTCAGTAATATACCCAAGCGCTTCAAATTCTGTTTATGTGTTGTGATTCTTGTCAATAATTGTGATTTCATTTCGATTTATTATCTCTTTTACAGTTGATCCATTGCTTCTCATTCTAGTTCCAGCCATTTCTGTTATTGGGTTCAGCGTTGTGGTAACAATATGCTTATGTCTGATCTGCAAGAGGCAAATGAAAGGTAAAACTTAAAATAAGTCTTTGGTTGTAGGTGTTAACCTTACCATTGACATCAATAGCAAACTGTAAAATGATGTGGTTTTCACTAGCCGGTGTGACTCTAGCCTTTTGCAATGTGTTTGTAAATGTTCTTGCTTATCAGGTTATTTTTCATGTCCCAGTCTCTCACTGTTATGTAGGCTGCTCATACCAAGCTAGGGCTTTATAAAAAATCTTTTAAAACACTTTCATCACTTGTATCCTAGATGTTATACCAGAGTGATTCTTTGCTATACCAGAAAATTAGGTAATAAAGTGGATTGTTATATTATTTTGCAGCAATTGTGAAACCAACATTTTCTATTAATTCCTGAATAGGAAATATTTAGTAGTCATGGTTGGACTATGATACAGGAGGTAAAAGTGACTGTACTCTAATATTTCTATCCCTGTAATGTTCTCCAATATGCAATTAGAAATAGCACTGTATTCAAACTAAAGACAAACAAATCAAAGGAACAGAAAGGAGCACGTAACAGAATACTGAGGGAAGCTGCAAAAGTAGTGTTAAAGGTTTTGACAATTTTCTAACTCATTGGTCAAGAGAATTATGCCAGATGACTGGAAGGTGACAAAATCAATACCCTTCTTCAAAATGAAGATAAAGCTGTAATTTAGTGTTGCACATATTAGTAAACTACTGGAATCTACATTACAGGAGGAGTTAACCAGGGCCAGTTGACACGGATTTCTAAGAGACAGGTTATGCTTGAACCAGCTCATAGTATTCTTTAACAACAGAGAGGAGTTGCAATGGATGCAAGTTATTTGGATTTTCAAAATACATTTATTAAGCTGTCATAAAGAGCTTCATCCAAAAGGCAATGACTTTTATAATTAGCTCCAGGAAACATCAGAGAGCAGAAAGCAAAGGGTCAAGATAAAAGGAAATTTCTTGGACTCGAATTGACTGGTATTCCATAGAGATCGATATTGGGTCATTATTAGTAATACTATATTTATAAATGATCTGTTTACGGGAATTGAAGAAAGAATGTCAAAATTGATTGATCACCTGATGTTGAAAGATATGGAAAATTGTGATCAGAATTATGAAATATTGCAAAATATAGGTTTAACAGGATTGGGATGTAGAGAGCAGATGCAATTCAATGCAGAAACAAATTGAGTTCAAACATTTTTGAAGTAAAAATTAGAGTAGTTTAATGGAAGTATTTTAGATTAGCGGAGCAGAACAAAGCAGATCACAAGTAATTTAATTCACAAACAGGCCAAAGAACTGTAAATAAACCCTTGTTTTTGTATCCAGAATCATAGAATAGAAAAAAGGTAATGTTGAACTGTTGGCTGAAGTTAGAGCATTGTGTGTAGATTTGAGCTGCTATTACAGGAAGTGGGGAAAAAAAAAGTGGTGGTGAAGGTGCAATCCAGAATCACTGGAATGTTATCAGAATGAAGAGTTACAAATATGAGGAAGCTTAAGAAGAAAGGGCTTTTTTAACTGAAGCTGAGGAGATTAAGATTGTTCTGAAAGAGGATTATGGTAAGCTAAATAATGAGAGATTGTCTCACCTGTTCACTGAGGCAGTATTGAGATGACAAAGTTTAATTTAGGCACAAAAAGTTGAAGGGGAAGTTCTCAGAAAAAATTAGTTTTTCATAGTGGCTGCTTCAGATGTGGAACTCCCTCCCAAAACCATTTTGGAATAGAACCCTTGAATTATTTTAAAAATAAATTATATAATTGCTTGAAAAAGAGGGATATTAAAGAACATGGAGAATGAGCAGAAGAGTGGGAATAGGTCATATGGAGAAAAACACTGGAACAAAATTAATTGGGGAAAATAGCCTTTTGCTATATTGTAACATGTGATCCTATGTAAAAACAGCTTTATCAGTCTCTCAGACTAATAAATCCCTGCAGTGGAATTAAAGTTTAAATTGCAGCAATGCTGCTGGAGCTTTTTGTTGTTGTACAGCAGAAACTATTTAACTTTACATGTGTTGTGATTGCTTATCATTTTGTTACTGGTACCAAACTCAACTTTGCCCTCTTGGTCTTCTTAAGATCCAAATACACTGTCCTACATACACCATCAGTGCTGAGAATAGAAAGTGTATCGAAATCAAAACTTATCACCTCAAAACCTCTAAAATGTGGAATGCCTTGCCTCCCTCTGTGTTTCCTTTCTCCAGCCATTTACAGGCCCTTATAACCAAAGTGTGATGTCATCTGACCACGAATTCTTGCTATTTCTCATCCTTTCTTTAGGCTCCTTCAACATTAATATCACGACTCTCTCAAAAAAGTATAGATGCCCAAAATGTCACCAGAACTAATAGCCTCAACACAAAGTTTATTGGCAATTTATAGTCAAACATGTAACATATTTGGATGGCATTCCTTTGTCAACTGCTTCAATGAAAGTATTAACCTTTTGTGCTTTAAATGGTATAACACCAATGAAAGCAGTAGACAAAGAAATATCACGTAAACGTGCTAAGCGTTTGTCCACAAATTTCAATGTCTAGGGGTGGAATTTTCCATGCCCATTGGCATCGGGCATGTTTGGCAGCATGAGAAGGCCAAAAACCGTTGCCATCGTCCGCTCGGCCCATCAATGGCAGGTCATCGGACATCGGGAACCTCATTGTATTACATCTGCATATCGTTGTAAGGCTAGCCCACTGGACTCATCCCCTCGAGCTGGATCATCCACCCGTTTCACTCCAACGCATATGCGACATGCACCTGGCAAGGTGCACCTAGCTCAGATTTTGAGGTTTGTTTAGTTCAGTCAACACTCGCAGTCATCAGCGCCAGGCTTCGCAGACAATGCCATGTCACTTTTAGGAGGGGGCTCACGGGCTAGTTTCTACCTACCAGACCAGCCTTAATGCAGGGGTGGCTTTGTACGACTGCGGGGTGAAGGCTTGCTTGGGGAATGGGGAGAAGTGGCCTCAGGCAAGGGAAGAGGTTACAAGGTGAGGTCTGCACTGGGAAATGGGGGTATCCCATGGTCTGTGTGGGGCACAAGTTGATCTGTCCAAGTGGCCGCAAGATGGTGAGGGCTGGGGAGGCAGTCTCTAGAGCAGCTGAGGCCAGATGGAGGTTTGAGGGTGTGTGTGAAAGAATGAGTTGTGAGATCCCTTGAGCTGGCAGTGAGTGAGATGCCAGTTACTATGTGATGGGCTTGAGTGTATGAGTTTAGAGTGATGAGATGGTTGTCTTACCCTGGCAGAACAGTTGAGATCATATGTCCTCTATCTGCATTGGATGGCCAACCTCTTCTGTGAAGCATTGGCACTGATCACCACTGCCATCGTCTGCCAAGCCGGAGAGGTAATGTAGCTGCACCTCCTATAGCCAGAGCGGGGTTAGGGGACATCATGGCAGGCCTCCAAATGTGCTCAAGGGCTCATCACTAAACCTGAGGGCTGCAGTCTTCTTTCCGTTCAGGGCCAACCTGTCTTCTCTGCAACTCTGGGCAGGCATCACTGAGAGGTGTGTGCGTGGCTGCACTTTAAATATGGCACCCGGTGTGATGAAGCAGCGACATGATGGCCTGACAGGTGAATGAGAGCCTGTCCACCATGGAAACGGCGTGTTTCCCCAGGAATGCATAATGAATGCAGCAGGTTTGGGTTGATACAGCGTGAGAAGCCGCCATTGTGGTTGTTGGGTAGAACAGCGTTTTTCCCGCCCACAATGGCACTTAAAGCAAATCTGGGATGATTTGGTTCTAGGTTTATATCTGTTAAGTGATGGACAACAGCTGCACTGACTGTAATAATAAGAATCAATCACCTGAATTCGACAAAAGCTCTTGCATTCATTTCTATCCTTTTTAACTTATGTTATATTCAGCAGAATATAAAAATATTGTTAACAGTTGAAATTATTAAAGGATTTGTGACTCACATTTACTGAAAATTAACTGGGTGTTAACAGGGTTAACAGAAACTGTTGATGCACTTGTTACTTATACACATTGACTCATCGGCTCAAAGTGAAAGAGCAATGGAAATCATGTGGTAAAAGTTATTCACCAGTAGATTCTTTTCACTAGTATTTTTTACGGCTGCATCTTTAACACATGCATTCAATGGTTTTCATATTTCACTGAGGCTTGGAGCAGCTGTTGTGAAGAGTGAAGTTTATGGGAAGAAATGTGATTTGTGGTGAAAAAGCCAAGAATATTTGATGATACAGCACAATGAGTGTTTGTCAATGTCACAGAGCTGAAAATGTCGATTAGCATAGTTCTGGCTGTTTCTGATGGCAGAGAACATAGAATGCATGGTGACACAGATTAGGGGAATATTCCAAGCAGTGAGTTGTTGTGGGTGCCACAGAGCTGGGAGTATCTGATGGCAGAGTTGAGCTTCTAATGGCACAGTTAAGGGAATATTACTGCAAATCTGAATCTAAGTTCCGTCTTATAAGATCTGTTTTCCATTATGTAATGTTGCATGTATACTACAACTTTAATATCTCTGCACATAGAATGTGTTATCATTGAATATGTGTGTTACCATTGACTATGTGTGTTACTATTGAATATGTGTGTTACTATTGAATATATGGATTCTACCAGAGCTATTTGGCTCCATACCTTGCCACAGCCTGGATCCAAACTTGGGCATGATATCTGAATTCTAGAGGTGTGGTGAGAGTGACTGTTTTTGATATCAAGATGTTTGCCTGAATGTGGCATCAGGGAGACCTAGTAAAAGTGAAGTCAATAGGAATTGTGGGGGAGCTCTCAGGTGACTGGAATCCTATCTGTCACAAAGGAAGGTGGTTATGGTTGTTGAAGGCCAAGCATCTAAGTTCCAGGATATCACTGTGGGAGTTGCTCAGGTCAGAGTCCTAGACCCAACAATCTTCAGATGCTTCATGAATGACCTTCCCTCCACCACAAGGTCAGCAGTAGGGCAGCTCATTGATGATTATAGAGTTCCATATGAAATTAGTCAGATACTGAAGCAGTCCATACACATGTATAGCAAGGCCTGGACAACATTCAGACTTGTGCTTATAAGAGCTACATTACATTAAGGCCACAGAAGGACCAGGCAATGATCAAGAAGAGAAAGTCTAATGGCTTTCTCATGACAATTAAAGTCTTTACCATCACCAACTCCCCCCGATCAATATCCTGGGAGGTCATCATACTGACCAGAAACACCATTAGACCAAATAGATGCCATGGCTTCTAGAACAGGTCAGGGGCTGTGTATTCTGTGCCTAGTGACCCGGGGAAAGTAACTTGTTTGATTGGCACCCCATCCACCATCAAACATTCACTCCCTCCACCATCGATGTGCTATGGTTGCAATATGTACCATCTACAGGATGCACTACAACAACTTGCAAAATTCTCCACACCAGTAGCTTTATTAGACTTTATTAATTCAGAAATATCAAATTTCATGATTCCTCAATAAAGCTAATAAATTAGGATAAAAATTATAATTAATTGTTACTTCTTGCCATTAATTCATTTTGTTAAGCCATTAATGTAAAGAAGGGACATTAGGATATTCTTAACATCAATTAATTTCAAATGGTGATTTGTTTCCCTTTGTAATGTACTCACTCAGATAAAAAATATTTTTCAAAGAAACTGGAAACTTTCAGTAAAGAGGTTATAATTAGTGTGAATCCTTGGGTGGGTGACAGTGTTACACTGATGCGGTAATTCCTGGATTGCTATCAGTAGTTATTTATTGTACCTGAACCGAAAGTGCGAGCTGTTATTTTAATTAAAATGTTATTGATTTCACCCTGTTAACCTTTGAAGCTGGAGGAAGTTGTTTAAGTGGTAATTACTGTAGACAGAGTTTCCTCCTACTTTTGCTGTACAAAAGGCCAAGGTTAGGGGAAATTGTGCCTGAGTTACATCTACTGAAAATATATGGATGTGGGAGGAAACTGCATCCATGCCAATCTGTCATGGGCTTAGATGTGCAGCATACAAGAGGTTGTTTGAAAGAGACTTAGAGAATATATTTGTTAAACGTTTCAAGTTTAATATGTAAACCATATTTGCTTCTTGTGTTTTTGTTTCCTTTTATTCAATGTTTGCTTGCTGCACTGCTGCCACAAAGCGAATAGAGGCTTATTTCATAAAACTTCTTGTTTCTTTCAAGAAAAGTCAAAGGAATTCTTATATTAGTTCTGGTTCACTATTGTTCTTATTCAATGGGACTTTCCAATTTAGTGGACCAGTTTCCCTCCTCACCCATTGTCTCAACCTCAGAATTTTGTTCTGGAGTTTTAAAATGTGGAATCTTTGGCTCTCCGATCCTCTCGCCCAAAATTTCATTGATTGTTTGCCTTCTGATTATGATCTCTCTGGTGTCATTCCTTTCTGATGAGGCACTCTATCCTACCAAACCACTGCTGAATGCAAGGGATTTCTGGCTGCCCTTCCTCTCTATCAGAGTCACAGCAGTGTTTGACTCACCTCTTTCTCAATTAGACACTTTTTAAATATATTTGTTGTATAGAAAACCAATTGGGCAAGAAAATAATCCTGAACGTATTGGCAAACAAAAGTTATTGCATTGCCCACCCATGTACTGAATATTGGACAGGACAAATAACTGGTGGCTGATACATCACTCATTTTACACTCGCCCTAACCAAGATGAATTCCTGTCCCAATACCTCCTCAACTCAGAGGAAATAAACTATGGGCTGAATTTCCCCCCCCCCGGTTAGGGGGGTTGTGCAGGGGCAGGCGGGAGCGAGTGCCCCCGATCGGGTCCACGCATCCATTTTATGTGGCGGGCCAATTAAGGCCCGCCCAGCATGACCCCCGCCCAGAAGCGCTGAGTGCTCCCTGTGCGGGCAGTGGGGGGGGAGGGGGCTATTCCTTGAGGCGGGATCTGCGCTGTTTCGAGCATGTGCTTAACAGATCCCAAACATCTCCCTGAGACACGGAGGTGCCTCAGGGAGATCAGTTTGACATGTGTAAATTTAATTAAAGGGAAATAAAAACTTTTACAACATGTCCCCTCATGTGGCACTGTCACTTGAGCAGGGACATGTGAAATAGTTATTTTTAACATTTTTATTGACTTTTAAAACACTTCATGAATCCTCATCCCGCCTGTGGGTGAGGTTTCACGAAAAATGCGAAGGCTGCCTGGGCTTTTCGCCTGCCCACCGCCAACCTTAAGGTTAGACAGGCAGCTCAGCAAATTGAATTAATTACTAATTAAATGGCCTTAATAAGCCTTTGCTAGTTCGGCGGTTGCACAGCCAATTCGGCTGTGTGCCCGCCAAACTGAAAATCCAAATGATGCGTTGACATTGGTATGCCTGCCCGATCTCCCGCACGTTATTTTACACATCAGCGAGTGGGGAGGACCCCTGCTCACCGACCAGAGAATTCTGCCCTATACAATATAAGTGGGAATTAAAACTCCATATTTAATAACACTAACATTCACGTCCCAGATTTGTTAGCTAAGAGATTTATAGAACATTCAAAAAAAGGAGTGAATCATATAATTTAATACTTCTACATTAGAATTTGGAAGGGTCATTTCAAAACAAGCAAGGAATGCACTATAACTTATTGATTTCTGATGAAAAAAAATCCCACAACAGCAGATTCAGAGATATAAACTTTAAGGATACCCAAACACCATTTTCAAGTACTGAGGCAAATAGGGAGCATTATTAGTCACATATTAAATTGCAAATAGTTTCCGAATACATTTTTTTCATCCAGAATTTTCTTAAAAGGTAAAACAGGGCTGTATTTGAAAACTTGTGGTATTGCACACAATAAAGTGCCCTTGGTTCCAAAGCATGGTGGTGATAAACAGGACACTCTAAAATAATGCCTACAGTACATTCAGTTACATTTGTAATTCTTTGCAATGAACGGTTTCTTGAAACCACTGAAAATTAACTCTGCAAAGATTGAAAAGGTCAGTAGTTTTGCTGTTGCATTTCTTCTGCTTGTTATGCTCAGAGCAACCATTCTATAATTTTCGGAAACGTGGTTTACTGCAAGCTTTGTAAGTGAGAAGCAGTGTGCAGTACAAGATTAGATTTGCCTTCAGCACAGTACATTAGAAATCCACAAACCCCCAAGAGTGATCTATCCAGCTGCAGATCTTAGTAGTTTAAAAATAACATAAACCTATCTTTCTTTTAAAATGTTCCTATGTATGTGAAGATGTTTACATCAGGGAAATGACTGGAGTGGGAGCAATGATCAGAGAAAGTGGTAGATTGTATCCATTGACATCGGATGTGCTAATTATTTTTCAGAATCAGATAAATGAATATGTGTGATATACAAATTAAGATGATCAGCTTCACTTCCAATGATTAAGGGTAGCCGATCCTATGTATGTTAATATTTTTACATGATTGTTGGTGTCTCTTATCACAACAATTTGCTGAACTGTTCCATGAATAAAATTGTTTTGAAAGTAACCAACCAATAATTCTAAAGAAAGTCTCACAACTAAAGAGAAAAATAAAAGAAAGACTTGCATCTATATCACGCTTTTCACAAGCACCAGACATCTCAAAGTGCTTTACAGCGAATGAAGTACATTTTGAAGTGTAGTCACTGCTGTGGGAAACCAATTTGCCCACAGCAAACTCCCATAAACAGGAACATCGTAATGACCAGATAATTCATTTTATGATAAAGGCAAAAAACTGCGGATGCTGGAAATCCAAAACAAAAACAAAAATACCTGGAAAAACTCAGCAGGTCTGCCAGCATCTGCGGAGAGGGACACAGTTAACGTTTCGAGTCCGCATGACTCTTCAACAGAACTAAGGAAAAATAGAAAAGGGGTGAAATATAAGCTGGTTTAAGGGGGTTGGAGGGGGGTGGGACAAGAAGAGCTGGTTAGAGGGCCAGTGATAGGTGGAGATAACCAAAAGATGTCACAGACAAAAGGACAAAGAGGTGTTGAAGGTGGTGATATTATCTAAAGGAATGTGCTAATTAAGGGTAGAAAGCAGGATGAGCAAGGTACAGATAGCCCTAGTAGGGGTGGAGCCTTTTTCGATTCCTTCACCCCACCCCACCCCACCCCCACTAGGGCTATCTGTACCTTGCTCGTCCTGCTCTCTACCCTTAATTAGCACATTCCTTTAGATAATATCACCACATTCAACAGCTCTTTGTCCTTTTGTCTGTGACATCTTTTGGTTATCTCCACCTATCACTGGCCCTCTATCCAGCTCTTCTTGTCCCACCGCCCCCCCCCCCCAAACCCAAACCAGTTTATATTTCACCCCTTTTCTATTTTTCCTTAGTTCTGTTGAAGAGTCATGCGGACTCGAAATGTTAACTGTGTTCCTCTCCGCAGATGCTGTCAGACCTGCTGAATTCATTTTATGATGTTGATTGAGGGATAAATATTGGCTAGGACACTACGATGACTCCCATGCTCTTCTTTGAAATTGTGGTATGGAATCATATGTTATGTCACCTAAGAGCTAGACAAGCAGAGCCCCAGCTTAATAGCCCATTCAAAAAATGGCACCTCCAACAGTGCAGCTTTCCCTTAGGCACTGCACTTGAGTGCCAGCCTAAGTTGTTGTGCTCAACTCCTGGAGTTCAACCTTCTGGCCCAGAGGTGAGAGTGCTACCAACTGAGATACAGCTGACACTGAGGGAAGGAAATAACAAAAATGAATCTTTTCATTAGTAAAAATTGAAAGATTCATACAGAGGTAAAATTCCATGAAAAAGAACTTTAAAAGGGATTCATATTAACAAAAGTTAATGCGCACATTATTTTAAAGTTCCATTTCACCCACTTGTAATATAGTTGGTTAATTCTTGATGATCTCAAAATAGCTGCAAAAAGACGGATATAAAGTATCACAACAAGAACATTACAGAGCGTGCTGTTATCTTGTAGTGAAATAACTACTTTCATAGATTTTAACAGTCAGATATCAAAACATTGTATCAATGCTGTTTACAGGGAATTTCATGCCATGCTAGTTCACCAGTTAGTGAAGTGACTGAGAATAATAGATCTGTAATAATATTCCTTTCACATATCCCAAGCAACTAAATGCTAAAAAGGTTCAACTGATGCAAAGTTTGTGAAACCTGATATGCAAATTAGATTTTATGTTCCTGTATCGATGCATCTTTAGTTTAGCCCATCTTCACTAACTAAGCAAGAATTAAACTAGAACTGTTTAAACATGTGAACTGGTGTCTGCAGATCAACTCTTGGATAAAATTATTGGAGGCTGATCACCAGTTCAATTGATAGGCAAAATTTTGTATGTGAGTGAAAATATTGCTGGTTAACAGAGTAAAGCATATTTTTTCATTCATATAAAATGGTAAATTATGTTGTAGATCTCAAGACAAGGTTGTAGGAAAGACTGGGTAGGATATCACCCCCCCGTCGGGGAGGAAGTTGAAGTACGGGTGTGCAGGGATGCACCTCCAATCAGCGCCTCCGATCAGGGGCGCACCGCTATTTTACGTGGGCGTGACATCCGCACAGAAGAGCTATCCGGTGGGGGGAATCCCTAAACCCGAGAGTGTTCTGTTTTGCGCATGCGCACGAAGGAACACACTCATCTCCCTGAGGCTAAGTGCTGCCTCAGGGAGATCGCCTCTAATGTACAAATTATTAAAAATAGAAAAAAAAATTCCCCGACATGTCCCCTCATGTGACACTGTTGGAACATTTCCATAAATTTTTAAAAAACTCTAATTCAATTTTTTAAAACCTACATGAAACCTCATCCCGCCTGTGGATGAGGTTTCATGCATTTTCAGAAGCCAGCCAGGGCTCCTGGCCTGTCGCCAACCTTAAGGGTGGACAGGCAGGTCCATTAATTAGTTTAATTGCTCTGTCAATGGCCTCAGTTGGCCACCAACAGGTCGGGGGGCGCTGATTTTGTTGAGCCCCTGCCTACTGAAAATTGAAATGGGGCGCGGTGGCATTGGGAGTTCCGCCCGATGTCACTGCGTGTCATTTTACGCATCAGCGAGCGGGCCCCACCCCCTTGGGCCCCACCCCCACCCCCACTCACTGACAGGGAAATCCTGCCCTGTGTTGGTATTTAGAACTGTGCCTGTTCAAGCCGGTTTAGCTGATTAAATCCAGTTCTGTTTCTGTTGCCCTCTGTGCAGTTCTGGACTTCCTTCCCATGAATTGCTTTTACCAAGGCCTTTATTAATAGATAATTGAATTTGTAGGTTTTACTTCTGTGTTTTCTCAGAGTGACCTGCACCAGCTAGCAGACTATCTTGAATCAGAATCAGAATCCTGAGCTAATCTGTTGATCTATCTCTGCTGCACCATGATTTTTTTTTTTAAATAGTGACATTCTTAATATTTTGTAATAGAGATAAAATATATTTTCTAATTTTTCACACCACATTTTGTTTCTGCTTTGTGCTGCCACCATTTAAGATGGGAATGAGGTTCTGAGTTCTGGTAGTGCTATGTTAACACTTTCGAACAGACTTACACACCTTTTTTCCATTCAACTTAATGCTGAAAGGAACACATCTCCCTCAGTCTGAACACAAATCAACAGATGGCTCCTCCCTTGCCCTTCCTGCACTGTTGCTGACTCTAATGATTTCAGATAAGTCATGAGCACAGTTGTGCCGCCTTCCTCTGAACAATTAATTTATGTTCATATGAATTTATAAAAAAAACACATCTTCCACGTCTTTAATTGACAGCAACAGTACGCAAATAGGACCAGACTCATAACACCCCTAAAAACACTAAAAGTCACAAAAATAAAGTGAACTAGTGGGAGTTATTAATCTGAAAGGATCTATTATTTTGTGACCTAGTCACCAGCACAGACCTATATTTGGTTTGAGGAAACTGAAGTTTGGCAGCATGAACCAATATTTCCGGTTCTGTTGTTAGCTTCATCTTTCTTTATTATTCTTTGATAGGATGTGGATGATGCTGGCAAACCCATCCCTAATTGCACTTGAACTGAATGGCTTGCTAGGCCATTTCAGAGGACAGGTGATTTGGGTCTGGAGTTACATATGGACCAGACCAGGTAAGGACGGTAGATTTACCCCCCTAAAGGGCATGGTGAACCAGATGGGTTTTTCCCAACAGTTGATAATAGTTTCATGGCCACCATTACTAAGACCAGTGTTCAGTTCCAGACTCGATTAATTGAATTTAAATTCCACCAGCTGTCATGGTGGGATTTGAACCCATACCTCCAGAGCATTAACCTGAGTCACTGGATTCCGAGTCCAGTGACATTGCCACTAGGCCACTGTCACCATTTAACTAGTAACTTTTTACAACCTGCCAACCAGCTTGTTAATGAGGCATATGCAATGCAATGCAAGTTCTGGCAAAATAGAAAGTGATCATCATTATCATTAACTGATGGATAAAGTGTGTTAAGGAGAAGAACTGGCTGTGGTGGGGTTGGTGCTGGGACTTGTAGTGGGGGGCGGGGTGTATCTGTGGAGCTATTGCGACTATATAAATATTAGAGGCATTGCTTGCTTCTTTCAGGGAAACAGGAAAAGGAACTTTTTTGCAAGTTAGGTTTTCTAATGTTAGTGATTAAACACATTTATGGCAAATTCTGCTCTGCCAGATCAACAAGCAATTTAACATGTTTACAATAAACAGGTTAATGTCCCTATTAAAGCAGAGAGAAATTTGGTGCTAACACATTAAGCACTTTTTGTCTAATCTTGGATTGTGTACAATACTGACAAGACCCTATTTATGCAAATATTGACTAACTAGGGCCATTTCAGAATCAATGTGGACCAGTGTTGTGTGGATGAGACCAGTTAAGGGCAGCAGGTCCTGTGCCCTGAATGATATTAGCAAACCAGATGTGTTATTATGACACAAAAATCAAAGCTTTCAAAGGCATTTTTCTTGATGTTGACCAACTAATAACTAGATTTATTACACTAATTTCCACAATGTAGTGGGATTTAATCTCTTGACTTCTGGGTTGCTAGTCCAATGTCATATCACTATCCACCTCACAGGACAGTATCATTATCTGCAATGTCTATTTTTCCATTGGAGTTCTTGAGGTGACTGTGTCCCTCTGAACCTAGTCCAAATGGTCATCCTTCTGGTGTGAGCCAGGATTGTGAGTGTTTACATACTATGATGCTATAGTATTGCTATATTACAACAGTGAGAGCACTTCAAAAGCAAAATGTTTCATTAATCAGTAATCCGGTATAATCCTATCCAGGGGTTACTGCACAATAACAAAAAAAGAAATTTGGTTGATCTTACCCCGACCCAACCTTTTACCCCCTGCCTAGAAGGAAAAAAGCATTTGTAAAATATCAGCTGCTAAGTCAGGAGAGATCAGCTCCAAAAGGTAATTACAAATGGGCTCAGCACCACACTGCTTGGAGCACTTTCCTACCAAACTTTTTACAGCAGCTTTCATCTTTATTCTTGTTGAACAATCAGCAGCTGTGGACATGCAAAAACAGGCAAAATCAAGGGAGAAGGTACCAATTCAGAAATAATTCAATTGTGTAGAATAATCAATGGTTGCTAAAATACAGCAGATTAATTATTTTTAATAAAAAAATTCTTGCTGGCAGTTCAGCAGTATGTTATTAATAGAGTGGGCTCCATGCTAGACTGGTCTGATTTTAGGGAGGTATGGTACATGTTATCATTCTTTTGAGTGTTATAGTTACCCAAGAGTTAGAAGTGGTTTTAATCCTTCTAACTTTTCCTGGGTAACTATTATTGTAAGGCACTCTGAACCATCCAAGGTTTGCGATTTAAATCGTACTTTCGGATAGTTCCGACCACAGGGCAATTGCCCAACGGAAGTTTGAATTTCCTGTGTAATTGCCCAGCAGTCCTTAGCTGGGGACTTTCAGGGTGGTGGTTGCCCAGTTACGACTCTTGGAAGCTCCTGAAGTTACGGGCCAAAGTAATCCCTACTTTTTTAAAGGCTGATGTTAGACATGAAGGTTGCAGACAGTGATACGCAGCTATTTTATATGTAGCTGCCTGCTTCCTATCAACTGCTGATGCTGTATCATTTTACCTTCTTTCCCCAGTCCTGCTCCATTTCTGTAACAAAAACAGAATTACCTGGAAAAACTCAGCAGGTCTGGCAGCATCGGCGGAGAAGAAAAGAGTTGACGTTTCGAGTCCTCGTGACCCTTCGACAGAACTAAGTAGAAATAGGAAAGGGGTGAAATATAAGCTCGTTTAAGGTGTGTGTGTGTGTGTGTGTGTGGAGGGGGGGGGGGGGGGGGGCGAGGGGGGTGGTGGGTTGGGTGGGGGGAGAGAAGTGGAGGGGGTTGGTGTGGTTGTAGAGACAAACAAGCAGTGATAGAAGCAGATCATCAAAAGATGTCACAGACAACAGAACAAAAGAACACATAGGTGTTGAAGTTGGTGATATATATCTAAACGAATGTGCTAATTAAGAATGGATGGTAGGGCACTCAAGGTATAGCTCTAGTGGGGGTGGGGGGAGCATAAAAGATTTAATAATATTTAAAAATAATGGAACTAGGTGGGAAAAAGAAAAATCTATATAATTTATTGGAAAAAAAACAAAAGGAAGGGGGAAGAAACAGAAAGGGGGTGGGGATGCGTGGACTGGAGTCGCATCTGTTCCGATGATGCTACCTTCAAAAACAGTTTCTCTGACATGTCCTTCTTCTTCCTTAACCGAGGTTTTCCACCCACGGTCGTTGACAGGGCCCTCAACCGTGTCCGGCCCATCTCCCGTGCATCCGCCCTCACGCCTTCTCCTCCCTCCCAGAAACATGATAGGGTCCCCCTTGTCCTCACTTATCACCCCACCATCCTCCGCATTCAAAGGATCATCCTCCGCCATTTCCGCCAACTCCAGCATGATGCCACCACCAAACACATCTTCCCTTCACCCCCCTGTCGGCATTCTGTAGGGATCGTTCCCTCCGGGACGCCCTGGTCCCCTCCTCCATCACCCCCTACTCCTCAACCCCCTCCTATGGCACCACCCCATGCCCACGCAAAAGATGTAACACCTGCCCCTTCACTTCCTCTCTGCTCACCGTCTAAGGGCCCAAACACTCCTTTCAAGTGAAGCAACATTTCACTTGCGTTTCCCCCAACTTAGTCTACTGCATTCGTTGCTCCCAATGCGGTCTCCTCTACATTGGAGAGACCAAACGTAAACTGGGCGACCGCTTTGCAGAACACCTGCGGTCTGTCCGCAAGAATGACCCAAACCTCCCTGTCACTTGCCATTTCAATACTCCACCCTGCTCTCTTGCCCACATGTCTGTCCTTGGCTTGCTGCATTGTTCCAGTGAAGCCCAACGCAAACTGGAGGAACAACACCTATTCTTCCGACTAGGCACTTTACAGCCTTCCGGACGGAATATTGAATTCAACAACTTTAGGTCCTGAACTCCCTCCTCCATCCCCACCCCCTTTCTGTTTCTTCCCCCTTCCTTTTTTTTTCCAATAAATTATATAGATTTTTCTTTTTCCCACCTATTTCCATTATTTTTAAATATTTTTAAATCTTTTATGCTCCCCCCACCCCCACTAGAGCTATACCTTGAGTGCCCTACCATCCATTCTTAATTAGCACATTCGTTTAGATAATATCACCAACTTCAACACCTATGTGTTCTTTTGTTCTGTTGTCTGTGACATCTTTTGATGATCTGCTTCTATCACTGCTTGCTTGTCCCTACAACCACACCAACCCCCTCCACTTCTCTCCCCCCACCCAATCCACCGCCCCCCCCCAACACACACACACACACACACACACACCTTAAACGAGCTTATATTTCACCCCTTTCCTATTTCTACTTAGTTCTGTCGAAGGGTCATGAGGACTCGAAACGTCAACTCTTTTCTTCTCTGCTGATTCTGCCAGACCTGCTGAGTTTTTCCAGGTAATTCTGTTTTTGTTTTGGATTTCCAGCATCCACAGTTTTTTGTTTTTATCTCCATTTCTGTAAGCCTCTCTGACAATTCACTTGTTCCTCATTTATATTTGCTCTGCATTCTTGATTTATCTATGAATTGATATCTTCCCCCTTGATTCCGCTTGTCTCTACATAGCCACAAGTCAGGTCAGCATTCGTTTTGTGAGATACAGGTTTATTTTGCCTCTTCATTTCGACTTCCTTATCTTTGAACCCCACACCCCCACCCCCACATAGTCTGACCTAATGTTCAATTAAATGTGGTTGAAACCTGCTTTTATCAGCACAAATAATGTATGAAAGTACAAAGAAAATGGAAGTATGCATATTAAATTAATAATGCTTCTGTATTCAATCAATCACATGCTAAAATGTGCTGGTGACCTTGAGAGAAATCTTACTGCCTCCATTTTTAAACATGGTCCAGGACCATTTTAGGGACCAAACACAATGGTTTCTGAAGTCCATCTGTTTGTGCAATCTTACTGAAGGAAGCCAATTAACTGGACCTCTCCACAAGCCCCAGCTACTCAGGGATAGTAGACAGGCTGTGTAGGCAGGAGGACCAAACAGAGTACCTGAAGCTGTGGGCAGCATGTAGCCCCACTGGAAGGGGTAGACGCTGCTGAGTTAGGAGGGAACCCATGAGTGCATCTCAAGCAGGAGGTGCCTTCTGAAGACTTCAAACATCAGTATAAATAAGTGTGATCACAACGCCAAGCCATCATCCTGGATGGTGAACCCTTTCACAGAATGAGCTGTGGCCCCAGCTGTGGTTCCCTGGTGCCTATGGGTCTGGGGTGGGGGTGGGGGGGAAATTAAAGGAATACGTATTGGAACCCCAGCTTGTCATGGGGTACTTCTGGTCACCTGTCCATCTTCGGCCTTAGCAAGGAGCTGGTTTGACATTGGGATGATCCCGGCAGTGTCACCAATCTGCCCCTAAATGGCCAATTAATTGATGATAGTTAACTACTTGCAGCTGCCAGGCAGGTAGCTGATGCTACTTTCATCCCAGGCAGGTAGCTGATGCTACTTTCATCCCAGACAAGTAGCTGATGCTACTTTCATCCCAGGCAGGTAGATGATGCTACTTTCATCCCTGGCAGGTAGCTGATGCTACTTTCATCCCAGGCAGGTAGCTGATGCAGTTTTCATCCCAGGCAGGTAGATGATGCTATTTTCATCCCAGGCAGGTAGCTGATGCTACTTTCATCCCAGGCAGGTAGCTGATGCTATTTTCATCCCAGGCAGGTAGCTGATGCTACCTTCATCCCAGGCAGGTAGCTGATGCTACTTTCATCCCAGGCAGGTAGCTGATGCTACTTTCATCCCAGGCAGGTAGCTGATGCTACTTTCATCCCTGGCAGGTAGCTGATGCTATTTTTATCCCAGGCAGGTAGCTGATGCTACTTTCATCCCAGGCAGGTAGCTGATGCTATTTTCATTCCAGACAAGTAGCTGATGCTACTTTCATCCCAGGCAGGTAGATGATGCTACTTTCATCCCAGGCAGGTAGCTGATGCTACTTTCATCCCAGGCAGGTAGCTGATGCTACTTTCATCCCAGGCAGGTAGATGATGCTACTTTCATCCCAGGCAGGTAGCTGATGCTACTTTCATCCCAGGCAGGTAGCTAATGCTACTTTCATCCCTGGCAGGTAGCTGATGCTATTTTCACCCCAGGCAGGTAGCTGATGCTATTTTCATCCCAGGCAGGTATCTGATGCTATTTTCATCCCAGGCAGGTAGCTGATGCTATTTTCATCCCAGGCAGGTAGCTGATGCTATTTTTATCCCAGGCAGGTAGCTGATGCTACTTTCATCCCAGGCAGGTAGCTGATGCTACTTTCATCCCAGGCAGGTAGATGATGCTACTTTCATCCCAGGCAGGTAGCTGATGCTACTTTCATCCCAGGCAGGTAGCTGATGCTACTTTCATCCCAGGCAGGTAGCTTATGCTACTTTCATCCCAGGCAGGTAGCTGATGCTACTTTCATCCCAGGCAGATAGCTGATGCTACTTTCATCCCAGGCAGGTAGCTGATGCTATTTTCATCCCAGGCAGGTAGCTGATGCTTCTTTCATCCCAGGCAGGTAGCTTATGCTACTTTCATCCCAGGCAGGTAGCTGATGCTACTTTCATCCCAGGCAGGTAGATGATGCTACTTTCATCCCAGGCAGATAGCTGATGCTACTTTCATCCCAAGCAGGTAGCTGATGCTACTTTCATCCCAGGCAGGTAGCTGATGCTACTTTCATCCCAGGCAGGTAGCTGATGCTACTTTCATCCCAGGCAGGTAGATGATGCTACTTTCATCCCAGGCAGGTAGCTTATGCTACTTTCATCCCAGGCAGGTAGATGATGCTACTTTCATCCCAGGCAGGTAGCTGATGTTACTTTCATCCCAGGCAGGTAGCTGATGCTACTTTCATCCCACCTCATCAAGATCATTCAGAGGCAGGAATACACAAATTTCAAAATTTCCCCAGCCGCCTGCCTCCAAAGCTCCCTCCATGTGGCTGATCAGGTTCCACCAATTGAACTTACATGAAAATACACTTAATTAATTTTAAATGGAGCAAATATATTTTACTGTACTTTTATTCAAATTGCAATTGTTAAAAATCATGATAACTCTCTTTGGCTATTGAAAGCTTGTTTTAATTTGTTATCTGCCCTTTCAGTGAATTAATCTTTTGTTCTCCTCATGTGAAACTGGCAAGGATGCTCTATATGGGCATCTCTAGGTTATTCTGAGTAGGCAGTGGTGCTGTTGGGCCTTATACAAGCAATTGTTTGTGCACCTCAGAGGATATGAAGAACTAACCACACTATGCGGATTAAAGTCACATTTTAATCAAACCAGATCGAGCTGGCAGATTTCCTTCACTAAATGGCATTAGTTAAGCCAGTTGTTGCTTTATAGCAAGGTTCTGACTTCCATTGTCATTTTTCTTTTGGTGCTCCTCTACAAATATAAGATTTGAACTCAAAATCTCTGGGTTGTTAAGTCCAGCACCATGACACTCTCAATCTTCAATTATTCATTGACTAAAGTCTCATGTCAGGTTGTGGCATCTTTGGATAAGTAGGATGAATGGAATGTTTCAGTGTGAGAACATCTTGGGAGTAGTGATCATAATATAATTAGGTTATGAACAAAGAAACATCAAATGTAAAAACATGCAACTGGAACGGAGCCAATGTCAGTGCTTTGAGTAAGGATCTAGCACAGGTAGACTGGAATAAAAAAAATGGTCAGGGAAATAGTACATGAATAAGGCAGGCCTTTAAGGCAAAGATAATTCAGGTATGAATCTAGCATATTCCCAAAAGGAAAAAAGCTGTGGTATGCAAAACTCGAGTTCCCTGGATGACCAAGAAACTAGGGGCCAGTATAAAGCTGGAAAAAGAGGTTTATGACAAACACCAGGCACAGAATAATTAGGTAGCTGATTTAAACTCAGGCAGAACACAGGGAGAAGGGGTAATTGAAACAGGAAGGGCAAAGCGAGTATAAGAAAAGATTAGCAAATCTTGTGAAATGGAATCCAAAACTAGTTTATAAATACATAATAAGGATAGTTAAAGGAATGATGGGGCCAATTAAGGACAAGGAAGAAATCTTCTTGTGGAGACAGAGGACATGACTGAGGTATTGAATTATAAAAGAAGCAATACAGTTAAGATCAGAGTAGATGATGAGAATAAATGTAAAATCTCTGAAACAATGAATGACTCAGTTGAACAGTTGTGTGCCATTGCATTTACAATGAACACTCACAGTGCAGGCTTCAACTAGTGCATCATTAAAAAAAAATTTTAACTAACATTCTTTTTGCTGTTGATGCTCTAAATATTTTCAAAGTATTTATAGTATAGAAACAGGCCATTTGGCCCAGTCAGTCCATGCCAGTGTTTCTGGTCCACACCAGCCTGCTCCCACCCTTCTTCATCTACCCATTCAACACATTTTTCTATTTTTTTTGGGATGTGCTTTAATTTTTATTCCTTGGCTGAAGCACTATCACTAATGTCTCTATATTTTTAAATATCAATTCATGCACTTATCTAGCTTCCTCTTCAATGCAACTGTGCTATCCACCTCAATCTCTGGTAGTCAGTTCCATATTCTAAGCACTCTCTGTAAGGAAGCTTCTCCTGAATTCCCTATTGCATTTATGAATGACTCTTATATTTATGGCTGGGAGTTCTGGCCTTGTTCACAAGTGGAAACATCTTCTCTAGATTTGCCCTATTTCAGATCACCTCTCAGTTTTCTTGTTTCTCAAGAAAAGAGTTTTAGCTTGGTCAATCATTAACCTCTCGGTTTTGGTCTCATACTGATAAATATATTTTTCACCTTCTTCAGCACCTCAATTTTTTTTGTAATTTGAGTGTCAGAACTATTTACAGGACTCCAAGTGTTTTACCAAGCTCTTATACAAGTTTAACATAACTTATTGCTTTTTAATTCTACCTTTCTGGTAACTATTTCCAAACCCAGCATGATGTCTGATCGAATTATTGCATAATTGCTGAAGCACTATCACTAATGTCTGTATTAATGTCTCTATAAATGTCAATTCATCTCCCTCATACTATCAATCTTAGCACCTCCACCAAGCAAATTTCCCCAAATTATTTTGTGAAAGCTATTTTTAAAAAAACAAGAATATACAAAAATAGATAGTCAAAAACTGAAATGATGGGCGGGATTTTACAGCCCTGTCGTGGCAAGGGTGGGGTTCGAAAAATGCCGCAAGCCGTTCAAACGTCTGTTGCTTTTTGCTGTATCTGAAAATCCTGCTGGCAGGAGGGGTTGTAAAACTCCACCTGATATTTCAGAATTCTTTGTAACTTTACTTTTATAAAGGTATGCTTAGAGTGAAGGTTGCGACAAACAGTTATTTTAAAAACAGGCTACATGGTCAAGTTGTAATATTAGGAACACATGATTTCTTTAAAAGCTACAGGCCTGCAGAAGTAAGCTGTTTTCTCTGATATATCATGATGTACTTTCCAGCAACAACCAATCCTAGAGGCAAAGGGTTGAGACCATTAAAAATATGATAGAAATGGTTCTCATTTTTAAAAAATAGCTTGAGCAAATGAAATGAATAGGTGCTTTTAATTCGATAATGTTCACCCGTTTATATTTTGCCCAAATCATTAATCACATCAACACTTTTGTTAAATTAATGATTACTGCAGCTTTGTGAAAGTACATTTACATGTTTTATTGCAAATATTAGACAACAATTTCAACCCTGTCCAGTTTTCAAAGAGGAAAGGACATGGGATGTTTCATCTCTCTTAAACTCATTATTAAAGGATTTTGAATGATACTTCAAATGTTATAATGCTATTTATTCTTGCCACATTTTAAGAAGCCCATATCATTTGTATTCTCTACAGTTTGCACAGGAGTTGCCTATGCTGGTCTGTGGTTCTCACTGTTTGAGCTCTACCTTATATATTTGCCACACCACAGCTTTCACAGCAACATATTTATATTTCTACTAAGCTGGTGGTAGCAGCAAAATGTGTTGCTGTAGTTCCGTGGAGTTCCTGTTTAACCAGCAGGACAATGAATATGGAGCGATTACTGTGGTGAAATAAGATGCTGCAATTTAACAGAATTAAAAGCAAGTTTAATTGAAGGAAAAAATACCGAACAATTGGAGATGTAGCGTTCAATGCTAAATATAAACATATACATTTATATCCATTTATAAATATAAAATAGGCAGGTGAAATAAAGTTAATCTATAGCAGACTATCACCTGATCAGTTGTTGTGAATATTAATGTTGAAGAGGTTGTAATGTGTTAGATTTGTTAATACTTGAACTTATCCTGGTGACTTATGGTAGAATAATGTTCAGATTTTAATTGTTAACAGATTTAGGGCAAGTACGTTTTTAGTGCTCCAATCAATTGAGAAACCAGCATTTTCAACTTCTGTGGTATTTTTTTGCAAGGCTGCAGTGTGGGGGTCACAAGATCGCTGCATCTGTGGTCTTCTGTTCCTCCAGTTGCCTCCATTTTCTTGACTCTTTCATGGTATAATTTCCCCACCTTATTTATTTGGCCTTCCTTTGCTTTTTTAATGCCTCATTGTGATGATCATTTGCAACACTGGACATTTTTGTGGTAAGTAGTTTGTATTTAACACTAAAGTCTATTACCATGAGGTTAATGGTTGTTTTTTCACTTATCTGTCAGTTTACAGTTAAGATGTCGGGTTACAAAAGATTAACTTGTCTTTTCCGTGATGCTGATTAGCACACTATGAGTTAAAAAAAAAATTGGCTTTGTTTTGAACACTGCAGTTCTTTTTCATAAATACAGGCGTTATGATTCTATTACCTAAACTTGGCTATAAAAACTGCCATACCTAATTGTTTGAGTAAAAGGTGATATAAAACTAGCCTTGTTAACTGATAACTAATATTGAAAATAGGGGAAGACGGCACAGCAGTCTGTATCTTGAAATTTCCTTATGGGCAAATTGGAATAAAAAATCTTGTAAACTTCAGTTAGAAGAGTATTACATCAATATTTATAGGTCTAACTCATAATGAGGATATTACTGAATAATATGCATCATTTGCCAACTTGCACAAATACTTTCTGTAGTCTGTTGAAATATGTATGAGATATCCTTACTGTCTCTCTTTTATGCTGTACTTCCAAAATGTTAATGTACAAATTTGGGCTCATAGTAGCTTTTGTGAAGGTATTTGGACAAACATGGGTGCCAGCCACTTCTGTCAAGAGAGGTTTAGAGTGATGTAATTATACCCACATGAGAGGAAAGACTTCAGGACACCTCAAAATGCTTCATAGCCTATTAGGTACTTTGGAAATGTATTCACTGTAGTGGAAAATGTGGCAGCTAATTTGTACATATCAAGGTCTCTCAAACGGTAATGTGATAATTACCAGGTTAAGTGTTGGATGAGGGACAAATATTGGCCAAGGCCTCCCCTTCGAAATAGTGGCATTAAACCTTTTACACCCATCAGAGAGGGCAGGTGGAGCTTTAGTTTAGTGTCTCATCTGAAAGAAAACACATTCATCAGTGCAGCATTTCCTTAGTATAGTACCAGAAAATCAGCTTAGAGTTCATTTAAGTCCCTCCTGCATGGCTGGAACCTACAACTTTCTGACTCAGAGGTGAAAGTACTACCAAATGAGCCACAGCTAACACAAAGTCACAGTCAGCGTGATAGTTTAAGTTGCCTCTCTTCACTAATTCCCAATTAGATGTAACAGATGGTGGAGATCATATTTACGCTCTGAACAATCACTTCCATGCTGGTTAAATTGATTATTTACTGATCACAGAATAACAGAATTGTTATGGTGCCAAAGGCGGCCATTCAGCCCATTGTGTCTGCACTGGCTCTCTGAATGAACATTTTGATTTAGTGCCATTCTTCTGCCTTTTCCCTGAACCCTTGCACATTATTTCTATTCAAATAATTATCTAATGCCTTCTTGAATGCCTTGAATGAACCTGTCTCCACTACACTTCCAGGCAGCGCATTCCAGACTCAAACCACTTGCTGTGTGAAGAAGTTTTTTCCCACATCACATTTGTTCCTTTGGCAAATCACATTAAATCTGTGCCCTCTCATTCTTGATCCTTTTACGAGCAGGAACAGTTTCTCCCTATCCACTTTATCCAGCCCCCTCATGATTTGAACACCTTTATCAAATCTCCTCTTAGCCTTCTCCTCTCCAAGGAGAACAGTCTCAACCTCTCCAATCTTTCTTTATAACTGCAGTTTCCCATCCCTGGAACCATTCTTGTAAACCTCTTTTGCACTCTCTCCAATGCGTTCACATCCTTCCTATAGTGTGGCTCCAAACTGTACACAATACTCCATCTGAAGTCTAGCTAGTGTCTTATATAAGCTCAGCATACCCTCCCTGCTCTTGTAGACTATGCCCCTATTAATAAAGCCCAGGATACTGTATGCTTTATTAACTGGTCTCCCCACCTGTCCTGCCACCTTCAGTGACCTGTGCATATATGCACCCAGGTCCCTCTGTTCCTGCATCCCCTTAAGAATTGTACCCCTTATTTTATATTGTCTCTCCATGTTCTTCTGATCAAAATGCATCACCCCACACTCCTCTGCATTGAACTTCATTGCCGCTACCTATCTGCCCAGCCACCAATTTGTCTATATCCTTTTGAAGTTTTATACTGTCCTCCTCACAGTTTTCAATGCTTCCAAGTTTTGTATCATCCGCAAATTTTGAAATTATCCCCTGCACACCAGGAAAAGCAAGGGTCTCAATACTGACTCCTGGGGAGCTCCACTACAAACCTTCCTCCAGCCTGAAAAATATCCATTGACCATTACCCTCTGTTTCCTATCACTCAGCCAATTTTGTATCCACGTTGCTACTGTCCCTTTTATTCCATGATGAAGTGACACATCCTTCAATTCCTTTGACACATTGAGGAAACATATTTATTCCTCTTAGTGCATTGAGAAAGCCATAACTCTCATCAAACTGCCTTTTATTGCACTATGAATAAAGTTACATTCATTATTACCCACTTCCTATATGAGGTTCCCCATATTTTAATTAATCTGTGTACGACAGTAATGTAGAATTGTTTCTCTCATTTGCTTCAAGATATATACATGGGTTTATTAATAATGTCCCAAGGTTGGACTAGACAATCTGACTTGAGAATTCACCACAATGTAAGTTATAATTCATTGTCTGTCAGTTAAAAAACAAAGGTCTTGAAATTCATTAGACTGCTGCTGCACTGCTATAATATTGCCACATTTCCAGCAAAGATACAGTTTGCAGCAGGAGATATCCTCGGAAAATTTGCCCCAAACGTAGTTCACCAGTTTGAAAATAGCAACCTCTTCTACCTCATGTCCTTCATTGTTTCCTCCTTGGCTTTGTCGTCACACTTGACCATGTTGCCTGACTCAGTTCTTCCTTTATCCAATGAGCACTCTTAAGCGCTGATTTGAGTAAGAGATTGGGAGGACCACAAGCAATGTACATGGGACTCTGCATGTCAAACCCAATCATTTACTTTCGGACTAGCGGGAGGGACATAATTGTGTGTGACTCAGAGTGAGGTCTGTAACTCCCACAATGAGTCAAATAGCCTGCCATTTACTCTCTCGGCTTAGATATGAAGATTGGCCATTTGGATGCAGCACCAGAATCTAACCGTGAACCTGACGTTATGTATCAGTCAGGATAGAAGAGTAGAGAATACTAGGAATAAAATTTTCTGGAGGGAATAGCAGCATGGTCGTTTAAACACAGTATGAGCACTTTTAGGAGGTACAACAAAGCTAGGAGATGTTCTTTTGAAGAGTGTGGTCCTGAACTAAACAAATCCTATAGATTGGACTCAGGCAGATTCTTGTGAGAGACCATGAGTTGAATAAACAGGTATATGATTGCCATTATAGATGAAAATACCTGCAGAAGACTAAAGCCAATGTTTGTAATACCAGTACCTAAGAGTCTAAAATGTAGAAATGGGTAGGTGGAAAACTGTACCTTCTGAATGGTATCCTATTTTCCTGGTTTATTGCCAGATTTCTGGTTTAAATGATTCTGCGCTTTCAATGCTATGCCATGCTTGAGATAACTGTTTAAAATTACTGCCCCAATTATCCCATCCTGTCTCCCTGTTCAGTCGGGCTGAGTGATACAAACACAAACTGTTATCTTTTCATTCTAAATCAGATACTACCAATGCTGTGTTGTTCACTTATTATTAAAGTCCTGAAAGATTCATTACTAGCACAGCATCATCAGTCCCTGTGTCACTGTCACATTTTTAAATACCTGGGACATTAGAGAAGACTCACACTGTTGGAGGACAATTTAACAATATTTCAAATTATCGAAAAATGGCTTTTAAATACGGAATATTTTTAATGTTGATATTCAACTGGATTTGGATGTCCTTGTGCATGAATCGCAGAAAATTATCTTTCAGGCAGAGCACACAATTAGGATGACAATTGATATGTTAGCCCGAATTGCAAGGGCATTGGAGTATAAGAGTAAGGTGGGTCTGCTGTAAATATATTGGGTGCAATTTAATGCCTTCCCCAGAGGTGTGTTTGGAAATGGGAGGGCATTGAATCAGGTGGGAGGATGCCAAATGGGGACCCTACCAACTACCCATCTCTGCCCTGATTAAAGCTGGGGCAGAAAGAATCATGGACAGCCTTCCTGCCAACCACCAATTGAGGCCCTTAAGTGGAAATTGATGCCGCCGATACCACCATTGGTATTCAACCTGGATCCCAGGGAAGGCCTGCTATTGGCCACAGGGGAGACGCGACCCTGTCACAGAATTAAACCCTGCCCATAGAGTTTTTGTGAGACCACACTTTGGGTACTGTGTACAACTTTGATCTCCTTACCTAAGGGAGGTTATACTTGCCATAGAAGGGGTGCAATATCGATCCACCAGATTGATTGTTGAGATATGAGAACTGTCCTACATGGACAGGTTTAATAGAATTATTTTATATTCTCTGTTGTGTGGAAGAATTAGAGGTGATCTCACTAGAACATATAAAATTCTTAGATGCTGAGAGGCTGATTCCCCTGGCTGGAGAGTTTAGGGCTCGGGGACATAGTCTCAGCATGAGGGGTTGGCCATTTAGAGTTGAAATGTGGAGAAATTTCTTCAGTCAGAGGATTAAGGATTTTTGGAATTCTCTACCCTTGAGGATTGATGATACTCAGTCAATGCGTGTGTTCAAGTCTGTGATTGATAGAATTTTGGGGCATGATGGAAATCAAGGGATATGGGGATAGGGTGGGAAAGTGAAGTTGATGTAAAAGTTCAACCTTGATCTTATTGAATGGCAGAGCAAGCTTGGGGGGGAAAATAACTTACTCCTGCTCCTGTTTTTTATATCGTTATTTTCTTATGAATGGCACAGTATAGCTGGAGGCTATTACTCTCGATTTGGTGGCTCTTGGAATTAGCTATCCAATTAATCCTGTACCCCCCTGTTCTTGCCCCAATGGTATACATTATATTGCACATTGAGAATTAACCCAATTCACCTATAAAAGTGGTTTAATTACTTATAATTTAATTTAATTATTTAAAAATTAATGAGGAGTATTTTCTTCCTGAGTGGGAGCGGGTGCAGGCTGGTGCGCAGCCAATTGGCGCCCGTGATTGGCTGCGTGCCACCATTTTACTTAGGTGGGCCAATTAAGGCCTGCCCAACGTGACGCGCACCCAGAAGCGCTGAGCGCTGCCTGTGCGGGCGGAGGGGAGGAGGGAGAGTCAGGGTCTGCGCTCTTTCGTGCATATGCGCTGAAGAACACAGAAATCTCCCTGAAGCACAGAGCTGCCTTAGGGAGTTTAATTTCATGATCAAAAACTGAAAAAAAATTTCAAATAATTATTCAAACCTATCCCCTCATGTGACACTGTCACATGAGCTGGGACATGTCTATGAATTTTATGAAAATTTTTTATTAAAGTTTAAAAACCTTCATGAAACTTCATCCCGCCCGTGGTTGAGGGTCCATGAAAAATGTGAAGGCCGCCTGGGCTCTTCGCCTGCCCAAACCTTAAGGTTGGTGGGCAACTCTGTTAATTGTTTTAATTGATATTTAAATGGCTTTAATAGGCCTTTGACAGTTCGGTGGGCGCACAGCTGACTCCAGTGCGTACCCGCTGAACTGAAGATCTGAATGACGCGCGGTGATATCGAGACGCATGCCTGATGTCACTGTGCGTCATTTTATGCGTCAGCAAGCAGGCCCCGCCTTGCACTCTGACCAGAAGATTCAGGCCAATGAATAATTACATTTTTAAAGCATGACTGCTGATAATACCATTTGGGGAGTGATTGGAAAGAGTAACTGAGAGTAACACAGTGTTGAATTGATAAGATCATCAACTTACCTATGCTGTTGGTTCTATCTACTGCTGCCATGGTTGTGCTTTACTTCAATTTTAGCAAGGGTTTTGACAAGGTTCCACATGGCAGGCTTCCTTTAGATTCAAGGCAGTATGGCAAATTTGATCCAAAATTGGCTTAATGGCAGGAAGCAAAGGATAATGGTTCAAGAGTGCTTTTGTGACTGGAAAGCTGTTATCAGTCACGCCCCACAGGATTCATTAATCAGTTTCTTACTTCTTGTAGTTTATATTAATGATTTAGATTCCAATGTAAGACTCATGATAAAGAGCTTCAAGATGATACAGAAATTGGCTGTATGGTTGACAGGAAGGAAGAAAGCTTTAGGCCGCAGGAAGGTATGGATGATCTAGTCAGTTAGTGTCAGTCATAGCATTTTTTTATAAATTGATTCATTATAATTTTTAATTAAGCTTATTTTTGAAGCGAGCTGTGCTCAAACCATCACACATATCTTTGATCTGTTATGATATGAAGAGCTAAAGGTGCAGTCCATGGCTTGAGCACAAACATCAAGGCTGACACTCAAGTGCAGTACTGAAGGAGTGCTGCACTGTCTGAAGTGCCATCTTTCAGATGAAACGCTAAACTGAGCCCCATCGGCCTGTTCCATTGGATGTAATCCACAGCATTATTTTGAAGAAGAGCAGGGGAGCAGTCCCAGTGTCCTGGCCAAAATGTATTTCTTAGTAAACTCAGAAAAACACATTTTCTGGTCATCATCACTTTGCTGTTTGTGGGAGCTTGATTTGCGCAAATTAGCTGCCGTGTTTCTACGCTAAACAGTAATTAAATATTCAACAGTATTTCATTGGCTGCAAAGCGTGTTGAGGAATTCCGTGGTCATGAACAGTGCTGTATAAATGCCGGCCTTTCTTTTTACTCCTTCGCTTCCACAGGAGTTGATGTTTGTTAGAAATGTGGTCCCTTTAAATGCCTTGATATCTTTCTCTGATGACCACTTTAGGATTTTCCTTGAGATTATTTTTATACAGCTAAGGAACTAAAATAAACTTAGCTTTAGCCATTAAAGTTTATTGTTGGGGGCAATATTTAAACAGGTGGACAGGTTTCATTAAAGGGTATCACCGCTGAAGATAGGTCAGTGCATTGTTGGAGTAATTGACATTAGCTACGTTTAACTCCTCTATTCCCAGTTAAAGAGAATTTTAATTTGTCCATTGACTTTCTTCGGTAAATGGAGTCTTTTTAGAAATGGTTGAATGCTATGATGGAAGATTGTGAATTGTGCTGTGGTGAGCCAAATAGTCTATCTAATGAAGCATATTTTCTAAAGGACTAACGTTGCTGATACCCTGTGAGTGGACTGTCCTAGCATCATAACTGAGAAGACTCATACAGAAGTTAGGGGTTACCAGCAAATATTAAGTATTAAAATATCTTGTATTTATTTTTCCAGATGCAGTTAATGTATCCATGGAACTAAGGTAAGAACCATTTTTGAAGTTGCTCATTAACTTTTTCTGCAGCCACTTTCATGCTAAATAGTGCTTTTAACATGACAAGAAGTTATGTGTTTTAACTAAAATGTGTATATTTTTAATGAGATGCATTTATTTCATATTGTGTCAGCTCTTGTAGAGACCAGCTCCATTGAATTTATGTAATTTCAAGAGCCTGACATTCGACAGCCAGGTCACATGATTCTCTCATTCAGCTCACACCACCAAATATATCGATCACAGTCGCATAGAATTTCCTGAAATAGCATGACTAGCAGGTTACACTGGCCTTTGTCTCAGCGAGATACACCAAAATTTCCTGGGAAACTCATTAGCATTCCCTGGAATATTCAAACTGGTGAAAAACAATAGGAAATCGATGTAAGCAACAGAGGCATGGGCCAGAATTTTGACGTGGGCGTGTGGGGACAGGCCCAATACGCTGATGTGCAAAATGACGCCAGATGTCATCGGGCATGCGTCCCCACGTCATCGCGTGTCATTTAGATCTTTTGTTTGGCGAGCATGCACCGGAGGCAGCTGCACGCCCGCCGAACTGTCAAAGACCTATTAAGCCTATTAGGGAAGTCGTTTAGATAATTAACAGTGCTGCCCGGCAAGTGAAGAGCCCAAGCGGCCTTCGCATTTTTCAGGAAGCTTCATCCATGGGCAGGATGAGATTTCCTGAAGGTTTTATTACATAAATAAAGCTTTTTTGCACAATTCATGAACATGCCCCAGCTCATATGACACTATCATATGAGGGGACATAGAGTCATAGAGGTCTACAGCACAGAAAAAGGCCCTTCGGCCCATCGAGTTTGTGCTGATCAAACAAGTGCCTAACTATTCTAATCCCATTTTCCAGCACTAGGCCTGTAGGCTGTTATGCCATGGCATCACAAGTGCAATCCAAATACTTCATAAATGTTATGAGGGTTTCTGCCTCTACCACCCTTTCAGGCAGTGAGTTCCAGATTCCCACCACCCTCTGGGTGAAAAAATTCTTCCTCACATCCCCTCTAAACCTCCTGCCCCTTACCTTAAATCTATGCCCCCTGGTACCAAGAGGAAAATTTCCTTCCTGTCTACCCTATCTATGCCCCTCATAATTTTATACACCTCAATCATGTACCCCCTCAATGTCGTCTGCTCCAGGAAAATAACCCCAGTCTATCCAATCTCTGCTCATAACTAAAACTCTCCAGCCCAGGCAACATCCTGGTAAATCTCCTCTGCACTCTCTCCAGTGCAATCACATCCTTCCTATAATGCGGATTCCAAAACTGCATGCAATACTCTAGCTGTGGCCTAACCAGTGTTTTATACAGTTCCAGCTCTTATATAACCTCCCTGCTCTTATATTCTATGCCTCGGCTAATAAAGGCAAGTATCCCATATGCCTTCTTAACTACCTTATCTACCTGCCCCGCTACCTTATGGGACCAGTGGACATGTACATCAATGTCCCCCTGATCCTCGGTACTTCCCAGGGTCCTCCCATTCATCATGTATTCCTGTGATTTGTTTGACCTGCCCAAGTGCATCACCTCACACTTACCTGGATTAAATTCCATTTGCCACTGATCAGCCCATCTGACCAGTCCATCTATGATCTCCTGTAATCTAAGACTATCCTCCTCACTATTTACCACCCCACCAATGTTCGTGTCATCCACAAACTTACTGATCAACCCTCCTACATCCAAGTCTAAATCATTTATGTTTACCACAGACAGCAAGGGACCCAACACCGATCCCTGTGGAACCCCACTGGACACAGGCATCCAGTCACAAAAACATCCCTCCACCGTCACCCTCTGCTTCCTGCCACTCAGCCAATTCTGAATCCAATATGCCAAATTGCATTGGATCCCATGGGCTCTTACCTTCGTTACCAGTCTCCCATGTGGGACCTTATCAAAAGCTTTGCTGAAGTCCAAATAGACTACATAAAATGCATTGCCTTCATCTACACACTTGGTCACCTCTTCAAAAAATTCAATCAACTTGGTCAGACATGACCTCCCCTTAACAAAACAATGCTGACTGTCCTTAATTAATCCCTGCCTCTCCAAGTGTAGGTTAATTATGTCCCTCAGAATTGCTTCCAATAGTTTCCCCACCATTGAGGTTAGACTGACTGGCTTGTAGTTCCTTGGTTTATCCCTTCTTCCCTTCTTGAATAACGGTAGCACATTGGCTGTCCTCCAGTCCTCTGGCACCTCTCCTGTGATTAGAGAGGTATTGAAAATTATTGCCAGTGCCCCTGCTATCTCCTCCCTTGCCTCACTCAACAGCCAGGGATACATCTCATCTGGGCCTGTAGATTTTTCTATTTTTAAGCCTGCCAGACCACTTAGAACCTCCTCCATTTCTATGCTAATTTCTTTAATTATATCACAGTCCTTCTGCCTGATTTCCATACCCACGTCGTCCCTCTCACTTGTGAACACCGACACAAAGTATTCATTTAGAACCCTACCTACGTCTTCCGGCTCCACACAGAAATTACCACTACGGTCCTTAATGGGCCCTACTCTTTCCCTAGTTGTCCTCATACTCTTAATGTACTAGTAAAATAGTTTTGGATTTTCCTTTATTTTCACCTGCCAATGTTTTTCATGCTCCCTTTTTGCCCTTTCATGAGTTATCCTCGTACTCTTAATGTACTTGTAATATAACTTTGGGTTTTCCTTTATTTTATCTACCAATGTTTTTTCAAGCTCCTTTTTTGCTCTCCTAATTTCTTTTTAAAGTTCCCCTCAACACATTCGATACTCCTCCAGGGTTTTGAGCCCTCGGTACCTGCCATAAGCCTCCCTTTTTCTCTTTATCCAATCCTGTATATCCTTCGACATCCAGGGTTCCTGGATTTGTTGGTTCTACCCTTTATCTTTAGGAATACATTGGCCCTGTACTCTCCCTATTTCCTTCTTGAATGAGTCCCACTGCTCTGACGCAGACACATCTAAATAAATTTTAACTTTATTATTTATGAACTTTTATCACGTACTTAATCTCCGTGAGGCAGCACCATGCCTCAGAGAGATTTCTGCGCTCTTAGGCGAGCATGCACGAAATAGTACAGGCCATGACTCTCCCTCGTCCCTCGGCTGGCTCAGGTAGCACTGAGTGCTACGGAATGCGTTTTACAGTAAGGCCTACTGATGTAAAATGACGGCACACAGCTGATCGCGGGCGGTGTTCAGCTCTGCGCCTGCTCCTGACCAGCCCACCCGACATGCAGAAAATTCTTCCCCTGAAGAAAGCAGCAAATTTAGAACCATATTCCTCCTTCAAGTCTCCCTGTGTGCATTAAAATTAATATCTGAATCTGTCAAACATCATTTATGCACATTTGACGCTTAACATACAAGAAAATGCAATTGTTGAACGTTTTCCTCAATTAATAAGAGTTCATCTAATGCTCAATGCTTAAATAAAAAAGTATTACCAGTTTGCCATGTATGCGATAGTGAGATGAATGCTTTCAGTTAATGGCTGAATTGCCATTCTATTGTCTACTCTTCTGAATAAAATATATTTTAAGGTGCAGTGATTTTGTTTCCTTTCAAACCTTGATTTGCACCCTTGTCAAAAATAATTTAGAAGCTCAAAACTTACAGCTCATTTTTATGGAAGGGGATTTTAGCTATGTATGGATGAGATTTTAACCTCAATAAATACACATGCATAGACTTGTAATTCATTCCATATCGTTGAGTCAAGGTCACTATTTGGCTTATCTATAGATACTTTTAATAAGCCTCTACTGTTTTGCAATAGAAATGTTTTGTAGTACTCTTTGACATTGGTACTTTCTTTAATATCCTGCACGGCAGAACAGAATAATATCATAGGCTCAGCAGCACGTTGGACCTTTGAACATAAGGGTTCAGAGGAGCGCAAAGACTTTGATTGCTCAGCATTTAAATGCCAGCTGTATGTTTAACCTTAGCAAAGTACTAATGGGATATTTCAGATATTAGAACTAGTTTCACTGGAGCAGAGGAGGCTAAAAGGTACTTACATGGAGGTTATTAAAAATATGAAGGGTATTGTAAGGGAGAATGACAAAAGACTATTTTCTCTGAAGGGGAAAATTTGTGACAAAAGATCACCAATTTAAAATATTTACCAAGAGATTCGCAATTTCTATATGCAGAGGGTTGTTAAAACTTGGAATACTTTGCTGCAAGAAATAGTTGTGAGAGAGAGAGAATTGTACTTCTAAAAGGAAAAGAGGATTAAAATAGAGGAAGATACAGACTGATGGATAACAAGACCAGAGCATTGGGGTTCATTTAGGTTTGCTGTAGTAAAGAATTAGCACAGATATGATGGACTGAAAGGCCTTGTTTTTTGCTATGAGAGAGTCCTTGCTAACACCATAAAGTTTTAAATCTAGCATATACTTCAGTTGGATTGAGACAGTGAAATTATGGACAGATGTGTTCAATGGACTTTATGCGGTTTCCCAGTCAGGTATACAGGATCCTAGGCTTTATAACTTTAACTTTATAGAGGGAAGGAGGATAAAAACAATGATGAACCTTTATAAAACACTGGCTCAGCCTCAAATGGGGTATAGAGTCCAATCCTAAACACCACACTTTAGGAAAGATGTGAAGGCATAATAGAGGGTGCAGAAAAGATTAACAAGAATGGTTCTGGGGATGAGAGGCTTCAGTTATGAAGATAGATTGATGAAGCTGGGGCTGTTCTCTTTAGAGAAGTGAAGGTTAAGAGGAGATTTGATAGAGGTGTTCAAAAGCATGGACAGAATAGATAGGGAGAAACCATTCCCATTGGCAGAAGGGTCAAGTACCAGTTGACACTGATTTAAGGTGCTTGGCAAAAGCAATGGTGATATGAAGAAAAGTTTATTTATGCAGACAGCGCTTAGGGTCTAGAATGAACTGCCTGAGAGTGTGGTGGAGCTTAATTCAGTTGTGGCTTTCAAAAGTGAATTGGAAAATTATCTGAAAAAAAATTGCAAGGCTGACGGAAAACGCAGGGGAGCAGGGTAAGCTACAGAGAGCTAGCATGGAAAGAATGGGCCAAATGTCCTCCTTCAGTGCTGTAACCATTCTATGATTCACATGGCATAATTACAGAGCTCTTGTGGTGAAAATTAAAATGCAGAACTAAAGAATTGTACAGAATCCTGGAACTTTTAATTAACAGTATTGAAGAATGAGTTTGGTCCTTGTTATGTTTTTGACTGAGATGCAGGGTGCTGCATTAATCTCAAATAGTTAAGCATTTCAGAGCAGAGCAGTATTGTGTGTTATTCTCATGACATTCAGTGGCCTAATGTGACACAGAACTCTTATTGAAACCACAATAAATGATTGCCTGACCATATTTGCTAAATGAAGTAAAGTGCTACCATGGTCATGCAGTTGACAATAGCTGGTACACTATCAATTATGACTGCAAGTGCTTGCAAGCATCAGTGGGTTTCATAAATGTACAGATCTTTGCTTAGTGATAATGAGATGGTTATTCACCATGACTAAGATTTATATAATTTGTGGTTTGACTATTGATGCCTTGCCTTTCCTCCTCACTATATGCTAACCTTGACACCCTTAACAGAGAGCTGCTGTATGATTATTATTCGATTCACTAGAGTACCACCGCAATCCAGTGGGAATGGATTCCTAAATTCTGCATCTCCCAGTCATCATTTGTCTTTTATTTTTAGCAATGCCTTATTTTTGAAGGTGTTGGTGTTTATTGGAATAAGCGAGAAATCTTAACTCAACTCTGATAAACTCCTAAGCTCTGTTACAAGTGGGTAAGGAGGCATGAGCTGGCTACCCTTTTATTCCGCCCCCCTCGGTTGGTTGCAGCAATGGTTTTAAAAATTAATTTCCCCCGTAGTCTTTTGATTATCTGCTCGTATCACTGCTTGCTTGTCCTTACAACCACACCACCCCCCAACTTCTATCCCCCCACCCAACCCCCCTCCACCCCCCCTCCCCCACCTTAAACCAGCTTATATTTCACCCCTCTCAGATTCACTCAGTTCTGTTGAAGGGTCAAGAGGACTCGAAACGTCAACTCTTTTCTTCTCCGCCGATGCTGCCAGACCTGCTGAGTTTTTCCAGGTAATTCTGTTTTTGTTTTGGATTTCCAGCATCCGCAGTTTTTTTATTTTTATCTCTTTGTTTATGTCACCCCTGCTTGTCCTCCTTTCTCTGTTTGTCAGAGCCAGTTCGAACTAATGTCTGTATATTCCCAGAAGGGAATTCAATTAGCATGCCTTGCATCTTTTGTTGCAGTAATCCCAGTTTTTTTTTTACCTTTCATCTCAGACACATCTCTGACATATTTTTGAGATATAAATCAACAGGAGATGGTGTTAGTTCATCCTCCACAGTGGGTTTTGAGTGTCTGGTGGGGGTGTAACTGTCTGGGTAGCGAGTCCCATTGTCATCACAGGAAGACAGTGGATTAAGAGTACAGTACTTTACATTTTTAATGCCTTCCCTTTAAGATCCCTTATTTAAAATGGGCCTTGACATCCCCGATATGTGAACTTTCATGTAACAGGTCTGCAGTGCAATTCATATAGACTTTCTAGAGAAGTGGTCAACTTTACAGTATCAGCCACCAGGTGACTGCTAGTATCCATCTTTGGTCAGTATTTTTGTAATTTTTTAAAAACAGTTCTTCTTTAAACAGTTAAGCATGTCTATCATTAGCTGGTGAAGTTGTAGGTAGCTCTCACTCGGTCCCGTGACAGCTCCTATTTTGTAAGATTGACAAAAATGGTATTGCGCTGGTGACCTGCATCATCAGCTTAAAGGTAAGACCACACCATGTCATGTCATGCCACATTTTGGGATGAAATTCCTTCTAGCTTGAATAATTTACTAGCTTATTGAAAAAGGTTGGGCTCAGAACTTGGCCATCTTGCTGTGCCAATCTTCATGATGCTCCCAGTGGAATGCATTCAACAATTGGAGGGCACAGAACCTTTTTTTCCAATTAGTATATTATCCAAGAGTTCGGAGCACTGGAGATGGAATTCAGATGACCATCAGGACTCCACAGATGAACCACCAACTGGAAATTGCTAACAATGTTACAAATGTTTGAGGGGTTTTATGAGCTCTTGGGACACAAGGGCTACACTGACTGACTGCCCATCAGGAACACCTCAATTTACCAGCAAGGCAGTGATACAAGGTAGCCTATGCCATGTCACTACAATTATTAGATCTCAATAAATGCTTCTGTAGTTTGGACATCCTTCAAGTTTAGCTCTCAAAAAAAGAATGGTCAAACAGCAGCCCAAAGGAAACTTTGTCACCCCCAGGAAGAGGAGGCCTTCACAGAGGGAACTATTGTGTGAGTAGGCACAGAGTAAAACTGGTCAACTATTGTGTTTAATAATGGACACCTTCTGTCTCTGCCTGGTTTTTGTTACTCTCTAAGAGCAAACAAATTGTAAGCCTCACAAACATACATAGCAACTCATTGGCTATTATGTGCTGGGATATCCTGAACATAAGTTTCTGCTTTTCTTCATTCTTTTATTTGTATCCCTTAGTCTGCATTCCCTCTTTCTGACTTGTATCAGCAACATGACCCAATAAACTGTGCTAGACTTTGTGCAATAAAAAGCATTCTCCTGCCACGGTCTTAGCACTGAACCTCTCAGCTGGTCCACTGTGGTCTGCATGAGAGGAGCCTGTCCCCCACTGTGTGTAAATCTCTGTCCAAATGCTCACCCCGGTCTATGGCAGTCAATGGCAAAATGATAGACTGCTGTAACTGAGACCTAAAATCTTAAATAGTGCCAGTCACAGCAGTCATGCTAGATATCTCCTGTGGTTTGCTCCTTCACTGCTTTGGAGCTTCCTTACAAAGGATTACAAGGATATCACTTGCTCCATGGTCCTTTTGATGTTAAAACATTCCTAGTATCTCACTGCGGTCATGTCAGTGGTGCATCACTGAATATTCCCTGGTGGCTGCTGAGGTTTGTTCATGGCAGACACAAAGGAGGTTGCAAATGCATCTTGCTTTCCTAAAAACCTTTTTAAAGACAAACCAAGTAGAATATGATCCCTTGTCTTTGCACTTGGCAAATTGCTCACAAAAATATAAGATTTTACATCTTTCACTGCTGCCACTTCTACTTGTTCCTCAATGACAAATTGTATGGATTAGGTTACAATACCACAGGGAATGTGTGCTTGGAAAGGACAGCCATTTCCTAGGCTTTGGGAAAATCTGCAAAAAAAAAAGTTTGTTTTACACTGGGAACCTCGATAATAACCTATAAGACAAGTTAGACCGTAAAACTTTAGTATATCATGTAGCTAACAAACAGTCTCTGAAAGCAGGATTTTGAAGTGGAATCACAAGATGAGGATTATATCTGTTTCGTGCATAAATGCAGTGGTGCTTCATCAGTGTCTTCTCAGTGAGAGGCTTTAATGAACTTCTGTAGGATGTCTGCTTCCAGAGGTAGCCTCATGGCATAGTCACATGCCTACAGAAAGCCTAGATGTGATAATCAGACTGGTTACATTTCAAAACCCAAAAAATAGCATACCTGCTCACAACTCCAAATTTATCCTCACCAATATTCTAGAAGTCCTTCCCCGTTTCATATTGAACAAAAGATACAAACATCCCCCTTTTCCTAGCAAACAAGAGACACCTTTGCATGCAAGATCATGTGTGACTGTGAGTTAACCAAGTTACCCACTATACACTGAATTTTCTCATGCATTAACCACTGTTTGTTCTATTAGTCAGTAACTGCACATGCATTGCACACAGTCTTTAAATCATGCAGGCTTAATGGTCTGGCAAGCACATTGACATTGGCTGTTTGTCTGGGTGCTGTTCTATGTCTGGAGATTGTTGTTCCTGCGGCCCTTGAAGCCTTGGAGACTGTTGTTGTTCTGGGCTGTCAAGGACATGTGGACGTCAGGTATTGATGGTAGCTCTATACTCAGTACAGCCAGTGAGATCCCTGTTAGTTAATTGCAATGAAGGAACAGCTTCACTGCCAAGTTTACACGTGGGCTGACTCCTGTTGAGAGTTTGTACCCTGACTGGCTCCTCATGTTTTTACATGGCTACATATTGATTCAAGGAGCCTTTCAAGGTTGCAACTTCTTTGTGTGCCTTTCCTGTCTGCTGTTGTGCCTGGCTACACATCTGGTTGAGTTTTTTCAACTCCTGTTTTGAGTTGCCAACTGTGGAAATGTAGGTCATTCTTTCCTCCTGGTATCTTTGTGTTGTCTCTGAAATGTATTTGTTCTGATCACGCACAGCCTGGTCCATTGAAGACTTCAGTTTATCGTGCATTTTCAACAGTATATACTCAGCTGGAATTTTGCCCTTCAAAACTTCCAATTCAGCTTTGATGTGTGCATTTTCCTGTAGAACTGCTTCATTTACCTTGGGATCGTGCATTTCCTTGTGCTGATGTGGTGGGCAACCATCTTGTGCTTTATTTACATATTGTCTCCCTCGCTCTGGAATTTTGTTTCCCTTCCTCTGTTGGAACATTTAGGATTATCAGTCCAAGCTTCCGATTTGCTTTTTTTTATTCATTCACAGGATGCGGGCTTTGCTGGCTGGGCATTTATTGCCCATCCCTAGTTGCTTCAGCTGAGGTGAGTGGCTGTTGCATCCAATCTATGATCTGGAGCACCAAATCTCCCTTCTTGCCATTGCATTGGGTTGTCAGACTAATTTGTCCTCTCAGTATGAGTATTGTGCCATCATAAGCCTCAATCTTACTTTTGAGGGCTTCATTTTTAGATTGCCATGCTGAACCACTTCACACAGATCTGTGAAAGTCATTATGGTGCGTGATGCAAGGTAACAGTCACAAACCATTTGTCGCCCATAGACTTGACTGAACTAACGTGTTGGTTCATGCCATAGAATCTGCATAGACTTGTTTTGTTTCTTTCTAGCCAAACACTTGTTTGCGAAATGATTCTTTTTCTTGCAGTTATAACACTGCTATCCCCTTGCTGGACAATCTTTCTTTTCTTTCTTTTGTGTTTGCTGTCCTCCACAGTATTTGCACCTGGCCCTTTGTCTGTGATTGCTCCGCTCTTTCAGCTTAGACAGTCTCTCAGCAGAATGTACCTCCTGGTCTGCTCTGCTATACATCTGCTCTAGCTGCCATTTCACAACTTCCATGTTTCGACATACATATATCACTTTCTTTAGCATCAGTTTCTCAACTTTCAGTAGGCTCTCACCGAGGGGGCTCTCATGCCTAAGACAAATCTATCTCAGGTCATCTTTGAGCTGACTGAATTCACATTATTCTGCAAGCTGCATTATTGCCATTACGTACCATTCAATGGTCTCATTTTCACTCTGAACTTTAGTGTTGAATACATAATGTTCACATGTAACATTCACTCAGGGTTCAAAATGTACGTTCAAAGCATTCAAAACCTCTGTCTTTTTTTTCTTTGCTCATCTGTTAGAGTTAGAGTGGTATACACTTTGAAGTAGTCCTTCCGCAGCAGTGTTAAAAGTGTGATACTCTTATCAGTTCATTATTGTTAATTAAGCCTATTGCAATCTCATAGTTTTGCCATTGTAAGCAGAAAAACTGCCAGTTCTTCCATGCATCACATTTTAATTCAACTGGATATGGGAGTGGAAAATTTACTTTAGGCATTTTACTCACGTAGTAGTTTACTTGCAGCCTCTGCAGCTCAGTGCTTTTCCTTTGTCCTATTTTTTAGTAGCTTTCTACAAATTTACATCTTTCTGTGTGCTTTTCTTAGCTGTGTCTTCTCTATAGCCAATATTTTCTTTGCAGCTTTTTTTCTTATTTTTTCAGTAGTGATGGGCAGTTTTGAACCTTTCTGTGTTTCTGGGTTCTCAGTGTCTTCCCTACGTAATTTCCAGGTTCAAACATCGATTCTTTTCTTCAATTTCTGACTCCAAGTTTCATGCATAAGAGCAGCAGTGCTTTATCAGTGTCTTCTCCGTGATAGGCTTTATTGAACTGTTGCAAGGTGCCTGCCTCCAGATGCAGCCTCATGACATAGTCACATGACTACGGAAAGCCAGATGTGACAATCCGAGTGGTTACATTTCAAAACCCAAACAATAGCATACCTGCTCACAACTCCAAACTTATCCTCACCAATGGTCTACTGAAGTCCATCTTCCTTTACTGTGCCTCTTGGAATAAGATTTCAAGAATCCACTGCCATAATTATCATTAGAAATATCTTAGAATTTTTACTGCACCTCCACCTTCATCCAGCTCTCGCATTTTGCAATTCATCCTAAAGTTGACCAGCAGCTCTTTACCAATCATCTTTCCAGACTTGTCTTCCTGTGCACACTTTCCATGCATCAGCGCATAAAGCTATTAAAAGCAGAGACCAAAATTGGAAATTTTTCCAGGCCAGTCCTAACTTTGCTGGCATGGTTGCATATATGACATGGCAACATACAACCAGAAATGTTAGTGGGATGAGAAAAGCAAGTGTAAGTAGATTAATATGTTCTGTTAGCATATGACATGCTTAAGGAATTGGGGCCTGAAGTTCTGTCATGTTCTCCAATTTTATTGCCATGGCTCCAGCAGGAGATTGCTGCAACTCCCAGGGAAGTGGCTGCACATGGTGATTTACATTGTCAAGGGGTACCATTGGTTTCCCACTGGAAGCATGAAGAGACAGCAGAGGAACCTGCATGAACTGTCAGGGCTAAGGTGCTTTGTTAGTGGCATTAGTTGTAAATGAGGAACTCTAAGATTACCCAACACTGTCTGCCACTGTGTTTGAGTTGCTTTGCAAGCTTTGTGGTAGTTGGGGTTGTCAGAAAAAAAAACACCCTTACCACCTCATATCACCTTTGAAATTCTCCTGAAGGGAACTGCTGGAGTGGTGAAGGATTGTGGGGAGGATGAGGGGGGTTGTGGATGGTGTTCCCTTGTACAGAACTCCAGGAATGGGGTGGTGGGGCTTAAATTAAGTGGAGTTTTTCATTGTAGGAAGAAGCCAGTTATCATCTGCTTTGACTGGCACACACTGGTAGATCCTTTACTTGCATGTTTGTGGTGTATCACCACAGTTCTGGGTCTCCTTGTTGCTTGCAGTGAAAACTATATTAACATGTTGCACAACGTCGTCACTGCCCTCAAGGCATGGCCAGCAGGCAGGGAAACTAAGTCTGAGAGATTCAGCTGGGTGCTTTTGACATTTGCAGTATTTCATTGTAGAGGAAGTGTGTAGAACTGGTGTAGCCTCTCCATTCTGAAATGGATGGAACCAGTGGAGATTGTACATTAAGGAAGATTGTGTCACCCACACATTACCACATTTAGTAATTTGGAGGATTTGTGTCTGAACTTTCCTGTGTCCTCTGTTAGCTGGTAGTCCATCTCTCTCTCTTTGCTTCCTTTAAGTTTTCTGTGCAGTCTACTGACATAGCGTGAGAGCGGTATGCTCAGCAGCAGTGTGGTTATGGCTGCCCTTGGGCTAAGGTGAAAGCTTGGCCTTGCAAGTTTCAAGAACTGCTATTTGCTGGTCCACCTCTGAAGAATCTATGGCCTAGATCCTGACATTCCCCAAAAGGATCAATGAACATCGGACACGTACGCTCTGCTGTGGATTGTTCTGTTGCTCTGCTTCCATTGTAGAAAATATCTGTGTCATGACTTTTGACTATCACACACTGCAATATATCCCAACCTCTACAAGACAAGCAGTTTCTTTTGGTTAAAAAAAAACCACATGAACACTTTCTAAAATGTTTTCATGAGATGTAAGCATCGCTGGAAAAGGCAAGCGTTTGTTGCTCATCCCCAATTTCCCTTGAGAAGGTGGTGTAACATGCCTTTTACCACAAACTGACACAACTTTGATGTCATCTTCTTCTTCAGTTCTCTGCCCAGAGGCAGATTGGACCCACAGCGCCATGACCTCCGCCACAGGTAGGCCAAGAAGGCAGGTCCTGAATCCACCCCAGCTGGAACAGGGATCTAACCTTGTGCTGTTGGCAGCAATCTAATGCATATTGGCTATCTAACCAACTGTCATACCCCGAGGAGTCGGGGTTGCTGTGGAAACATACACTTTTACATGCATGTTGTAGCCTAGAGCTATGTATAGTGATGGTGGAGGCTCCAATTTCTTTCCATCACATGGCTGACCAGGAATCCCTCCCACTCCTACCCATCTGCCATTGGTTTGTGTTGATAGGATTTGCAAGTTGATACTTAACCTGTTTGGCTGTGTTATGAATGCACTTTCCTTGGCCTTCAATTCCTGGAGTGGGACTGACCCCAGAGCTTCTGGCTCAGAGGTAGGGATGCTACCGACTATGCCACAAGATCCCTACTTTGATGTTATATAGACGCACTAATTAAGCAATTATAACAACAAACTGTGCTTTGTGTAAGCAGTAATCTCCATTGGGCTAACACCCACTCAGTTGTATCAAACTGCTACAAAATCTCAAAAAAGGAAAGAAACCAGATGGACCATCCGGCATCGGCCTAGGCACCAGAAACAACAACAGTAAACTCAGCCCTGTCGGCCTTGCAAAGTCCTTCCTACAAACATCTGGGGGCTGGTGCCAACATTGGGAGAGCTATCTCACAAGCGAGTCAAGCAACAGCCTGACATAATCATCCTCACAGAATCATACCTTACAGATAATGTCCCAGACTCTACCATCACCATTCCTGAGTATGTCCTGTCCCACCAGCAGGACAGGCCCAGCACAGGTGGTGGCACAGTGGCATACAGTCAGGAGGGAGTCCTCAATATCGACTCTGGTTCCCATGAAGTCTCATGGCATCAGGTCAAACATGAGCCAGGAAACCTCCTGCTGATTACCACATACCACCCTGCCTCAGCGAATGAATCAGTGATCCTCCATGTTGAACACCACTTGGAGAAAGCACTGAGGGCAGCAAGGGCACAGAATGTACACTGGGTTGGGAACATCAATACCCATCATCAAAAGTGGCTCGCTAGCACCACTACTGACTACACTGACTGAGTCCTAAAGGACATAGCTGCTAATCTAGGTCTGCGGCAGGTGTTGAGGGAGCCAACAAGAGAGAAAAACATACTTGACCTCGTCCTCACCAACCTGCCTGCCACAGATGCATCTGTCCATGACAGTATTAGTAGGAGTGACTACTTCACAGTCGTTGTGGTGACGAAGTCCCACCTTCACATTGAGGATACCCTCCATTTTGTTGTGTGGCATTACCACTGTACTAAATGGGATAGATTTTGAACAGATCTAGCAACTTAAGACTGGGCATCCATGAGGTGCTGTGGGCCATCAGCAGCAGCAGAATTGTCCTCGAACACAATCTGTAACCTCATGGCTACTCTACCATTACCATCAAGCCAAGAGATCAGCCCTAGCACAATAAAGAGTGCAGGAGGGCATGCCAGGAGCAGCACCAGGCATACCTAAAAATGACATGTCAACCTGGTGAGCCTGTAACACAGGACTACTTGTGTGCCAAAGAGCATAAGCAGCAAGTGATAGACAGAGCTAAGTGATCCCATAAGCAGCGGATCAGATATAAGATCTGTAGTCCTGCCACATCTAGTCGTGAATGGTGGTGGGCAAATAAGCAACTCAGTGGAGGAGGATGCTCCACAAATATCCCCATTCCCAATGATGGGGGAGCCCAACACATCATTGCAAAAGAAAAGGCTGAAGCATTTGCTGCAATCTTCAGGCAGAAGTGCCGAGTGGATGATCTATCTCGGCCTCCTCTGGAGGTCCCCAGCATCACAGATGCCAGTCTTCAGCCAATTCAATTCACTCCATGTGATATCAAGAAATAGCTGAAGGCACTGGATAGTGCAAATGGCAATGGGACCTGACAATATTCTGACGATAGTACTGAAGACATGTGCTCCAGAACTTGCCATGTACCTAGCCAAGCTGTTCCAGCATAGCTACAACATTGGCATCTACCCAGCTATGTGGAAAATTGCCCAGGAATTCACCAAGGCTCCATAGACATCACCTTCTAAACCCACAACCACTACCAAGGACAGCAGATAGATGCGAACACTACCAGCTGGAGGTTCCCCTTCAAGTCACTCACCACCCTGACTTGGAAATATATCTCTGTTCCTTCACTGCCGCTGAGTCAAAATCCTGGAACTCCCTTCCTAACAGTAGTGTGGGTGTACCTTCATCACATGGGCTGCAGCAGTTCAAGAAGGCAGCTCACCACCCAAAGCGGTCACCCAGTCTGCATTTGGTCTCTCCAATGTAGAGGAAACCGCATTGGGAACAACGAATACAGTAGACTAAGTTGAGGGAAGTGCAAGTGAAATACTGCCTCACTTGAAAGGAGTGTTTGGGCCCTTGGATGGTGAGGAGAGGGGAAGGAAAGGGGCAGGTGTTGCACCTTCTGTGGTTGCATGGGAAGGTGCCCGTGGGAGGGGGTTGAGGTGTAGGGGGTGTTGGAGGAGTAAACCAGGGTGTCCCGGAGGGAACGATCCCTGCGGAATGCCATCGGGGTGGCGGGGGGTGGGCGGGGGTGCGGGGGGGGGGGGGGGGGTGGGGGGGGGAGGGTGAAGGGAAAATGTGGTTGGTGGTGGCATCATGCTGGAGTTGGCGGAAATGGCAGAGGATGATCCTTTGAATGCGGAGGCTGGTGGGGTGATAATTGAGGACAAGGGGGACCCTATCATGTTTCTGGGAGGGAGAAGAAGGCATTAGGGCGGATGCGCGGGAGATGGGCCGGACACGGTTGAGGGCCCTGTCAACGACCATGGGTGGAAAACCTCGATTAAGGAAGAAGGAGGACATGTCAGAGGAACTGTTTTTGAAAGTGGCATCATCGGAACAGATGCGACGGAGGCGAAGGAACTGAGAGAATGGGATAGAGTCCTTACAGGAAGTGGGGTGTGAGGAGCTGTAGTCGAGGTAGCTGTGGGAGTCGGTAGGCTTGTAATGGATATTGGTGGACAGTCTATCACCAGAAATTGAGACAGAGAGGTCAAGGAAGGGAAGGGAAGTGTCAGAGATGGACCATTTAAAATGATGGAGGGGTGGAATTTGGAAGCAAAATTAATAAATTTTTCCAGGTCCCGACGAGAGCATGAAGCAGCACCAAAGTAATCATTGATGTACCGGAGAAAGAGTTGTGGGAGGGGGCCGGAGTAGGACTGGAACAAGGAATGTTCCACATACCCCATAAAGAGACAGGCATAGCTGGGGCCCATGCGGGTGCCCATAGCCACACCATTTATTTGGAGGAAGTGAGAGGAGTTGAAGGAGAAATTGTTCAGTGTGAGAACAAGTTTAGCCAAATGGAGGAGAGTAGTGGTGGATGGGGATTGTTCGGGCCTCTGTTCGAGGAAGAAGCTAAAGGCCCTCAGACCATCCTGGTGGGGGATGGAGGTGTAGGGGGTTTGGACATCCATGGTGAAGAGGAGGCGGTTGGGGCCAGGGAACTGGAAATTGTTGATATGATGTAGGGTGTCAGAGGAATCACGGATGTAGGTGGGAAGGAACTGGACAAGGGGAGAGAGAATGGAGTCAAGATAGCAAGAACAGGCTGACACGATCCGTCTGCCGGGACAGTTCTGTTTGTGGATTTTGGGTAGGAGGTAGAAGCGGGCCGTCCGAGGTTGGGAGACTATCAGATTGGAAGCTGTGGAAGAAAGGTCTCCAGAGGAGATGAGGTCAGTAACAATCCTGGAAACAATGGCTTGATGTTCAGTGGTGGGGTCATGGTCCAGGGAGAGGTAGGAGCAAGTGTCTGCGAGTTGACGCTCAGCATCTGCGAGGTAGAGGTCAGTGCGCCAGACAACAACAGCAGCACTCTTGTCAGCAGGTTTGATGACAATGTCAGGGTTGGATCTGAGAGAACGGAGTGCAGTAAGTTCAAAGAAAGACAGGTTAGAGATAAATGGGAACACCACATTTGGTGGAAGTTTCCCTACAAGCCACACATCACTCTGGCTTGGAAATAAATTGCCATCCCTTCACTGTCACTGGGTCAAAATCCTGGAACTCCGTCCCTAACAGCACTGTGGGTGTACCTACACCATATGGACTGCAGCGGTTCAAGAAGGCAGCTCACCACCACCTTCTCAAGGGTAATTAGGGATGGGCAATAAATGCTGGCCCAGCCAGCGAAGCCCACACCCCGTGAATGAATAAAAAAAAATTGCCCCCTACACTCGCTGCTTCATCATGCTGGCGCCATATTTAAAATGTAGCCACGTGCAAATCTCTCAGTGCTCTCAGCCCCCATCTGCTACAGAGAAGACATGGCCCCGAAAGGCAAGATGATTGTAGTCCTCTGGTTTGGAGACAAGCTCCTCAAGCACCTTTTGGATGCCATAGAGGCCCATGATGTCCTTTACCCCACTCCAGCTGCTGGAGGTACAGCAACATCACCAATCCAGCAAGGTAGCCTGTGGCAGCAGTGGGCAGCGCCATTAACCTGCAAAAAAAGGACAGCTCCCAGTTCCACAAGAGGATGAATGATCTTCTCCGATCCGCCGGTGTAAGGCACTCTTCTCATCTCTCTCAACTCACCCATTCACAAACCCATCACACATCCACAGGGATCTCACTCACTGCCAGTTCAAGGGACATCACCATTCACTCTCTCACACACACCTTCATTGTCCTCATCCCATCCATGGGACCACTCACCACCCTCACATACCAGGTATACTCTCATCTGCTTGCACTCTGTCCATCTGTATTCATGCAGGACAAGCTGGCACACAACAAGAGGGAGAGGTCGCAGAAAGGTAGAGGAATGCCCAACATCAAGGTCCTAACAGACTTGAAAGTAGAATCATCCAGCTGGCCGGCGAAGGTCTGGACCATTCCTGTGCTGATGGTGAAGTCAGCAATGCCCTACCAAGTGAGAATCCAGCTGTCAGTGATGTATCCTGTTCCACAGGCCACTGCCATGCACTAATTATCTCTCCTTGCTTTCACAGGCCCATCTGGGAAATGGCTGAGAGTGTCCATGACCCCGGGCCTCCAATCAAGCCCCGAAGACATTTTGGAAGAAGAATCTGAAGGTACCTGCATTGAAGACCAGTCACAGCGCTCACCCACACACTCCACCAGCGCAGAGACACACACCTCGGTGGGACATAGCTTTAGTATAGCCTCGGGCTCACAATCTGGTGAGCACATCGCACTCTCTGATCCACAGCAGGTGGCGACATGGACTTCCCTGGTTTCTGGCACACGGAGGACAGCTGGAGGCTAGAAATCTGCTGAGTACAAGTCAGATAACAAGCCTCTGGCCTCGATCATACCTCAGTTGCTGAAGCTGCAGAGGCAAGCTCGGGAACATCAAGAAGGGATGTCCACTGCACTCCTCAGATTGCAAAGTACAATGGAGGAGTCGCCTAGCTTCAGTCTGAGGTGATAGTGCCAGCATATCAACTCACTAAGGTCAACACTGTAGGATAATGGACTCTATAGAGACCTTCGCCCAGGACCTCCTCCTGTACTGCTGCGAGGGCTGAACTTAATCTTTGTCGCCATATTTGGCCTCCAACAGTGTCAACGCGAAAGGGGTGTGGGGCAGTTCAATCTCACCCCAGCTTACCCTTCACCACAATGAGTCAGCCAAGATCCCTTGGACGCCCATAGGGAGGAGGATCAGCAGGTGTAACCTCCCAAGACCATCCACCCAGGTGACTCTGGGAGTGTCTGGCCCATCCAAATCTCCTCTTCCTGTGACCTCAGCAGCTCCAGTTTCACAGGCTGAAGAGAGTGCCGCAGCAAGTTGGGAACCTCCTGGTTTTGGCCCACCAGAGGATGCCCATCAAGGTCATTTCAGACAAAGGGTAGCCGTCTGCAGGCTGCCTCCACCTCTGCTGTGGATGTCGGGGGAGCACCAATACATAGCACCTGCATTAAGAAGGTTAAGAAGATATGGTTGCACAGTGTGGGTACGGGTGTTAATCGCATGTACATAATGTTCTCTATTATAAATAAACCCACAATAATGTCTCCTTGCCTATGTCTCCTCGTTCTGATGAGCAGTGTTCGTGTCACTCAGATGTGAAACATTGGTTCCTGCACAAGATAAAGGCAGGTATCTCAGTCCAGGACCTTTTCCCTGTGTTTTGTGCAGCCTTCAGACTAAATTGATGGTCAGATTTCACACGCACTGGACACATTACTGATGCCTGCAGCTCAGTGGTGCTTGTCATTGCTGCAAGAATGTTGTGGGCAGGCATCATTGAGTTCTGTCATTCTCTCTGTGTGCTCTCAGCACCTTTGAGGTAGGATTAGTACCCCGTGCCCCCCCCACCCTCATCATCACTTCAGCATCTGTGACCAGTGATGCTGTGCTCCTGAAGGGGTCAGGTACTGAAGGCTGACAAAGGATCAGATGCATTTACAGTTTCACAGCTAGTACCGACCAGCGACAGCTTGCTGTGGCTCTTCAGCAGCATGTTCAGGTTCCCTAGCCGCTCCTCTTCCTAAGAGTGCTGTTCCTCCATCTGCCCAGCTAGATCCTCTGTTGCTCTCTTCTCTTTCGTCTTCACTCTCTCTAAGCCATGAGTCATACAGCTAGATCGCCAGGCTCCATGCTCCTGATGTGCTCCTGCAGGATGAAAGAGAGAGATGTGTGGGCTAATTGCATGTACTAAGAACCTCTCTTTAGTTATGTCTGAAGGCCCCTGAATGCATCCCAGAGAGTGCTGGTCACCACTTGGATGGCCAGAGGTTAGTGCACTACATGGCTGCTCAAGGCCCCACCCAACTCTGCCTTACTCCCCCTGACCAACTGGTGGCAGCTTCATTCACTTTACTGCAGGCTGTGCCCTCAGCTCAGGCGCAGGCATTCTCCTAACCCACACTGCAAGGCTGCACTATTAGCTGGAACCATGGGGGAGACTGTTCCAAACTGGAATGATGACATCGCAAAGGGCTGTGAGCACCTCCAACAGTCACTGCTCTGTGGCAGCTTTCAGAAGGAGATTGTACAACGCGCCCACTTATGCAATTGTTCTGCAGTCTACTAAAATTCTCATTAGCTTGCAGTCTGTGCTCAAGAGGTGAAAGGCTCTGGAGCATTTGGTGGCTCTTTCATGCCTCTGCGTTGCTTGAGTGAGCACATAAGCTAGAGGCCTGACTCCAAGCATGTCAATGCGGCTGCATCTGAACTGTCTCAGCTGCAGAGGAATGGTCACTTTATAAAAGGTTTCATTAATGCGTGGCCACTCTCCTCCCCGCCCCCCCCCCCCACACTCTGCACGTGCTTATGCACCAACATCAACTGCAGTGCAGACCTCCTGATCCAAACAGATTCCATGGATTTCACAAATCCCCACCCAGACATTTTTCACATTGTGAGCCAACCAATCTCACTGAAACATTGCCTTCTCATGAGGGTTTCCAATCTCCACTTTTGAGGATCTCATCTTGGAATTCTTTCCAGAAGTCGCTCCCACTCAGACACCTTCAACAATGGCCCACCTCTAGGGTTTCAATCTCGCCTTCCAAAATTCCTTTCTCCTGGATCTCTGAGTACACTCAAGCTATACCTTCCAAGCCCAGTTTCAGACCTTCGCCATGCCAAGCAGAGCGCCACTTCTCCAAGTGGTACCTTTGACCCAACGGCCCGCAGCATGAAGTCACCAACCTTCGGCTGCCTCCCCGGATCTTCAGGGCTTCTCTCGTGCCCACTTCACTCAAAGTCTCTCCCTGCAGCCCTTTCTTAAAGTTGGAGCCAATTTCTCTGCCCCTTTCGTCTAACACAACTGAATGGGACCTATTCCTGTCTCCTGTCTTCATCCTTCACCTGGGACCACTTTTTGGGACCTCTCCCTGGTTTGGGACTTTCTCCCTGCCCCCATCCCATCTCCTGCTTCCCGTTGACACACTCACTAAGATGGCGCTTGACCTGCCTCTTTCTGCCATTTTCTCTTTTTCCCTTCAGCGCAGGGTCAGTCCCCGGCCTGAAGAACATAAAAGTAACTGAACTGCGCGTGTGCGGCCGGTTCCCGGCCAGTGCATCCGCGGGAGACCCAGGGTTTGTCAGGAACTGGAGTTCCCAACCTCCGGACTTCAAAATAAGGTAAGTTTGTGATTCATCACAACACAAACCCCTTCAACAAATAGAGGAACCATGCTTATGATCCAAGGTCTTGCAATGAGATTTTATTTTCAAATGTGTTTGGTGTAGAAATACTCATTAAACCAGAAATGAAGTAATAAAGCCACGATGAAATGCTACGTATTTAAATACATATTTCATAAAAGGATGTTTGTATCCTGATCTACTCTAAGTGGAGAAGTATGGATAAAGGTGAACTTGGCAACAGTGTTTCTTTTATTTGCAACACCATTTTACTCAAGCCACATTATTACAAAGGTAGGTTAGGTAATTCAAACCACCCAGCATCTAATTTACAACAGCTCTTAAAGCTGTGATACACCACTAAAATGTTGAAAGTTGCTATCTGTTATCTCTATATCTTATACACAACGTTCCTCGACCACAGAAGAATAAAATGAAGCTCTAGTACCTTACTCTAGTATCTTACATAACATTAATTTTCTTTTATTTCCATCTGTTCCAGCCCAAAAACCATGGACAGGAGTGCAAATTGCAACAGTGAGTTGGGTAGGTACATTGTTTATATCTATGTATTAAATATTGTAAGGGTGTATTTATCCTTAGAACTATGGAAATATCATGTAACTCTGCAAAGTCCATCTATTCAATTAAATGGATTATCTTTCAAAAAAATGTTGGAATGAGTAAAATAGTCCCATTTGTAAATATTGGTGTATTCCAGATGTTAGATGGACATTGTAACAAACCTCATGCATGTGTCGAAATAGCTATAAAATATAAGAGCTCACAGAGCATGGTAGATTTGTACTAAAATGCAAACTATTTAACCTTGGCAATGGAACCAGGGAAATGGTCTGTACTTGAAGGGCGGTAAATTTAAATCTAACCTGGGATAACATTGGCTGGAATTTTTTGGGCCTTTTGGCAATGGGCTGGGAAATGGGAGGATTGACAAAATGGCAGGGAGGTGTCTGGCATCTTCCCACCACCCTGCCATACTACCAGCAGTGGGGAAGTTGGCTATTTGATCCAATTAAGAGGAACTTCGCCTTTCTGCGGGCATTTTGCCCTCATTGGGAGTCCCATTGCTGCATAGAGACACCATCCAATGAAAGCTGGAGGTTTACCAAAAGGCTCCGGGGGGCTCTCTGTGGATATTTCATGGCCTAGAGAGGGGTATAACACCACCAATGCTCCATGACTAACCCCGAATTACTTGTGTCTGGCTGCCTGGCCCCTCACTTCCTCCTAACTACTTGAACTCTCTTCCACCAATTCTCTCCTAACCATTGAACTGTCTCTGCTTGCAGCTGCAGCTTCAGCAATTGCTCCCACTAGTGGTAGCAGTGTTGCGGCTGCTGAGCTGCAGGATCTCTGATTGGCCTGCTGGCAATATGCCACTCGTGTCTTGCCGCCTTCTGAAGAAGGGTCACTTCCCACTTTCATCCTGTTGGTGGGATTTCTGCTGTCCCAAGAAAATTCAGCCCAATATCAGCCAGTGCTAAATAAAGAATATGAACAATTTGACACGTCATGTAGTAAATGTAGTGTATTTGAGAAGGAAGAGGTGACTTTAGACCTATGATTTGTAAATCTCGCCATGTCTTCCTGGTGTCAGTTCTGAAACTGTTGTAGATTTATTGAGAGAGATTGATTGCTATGGTTAGTTAACAACGCCATTCTCATTTTATCAAGCAGTAAGAAGAACAGTAGAATGCAAATGAGATGGATCTTGGTCATTTTTCATTCAGCAATTCCTATATTGTTGTGATCGTGTTGGATGGTGATACATTACAACAAGTGAAGCATTGCTGAGGAGTCTATCCAACTGGTCATTTTGTATCTCCAACAATAGGTGTGCCACTTCACTTCAAGGAGTGTGGTGGGGATCGAATCTCCATAGCATTTGTTCTTACACTGGGTTATCAGCAAAGAGTAGAACAGAAGCTGCTGCTACCAAAATGTGAAATAAGTGAATTGCAAAGAATAACATATTTTGTATCTTGGAGATATGCAGAGATGACACTAGCTTGTTTATTTACAATGCTTCAAAATGTATGCTCCATGCTTACAGTTCTAACTTCTAGCAACTTCCACACTTTATTTACTTTCCTCTGAGTCCACACCCAAGCATAATCAATCAAACACAATTAGCGTCAATAGTAAACATAATTAAACACAAACAATTAAACATGACAGAAAGAATGGCACCACTGGCTGCTGTAATATATCTGTTTGCATGCCCCATTGATAGAGGATAGCAAGCTAGCTGCCTATCTGTTCACTTCCCTACCAAAGCATCTATGTCAAGCATGAGGAGCTAAAACGTGAAAATAATTTTCTTGAAATAGTGGTGAAAGTTTAATCTGCTGCAATGATAGTTCCTAATTCTGCTCCTTGACTTCTGTTGCATGTAACTTTGACCTTTAAGGATAATAGGAATTCAAATGGGATGATTTAAGCCATAAGAATTAATTTCAGCATCTTATTTTCTTTGCCAACTTGGCATGTGTGACACAATTGCATTGCAGTATTTACCTTGTTTAACCTCTTCATGTGTCTTCCATGTTAAGACTGCATATTAGCCTTGTCATAACTTGATACTCCCTTCTGAATTATGGCACTTCTTCCAGATTTCATCACAGATTACTGCGGTGTTCCACTTGAAGTTCACTGGTCTATAATCAACTGCCAAGCTCTTTGTATCTGATGCAAGCTTGTGAACTGCCCCTCTTCTACTGTATCAAAAAGTTCACTGTGCTTTTCAAATATGCCCCCAATTATGGATTTCATGTCCTGGTCAATAAACAGTTGTTCCTAAGTTTTTGTTGCATCGATGTAGAATTGTACTTTCTACACTTGACTGAATAAAATATTTGATGTTTACACTAGTTAAATGCCAATATCCCATGACAAGCATGAAAGGAACATTAAATTGTGTTTCATAATGGCTGGTTTTCTTTTAGTCTCACAAACTTGCTTTGTATTCCAAGAAGTCATTGCCAGAAAACTTGCAGTTGCCTGTGGTGTAGATTTGCAACCATTAAACCAATGAAACTAGAAAATTGATACTTTATACAGAAAATCAGGAAGTTAAATCCCCAAGTCTTTTGACAAAGCACCAACAGTAAGGGCTGAATCTTCCGGTCAGCGTGCAGGGGCGAATCCGACAAGCCGACGTGTAAAATGATGCATGATGACGTTGGGTGTGCGTCCCGATGTTATCGTTATGAATTGCTCCACCTTCAGCAGCCTTGACACTTAGGTCTGAAAATCCCTCCCTAAACCTCGGTGCCTCTCTGCCTCTCTTTCCCTCTTTGAGATGTCCCTACCTCGTTGACCAAACTTTTTGTCACCTGCCCGATTAACAGCTTATGCGACTCGGTGTCAAATGTTGCTTTGTAACGCTTCTATAAAGTGTCATGTTTTATTAGGTTAAAGGCACTATATAAATACAAGTTTTAGTTGTTGTTGATGATGTGGGTTATTAACAATCCATCTTTGAAGACAGCAACAGTGGAAAGTTTAGATTCTTATGGGCTTAAGCATTGAGCTGATTCACTATGCAGCAGATTGGCTGCATTTCTGCCCTAATTGCTCACATGCTAATTTTACCCAGCCCATTGGAGGATGTATTGATCTAAGGAGGGGCATTTCTTAGCTAAAAGACAGGGAAAGCTGATAGTTAGTCAGCTTGTACTGCTTCTACCCAGCTCCTTGTAACTAGCTGAAGAGCAACAATGACAGATAAATGGGACCATCTATCCTTCATGATTTTTAACATCTGAGAAACTGTCCATGACACAGATGAGTTTTTAAGAAGGGCAGTGAAAAAAATAAATTGGAAAGGGGAAAAATATTTTACATAGACTCTACAGAAAAGAAATAGGCCATTTAGCATAATAGGCTTGTGCCAGCATTTATATTCCACATGATTCTCCTTCCACTTCTGTTCATTTAACATATCAATGTATCAGTTTTGGAATTTATTCACTTTAATGTTTGCACACTCTGTTTCAATTTGCAGATACAATATATGCATTAGTCAGGAGAAATAATCTACCAAATAATCCAAAACATGCAACAGGTAAGATAAACTTCATCACCTTAAAATTCTTCCTATATTAATACCACAATGAATGTTTTATGAAGTTTTTTTTAATCTCCAAAAGCAGATTGTGTTATTGAATACAACAATATAGGAGAGGAAGATGAAGAAGTGTCTTATGCAGATATTGTCATTCATAATCCAAAGCGACAATACCACAATCAACAGCCCAAGGTATTGACATTATTCCAGTACAACCTTCCTTGTTCATTTACACTTGAAGTCCACAGTTCTGCATGGGACCAGAAATGAGTCAATGCCTTCTGAGGAGAGTTATACCCAATGAAGTATTGTGATTTTTTTTGCTGAATTAAAGTCCTTTCTTGTCAAAGACTGGTTTTTGAGGGAAGAATGGATTCATTGACTAGCAGTATCTCTTTATAATTGGGTCTGAAGTGAGGCAAAGTAATGTAATCAGAGAGAGAGGGAGACAGATTCTGTAAAATACAGAAAGTTGGCTTCATGTAGAATTAGAGAGAACACATAGAGGTGTATATGACCTATCAGTAGACAGTGAATGGCTCTGATAACATCTGGCACCTCAATTTCATTTGGAGAAGGGTGCTGCAGTAGTCTTACATCTCTTCCAGCACTGATTCAATGCTGATCTTGATCAGGACTTTACATCCATAAATATAATGAGATTTGTGTCCACTTGGTGCCCCTTCACAGTTGTACATCTGAAACTAGAAACTAAATACAGGGTCAGGGAGGAATTGAACCAATGACAAATCAACCAGTTTTTAAATTTAGTGCTCAAAGTGCATAAGTTTGGCACGAAAATTAAACCTTTCACCTGATATTCTGCTATTGTGAGATCTTAGTGTTTTGTTCCTTGTTATAACGATGTGTTTGCCTATTCCGATACAACATTGCAGTTTGGTTCATATGGCCATGTGATAGTGACACATCTAACCTGTCCAAACTAAGTTAATATGCTTTATTATATCAGTACAGAGCACAAAGATGCGATTCTTAATCATACTCCTTGGTATGGAGAAAATAATTCTACAATCTTTTCGAACAGTTCTTCCTATAGAATGAAAATTTGGTAACATCTATCATTATTTTGCCTTGGATGCTTTTAAACTTGGTCCTTGGCTTCAATGGAATTAAATGCTAGTGTCTTCAGACATGAGTGTCAACCTTTCAATAACTTTTTGTCCTGACACAACAGAACTCTCCATAATTATCTCAAATCTCATCTAGCCTAACATTTGAAATCTAACAATAAATAATAGCTCTGTACCCTGTGGCTACTGCAAAATTTATCTCCAACTTCCAGAATCGCTTTTAGGTTGGGTTGATTCTTTAGAGGGGAAAAAAAAACTTATTTAGTTTGAAACAAGACAAGATGGAAAATATAAACCCTTTTCAACATACGAGTGCTATATATTACAACATGTCACTTTCTACAGCTATGAAGTAACCCTTTCAGAGACCCAAGGCAAAAGTTTCCAATTCTAAGCACCATTGACAGGGCCATGGATGCAATGGCTGACTTACCAGAAAAATCAGAGATAAGAGTGGATGAAGTTTCTGTTGCATCCTGTTCTTCACAACTATATAAATTTGTTATCTTGCAATTTTTGGTTTAAGCCTATTACCAAAATTAATTCAAAATAGTGAGTATTGCTGAAAAAAGAGACATGCTGTCAAAGTTTCTGGTCTTGCACTCATCAGGACAAGAATGCCAAATTTCAAAGGGAACAACAATAATACTGCAAGAAAAGGGTTGCTGATTGATTGGCAAGTCGGCTCAAATTGGTTGAGACATTGCCAATCTGAGTTGACTTGCCAGCCAATCAACACCTCATTTCCTATGTAGTATAAATTGTTGTGCCTTTTGAAATTTGCCATTCTTGCATCTGTCCTGATGGGTGCAAGATGAAAAGCTTTGACAGCATGTATCTTTTTTCAGCAATACTCAAAATAATGAATGATTTGATCTCCATTTATTATAATTTGTGCAAAACTTATTCCTTCCTCCTTTAATTATACAAAAAACAATGAGTTTATAAGTTTCCAGGCCTGATAAGGTACCTAGAAACTGGGGGTGGAGAGGGAGAGTTTTTTTTACTCTTTTTGCTTCTGAGAATTCTGTAGACCACATCCAGGTCATACATTGGATTGTTGTTGTAGGGAAACTCACAGCAAAACACTTTAAACAGGTGGGAATAGGAATACAATATGGCTCCATCTTTGAGGCAAAAGGTAAAATATCCAGCAGAATACTGTTTATCTGAAATAGAAACAGAAAATGTTGGAGACGTTCAGTTAATCAGGAAGCCTCTGTGGGGAAGGAATTATGATTAGCATTTCAGATCTTACCCTTTGGTTCTGGAAAAGGGTCATAGACCTGAAGAATTAACCCTTCGCTGCATTCTCTATACAGATGCTACCTGATCTGCAGAGTGTTTCCAACACTTTACAGTTTTATTCTACATACATCAGATGCTTTGTAAAAAGATTGAGTGTGTTTTCTTCATATATTTTTCACACTTGTTACAGCACCTCCCTGATGTAAAAGAGAAAAATACCAGGAATGACTTCAAATACATCCATAGTTCATCTCCTCACAAACACGTTGATGATACCTCTGAATACTCTGCAGTCCGAATTTCACGCCAGGATTTGAGAACTGCTTGACTGTACAACAGAAATTAGCTTTCTTCTATATTTGCAGCATGTATAACAAACTGCTCACCAGTCTTCACAAAAAAGACTTGCTGAAGTGAAGATGCTTTATTGATGGAACAAACATCTGCAAACTGAAGGACTGTGATGGAATGAACTAGAACTGAGCTGCAGGAGGGCGTGTGTCATTTCATAGCGTCTCCTACGATGCTGATAGGATCTTATCAGTCATTTTTATTAAGGTGCTGGAAATCCATAAAGGGTCAAAAATTTTGAAACATATGCCCCATCCCCCAAAATCTAATTTGTCTCTCCTTCTCCTACTAGGTGTAGCGTCATGGCGACATCTAGTTCCATTAGTACCTGCAGCTCTCTGGGTACCTCCACAAACTGTCCCTTTGTTTATGTGTAGCATAAGCTTTGAACTTATTTTTAAAATTAAAGGTCCCAGATTCAGCCTCTCAGAAGCCTGGCTGTCCAGCTGTGGAAAGCACCACAGTCAATTACCACATGTTCTCACTTATCATCCATGGATTTTACAGCTGGAGACACTGGATAACAGTAAGAAGTCAGGAACTTAGCTGGCTTTTCTGCCCAGATCATGGCCACTCATGGACAAGAGGACAAATGCAATGGTCACAAAATTGCCATCTGAACTGAGTTTTGCTAACTCAGAACAGGTCAAGGGTCAAAGTCTGAACAGTTTTCCTGCATGGTTCAGAATTACACTGCACTGTGTACTGAGCCATCAAAAGACTAATGAGAAATTGTAACATAACAAAAAGCTATTTCAGCAGTAGAATTCTAAGCATGTAACTAATAAAAAACTTTAAAAATTCAACATTTCACTGCTTGAATGTACAAAATTAAAGGTTTACAAAAAATGTTCATATTCACAGATGAAATAAAGAATATTTAATGGAAATTTTAATGCAAAATGTTAACGCAAAATGTTTTGCACAGGAAATTCAGCACCCAGGATTGCACGATATGAAAATGACAACCATTTATATTTTGCTCTATTTTTCATGCGAAGACAGAGTAGATTCTGTAATGCGGCCACAATTTAACACTTACAACATTCTTCTATTTGCAAAAACATGGTTTTATGTCAAAGTTTCTCTTTTACATATATGCAAAATCCAGGGGCAGGCAACTAACACACAAATATGTCATATTTCAAATAAAAAGTAGTTGCACTGAAAACAGTCAAAAATGCTCATGTAGTTTAGAATGAATTTAGCTGGTGCCCCACAGTGCTGAGTTATTATTTGCTGCAATTTGATAACATAACATGAGAATCTCTTGAGAATGTGTTTGGACAACTCTATGGACAATAACCAATAAAATCCAATCTTCAAAGCTTACAACAACCATTGTTGTCTTGTTTTTCTAAGTGTTTTGAACCTTATTGGGAGATGATAGCTGGAGAGACCTTCTGGGATCAGAGGGCATGAAGGGTTTGGGAACAATGGAGTTTTTGAGAGCAGGGCCCTATGTTCCTGGAATGTTGACGGTAGTCCGTGGATCATGAAACATTGGGCGGATGGGCTAGGGCTTGTGGGCATTGTGATGGAGAAGGCCCATATGGAAAGGAAAACCTGGGAGCATTGGGGTGGCAGTACTGCGGAGGAGAGGGGCCAAGGAAATTGACAAGCTGTATTTGGATTCTTTTGAACTTTCAGGCAACCACAATATGTTTGTGCCTGTCAGCTCCCTTAGCTAACCTCTTTGTGAATGATTTTGGATTGTCCCACAACTTACCACTAAATTGACTAGCTATTTACAAGCACTAAATACATTCTGTCTGTTTTTTTTATTAATTCTTTAATAAACATGATTCTCCTTCTAAAATATTCAGAAGTTCATTGTTTATGCAAAAGAACTGACCCCAAAATAGTTTGCCTCCTTCTCAGAAGGAAACTATTTTAATTGGAGTTGGGCTAAAATGAAGAGGAGAAGGAAGATATGGGCAGTCGCCAAGCAGGCAGTCATCCAATGATTCAGCATCATTTCCCAGTAAGGTTCAAAACACTTCGAAAAACAAACCTAAATTCTCCAACTCTCCCACTGAAGAAGAAAAACAGTCTCAATAAAACATCGACACAATAAACCATGGGCAAAATTTTTAGCTCAGCAGGTAGGTGTGCACCCAACTCGACCGAGCGTAAATGGATGTGCGATGATGTCGGGCGAGGGTCCCGAAGTCATCGCACACTCGTGATATTTCAATCGGCAGCACACCTGCCGACAATTAAAAGGCCTAGTAAGGCCATTAAAAAGTTAATTATAATAATTTTTTTGCTGTCCAGCAAACTTAGGCAAAAAGGCCAAGCGGCCTTTGCACTTTTTTGGAAACCTCCTCCACGGGTGGAATGAGGTTTCCAAAAGCAAATAAAAATAAAATAACAGCTTCAGTGTTTCATTAATAACATTTCTCTGCTCATGTGACAGAGTCACATGAGGGGACATGTTTTATAACATTTATAAAATCTTTAATTTTTTTTTGCAATCTGTTCATCTTCCTGAGGCAGCTCTGTGTCCCAGGAATATTTGTAAATGGCCCTCATGCGCATGCATGAAGTTCGCGCTCTCCGCATTCGCGATCCCCTCCCCCCACCCCCCAACCACCCACCACCCACACAGGCAGCACTGAGTCCTGCCACTCGTGTTTCACGCTGAGCAGACCTGAACTGGCCGGCCAGCATGAAATCACCTTTCGGCATCGTTCATGGGTCAGAATTGGCTTCCTGACTGTCCCCCCGCCCCCTCCATGCCCGGCCGACGTGGCTGAAATTCTGCCCCATGGGTGTGATTAATCTAACCGAAAGTAAGGCAGAAACTGAAAAGTTGATAATTGGAATACAACTTTGAAAATTCAACTTCAAGTTTGTTTTATTTGTCTTTTGAGCAAACAAAGAAATTCACAAATCCTTACAGGAGAGACCCCCTTTTCTGTAACTTGCAAGAAACTTGCTAAAACCTGTTGAAAAAATTTATGAAGAAAGATTTTCATTTAATGTAATTAGAGATTATTCTGACTGGTTATTGGTTATGAATTTGCTGTTATTTTAATCAAGGAAGTGTGACAGTGAAAGTGAGATGGTGAAAGTGTGATAGTGAAAATGTGATTGTAACAAAAAATATGTGGTTGTTACAGGAAGTAAGTTATATGGCAGAAAATGCTACAGATGCAGGACTTTTCTGGCTAATTCATTATAATCATGGAATGATACAGCACAGAAAAGGGCATTTAACCCATCTTTAAATGTACTATCCAATTTGCCCTATTCCCAATTATTTTGTCCCCTTATATTCAGCATCTGCTCACTAAGTTTGCTGGGAGAAGATAATACTCTATTAGGTACTTTAAAATCTTTATTATCACTAATAAATTGTGCATGGCCAGTTGATCAATATAATTTAAATATATATTGTAAAAGATCATGAGAAATTTAACTTCAGAAAATCACTGCAGAGATTCATCAAGTGGTCTGAACCTTCTGTAAGCATTTGACATAGTTGAATAGGAAATGCTGACCTAGTAAGTAGCACTGGGGTATGTGTTGACATGAATGAATAACCAAAAATCATGACAACAGGAAGAAAGGTTTGATGACAGGAAGTATGTTCCCAGCTCAAGATTTTTAATATTATACTTGCTAAGTTCCCGTATTGTTACATAAACTGAGACAAATGTGCTGGCTCTCTTATCTGCCACTGATCTCATTGTGTTGCTGCTATCAGCAGCCCAATATTGATGTCCATATCACTGGCAAGCTGCTTGGGAATAAACTGCAGTCATCTGCAGATGACTGGTCTGATTTAAATGAGGCCTGAGGTCCCATTTCAGCTGGGCCTATTTGTACCAATATAGGGATCATTCCACTCTCTGATCCACAAAACAAAGCAACAATCTCCGCCGATGCTGCCAGACCTGCTGAGTTTTTCCAGATATTTCTGTTTTTGTTTTGGATTTCCAGCATCCGCAGTTTTTTGTTTTTTATTTATATTATTATTAAAGCAACAATGTATTTGCCTCACAAATGTACATTGATGCAATTTTTTTTCAAAAAAATCATTCTAAATTTTACTTTATGCTTTTGAAATTAGTCCCCTGCCTTTTTGAAAATAATGTAAAGAAAAGCTACCGAGCAGAAAGTTGAAGAAACTGTAGAACAATTTCCATCTCTATTAGTTGAATGACAGGAGCTGATATGTCCTATAGGAAATTTTGCATATGAACAGAATATATAAACTATATTCTGTTCACAGAGTCACAGGTCTCAACAAAAATATCAGCTCCAAGTCCAGTCTTTCGGGGGAGTCTGATACCTTCCAATGAAAACTTTAATGGAGGCATTGAAAGACACAGAAGATAATGTAATTGATCAAACTGATCATATGGTGGAATGTGTCCTTTCCTTTTTGGATTTTTATATTTTGGTTAAACCTCTTGCTTGAACATTGAAATTGCAGTTACTATGGGGAAAATGTCAGAGGGAAAAAAAAATTAAAGAAAATGCTCTTCGGAATTGGTCAGATTGTATAATCTGAATGACAAATTTACATTGGAAAAAACAGTAATCAGTATAGATGAAGAATTTATAATGGGGAAGTGGGAAGGATGTGATGACAGGAAGACAAAGTGCACAGACAGGAAGTGATTGCGGATGCAAGATATTGTGTATACATTATAGTTTTATATATTTAATATTTTGTCAAGGGTGTATTACTATCCTGCCTCAAGCTGTTTATGTGCATTGCATTTTCTTTCAATTTTAATTTGATGCTCAGTGATATGCATAGTATGACCATGAGAGCCTCAGGATTAACCTTCTGTATGTTCTGAATTGCCTGATCTCATTTGTAGCTACATGAGTTTTGTCAGTGCCCCTGAGACCAGCAAAAGATAAACTGCCACTTCTAAAATTATAAAACAAAAACAGAATTACCTGGAAAAACTCAGAAGATCTGGCAGCATCGGCGGAGAAGAAAAGAGTTGACGTTTCGAGACCTCATGACCCTTCAACAGAACTAGGTGAATCCAAGGAAGGGGTGAAAAAAGCTAGTTTAAGGTGTGTGTGTGGGGGTGGGGGGGGGGGGGTGGGGTTGGTTTGGGTGGGGGGAGAGAAGTAGAGGGGGGTGGTGTGGTTGTAGGGACAAACAATTACCTTTGGTTTAGGTGGGAGTCACCTCAACAGAGGTGATCCTGTCGATCAGTTAGCATATTCACTATCTCAATTCACACGCAATGGAACAGTGACACATGGGCTGCCAAAGTCTGTGTTACTTCTGTGCCTGTGTCAGTTGATGCTGACAGGAGGGAGAAAATAGGCAATGTTCACGGAAAAAGTGGTAAACCTCAACTAAATAGAAGGCTGCAAAGTAATGGAAAAAGAATACTATCACATCTTCATCTCAAAAAGCCTAATGTGGGCCAAAAGTAAATAGGAGAAACAATTGCTTTGAAAGTCTCCTGAGAGTTAGTTGCACAACATGACAGTAAAACTTTTTATATGTTTGCAAACTGTTGAGCAATGCATCTGGCTCACCTAAATAAAGATAATTGCAGATGCTATGATGATGTGGTAAACCTGGTATTTTAAGGAACATATAAGATGCTGACAGTTCCTGTTTTATAATTCACTTAACGGAAAAAAAATTAACTTTCAAAGATGCCACTTGTTTGTACATTTAGAAGTGTTTTCCAGCTGGTTCAAAGTGTATTTTAATGTTCATGCTTAAAAATATTGGATATAGTGAAAGTCATGGTTTTGTCACATTCAGGGAGATTTTAACTCTTGATGACCTGGCGCAGAGTGCACAGACTGACCTCTAGAGCTTACCGGCTGTATGGAAATTCGCTTTCAAAGTTAGGTCTCATTAATTTGCCACCAGCGAGCTGCTCACTCCAACAGGGCACACCACTGAATCTTGCCAGCTCAGGGCTGGCACAATATTGGACCAACCCAGCTAAGCAGGTAGGTAGGCCCAAGGAAAAAGGGCACTGTCTAGTTGACCCTCTAAATTGCATTGGGGGCCTGGGGTCATCAAAGGACCCAGGTCAAATATAGTAATGAGCTTGCAATTTGATTCAGGTCACCACCTGAGCTGCCCAGCGGAAGGCTTCCTTCAATATGGCAGAATGGTGTGAACCGAGTAATAAGTTCCCCACAAATTGTGAAATCTGCAAATATGTTTATTAATTTGATTGTGATGTAGAAATCTATTTGACTTTTATCATGTGCAGCTGCAGAGTCAGTTTTAACCACAATAGTTGAAATTGCCCTCAACGGTTATCAAAACTCCTGTCTGTCTCATTAATTCATTTTAATTAATACTTGAAATTAAATACTTTTAATTTAAATTCAGTGTAGAGTTTGTTTGGACAATGTCCTAAAAGCAGCTTTAGGTTCATGATACCCACTAGGTTGAAGCCCTCTTCTTCAAGTTGTTACATGCAGCCTTATGTAAATATTAGGTGGTGCCTACTAACAATTTACTGACTATACCCCAGTCTTGGTGCTGAGGAAATATTTAAAAACTAGTTTTATTTTGGTCTTCCAACTTCATAGGTTAGCTCCTCGAAGCTTGTTACTTCCTCTTAGATACCTACTAAAAACTGTGGTTTCACAGTTTAACCATTACCTTCTGCAAAGTTTAAGGCTTTATTGTGTATTTACATATGCAACCAGCAGAGCAATACTTGATTTGGACATTATGTCATGATTGAATGTCAGCTCCTAATTGAGATATAAAAGGTCAATATGCTGGAAGATATGTTGCCAAAGGAACCCAAAGAACAGCTAACTAGTAAAAAGAGGTCCCTGTTCTCTTTTGTTCAAACCTAGTTCCACATGCATAATATTGACAAGAGGCAGTCAGCTCTGAGCTTGAATACATAGTTGTGAGTGTCTAGCAACATGGCATCAGATATATAGAATCAAAGGGCGATACAGCACAGATGGAGGCCATTTGATCCATCATGCATGTGCCAGATCGTGACGGTCAGCACTGACTGTTATTCACACTCAGTCTCAAGCATTCTCATTTGTCATTTACTGGCCAAAATTGCTGACGAGAGGTGGAATTTAATGTGGTGGATGGGGGACCCATCATTCACTACGAAATCTCGTGGCAGCTCTACCAACATGATCGCTGCAAGCCCTGATGGAATAATGTTTCTATTTAGCAGTGGAAATCCTGCTGCTGGGTCTCTGGGCATGCCCAGGGTCATTCAATTGTTGCACTGCCATGTCTGGGGCAGATATTCCACCCCAGAGATCTGGCATCCTATCAGAAGTCAGCAGCTCTACTATGTCATAGCGCCACTGGGAGTGATGGCAACCAATGGTATTGCAGTGGGGCCAACCCAGAGGATCCGCAATGGATTCTCTGGAGTCAGGTAACTAGAGTGGGATGGGGTTGTCAGAGAGAGGAGCACCACCCACCCCCTCCCTTCCTCCAGAAAGGCCACAGGCAGAACTGACAGGGTTTGCTGGGCGGTCTCAGATGGCGAGTCTCCCCTCCTCCGCTGGTTGAATGCAAGGGGCGGTAGAATGAGGCCCTTAAGTGACCTTTGGGTGGGTAGGCCACCTGCAAGCCTTCCCACCCCGGACTTAATGAGAAAGAGGCAGGAAGGCAGCAAGACCTCCATTCCACACCCTCCGGTTTGATCACACTCATCACCCCCCACTCCCACCCACTCCCTCCCCCAGCCCCTGAACTTGTCTTTGGGGGGGTGGGGGGGCAGGGGGGTGGGATTGGTGGAGTGGGGGCATTAAATTTGGCCCGAGGTTTCAAGATGAAATGATGAGAGTAGGAAAGAATCTCCACTCATGCATTTGGTTGGGAAGGAGATACACAGAATTCTTGACACTCTGAACCAGAGGGAAAATGAAATGTTTTTGAATGCAGCAAGTTGTGAAGACCTAGAATGCACTTTGTGAAAGGGTAATGGAAGCAGAGTCAATTATATATTTCAAAAGGGAATACTTGAAAAAAATTTTTTAAAACGGCAGGGTTACAGGAAGAGAACAGGCGAGTGAGACGAATCAGGTAGCTCTTTCAAAGATGAGGCAAAACCAAATGGCCTCTTCCCCTGCTATAAGATTCCAGGCACTGTGATTCACGTTGAGGAACAAGCCATATTGAGAAATGAGTTGACTTGAGGTGTGATTTCATGGACAGATTTTGTCCTCTGGTTGTATGATACATGGCAATATTTAACAACCCAAATAAAGTACAGTGCAATTTTTTGTATAATTAACATTAACAAGACTAAATAAACATTTGGACGATCAAACAAATTAAATATTTCAGACTTTAAAAAAGGATCACATAGGTTATATCAGTTTTTAAACTCACTGGTTTGGCTATGGATGTTAACAAGAGGGTGTGTAAATTTGAGGGCCTGAATTTTGTATTCTGCATTTATTTATGTGAGTGTTTCATTAATATTACAGCTATTTTTAGTGCAAAACATCAAAAAATTCCCAGAAAGTGCAGAGCCACAGGCCATTTTTTTATATTTAGTGTTCAAAATAAAATTAAACTCCTAATATTGATGCAAATACGGAATAGCGGTAACCTGAAGTGGTTGAGGTCATTTCATACCTAAATCAGCAGAGTATTACATTTATATTACTGAGTGATAAATAAATTCCATCAAGAGGTGAATTACTTTATATCGTTGGCCCTGAGGGAGAGGAAGTCAGTCGCCCACTGACCTTCACTCACCGGGGTAGACAGTGCTGCCTACCTGTGTGGCTCATGGGACAATCTTCATTTATATGATTTAAGAATGCCATGTAGGCCAGACCCACAACATCCTGTTTGGCACTGCCTACCCAGGGGAGCCAGTAAGTCTATATAGGTGCTACACGAATGAATTTCTCTCCTTGAGAATTGAACTTTGACCCAGTTTAACAGCAGTTTAACATCTCCACAATTCAGCCTCTGCCTTTCTGTTATATTTGAAATGTTCTTTCTGTTGCAGGTCATTGTAGCCCACTGACTAGATCCTTATCTGTATTTAAGCTGTGCATGATTCCTTTTTAGAATTCATTTTCTAATGCTAATGTTCAAGCTATTAACCTTTAAGGATCTGTTTTATGACACTGTTTTATTAAACTGGGCAAGCCCCTAAAACAGCTTTAATCCAAGAGAATAGCTATTTTAAATTTTTTCCTTTTGTATTGCAAGCATTAAGTTGATGTTGTGAGTGTCGGCTGTAGGATGCACTTATGTCTTGATTCTTCTTTCTAATGGTGCATGACCTCTGCTCTGAGTAAGGGAAAACCAGTTCTATTCAAGAAGTACTTTTTCACGCAAAGGTTTGGGGAAATTTGGAATTTTCTCCTCCAAAATGCTGTAAATGTTCGTTCAGTTGAAATTTTTGAGACTGAGATCAATGGATTTTTATTAAGCAAAGAGCATCATGGAATGTGGAGCAAAGGTTGGCAAATGCAGTAAAGATCAGCCATGACCTGTAAAGACTCAGGAAGAGACTCAAGCGACTGAAGGCTCCTCCTGCCCCTATGTTCCTTAATCAGAAATTTAGAGACTACTTACTTTATAATAGGCTTGTAATTCAAAGTGGGCCAGCACAATCCAAGCTGCTTATCAATTTGAAATTTAAAAACAGCGCAATGAAAAAAGCTTCAATTCCCTCCAGTTTCCTGCACCAGTTATAACTTAAACACACTGTGGTAAAGTGTATCAGCAGCTGCTAGCCAGAACAACAAGGCTTGGTATAATGGTACAGGAGCAGGAAATGGGGGTGGTTAGCTTGAAGTGCACATTATTGCACTGTAAATGGTATCTTGACCAGGTGCTAGTTCCCATAAGCTAGAGTTAAACGCCTAGCTTCTTACTCACTGATGTGCCGATAGTGGAAAATTTGTACTTTAAGATAAATCTGCTATTTATGTGTGAAGTAAATCAAGTGGTTTTTAGACTGCAATGTGTACTGTACTGTTCTCTGATACTCCAGTTGCTTAGTATGGTACCAAGCCTTATGGAGCACTGGCTTAGAGTGGAATCATCACATATTTACACTGATTTACCTGCCGGACGCAATGGCGGCTTCTCATGTCGTATCGTCCCAGACACACTGCGTTAATTATGCATTCCCAGGAAACCCACGGGCTGCCATTCGCCTACCATGTCATCACCTCGCTGCTTCATCACGCTGGGCACCATATTTAAAGTTCAGCCGTGCACACACCTCTCAGTGCTTCCAGCCCACAACTGCTGCACAGAAGACAGGGTAGCCCCAAAAGGCAACAAGACTGCAGCCCTCTGCTTTAGTGATGCATCCCTCGAGCACCTTTTGAACGCTGGCATGGAGGCCCACCATGATACCCTCTACCCTCGCTCTGACCACAGGAGGGGTCAGCTGCAACACCAATCCAACATGGGAGGTGGAGGCAGCAGTGGTCAGCGCCAATACCCTGCAAAAGAGGACAGCCACCCAGCGCCACAAAAGGATGAATGGTCTCATCCATTCCGCCAGCATAATTTACTTTTCTCATCACTCTCAACTAACAAACTCACAAACCTATTATACATCCACAGGAATCTCACATTTCAAGGGACAATACGGCTAGCCCTCACACACAGCCTCACATTTCCATCAGGCTCATACCCTCACGAGCTCGTGTCCTCATCCTGTCCATGGCTCCGCAAACGTTCCACGCAGTGCCATGTGTCCCGCTCACATGATCTTCATCTGTTTCCACACAGCAGAAGCCTGCTCACAACAGCAGGGAGAGGTCCCAGACCGGGGGTGGAGTGGCCCACATTAGGCCCCTCACTCACTTTGCGGAGTGTGCCATCATGCTGACTGGTGAGGACGTGGACACTGCCTCTGGTGACCGTGAGGTCGGTGGCGAACAACCATGTGAGGTTCTGCACCACATCCTCCCTCTCTCAATGCAGATGTGAGTACTCTCTCTATTGTTTTTGACTTTGCTGCCATGCACTTATCTCTATTTTGGTTTGCAAGGAGCTTCGCCAAGCGTCAGACACCCTCAGCCAGCCAGTTCCTCAGTTCCACCCAGGTCCTCACCTCCAGCCAGGAGGACACCTTCTCCATTGAAGAGATGCAAATAAGCAGCCTGGAAGACCCATCACAGCGCTTACCCACACCCTGCACCAGCACAGAGACACACACCTCGGTGGGACCTAGATCTAGAGCAGGCTCACAATCTGGTGGTCACCTCATGGAACGTGCGCACAGCAGGAGGAGCCGGGTTCAGCTGAGCTCCCTGGGACTCTGAGGACTGCTGAGAATCTGTGAGGTCCAAGTCAGATGCTGAGCCTCTGGTTTTGGCCCTCCAACTCATTGTGGAGAGTCTGTAGGAGGCATGGGAACATCATGCAGAGCTGTTGGCACTCAAGTCAGATGAGTACATCCACCTGATCTCTGATGAAGTGGTGCCCACATATGCGCAAGTGGGAGTCTCCATGGGGAGGATGGTAGATGCCATGGAGACCCTGGTCCAGCAGAATGTGGATATGTGTGCAGACCTGCACTCCATCGCGGGAGCCATGGATGAGTTCCTACAGTGGGAGCATGAGAGGGAAACAGGGCACCTTGACTTCCCTCCAGATGCTCCTTCCTCTCAAGGAGACAGGCCAGGGCCCCAGGCACTTGAAGCGAGGAGGAGCAGCAGCTGGACACCCCTGGATCATTCACTCAGGAATCTCAGAGTCTGCCCACTCCCCCCGAGACCCTTTGTCTGTGAACCCCTCAACCTCGTCCTCTGTCACCGCTGAGGGAACAGCTGGCCAATGAGTGATTCTGGAGGGAGAATGTGGCAGGGCCTTTCGGAGCCTCGTGCAAGTACTCTCCCACATCCTTCCCATAACACACAGGTCTCACTGTCCTAAGCATTTTCAATGCTGCCTGCTAGGTTTTGCTTTAAGTCGTCCATCTGAGCTGACCTGCATCTCTGCCCACCCACTGGTCACACTCCCATGCAGCTCCTGATCTCTCCAACCACGACTTATTTGACCTTCGATTTAGACAGCAAGGTTTTAAATCAATTTTTGATGCGCTCCCCCATCTTTCTCCCCTGACATTCACCCATTTCCTTTCCCCCCTCATTGATGCCCCCCCCCCACCCCACCCCCCTCCCCGGCAACACCTTCCACCTCTCCTCCGTGACCTACGAGCCACAACTCTTTTCCTTTGGGGATGTCCAGGTGAACATGTATGTTAACTTCCTTCCCGAAGATCCTACCCTATCCACATTCACCACCCTGACCTCTACCTTCCTACCCCCATGGTCTGTGTCTGCCTCCAAGTCCCCATCAACCACCCACACCGTCCCTTCTACCGTAACCGTTGAACCCTCCTCCCACCCTACTGTCTCACTCTGTCCTTGGTCATACTCACCATTTCTTTGTTCCATGCCCATCCTCAGGAGGCAGTCATGGACTCATCAGAGCCCTCCCTTGCACCTTCAGCTGGACATCCCCCCCTCCGGACCCCTTACATCTTAGAACCCTTTCCCCACTTGGAATCCCTTCTCCCCTTGGAACCCCTTCCCCCCTCTCCCAGAGTCCCCCACCTTTGGTCCTCTACCCCCGGACTTCATCCCGGCTTTCTCCTTCCCCCTTCCCAACTCCACCCTTACTTCTTCCTCCAGCCTTACTCCCTCCCCTCTCCGTCTTCTTCCTTCCTTCACACTCCCTCCAGTCTCCGCACTCCTTCCCTGTTCTGAACTCTTTCCCTTACAATTTACACCCCCCTTACACTACCTCCCCAGTTACTGTCTTCTCCCCTGTTACACCCCCCTTCCCCCATACTCCCTCCCCACCAACCTTCCCCCGATATCTTCATTCCCTACTTCACAACCTCACCCCATCCTGACACCTTTATCCCCCCTTCTCAACCTCACCCCATCCTGACACCTCTTCCTCTCCCAGTCTATCCTAGACCTTTCTCTCCCACCCCCGATACATCTTCCTCTTCCAAACTCAGCAGGACCTTCTTCTCCACCCCCTCAACCATCATCTGTTGTGAGCCAACCCTCAACAGTGACTTTCCAACTTCCGTAGGCTGCTTCACAGCAGATGCATGCCCATGAGAATCCAGTCAGCCATGGATGTTCCTCCAGTGTGCTATTGATGTTGGGCTCCAGCATCTTCTCTCCTTGGATGTCCGTGAAATGAGTAAGGCCCTGGCGGTAATTCACGACTTCTGCACGTCATACTTGACAAGACGTGTTCTGCGCCAGTTTGTAATCATGCCGATGTGGGTGGATGATCCAGCAGGGAGGGGTGATGATCCTGGCGGGCTGGCCTTATAATGATATGCAGATGTATTAAAATGAATTTCCCAGCGTCCGAAGGTAAGGTACATGGCCCGCCATCGATGGGCTGAGCGGACAATCGTCGTGAAACCAACTTCTGGTCTTCACCGCTCATAGCACCAAGCATGCCCAACGCCAGTGGGCACGGAAAATTCCACCCTTAGTCCCTGGTCTCTGCTGACCTTAACCAGTACAGCAGCAAGGGTCTAGTAGGAAATTAAGGGCCCACTAATTGAAATTTATACTCAATACCCCTACCTTCATTGGCAGGGGTATTGAGTATAAAAGCTGGGAAGTCATGCTGCAGCTGTATAGAACCTTGGTTAGGCCACACTTGGAATATTGCGTGTGATTCTGGTCGCCACATTACCAGAAGGATATGGAGGCGTTGGAGAGGGTGCAGAGGAGGTTTACCAGGATGCTGCCTGGTCTGGAGGTTATTAGCTATGAGGAGAGGTTGGAGAAACTCGGATTGTTCTCACTAGAGTGACGGAGATTGAGGGGCGACTTGATAGAAGTTTACAAAATTATGAGTGGCAGGGACAGAGTAGATAATCAGAAGCTTTATCCCAGGGTGAAAGAGTCAATTACTAGGGAACATAGATTTAAGGTGAGAGGAGAAAACTGTAGAGGAGATGTTTGGGGCAAGTTTTTACACAGATGGTAGTGAGTGTCTGGAATTCACTGCCAGAGGAGGTAGTGGAAGCAGGTACGATAGTGGTGTTTAAGAGGCAGCTTGACAAATACATGAATAGGATGGGAATAGAGGGATAGGGACCCCGGAAGTGCAAAATGTTTTAGTTGACGGGCAATATGATCGGCGCAAGCTTGGAGGGCCGAAGGGCCTGTTCCTGTGATGTACTTTTCTTTATTCTTTGAAAAGTTTGTTAGCATCACTGTAGGTTGATCACTGAAGAGGGCTCAATTGGCTAAGTTACCAGGAAGCGACCAGAAACTGTACCCAAGTGAGATTTAGCACCTTCAGGAAAAGAGAGACTGACTCCCAGTTAAAAGCCCTTGCTGTGAAAGGTTTTGATCTAATAATGACAAAGATTAAGTGATAAGCACCCCATGCTGACTTGTTCAGGGGGAGTTTGGTGATTTTGCACTCCTGGTGGAAATCTTACTTGTTAACGGAGGGTGTCAGAATTTCTGATCAGTTCTGACACTCAAGGTTCCTGCTAGAGGTATGAAGTCAGATACTGATGTTAATCTCATCACTGCTTGGACACCCTGATCCCAGGAATGAAAGGCTTAACATATGAGGAACGTTTGAGGGCTCTGGGTCTATACTCGATGGAGTTTAATAGGATGAGGGGGGATCTGATTGAAACTTACAGAATACTGGATAGAGTGGACATGGGGAAGATGTTTCCATTAGTAGGAGAGACTAGGACCCGAGGGCACACCAGAGTAAGGGGAAGATCTTTTAGAACAGAGATGAGGAGAAACTTCTTTAGCCAGAGATTGGTGAATCTATGGAATCCATTGCCACAGAAGCCAGTGGAGGCCAGGTCATTGAATGTATTTAAGATCGAGATAGATAGGTTTTTGATTGGTAAGGGGATCAAAGGTTATGGGGAGAAGGCAGAAGAATGGGGTTGAGAAATTTATTAGCAATGATTGAATGGCAGAGCAGACTCGGTGGACTGATAGGCCTAATTTCTGCTCCTATGTCTTATGGTCTTATGATCAGTCTCAGACTCAATTAGTACCCAAACACAATCTGTGGTGTTTGAACCTTGTTTGACTTTATTTTAGCTACTCATTGTGGCTTTAGTCAGTGGGATTTCTTATTTTGGATGGCTCTCTTCAAGATAGTTTACTAAAACTCCTTTCACTTCTTGACTGCACCTTAGTCCGGTCCCCATGGGGGATCCATAAACCAAAATAACCCGATTTACAAAATGACCCCAAAAGAAGAAATTACCAACAAGATTTCATTTTTAGTAACTTCTAACACGAATCAAAATCAAAGTAAATTAAACATGATTTAGCAGGTGAATGATATTTCAAATAAAAAAAGTTAATTTCACTATAAATATTTAATACAATACAGATAGATATTACTTGACCATAAGCACCTGAATACTCCCCCCAAAATGTGGCACTAGGTAGCTCCACCGTTCCACAATATGTTGTTCTTTATTTATGTAGGTTTCACCAACAGTAGCTTTCACCTTTGAGTTTCATAGGAACAGGTATCATCAGTAAGGCACACTGCTATGAGGCATCTCTCCCTCGGGTCATTACAGTCCAGATGCTCCAGAGTTTGTTTTCAATGAACCAAGCAATAACAGCCTGATTCACTTCTTGGAAAACAGCCAGCTCTTTAGCATCTCTCAACTGTTCACATATGTTTTACACTTTTTTAGTCAGCTTACACAATATCTCCAAGACCGATCCTGCTTCCTTTTCTGTTAAATGAAAACCTGAGTTCTTTCTGAGGGTGGTTTGTTTCTTCTCCTCATAAGAATTGTCTGTGTTCCTTTTTTGATCTCTGTCTGTCTTCTCTTTGTGCCTGTATCTGTGTGCTGATCACCTTCAATCTCCAGCTCCTCTGCTTGCAGCTGCCCTTTGTTTCTGCAGCTTACCTTTGTGGAGCCCCACAGTTTGTTTAACCTTCTTCCAGTTAGTACTGTTTCCAGGTCAAAAGTCATCAGGTCACATTAACCATAATTTCTTATTCTCCAAAAAATTTCAATCGATTCCTTTTTCATTTGTCAACGGGAAGTGGGCATCACTGGCTAAGCCAGCATTTATTTCCCTTGAGAGGCTGGTGGTAAGCCACCTTCTTTGACTGCTGCAATCCATATGGTGTAGGTGCACCCACAAGGCTGTTAGGGAGAGAGTTACAGGATTTTGACTTAGCGACAGTGAAGAAACTGTGATATAGTTCCAAGTCAGGATGGTGAGTGGCTTGGAGGGAAACTTGCAGGTGGTGCTGTTCCCATGTGTTTGCTGCTATTGTCCTTTTAGGTGGTAGAGGTTACAGGTTTGGAAGGTGATGGCAAGTTGCTGCAGTGCATCTTGTTGATGGTACATATTGCTGCCACTTTGCGTAGGTGGTGGAGGGGGTGAATGTTGAAGTTGGTGGAGGGGGTGTCAATCAAGTAGGCTATTTTGTTCTGGATGGCGCTGAGCTTCTTGAGTGGCGTTGGAACTGCACTCACCCAGGCAATTGGAGAGTATTCCATCACACTCCTAACGTGTGCCTTGTCGATGGTAGACAGACTTTGAGGAGTCAGGAGGTGGGGTACTCTCTGCAGGATTCCCAGTATTTATGTGGCTGATCCAATTTAGTTTCTGGTTGATGGTAACCCCCAATCCCTTTACAATTGATTTAGCCTCATAAAACTCCTTTACAAACATTCTTAAAAACAATACCAGATTCCATTTGAAAGAAGATACAGATGTTCCTTACTGTACTGCTTCCAGGTCAAAGGGAAAAATATTTGAGTTCAATGCTGTAGTGATGGTGGTTGGTGGGATTGGGGGAGGGGGTTGCAATTTCTCAAATGGTAAGCCACAGGATGAGGTGGCTTGGTGCTCTTATTACCCTCCCCGTTGTTAACCTTCATTGGTTTCAGTGGAGTGTAAGCTCAGCATTGCATACAATCCTGTCACTTTTCTGATGGGCTGCTGAGGGATTTCTGTATTTTAAGGAATGTATTTAGTTCCTCCCATTATTAATGCCCTTTAAGGATCTGATTATATCATTTCAGCCTTCTCATTCCTTTACTCCAGTTATTTTTATTCTTCATATTTAACCCCATCATTAAATAACTAATGGATCAATAAAATCTCTTTTCCTAAATAATAAAATTAAATACCCAGCTAGAGAGCATCTTTCTTTGTAAAATGTGTTTCCTGTTCTTAGTGACTTGTTAACAATTCAAAGAAACCCTTCATGAAATATGAAATAACTTTATTTCATGCAGTAAATAGCCCATGGACATTTAAAAGCCAGGTGCAAGAACATTGAAGTATCAATGGGTGGCACCATTGAGCTTGTAAAAATCCTTGTTCTGAACAGTGTTACCAGCAGCTGCTAATGGCTGTAAATGTAAGAACAAATCAAAAAGCAGGTAGCATTCAATACAATGGGAAGGAATCAAAAAGGCTGACCAATAGGAAGGTCCCTTAAATATGCACAATGCAAACTGTCCACTCATAATGGTTCACAGATAAGCAAATTTCTGTCACGTAGTACATGATAATATGTTTACATTCTTCATGTGCTGAAATAAAGATATACATTTTTTGCTTAGTTTGTAGATAAATCTGACAAGGCTGCATTTCTTGCCCATCACTAGTTACCATGGAAATTTTGAGTAGTTACTGAGCCACTCCAGGGAGCATTGAGAACATTAAAAGTGTTTTGTTAGGTCAAGCTGTGTAAAACCTGTATTTCATTTTTAGATCCATTGAGGGAGAAATTGGGCTCTATAGCATCCAACATTTTAGGCACTAATTGCCTTCTTAATGCTTGAATATGAGATCCAAGATGTGTGCGCACATTTCTGAAAGGCCACTTCCAAATGTGCACACCTAACAACTTCTGGGAGCATGCAGGACAGGCAAATTATGATGTCAGCTGGTGTACAACATTAGATGCCAGCGCTGTCAAGTTTGAATGTCACGGACCAGCCTGTGCCCTCTCTTCACCTCATACAGCTGTACATAATTTTGAACAGCATGAAGGACCACCCACCAGTACTGCTTCATGGAACAATGGACTACTTACAGATAAGATGGTGGATTATTTCTTCTACTGCTGGTGTAACCCTTTGCCTTTTTTGAGCTTTCCTGTATTTGCCTGAAGCTTGACTATCTACAGGGAGTAGTCTGGCTGGTGCTGAAGTACCTTTCTGCGGGTTTAAAGACTTGTGCAGAAACCGATGGAAACATTGTTTGAGGACACCAATGGTGTGCTGTATAATGTTCCATGTGGCAACATGGCTCTCATTGTGTGCACACATGCGTGGGTTCCACACAGAATGAATAACCTTCCCACTCACCAACAGTCCCACAACCCTTATCTTTTCACCGTCACGGACCACCACATTGTTCTCTTTCCGACAACACAAGTGTTAAAGAATATTCACATTCCAATCAAATCTAAATTAAGTCGTGACATAATAATGCAGACAAAAATAAAATGTTCTGCATTCCCTTGGTGCATTTGTTACTCTTAGTGCTCCTGTGAAGTCCTTCCCCAATGGCTGCAGTATGGGTGATGGAAGAATGCTGACCTTCAATTAAGAGACCTTGGATGGTCTTCAAGGACAATCTCAAGTCATTCTGGGCCTAAAGGTCTGATTGTGAACTGCATCATCTCAACCTGGGTTGTAGTTGTCAGGGCTGGTTGGCTGACAAGCAATGACAGGGCACTGGTGGAATGCCAGGGGAGGGAGCATGAATATTGTCATCCTGAGAAGGCAGCAGGTTCATATTGCATGGAGCCACTGCCACTGTCCTGGGGTGGTGACTCAGCAACCCTAGCAATCTGTTGGGGAACAGATGCTGTGATCCTTGGAAGCTCTTTTGAACACTGATCTCCAAATTCACAATGGCAGAAGTCTGGCTTTCCATTACAGTCCTCAACCCTTTAAATAAGCTACATGTGTTGTAATGGAAACTGAGAAATTGGCCATAAAACACTGCAGCATGATGGGTTCTAAGGGTGTGCTGATGGAGGTGCCTACCTGTTACACATTGGAAAGCTCTGCCTAAAGCCATGTGACAAGTTAGTGCTTGTCTCCTCAATACTCCAAAACACTGAATTCAAGCTTTCTGGCAAACTTAACAGTGCACAAAGCATTTTGGTATGTATACTCATCAACCTTCTTCTGTAGCCTGGACCATTGGAGTCCTCATTTGAGTTCTCGATCTTCAGCAAATCTATTTTGTAGCCTTACCCTCCAGGGAGCTTCCTCTTGTGTTATCCCATCCCTCTGCCCTGGCTCTGCACACTTGTGGCTGGTGTCTCGCCACATGCAGATCACACCTCTCTCCTAGCCTCAAACAAACACAGTCTCAATATCTGAGCTGGTGTCTATCAGTGTAAGATCGAGTCATGGCATTTCTTTATCTTCAAAATCTTCTTTCACTTTCTCCGCTGACTAGGCAGGTTTCAGTTCTTGGGCATTTCAAATGAAAAAGAGACAGGAGTTGTTTGTGGTTCTAGGAGTTGGAAGAAGTGAGAGGTGTTTGCTTACATCATCAGCAGCTTCTCACTCAGGAGAAATTGGTGGATGAGGGAGAAGGGACAGTGAGACAATGAGGATTGGGTATGCAGATACCCTCATTATCAATCGTTTCAGTGCTGCCAGTGACTATGACTTCAGTGATGCCCTTTCTCATGATGGCCAGTACTGACTCCTACTTCAGCATAAAAAAGTGCAGGAGTGGTCATCCTCTAGTACTTTCCTTCTGCCTATGGTTATGTATCACCTCGGAAATCAATGAATTGAGATGTGTTAATGTGCGTCAAATATGATTAAATGGTTAAATAGCTGCCATTGTGCATGAGCTGTGAATTATGGATGTGAGGGTTGCAATATTGAGGGTGAGGTGCAACATAAGAATGTTAGGGTTGAAACCTGATTGATAGAGATTATCGGTGGGTGAGTGATGGGGGTGTAGTGAATTGGACAGTGCATGAGGTTATTGTTGCAGTTAGTAAGATAAACCATTTGAAGATGAACTCACTCACCTTGGCAAGTCATGTGAGATCATTAAACTTTTTCCTGCAGTACCTCCATGTTTGAGGAGTAGCACACCTGGCACTGGCATCCACTGCTATTTCTTCCCACTATCTCCTGAATATGCATCTGGAGACCCTTCTGCCGCCTTACAGATAGATTGAGGGCATCTCTCCAGCATTTCACCCCTTCTACCAAGGTCTCCAAAGCATTATCAAAAAGCCTTGGTGCACAATCATAACCATGTTTAGCCATTCACCAATCAGCACAGATTCAGTTCACAAAGGACACCCAACACCTATTTGAGCTACAATGCACATCCCCTTTAAGAGGTGTAGGCTGCTTTTAGGTAGTGCAAGCTACTCATGATATTGGGCCTCTTGTTGATGTGTGTTAATAAACAGTGCTAGTAGAACTGCCTGCACACAGGAATCATTTAAATAGCAGGCAGCAAGCACACATTTAACATGCTGCCTGTATCATGGTAAATGGGTGCAGTTTAACATTGAGCATTGGTATCCAAAGTCACAATGAGTGCAGTTTGGCTTTCCACTTGACCCTTTGAGGAAGTTACTTGTGCTGCAATGTGTTTTGGGGAGCTAGCAAATTCCACCCCACACCCCCCGACCATCCCCTGTTGGTTTTTGTGAGCTGCCTCACATATTTTTCCAATGTTTTTGCCAGCTCTTTTGCTTGGGGCCCCCAAGTGTTACTGAGTAATGTGGAATGTGCTGAAAGATGCAAATTTTAAAGCTTTCTGTGGTACACTGGGAACATCTGAATATGTTGGTTAATGTCAGACTAGTCATTTGTTTTCTATTTTAATCTTAATCTTACAAGAGCTACATTTCTGCTGAACTTTGAAAGAATAAGGAACTTTTTTGATTGCTGTGCATGAAACACTTAACTTGCAGAATACCTCTTGCACCCAGTATAGGTATTTAAAATGTTATTTAGCAATCACACACAGGAAACCAAAGCAAGACTTTGGCTGTTTTGATCATTGGAAAAACAAAGTCCCTTTCTTAGGTGTGTTTACAGTAAACCGGGGCTCTGTTCGCAGTGTGGAAGTCAATGGGAAAAGGCGTATTCTCACTCAATACTGCAGTTGTTAATCAGGTAACGGATTAACCTTTGAATTTCATTATGTTGCAAGAAAGGCATTTCCTATATAAAAGTTCCACAAGTACAAGTGTGAAAAGGTATGAATGAACCACATAGCAAAGCACATAAATAACATGCTTGTCCACTATTCTCAAATGGAGTCCTGTGACAAATTGGGTTTGCAGGTACTGTACATGGAAACCCATGGACAAAAGCTGTGACTGGCAGTTGAACAAGAAACTATAGGTACAATAATATATCCATATCGTGTTGCGACTTGGATAGTAAAACTTAGGATTTACCAAAACCCAAAGACAAAAAAATGGGCAAAGAAAGAGATATTTAGAAAGGTGATCAACTGCTTCATCAAAGATGGATTTACTAAATACTCCCTTTCCCTTCAGAATTTCTGTGCACATTTAGTATTCTCTCAATTGCACATGACTTTTTATAATTCTTTCTTGGGATGTGGGTGTCACTGTTATTTAACCCTGGTTGCCATTGAGGAGGTCGTGGTGAGCCTTCTTGAACCATGGTGTCCATATAGGCATAGAAACATAGAAAATAGGAGCAGGAGTAAATCATTCAACCCTTCGAGCCCATCCTGCCATTCAATATGATCATGGCTGATCCTCTATCCCAACGCTGTACTCCCACATTCTCTCCATACTCTTTCACACCTTTTGAGTCCAGAAATCTATTTTCTTCTGAAATATATTCAGTGACTTGGACTTGGCCTTGGCTTTCTCCGTAATGGAGTTGCAGGTTTGGAAGCTATTGTCAAAGAAGTCATCTACAATTCATACTGGAAATTACCTCCTGACCAATATGATTTTAAGCGTTCTCCTTCAATTCTATCTGTTGGATATCTGCCAGTTTCAGTAAAAATGTAGTTTCTTCAATTAAAATTTACCATTTTAAACATACAACTGAACTATGTTGGTAAAAATGTAGTTTCTTCAATTAAAATTTACCATTTTAAACATACAACTGAACTATGTTGGCACTGACACAACTTAAGTTCAAACCTGCAATTCAAAATTCTCATCCTCATTTAAATCCCTTCATAGTTTAACCCCTCCCTATCTGTTTAACTCTTCCAGCCCTACACCATTGTCCCACATCTCCCCAAGCTATCCATTGTTTCAACTCTGCCGTCTTGTGCATCTCTATCTCCCATACTTCAGCTGTCATTGGAGATCTTGCCTTCAACAGTTTAGGTCTTGCACACTGTGAATGTCCTCCATAAACCTCTCCCGTCTCTCCCTTTACTGCCTTCCTTAAAACCCATTTTGTTGATGAAGTAGTTATCCATCTAAATATTTCTTCCTTTGCCCTGGTGTCCATTTTTGTTTGTGATGTTTTGTGATGCACTTTGGGATGCTTTTCCATGTTAAAAACAAGGTAAAAATGCAACTTGTTGTTATTGCACTTTAACCTCTGAACTCAAATGTCAGGGGTTCATGTTCCCCTTTGTGGTTTGAGCATGTAATCTAGACCAACCATGCAGTGAAGAATTGAGGGGCTGTTGCATTGCTGGGAGCGATGTCATTTGGGTGAGGTATTAACCAAAAGCCTTGTTTACTTATTCGTACAGATGTAAATGATCCCATGTCACTATTTGATGAAAAGTTGGGCAGTTCTCCTGGTATCTTGATCAACATTTGTCCATGAAACTGCATCACCATAAACAGTTTAATAGGTCATTTATCTCAATGCTGTGTTTTGGACTTTGCTACATTCCATTTGCCTTCCGTATTTACCCATATGATAATAGTGGCTATTCTTCAGAAACATTTCATTGCACCCCCTCCATTGGCTGGAAAGCTAGGGCCAACCCCACTGCATCCAATTCCATGAGTGTCCGTGGAATTAATTGACAATCAGACAGTCTATTGCCTGCTGTCCTGGTTCCCCTAACTTTAAAGGTCAAGAGCCCACCTTTAAGAGCTGCCAACCAATCAGATGCTAGTAGCTCTTCAATCCCTGTAGTGCCACTGGGAGTGGTGGCCACTGCTGGGGTATGCAGCAGGCCTTGGACCAGAATCATCACTAGAGGCCCCAGGAGAGGGGCGAGTGGGATGGGCTCACCAAGGCTTGTTAGGAGGGTCCCAGCCAGAGGAGGGGGATGCTAGGTGCAGAAGGCAGCAAAGGCTCTTACAGTGGAGACAGGGTGCCTGATTTGGAGGGCCCCACCTCCCAAGTCAGCAGGCACTCACTGGTGTTCTACCAGTGCCAGCAGGATGAGACCCTTAAGTGGTCCTTAATTGGCTACTTAAGGGCTTCAATTGACTTAGGGACATGAAAGCTGACTCCAACCTTCCATCCCTCTTACTTAATTGAGGGAGTTGGGAAGGAATCACACTCTCCACCCTGATTTTGTAAAACTTTAAAAATAAAAGAGAAAACAGAGCAAGTTACAAATACGCCACCACTAATCAAGTTTATATTCAACAACCAGGTATTGGTTACATTTAGGTACAACAAGATTGTAATCTCATACCTTTAAGTGGGTTTGTAAGAATGATACAAACCATTTACTAAATTCTGAGTCCCAATATTGGTTTTCTTATTTACTTGATTCAGTGGGTAGCAACTGATGGGTTTAAATCCTACTCTAGATGTTTGAATTATTATCTAAGGGCACAATGCTATTTCACCATGGAAACTTTCTGAGTTTGTTCCCTTGCTAGCATTGTCTTCCAATATGCACCCACCATCACCCAGTTCCTTCCCATGGCAGAGCATTAAATTCTGTCCATTCCCTGTTGTATCTTGAGGACAGGAGAGATGCCACAGAATGGAAGGCTTTCTTTATTTTTCATCATCTGCCTATCCATCAGCTGTCCCCACAAATGTAAAAGGAAGTAGCAGGTAGTATTATTTCAGAGATGGTGAGAAGATGGAGAAGGCCAGACCACAAATGAATGTCTCAGCTAACTGTGTGGTTAAGCGTATCAGGTTGAAGAAATTGACCCCACCAGAATACAGGAAGGCACAATAAGATTGTTTTGAGAAACGTTGCTGTTACTGGTTTAAAATGTAAAGATGGATGAGCCAGTTTCCCACAGTTACACAGTAACAGAAAATTGGCATGCCCAATAAGGAAAGCTATCATGGAAGAGAAAAAAGCAAAGTCGATAATTTACAGCCAATCTAGGATGGGTGGATATAGTGTCACAGTCTAGATTTGGCTGCACTGACATACAAATATAGAGAGAAGCAAGTCACAATTACTATGTTACATGTGCTACATTAATCCAAATTTTAGCATGTAGTCCCAGGGATGCATAACCTATTGTTACTATAGTGCATGAGTAACTTGAAAACCTGTCAAGCTGTCTGGAATTATAACTTCAACTCCCCACAAAGTTCACTGCAAAGTTCCATCTAAATCTTGAGCCCATATTGAGTTGTTCACAAAATGTTTTCATTTTCAATCTGTCACATCCTGAGCAGAAGCAGAATTCTCCTGTCTAGGCCCCACTGCATGGACATGTCCCAGTGTTCCCCATGTCTTCTAGGACATCGTCACTTAATAGTGGAAGCTTCCTGACTTTATCTGTTATTGCTGCTTGCTTCAGTTCATACCAGGGCTATCTCTGAATTTTGTTATATATCTATTCTAAGCAATGGTTTAACTTTAATTTTTTGAAAAAAAAAATTGTAAAACTTGAACATATATATATAAAGAAATTTTGTAAAACTTTAAATATGAAAGAGAAAACAGAATAGGTTAAAAACACACCACTGCTAATCAAGTTTTTGTTCACCAACAAGGTACTTGTAACATTTTGGCACAACAAGATTCTAATCTCATACCTCTAAGTGGGTATCATTGAGTTTATAAAGTGGAAAAAATGATTCAAACCATTTGCTGACTGCTGAATGTCAATGTTGGTTTTCTTATTTACTTGACTCAGTGGGTAGCACTCAAGCCCATACAAGTTATGGGTTTAAACCCTACTCTCGGTGTTTGAATCAGGGGACAATGCTATTTCACAGTGGAAAATTTCTGAGCATCACCTTCCAGTATAGAAACCATGCTTATGGCTGTGTTGCAAGCTATGTAAGTATATGCATGTATTATGTAGGCACACATATACAGTGGGCTTTGGGACTGATACAATCCTTGGCCGGACCCTGGGTTGTGGGGGAGATCCAGTTCGGGGACCAATAACATTTTGGTTAAAGTAAACAAAGTTTGAGATTTAAGACACCTGCTAATAGAATAAAGCCACAAGATTCCACATGTTTTCAACAAACAAAAATTAACTTTACTATACAAGTTCAGAAAGATAAAACAACTTACAATATCTATTTTATACTCTAAAACCCAGGGTAAGTATGAGGTAGATCAGAATTAACAGGCAATCTGTGGTCACATGCATCACACTATTGAATAAATGCTAAATGCGACCAAAATGGATTCAGGGGATTTCTCAACAATTCACCCAGAAGTTCGTCACACTGTGAGCCAGCCAATCTCATTGAAACTTCATCTTTCTCATGAGGGTTTCCAATCTTCACCTTCAAAGATCTTTCCTTGGGATTCTCTCCAAAAAGCTGCTCCAACTCAGATGGCTTCAACGATGACCAACCTTCGCAGGGTTTCAATCTCGTCTTCTGAGATTATGTTCCCCTGGATTTCCGAGTACACTCAAACATCAACTTACAAGCACAACTTCAGATGTTTGGCCGTGCCAAGCAGAACACCACTAGTCAAAAGGGGTACCTTTGCCCCAATGGCCTTCAGCACAGGGTCACCAACCTTTGGCTACCTTTTTGGATCTTCAGGACTTCTCCTGAGCCCGCTTCACTTAAAATCTGCTAACTGCAGCTCTTTTCATGCTTTTAAATTCAACTGGCACCTCTTTCTGCCCCCTCCCTCATCCCTTACCTGAGACTTTTGGTGGCTGATTGACCAAAAACTGACTCAATGACTAAAAACTGACTCCCAGTACTGCTGTTCACTGGCCCTTGAACTGATCTGGTGACCTATCACAACATTCCAAGAGGGTACCATCCTTGTTACTAGGCAGGAACAAATGTAACAAGCAGTGGAACATACTATACCTTAAATGTTACAACCTCCACAGACTACAAGCTTACATAGCACACAGAGAAACAGAATGAATTGATTTCATAACAGGACCCTGATGATGGAACAAAATGGGCACCTGGATGCAGCACTTGCTGTAACAATCTTCTTGGGGGTAACTTTCTAAATTGACTGCCATTAAGCTTTCAGTCCCGGCAGGTCAACATGAAGGCACTCTCGGAGACCTTCAGGTAAGTGAAAAATCATCAGGTTTTGAAGCTGCTAGGACCCTTGAAGGGAAACTCTCCTATGGTTGGATTGTTAGGGCCACAGGTGTGGCCTTTCCTGGCCGTGCTCTCACCTTTGGGGCACAAGGCCCCCAACTCTGATGGCCCTCTGGCCTGTTGCAGGGAGGCTGCCTCCATTGAGCTGCCAGACTCCCAAACATGCTGGGGGCCACATGCCCTGTGGACCCTTATTCTTCTGTGCCTGTGAAGCTGCAAAATCACCCCTAATTGAGGCCTTAACTCCTCCATGCAATGAGCCGCAGATCTACTTCCCAGTAAAGTTTCCCAGTGCAGGGAATGAATTAGGGAACCATCTCGGGCTGGCTTCCCTCATTTTCCCTGACCCCCCCACCCCCCACTGCCAAGCCTGTCACTACAGGCACAAGGAAATTAAGCCTGGTGTGTATGTTTTCCATTTGGCAGATCTTCACCTTCAATAATTTTATTCACTACTCCCACAGATGGAAAAGCTAATGTCATCTGTTTCCAGGGCTTTAAGCTGACAATTCAATACAATAGTGAAGGAGTTCTATATAAAATGAGTCCTTGAGATATGGGTATGTTGGGAACATAAGCATTAATTGCCTATCTACAGGTGTTGAATTTTCAAAGATACCATCCTTTGGGTACAATATTAAATTGAGACCCTGTTGTCTTTATCAGCGTACAGATGAATATCAAAAACTCCATGGGAATTTTTTTTTAGATGAGTAGCGGGGAGCTCTGCTGGTGCTCTTGCCTGGTGTCTTGTTAAGCAAAACCACTAAAATAGGTTAACTGGTGATTTGTATAATTTGTGGGATTTTGCTGTTTACGTTATGGCTGCCATTTTTGTCCAGTTAAAATGAACGCTCCATGTTAAAGTTATAAATTGACTGAGAAGCACTTTGAAAAGGAAATAATGTATATTGTATATAATTATATTGCATTTAAGGGTCAGGAACATGTCTTTGGAATCTTTTGAAATAAGGGAGGGAGATGGTGAGGGAAAATGATTTTGGAAGAGCATTTTAGAAAGCACCCTAGCCCAGTGGATTTGGCAGAATAAGATAACCTAGATTTTCCTTTAAAAATTATCTATAAATTAGGGTATGTAACAAATCACAATGGATTTTTTCAGCTTATCAAGAAAAAAATTCTGCACACACACTAGGAATGTTGCATTTCAATGGCATTTCTTTCAAATTCTTCCTGATTCTAAGGCATATATGAGAGCCTTTTCTTGTTTGCATTAATTTTCAGCATTTCTAAACTTAATTTTGAAAGAAATGATCAGGAAGCTAAGCCTTGAAATATTTTACATTTATTTGCATGAATTGAAGTGCACTTGGAAATGTTTGGAAATAAAACTAGCTATTACTACTTTTAATATTCAAAGCTACGGATCATTTTCAGTAAAATCTTGAAATGCTGTGCCTGAATTGCTCTCCACAAAAAGCTTCTCTACTGCCTCATTACTGTAAGTGGCATCACCACAGGCATTGTCTGCAGCTTTGTTGTCTACCTCAGCAGTGCTGTCTACCAAAAGATGGGCTGGGACGTTAGCTTGTCCTTTGAGTTTCAGCAAAGCCTAACATTTGCCCCACTAACATCAAAATTCCATGCTGCCACTCTTATCAGCAGCTTCTATCACCTTGGATTTGAAAGCTGTCACATAACTTGCTCTTTTGCCTGCCATGTTAACATTAGTACAAAGAATCCTGCCTTGCTGCCCCGAAAGTCTTATCTACATGTCACGTGCTACATTTAGTTGATTGATAAACACTGCTGATTCATTTGGTCTACTTGAGTATTGCACATTTTGCATGGGTGTGGAAACCGGATGCTCAGCAAATTAGGGTAGGAATTAGCTTAATATGTAGGAATTAGCTTAATATGTACTCTCACTACTTTTGCCAATAAAGGGTCACATTGACCATTGCATCGCAAAAATTTATATTGTGTATTATACATAGTGACAGAGGACATTTGCCTCTTCATTCATGAAAATCGGAGTGCATATGATATCTTGGTGTGCATTTTATTTGAAAACTTATGATGCTTTATAGTTAGATATTTTGTAGCAGTTTTGATTTAGCTAATGCTGCTTTGTTTCTCTCCAGTTCTTGATTGCAGGAGTTCCTCCAAGAATGTCTTTCTCTGTCAATTCCCACTTTTTTATGACCACAGCCAATGTTAATTGCTGCACAAACCAAATCCCAGATGGAAACCTGGCTTAGGGGCCATACTCTTTTTTTTGTACTCTGAAAACGAAATGAAGATGTACTCATCTCAGCAGCAAGAAGTCCAGTAACTTGGGATTTTTAAAAAATAAAAGCTTTATTAAAAAGAATAAAAGAAAACTTAAGCACACAAGATTACGGTTACAGTTAAAAATTAATCTTGCAAAACATTCCCCCAAAAAGACTCTCTACTTTGTCAGATCCACAAGTAACTGTGTCGCAGGCAACACTCCCTTACATTTAACTATAAAAATCCAGTAAAATTACCCAAGGTAAACTTGTAGCATACTGCATGACCTATTAACTTTCTCCCACTCTGCTGTGTAAATCCAGAACTTCAGAACAAAGCTGCTTGTTGCAGCCCAAGACTTTTTTGGCATGACTAGAAGGCTGATTCAAACTATATCTTCTCCCAACCTAGAGCTATTTCCAGGAGATCTTCCTCACACAGCTAACAGCTAACAGCTCCCATCTCAGCCACATCTCACAGCTACAGCAACTGTAAAATACTTTTCACCCTGTTTTATCTCAGGTTCCATTGTTCTCACACCCCTTTGAAACTTAAATCCCTCCAAATATAAAACTGTTCATGTTTCTATTTTGCCTTTACTTTTGGGTCAATAAAATGTAATATACCCTCTTCTGTAAACCTATGGAACTCCTGCAAGGTACAAACATGTTTCTTTCCACCTCTGACTTCCCTTTGATATTCAAACAAACTCTCAACTTATCTAAAAATACAAAATCCAACCCATTCACTTGTGCCTCAAAGCTAATGCCTCTATCCTTTCATGTTTTAAATCCCCTAACAACCTGTCTTCCTCTGCCCAGTTTTATTAAATCATTTACACACACACACACACACACACACACACACACACACACACAGTCTTCTTCACAGAATAACACAATATTCCTCAAAAATAATTTTAAAATAACCGCATTTCTCACACATATCACTCTATCTAATATTTTTGAATCAAAGTGTGTAAAATATTTAAATTTAAAAAGGCTGGTGGACTTAAGGACTCTTTGAATAAAAGAATTGCCATTATTTTTTCAATTTAGATCATTATCACTTGAACAATGCAAAGGATTTAGCTTATAGCATAGGAGCTGGAAAATGATAATTATCAGAGAATGTTTTACTGGCTCATAGCTGTTTTCTCAGTTCTTCAAGGCGTTCATAATGTGAAGATTGCAGAAAATTTACTGATGATTTTAAATGTCTGACGAACATGAAGAGAATTTAAGAAAGGTTACAGATTCATAATGATAAGCAACATGTCCCTCACCTCCATCCCTTAATGTAAAATAAAAGACCTGACCTAGGCGGAACAAAAGGAAACAAATTCTATGCAATAATCTGGGTGAACTCATCAGATTCTGATAACTGATACTTAATTTTTTTTCACACATAGTTCTTTCCATTCAATAACCAACTCCTTTCAAAACCACCTAGAGGGTAAAATTGGATAAGGTCAGTTATTAGACATAAGATCGCCGTATGTGATTAACCCATGCCTGTTCACTCAGAGCTTGGAGCCTAGCCTTTCTAGTGTTTGTAAGAGATAGCCAACTCCATGAGAGCACTCGCAGATCCAACCATGCTACAGTATCTGATAGCCGATCCCTCAGCTTCCATTGCAGCATGAGCAGAAGCCCCCCAACGTCCTCATGCTGCAGTGGGTGGTCAGACTGAAGTCATGAAATTTCAGCTTGCTAGCAGGATATGCTTCTGTTCTTTTCCTTTCTCCGCTTGGAAGCTTTTAATCTCAGAATTGTCTTTCACAGTGAGGTATTTTCTACAGAGAGTTTTCTTTTAGTGCAAGCGAGGTGAATCTTTCAGCCTCGCTTTAACTCCTCATGAATGTGGCCTTTCCAATTTGAGTGCAAACTCCCACCTGCATTCCTGAAAGGTAACCATCGCCAGAATTTTCCCATTGGCATGTGGGGTCGGGCCCTGAACGCCGACGAGTAAAATGATGCACAGTGATTTTGGGCGAGTGTCCCGACATCACCGCACACAACTGCGATATTTAGGTGGGTGGGTGCGTGATGTTCTCGAATGTACACCCGCCATTCATTAATCATGTGCTTAAGGCCCTTGAGGCAGCAATTGTCTGCAATTTTTCAGGGCCTATGCAATCTTCAGGTTGTCACACGGGCGCAATGGACAGGCGGGTAGGAGACGGGCATGATAAGAGGAATGAGTGGTGTTGTAAATGGTATCTGTTAGACATTTAATTGTGAAAGTTACTGCTGTGTGAGCATGAATAGTTTAAAACTCAGACCAGCTGCATGGACAGGAGTAACAGGCTTCAGGTCAGGACTCTACAGTAAAGATCATTTTTGGGGCTGCAGGCTAGAGGAAGCCTTCACTTCACCTGGGAATGGGAGTTGTGCTATCCACTAAAGGCAGCTCCTCTGAGGAGGAAGGGAGGGCCAGAAGGGGGAGGAGGCCAGGAGTCCACATTCAGCCTCCAGAAGAGCCACCTTTGGGAGGATAGACACAGGCACCCTGAGATCTAGATGAAGGAACTGAGGGCATCCTGGCTAAGTTTGCAGATGATACAAAGATAGGTGGAGGGTCAGGTAGTATTGAGGAGGCGGGGAGGCTGCAGAAGGATTTGGATAGGTTAGGAGAATGGTCAAAGAAGTGACAGATGGAAGTGTGAGGTCATGCACTTTGGTAGGAAGAATAGAGGCATAGACTATTTTCTAAATGGGGAGAGAATTCAGAAATCTGGAGCGCAAAGGGACTTGGGAGTCCTAGTCCAGGATTCTCTTAAGGTTAACTTGCAGGTTGAGTTGGTAGTTGGGAAGGCAAATGCAATGTTGGCATTTATTTCGAGAGGACTAGAATATAAAAGCAGGGATGTGCTGCTGAGGCTTTATAAGGCTCTGGTCAGACCACATTTAGAATATTGTGAGCAATTTTGGGCCTTGTATCTCTTAGGAAGGATGTGCTGGTCCTCGAGAGGGTCCAGAGGAGGTTCACGAGAACGATCCCAGGAAGGAAAGGCTTAACATATGAGGAACATTTGAGAACTCTGGGTCTATACTCGATGGAGTTTAGAAGGATGAGGAGGGATCTGATTGAAACTTACAGAATACTGAAAGGCCTGGATAGAGTGGACATGGGGAAGATGTTTCCATTAATAGGAGAGACTAGGACCCAAGGGCACAGCCTCAGAGTAAAGGGAAGACCTTTCAGAACAGAGATGAGGAGAAACTTCTTTAGCCAGAGAGTGGTGAATCTCTGGAATTCATTGCCACAGAAGGCTGTGGAGGCCAGGTCACTGAGTGTATTTAAGACCAAGATAGATAAGTTCTTGCAGAATCAGCGGAGAAGAAAAGAGTTGACGTTTCGAGTCCTCATGACCCTTCGACAGAACTTGAGTTCGAGTACAAGAAAAAGTTGAAATATAAGCCGGTTTAAGGTGCGTGGCGGGGGGCGGAGAGAGAGAGAGAGAGAGAAGTGGAGGGGGTTGGTGTGGTTGTAGGGACAAACAAGCAGTGATAGAAGCAGATCATCAAAAGATGTCAACAACAATAACATCTTTTGATGATCTGCTTCTATCACTGCTTGTTTGTCCCTACAACCACACCAACCCCCTCCACTTCTCTCTCTCTCTCTCTCTCCGCGCCCCCCCCCACACACCTTAAACCAGCTTATATTTCAACTCTTTCTTGTACTCGAACTCAAGTTCTGTCGAAGGGTCATGAGGACTCGAAACGGCAACTCTTTTATTCTCCGCCGATGCTGCCAGACCTGCTGAGTTTTTCCAGGTAATTCTGTTTTTGTTTTGGATTTCCAGCATCCGCAGCTTTTTTGTTTTTATAGATAGGTTCTTGATTGCTAAGGGGATCAAAGGTTACAGGGAGAAGGTGGGAGAATGGGGTTGAGAAACTTAGCAGTCATGATTGAATGGCGGAGCAGACTCGATGGGCCGAATGGCCTAATTTCTGCTCCTATGTCTTATGTCTTGTGGTCTTTTATGGCACAAGGGGTGCAGGGCTGAGAGGAAGTCCAAAGTGGTAGTGGCCACAGAAGACGCCAATATCCTGCTGCCAGGGTTTACAGGCAGTGAAGCAGCTACCTCAATATGTCTGAGGTGCAATGCCGAAGGAGGCTCCGTCTCTCAAGGGAGACAGTCACCTCCATTTGTCAGGTGATAGATCCTGAGATCTGCGCCAATTGTGTGGGTGGGCACCCAGGCCAGTGGCGCTAAGGTTCACGGCTGCCCTCAACCTCTATGTCTCCAGCTCTTTCCAGGTGTCGGTGGGTGATGATCTTTGCGGAGTCTCCCAGTCAGCTACCCACACTTGTGTCAAGCAGGTGACAGATGGTCTGTTCAGGTATGCATGGGCTTTCACCTACTACCACTGGGACGAGGCCAGCCAGACAGAATGAGCCAGAGGCTTTGCAGTGATTGCTGGCTTTCCCTGCTTCCAGGATGTAATCGACTGTACACATGTGGCCATCAAGGCATCAGCGGGTGAGCCCGGTGCCTTCGTCAACAGGAAGACATTTCACTCCTTGAACGTGCAGATAGTGTGTGATCACAGGATGCAGACTCTGCAAGTCTGTGCAAGGTACCCAGGCAGCTTCCATGATGCCTACCTCCTGAGACACTCCCAGGTGCCGGGGCTCTTCAGTGCTCCAGCCCGGCTGGATGGATGGCTGCTGGGTGACAAGGGCTATCCCCTCAGAAGGTGGCTCATGACGCCTCTATGCCATCCAAGAACAGAAGCTGAGCAGCGGTACAATAGGAGCCACGGCACCACAAGGGCTGTGGTGGAGAGAACCATCGGTCTTCTCAAGATGCACTTCCGATGCCTGGACCGCTCAGGGGGCACACTACAATGCCCTCCAGATTGTGTGTCACTGATAGCGGTTGTATGCTGCACTCTCCACAATCTGGTGCCAGACAAAGAAGATGTAGATGCAGTTGCTCCTGATGCACACGATGAGTCCAGCAGTGAGTCCGAGGATGAGCACACACAGGAGAATGCTAAGGGGTGGACACCAACCCGGGCATACTCCAGGGAGGGAGAGACACCCGGGAGCCTCTCATCCAACGAACCTTCAGCTCGCCCACCACAGATGGATCTTCAACACACGCCAGGGCTGCGGAGTCCACACTCGATAGCTGAGTGCTAAATCAGCCTGGATAATAACATTAACTCCTTGTCAATAAAGCTCAATGTCAAACAACTCACTCATAACATCATTGGTTCCTGTCCACCTGCAGAAGTAAGGAATCATCCTGAGGCATGGCAACATGTCAAAATTTGATGAGGTTAAAAGATTAACTTCAGACATCAAAAATAACCGGTGTTGCACATCACACCAGGTCTTAAATGAATGATTATGGGGCAATATAAAAGCACCAGTGAGAAACCTGTGGTGTGCCTAATGTGCCTTAAATTTACGCTTACGGGTGCTACATATAGGTGGTCTCCCCTCTCTGGCACTGGCATTTGAGACAGCCTGCTCACAGTGATGTCCTGTTGGCCTCGGTGACCTTGGTGGTCACCCTCTGGCCCACGGAGTCTTTGACGGCCCTGCTGGGGAGGGAGCGGCCAGTTCCACAGCTGGCTTATCCCCAGTCGCCGCAGCCTCATGGGATGACAAGGTCACTGGCAGAGGGGCGGAGGAGCTGCTTCCCTCACCCGAACCACCCTGAGAGGAGCTTGTGCTTGCACACGAACAGGAGAGAGAGCACACCCTGAGTGGGGCACAGCCAGAGTGGGTACTGACAATTTGTTGCAAAGCAGGAAATCGGTGCATAGGGGACGAGATGCTCTTTGCATTTTTTCCTTGCTATCCAACTTCTTAAATCCTTAAAGCGTGCTGCAGCAGTAGAGGCTATAAGGGAAAGGAATCACTGGTAAGTAGTGTGTAAGGTATTTACTATTTTAATCACTTGTAGTTTAAAGTCTTTTTGTGGTTTACAGTTTGCATATTCTACAGTAATGAGGATCAGGAAAGAAGGGCCCTAGAGCAATTGAGTTAAAAGGTTTAATTTAAAGGGATAAGTCATGGCAGTAGCATTCAAAGCCGTGGTGTGCTCCTCATGTTCCATATGGGAAGCCAGGGATATTTCCTGTGCCCAGGACCAGCATGTGTGCAGGAAGTGTGTCCAGCTGCAGCTCTGGAAGTTCTGGTTTCAGAGCTGGAACAGCGGCTGGGGACACTGTGGAGCATCCGCGAGTCTGAGAGCATCATAGAAAGCACGTTTAGAGAGGTGGTCACACCGCAGCTGAAGGGACTTGAGGAAGGAAGGGGATGGGTGACCACCAGGCAGTCCAAGGTAGTTCAGGAGTCCCCTGGGGTCCCACTCACAAATCGGTATTCCATTTTGGAAGCTGATGAGGGGGCTGGTTCCTCCAGGGAGTGCAGACAGAGCCAAGCTTCTGGCATCACAAGCAGCCTGTCTGTACAGAGGGGAGTAAGGGAGGAAGAGCAATAGTAATAGGGGATTCTATAGTCAGGGGAACAGATAGGCGCTACTGTGGCCATCAACATGACTCCAGAATGGTATGTTGCCTCCCTGGTGCCAGGGCCGAGGATGTTACTGAACAGCTGCAGGACATCCTGAAGGGGGAGGGTGATAAGGCAGAGGTCATGGTACATGTTGGTACCAATAGGTAGAAAGAGGGATAAGGCCTTGCATCAAGAATTCAGGGAGTTAGGCAGTAGTCTAAAAAGCAAGACCTCTTGGGTTGTAATCTCTGGATTACTCCCAGTGCCACGTGCTAGTGAGCTCAGAAATAGGAGAATAGCACATATAAATATGTGGCTTAAGAGTTGGTGCAGGAGGGAGGGTTTTAGATTCTTGAATCACTGGGACCGTTTTTGGGGAAAGTGGGACCTGGACAAGCGGGACGGTCTACATCTGAACCAGAGCGGGACTAACATCTTTGCGGGCGGGTTTGCTAGTGCTGTTGGGAGGAGTTTAAACTAACTCAGCGGGGGAGGGGACACAGAATGTTAGCAGAATAGGGACACATCATAATACAGTAAAACAATCAAGTCAGAGGGAGTACAGCTACATTAATCTTCAAGGGAGTAAGGCAAGGCTGGATGGCCTCTACTTTAATGCCAGGGTTATTACAGGTAAAACAGATGAGTTAAGGGTGAGGATTGACACGTGGAATTGTGATAGAGTAGCCATCACTGATACATGGTTGAGGAAAGGGCAGGATTGGCAGCTCAACATTCCGGGATATAGAATCTTCAGGCAAGACAGGGGAGAGGGTAAGGGAGGAGGAGGCATTGCATTATTAGTTAAGGAGTCAATTACTGCAGTAAGGAGAGATTATATCTTGGAGGGGGCATCGAATGAAGTTTTGTGGGTAGAACCTAGGAATAAAAAAGGGGCAGCCACATTATTAGGTGTTTATTATAGACCCCCAGATAGTCAGCAGGAAATTGAGGAGCAAATATGTGCCCAATTTGTGGAGGTGTGTAAAAACAATAACAATAGGGTAATTATATTAGGTGATTTCAACTTTCCCAACATTAATTGGAATAGACAACATAGTGTTAAGGGCTTGGATGGAGTGGATTTCTTGAAATGTGTATGGGAGAAATTTTTAGGTCAATATGTAGAGGGTCCAACAAGGGACGGTGCAGTGCTGGACCTAATTCTGGGGAATAAAGCCGGACAGGTGGCTGAGGTGGGTGAGCATTTTAGCGATAGCCACCACAACATGGTACAGTTTAAGTTTGTTATGGATAAAGAAACTGACAAGTTGCAAAAAAATGTTTTGGATTGGGGAAGAGTAGATTTTAGTAAAATAAGGCAGGATCTGGCCAAGTGAGACTGGGAACAGTTACGTGTGTGGAAATCTACAGAGGACCAGTGGGGGGTGTTCACAAAGGAAATGGGGAGTGTACAGGCTCAACATGTTCTCTCTAGGGTGATAGGAAGGAGTAACAAGCCCAGAGAACCATGGATGACCAGAGATATTCAGGTTACGATGAGAAGGAAAAGAGAGGCTTTTAGCAGGTACAAGGGAAGCAACTCAGCGGAGGCATTAGTAGAGTACAGAAAGTGCAGGGTGGAGCTTAAGAAAGCAATTAGGAGAGCAAAAAGGGGATAGGAGAAAGCTCTGGATGGTAAAAGTAGGGAAAATCCCAAGATATTCTATAAGGAAATCAATGGGAAGAGGATAACCAGGGAATGAGTAGGGCCCATAAGGGACCAAGGGGGCAATCTATGGGTGGAGCCATAGGACATTGCTAGAGTGTTGAATGTACCTCACGTCTGTCTTCACCCAAGAGAATGAGGATGAAGATATCGAACACGGGAGGAGAGACTACGAGGTTCTTAAGCAAATTGATATAGGGAGTGACAAGGTATTGGAGGTGTTGGCAGGCATAAAAGTGGACAAATCTCCAGGTCCGGATGATTTGTGTCCCAGACTGCTGAGGGAGGAAAGGGCAGAGAATGCAGGGGCTCTGACCAAAATTTTTAATTCCTCTCTGGCCACAGGGGAAGTGCCAGAGGACTGGAGAACAGCTAATGTGGTTCCGCTATTTAAGAAGGGTTATAGAGATAAGCCAGGGAACTATAGGCCAGTGAGTCTCACGTCAGTGGCAGGGAAACTATTGGAGAAAGTTCTGAAGGAGAGAATCTATCTCCAATTGGAGAGGCAAGGTTTGATCAGGGATAGTCAGCATGGCTTTGTCAAAGGGAGGTCATGCCTAACAAATTTGATTGAATTTTTTGAGGAGGTGATCAGCTGTGTAGATGAGCGTAGTGCAGTTGATGTAGTTTATATAGATGTCAGCAGACTTTGACAAGGTCCCATATGAGAGACTTATAAAGAAGGCAAATGCATATGGGATACAGGGTAATTTGATAAAGTGGATTCAAAATTGGCTTAGTTGTAGGAGACAGAGGGTGATGACAGAAGGATGCTTTAGTGACTGGAAGCCAGTGTCCAGTGGCGTGCCACAGGGATCTGTGCTGGGTCCCCTATTATTTGTCATTTATGTAAACGATATAGATGACTATGTCGGGGGTAGGATTAGCAAGTTTGCAGATGACACAAAGATTGGCTGGGTGGTTAACAGTGAGGTTGAGTGTCTTGGGCTACAGAAAGGTATAGACGGGATGGTCAAACGGGCAGATAAGTGGCAGATGGAATTTAACCCTGAAAAGTGTAAGGTGATATCCTTTGGAAGGAGTAATTTGACAAGGAAGTATTCAATGAACGGCATGACACCAGGAAGTTCTGAGGAACAAAAGGACCTTGGTGTGTGTGTCCACAGGTCTCTGAAGGCACAGGGGCATGTTAGTGGGATGGTGAAAAAGGCATATGGGACACATGCCTTTGTCAATCGAGGCATAGATTACAAAAGTAGGGAGGTCATGTTGGAGTTGTATAGAACCATAGTGAGGCCACAGCTGGAGCACTGTGTGCAGTTCTGGTTGCCACATTATAGGAAGGATGTGATTGCACTGGAGGGGGTGCAGAGGAGATTCACCAGGATGTTGCCTGGGATGAAACATTTAAGTTATGAAGAGAGGTTGGATAGACTTGGGTTGTTTTCATTGGAGCAGAGAAGACTGAGGGGTGACCTGATCGAGGTGTACAAGATTATGAGGGGCATGGACAGGGTGGATAGGGAGCAGCTGTTCCCCTTAGTTGAAGGGTCAGTCACAAGGGAGCATAAAGTCAAGGTGAGGGGCAGGAGGCTTAGGGGGGATGTGAAGAAAAACTTTTTTACCCAGAGGGTGTAGTTGATCTGGAATGCACTGATGGGAGGGTGGTGGAGGCAGGCTGCCTCACATCCTTTTAAAAAGTACTGCATGAGCACTTGGCATGTCATAACATTCAAGGCTATGGGCCAAGTGCTGGTAAATGGGATTAAGTAGGTAGGTCAGGTGTTTCTCATGTGTCAGTGCAGACTTGATGGGCTGAAGGGCCTCTTCTGCACTGTGATTCTGTGTGATTCTGTGTGAACCTGTTTGAATCTGTGTGATTCTGTGTGATTCTGTGATTCTGTGTGATTCTGTGTGATTCTGTGATTCTGTGTGAATCTGTGTGATTCTGTGTGATTCTGTGATTCTGTGTGATTCTGTGATTCTGTGTGATTCTGTGTGATTCTGTGATTCTGTGTGAATCTGTGATTCTGTGTGAATCTATGTGATTCTGTGTGATTCTGTGTGATACTGTGTGATTCTGTGATTCTATGTGAATCTGCGTGATTCTGTGATTCTGTGTGAATCTGTGTGATTCTGTGTGAATCTGTGTGATTCTGTGTGAATCTGTGTGATTCTGTGATTCTGTGTGAATCTGTGTGATTCTGTGTGATTCTGCGTGATTCTGTGATTCTGTCTGATACTGTGTGATACTGTGTGAATCTGTGTGATTCTTTGTGAATCTGTGTGATTCTGTGTGATTCTGTGATTCTGTTTGATTCTGTGATTCTGTGTGATTCTGTGATTCTTTGTGATTCTGTGATTCTGTGTGAATCTGTGTGAATCTGTGTGATTCTGTGATTCTGTGTGAATCTGTGATTCTGTGATTTTGTGTGAATCTGTGATTCTGTGTGAATCTGTGTGATTCTGTGATTCTGTGTGATTCTGTGTGATTCTGTGATTCTGTGTGATTCTGAGATTCTGTCTGATACTGTGTGAATCTGTGTGAATCTGTGTGATTCTGTGAGATTCTGTGTGAATCTGTGATTCTGTGTGAATGAGTGATTCTGTGTGAATCTGTGTGATTCTGTGTGAATCTGTGATTCTGTGTGATTCTGTATGATTGCGTGATTCTGTGATTCTGTGTGATTCTGTGTGAATCTGTGATTCTGTGTGATTCTGTGTGAATCTGTGATTCTGTGTGATTCTGTGATTCTGTGTGATTCTGTGATTCTGTGTGAATCTATGTGATTCTGTGTGATTCTGTGATCCTGTGTAAACCTGTGTGATTCTGTGTGAATCTGTGTGATTCTGTGATTCTGTGTGAATCTGTGTGATTCTGCGTGATTCTGTGATTCTGTCTGATACTGTGTGATACTGTGTGAATCTGTGTGATTCTGTGTGAATCTGTGTGATTCTGTGTGACTCTGTGATTCTGTGTGATTCTGTGTGATTCTGTGATTCTGTGTGATTCTGTGTGATTCTGTGATTCTTTGTGATTCTGTGATTCTGTGTGATTCTGTGTGAATCTGTGATTCTGTGTGATTCTGTGATTCTGTGTGAATCTGTGATTTTGTGTGATTCTGTGTGATTCTGTGTGAATCTGTGAATCTGTGTGAATCTGTGATTCTGTGTGATTGTGTGTGATTCTGTGATTGTGTGTGATTCTGTGATTCTATGTGATTCTGTGATTCTGTGTGAATCTGTGTGATTCTGTGTGAATCTGTGTGATTCTGTGTGACTCTGTGATTCTGTGTGATTCTGTGTGATTCTGTGATTCTGTGTGATTCTGTGTGATTCTGTGATTCTTTGTGATTCTGTGATTCTGTGTGATTCTGTGTGAATCTGTGATTCTGTGTGATTCTGTGATTCTGTGTGAATCTGTGATTTTGTGTGATTCTGTGTGATTCTGTGTGAATCTGTGAATCTGTGTGAATCTGTGATTCTGTGTGAATGTGTGATTCTGTGTGAATCTGTGTGATTCCGTGTGAATCTGTGATTTTGTGTGATTCTGTGTGATTCTGTGTGAATCTGTGAATCTGTGTGAATCTGTGATTCTGTGTGAATGTGTGATTCTGTGTGAATCTGTGTGATTCTGTGTGAATCTGTGATTTTGTGTGATTCTGTGTGATTCTGTGTGAATCTGAATCTGTGTGATTGTGTGTGATTCTGTGATTGTGTGTGATTCTGTGATTGTGTGTGAATCTGTGATTCTGTGTGAATGTGTGATTCTGTGTGAATGTGTGTGATTCTGTGTGAATCTATGATTCTGTGTGATTCTGTGCGAATCTGTGATTCTGCGACAGGCAGCTGCTGAGCTGACGTGAGGTCACTTCAGATCTCCCTGCTCACCGTAGTTAGACGGGCACCAAGCTGGGATACTTGGTGCCCAAGCCATCTCCCACACTAGCACTGACCAGCTGAGGTCAATGTTACTGTGAAGACTTGCAGGTCTGAGCACATCCCCAGGAGGCCCTGACTGATCTCCTGGAGGAGCTTTTCCATGAGAGTCGCCACTCTGTCCATGGAGAAAGCATGGTGCTCGGCCATGAGGATCATTGCATCAGTGATGCTCCACATGGACTCCACCAGCACAGGCACCATGCCACGCATTGCCTCGTTTATCTCCGCCAGATGCTCCCTTATACCCTGCTGCACTTCCAGCATTTGCTGCTTCATGGACGACTCCAGAGGCAAAGCATCAGCCACCGACCAAGCATGTACCTGGGCCCCTGCAGCCGTCTGACTGCCGGCACCCTGGGCACTGTCTGCCTCTGCCCACACCTCTAGCGAGTGTGAAGTGTCCTCACCGCTGTGCCCCTGGACACTAGCGGAAGATCTAATTCCCATCAAGGTGCTAGTATCTGTGCTCGTGCCTGCCTGGCAGAGATGGTGTGATGCTGGTGAGTCGGTATGTTCAGGACCCTCAGGTTAGACAGGAGTTCCCTCTGCATCTTCCTCCTCCCAGCCTTGTTCTGGTGATGCTGAAAGGAAGAACAAGGACATTTGATTTGTTAAGGTGGAGACAATGTCAATTTGCATGCTGGTCTCCGAGATTATTATATGTTCATCCTTCCATTATCAATGGTCAACCTATGTTGCTAACTTCAATCACTGACCAGTTAGCAGTGCCAAGGCTGCTGGGACATACATGGTGACCTCAGTGCCCAGCAAACATACCTCCCCGTGGCACCGCAGCCTCACCACCACCAGCTGACCTGGATACTTGGAACCTCTCCACATCCATGGCCTGTGTTCAAAAGGAGTCAAGTGGGCCAACTGGGCCTGGCCTCCGCCAGCCCACATCTGCTCCACAGAACCGTACGCAGTCTTCTCCTGAAAAGGAGAGAAGAGCATTGATTAGTCCAGCCTCTACCTGGATTCCCATCGCATCCCTGCCAACCCAACCAGAGTGGGACATTGCAAGGCTCTAGTTCTTTGTTACCCAGCAGCCACCGCACGCTCTCACAAAGAAGCCAGGGCTGACCCCTCCCTTGCCCAAATGCTGCCTTCTTCACATTTGGCAGCACACGGTCTAACTTTGTAAAGCAAGGAGACACAGGCACATGGAACACAAAGAACAGCAGATGGATTGATGCCCCACCACCTGGAAGCTCCCCTCCCAGCATATTAGCACCCTGACTTTGGCAAGCTTTGTAGTTCCAGCACTATGCCTAGGTGCAGATCCTTGAGTTTCCCCTCCATTCTATTCAATGGGCGTCAGTGTCACCTGTGCTGCGGGTGCAGAACCCATCTCAGCTCAACCCTCTCAGGGTGAACTAGGCATGGGCAATATCTGCTGGCCCACCCAGTGAGGGACACATGTGGTGAAGGATTCAATGCTGTACCTGCACTCAGAGTTGCTGGGTGGGGGGGAAAGGGTGTATTAAGTGGCCTCAGCCAACATGGTACTCACCCTTCCCAAGCACAGGAGTCCATTGAATATTTTTCGGCACTGGACCCATGTCCATCATGGGAGCTCAAACTCTCGGCCACCTCCTCCCATGCACTTTTGGTCAAGTGGGGAGGCCTCCACCTCCCATCCCTCGGAAGCAGGACCCCCTGCTGTGCTTCCACCTACTCCAGGAAGGCAGCTAGGCACTCATCCAAGAACTGAGGGGGGTCCCGCTGCCCTACCCTCTGACCTGGCCTGCTCCCCTGGCCTATCCTCCAGGCTTACCTGCTCACCAGAAGCCCTCTGGATGGCCCTTCTATTGGCCATTGTGAGCAGCCTTGCAAAGGCTGCCAGGCCTTCATTTAAACAGACACCGAGTCACCATTGGACCCAGCGGTCAGTGCACTCCAGCCTCTGCCCACCCACTCCTGCTATCCTTGGGAGTTGATAAATACGCTGGGCGGGCCTTTGTTAGCTTGCCTGTGTAAAATGGTGGTGATCAGGTCCAGGCCCACCCACGCCAGCTCCCACTCGGCCCGCCCAACAAGGAGAAAGTTCTCCTGTATGGTAACCTCTAGCTACTCCCTCTCTCTCATGGACCCTGGCAGACTAGCTGTGTCTTTAAGCTTTCAGAGAATATCTTAAATACTTTCCTTCTCAAAACCCATGAATCACATGGACCTTGTATCCCAAGTAAAAATTCTTATTAGCTGTTCTTGAGGCCCTGACTCTCTCTTGTCTTGGAAGCAAATGGACATTTTAAAACATAGCTGTTTACTACACGACATTCCCAACACCCTTCTGGCACTTTGGAGACTCACAATCTACCTATTGTTATCAGGAAGCTTTCTTCCATTGTATCTCCAAGTGTAAACACCTTTCATCTTCTTCTCAGTAAAAATTAGAGGCTTTCCTGTGCCTAGTGACACATGAGGCAGACAAAGCATGCACCTTTTACACACCCATCTTTGTCTGTTTTCATGGCTAGTTTTTCCTTGCACAAGGTTACCAGCTTGTTTCCTGAGGCTATAGCTTGAGGGTCACCATTCCACATCAAGTATGATTGACCAAGAGACTTCCCTGCTCTTACCACCTGCCACAGGCATATTGGAAGGATTTACAATCCTCACTCTTTTTGGTTACATTATGAATGGGCCTTCTGTGACCAGCAACTCCAGGAATGGGACTCAGATTTGGAGCTTGCGGCTGACAGGCAGGCGGCATTACCCACGGCACTGCAAGACCCCCAGTAAAACAATCTGGGCCCCCTTTAATCACCAACAATCAAAGAACCCAAACTTGCTGTCAGGCAGCTTTCAGAATAGGCCATATGACCCCCTTCATTTTCCCTAAATTAAAAGCACAGTTCACAAACCTAACAATCTTACAAGCCTCCTAATTGTGACAGAAATATATAATTCCCAGGTCACCCACATTCCTTATGTTCTTACTTCCCAGGGGCAATTAAAAGTGACAAATTACATTTGTATAGTGCCTTTAATATAGGACAAGATCCCAAGAAGAACAAAATCATTGGATTAAGTGTTTGCTGTAACACCGTGAAGATCCATTGAGGTGCCATTGTCTGAAAGATATATTAAATTCAGCTTTATAGAAAATTAGAGTGAAATGATAGTGGAGATGTCGATGAGATAGGATTGATACAGGAATGGGCACAGCTTAGCAAACTCAAACCCACGCATTTACCTTCAATTGCCCCTTCATAAACTCACCAAGTCTTTGAAATTGAGTATGTGGATGGTGTGAGTGGGTGAATGGGTGTTTGAACAGAGGCAACTGTGTGGGCAGGGTTACTGCAATACCACACAGTATCTTTTGGAACCTTTTTTTTAACGTGACAGAAAAATAATACATAAATAAAAATATTTAAATATTTCCAGGAAATTGCACCTGCTCTACCTCGTCACATCAAAACTCCACTGAGCGCACTGTTTTAAACAAAAATAGTAATAATGCTATATAGGTTACCTGGAAGTCATGATTCTAATGCTAACTCCAAAGTCACTGTGCAGATCTATAATAGGAATTTATATAGGACCAGCAGCTGGTACTGTGAACCTGTAAAAGTGACCTTTGGGTTCAGTGGCCAAGGCAAATTAATTTAAAACTGTTTGAAGCTTAGGGCTGGGTTTTACAGCTGTAAATCCTGTAAAGGCATCACCTGCCTTGCCCCTGCCATCACTGTGAACATGAAATACAGCATAACAATGTCGGATCAGCAATACAATCTCAGATATTATGCAAGGCAAGTGGGTGCAGAAATCGGAAGATCACCCACCATTTTGAAATCACCAATTAACAAGGTATTGAACTTGTTAGAGAGCAAATTGTATGAAATCTTTTGTTGCCTGTTACACTTTTTGGGCATCGGATGGGAAAAAAAACATGAGAGAACTTTATGATGTGTATGACCAGATGACACAGAGGTGGGAGAAAAGATGTTCCACCAGGACCATGGCTGCATCTAGCAGCATATTTTCCTGCTGGAGGTGGCAGTATTTGTATGATGGTTGGCATCATTTATTAGCTTTTTTGAGCTGAAATAAAGACAGATCCAGAGGGCAAGGAGCATTGAAATTTCTAGCCATTGTCATGATATCACAAGTAGTAATTGCCAGGCTGACTATATCCCAAAGGGAAACTTGGCCAAGCTATCACAATGACTTGCAATTTGTAATTCTATTGTGAGAAGGTATGTACACTGCAGTCACAAGTCAAGATTCCACTATCACTTTTGGAGATTTTAAATATTAAACTAAAAACATTCATTAACAAAAGAAAATAAAGCTTAAATGCACAAGCTTACAGTTACACAGTTAATTTGGTCATTGTCAGGAAGATATAATAATGTTATTGGAATTTATTGTAAAATAGTGGTATCTGTGTGTGTGTGTGTGTGTGTGGGTGAAAGAGAGAGAGAGAGGCAGAGAGACTTAATTGGATTAAAGGCAGCTGATTTGAAGCTTTGATGTTTCAGAAGATAAGCTAGGTTTGAAATATTAAGTCAGTAAACATGGGGGACATTTAGAATGTAAGGTGTAAAAGGACATTTGCATCTTTAAATAAACTAGAAAGCTTGAATTCAAAAGAGGGAGTGAAATATCACACCTAACAGCAGAAGTTGAGAAACAGTGTGTTTATTTTTCCCAAAGTACAATTGGTACTATGATAATTTTTTATGATCAGGGAGGTAAAGTCCAAAGGCATAGTGAAACAATGGGAATTTGCATTCAAAGGGGAAATATGTCGAAAGGAGAGAAGGCTGTGTGTAAAGGCAGACATCTTAAGATCTAAGAAATGTGAAACACCTTCAGCATCTAAGCCTCAAGCTGCTGTCTACAAAGAACTGAAGTTAAGGAAACTCACTTTGAACATGATTGTTCAAGGTATCATGTTGTTTTGCCTGGGTCTTATAAAATCTATGTGTCTTACTGTGGCCTTAACAGAGGGTGTAACTGGGAGTCAGATTAATTCGGGGATTTGGAAGTTATTATAGTAGCAATTTGTAGACTTATGTATGTGCTTAAAATTATTTCTCTTATTAATAAATGCTTAATCTAGTTTTGTAAAAACCTATAAGGCTCGGCGGTCTTATTACTACTGAATTCAAAGCTTGCAGCTCGAAACATTACAAATTACAAAAATAATTATGGCAGTTGTCTCAAGTTTCCCTCTGGGATTTGAACAATTCAGCATTTACCATCAGCTATGCCATAACAGTCTTACACACACGATTACAGTTAACCGGTAAACTTAGTCTTACAACATTTCCTAAAACATTTCTACTTAGCTAGACTTCCTTAATCTATAAAACATCCACCTACTGTTGCTATAAGGGAGACATTTCACAAGCTTCTCTTTCACTCAACAATGTAAAACCAAGGCTTGTATAAAAACCTTGCTTTTTGAAACAAACGCACTTCTCTGGAATGACGAGAAGCTGCGACTTCACAGTACAGTCTTTAGGATCTCACATGGCCACTCTTCTCATACAGCTTTCAATCTTCCCTTAAATATATTTTTCCTCTTTAATCTTTAAACCCATTGTTCTAGCACCCCTTTGAAATCTCAAACTCTTCCAAATATAAGATCTTTCATATTTCCATCTTATCTTTGCTTTTGGGTCAATAAAAATATGATATCCCCACTACCTGTTTACCTATGAACACCTGCACGATGCAAACATTTTCCTTGTCACCTTCTAATTCCCCATTGAAATTCAAGCAACCTCTCAACTTATCTCCAAATGCAAATTCCTATTCATACCGCATCAACTGGGATCTCATCTTAGTTGTCCATCTCCATTTCAAAATGCCTGCTTTTACACTTTGATGATTTAAAACTTGTAGTCTGACTGTCTTCAATTTAATTAAATTAGTCACACACACAAAACACATCCATACACAGCCCCTATAAGCCTGCTTCAGTACCCCACAGTAATATTTGAGAAAATGATATACTCTTTACACCTCCATTCTTATGGAAAGATAAACCATCATAATTTTAAAAGGTTTCATTTTCTCAACCCATTTCATGTTACTTACTACAGTTATCTATATACTCAAAACTATTACACTTCCAGGTACATGTATTAACGTGAAAATTTACGCAAGGTCTTCATATCAACAGAGGTCATTTCAGTCCATTATCCATGTTTCAAATGTCCAATTTCCTTTCAACTTTAAACTCTTGACAACGTATCTGCAATTAAAATTACTCATCCAGCCACATGTATAATCTGTAAATTAAATGATTTCAGTAATCAATTACATCTGAGCAGTCTGTACTCATTTCTCAAATTTTGCCCAGGTTCATTGCCTAAAATTAAGAAATTTTAAAGATTGCAGTCTGTATAAATTATTGTTTCTGAAGAATTGCTTGCAACATAAACCTCAAAATGCTGCAATGCTAACACCAGACCGGCAGTCTCTTTTTTGATGGTTGAGTATGTTTTCTGATGTACATTCAGCTTCTGTGAAAAATAACCGACTGGCTTTTCAATTCCTGTTTCATCTTCTTGTAACAATACAGCACCAATATCTAGATCATTTGCATCAATCACCAACTTAAACTGCTTGGCATAATTAGATGCTGCCAAAACTGGTGTAGTAGTCAACATAGTTTTTAATCTGTCAAATGCATTCTGACTGTCCTGTGTCCATTGAAATTTCTTGTTCTTCATCACTGATATAGTCAGTGGAGCAACCACACTGCTAAAATTTGGTACAACCTTCTGATAAAACCCACTCATGCCTAGAAGACTCAAAACACCCCATTCAGTTGTAGGTACTGGGAAATTCACAATGTTTTTTACTTTCACAACTCATTGGGCCACCTATGTCCAACAGTGTGACCTAAATATGTAACATGCGCTCTCGCAGATTCACTCTTAGCCAAGTTCACCACTAAATTAGCTTCTTGCAGTCGATCAAACAGTTCTTTCAGATGCTGTAAATGCTCCTCCCAAGTTTGACTGAAAACTACTAAGACGTCAATATAAACAGCACAATTGCTCAGTCCTGTTTGCTTGTCAGCCTTTGAAATGATGCTGGTGCATTCTTCATACCAAATGGCATAACTTTGAATTGATACAGTCTACCTGGTGTTACAAAAGCTGATATCTCTTTCGCTCTTTCCGATAAGGGAATTTCCCATATCCTCACAGCAAGTCAATCTTTTTGATAAACTCTGATTGTCCCACTTTCTCAATGCAATCTTCCAACTGTGGAATACGGCATGAATCTGCTTTTGTCATCGCATTCACTTTTCTATAATCAATAGACAGTCTTTGTGTTCCATTTGGTTTTGGCACCATCACAATGGGTGAACTGCAATTACTGCAACTAGATTCTATGATGTCATTCTGAAGCAAGAAATCAATTTCTTTTTGCACTTGAGCTAATTTTACTGGATTTAATCTATTAGGATGTTGCCTTATTGAAACTCAATCTCTCACATCCACATCACGTGTAGCCAAATTTGTTTTCCCCAATTTATTCCCACAAATAGCTTTGTGTGACCGCATTAGCTATTCCAAATCACTTTGACACTTGTGTGGAAGATAACTCAATATTACATTTAAATTGTTAAGCAATTCCTCATTGTTCAATTTAATTAAAGGAAAGTCAATTTCAGAATCCTTAATTTTTACCTTTTTCTCATTATCTACTCTCACTGATACCTCCTTTTGGTTATCTTCCCTGTCAAAGTTCTTTTTAAGCTTTTAACATAACACACCCCCTGGTTTTTACTTCTATTTGGAATATTTATTAAATAATTGACTTACTTAGTCTCTTTTCAATCCAGTAAAACCCAGTAAACCTATCCTTTAATGGTTCACCTGACACTGGCAACAAGATTAACTCCTTTTCTCCCTCAACAAAACTGTGAGTTTTTGCCTTCTTATCTGCACCTGCCTTCATCACTTGCTGTGATATCTTTAAATGTTCCTTAGCTAACTCACATGCTCTGTCCAATCCTTCTCTAAATTTTATCACACAATCCAGGAACTTTGACCCACTAGTTTCTCCTGAATCAACTTAAGTGGCCCCTTACTTCATGACCATAGACTAATTCAAAAGGACTAAACTTTGTCAATTTGTTTGGGGCATCCCTAATAGCAAATAACAAGAATGGAATCCCTTGATCCCAGTCCTGTGAGTAATCTTGACTATACACCCTCATCATAGTTTTTAAAGTTTGATGCCACCTCTCTAAAGCACCTTGTGATTCAGGGTGAGAAGCTGAGTCCTTAAACTGCTTTATTCACAGACTGTTCATTTTCCTTAAACAGCTGTGACATGAAAGTTGAACCCTGATCTTATTGTATTTCTTTTGGTAACCCATATCTTGTAAAGAATTTGGTCAACTCCTCTACAATCCTCTTTGCTGTAATGTTTTTGAAGGTATTGCTTCCAGAAATCTAGTGGACACATCCAGAATTGTCAGCAAGTACTGTTTTCCACTTTTGGTCTTAGGAAGGGGCCCTACATAATCAATCAGGACCCTGGTAAAAGGAATTGGAATTAAACATGCAGCTTTAATCATTGCTTGAGGTTTTCCTGTCACCTGACATGTGTGGCATGTTCAACAGAACTTTACTACATCTTTAAGCAGTCCAGGCCAATAGAAATGATTTTGTATTTTAGCCTGAGTTTTCCTAATTCCTAAATGTCCAGCTATTGGAATTTTATGAGCCACTCTTAATATTTCATTTCTGTACCCAGGTGGTATTATTATTTGATGCACTACCACCAGCTTGTCATCTGCCGGAATATAAGATGGTCTCCATTTCCTCATTAACACTTTGGCCCTTAAATTCCAAGCTCCCAGCATCAGATTTAGGGGCTACCCCAAAGATGTGTTATGGGATCCGTTTGGAAAGTTCCCAGGTAAGGGTTTGCACAGCAATTGTCCAGAAGTGTACACTTCCTCTGGGCAACTAAGCTGCTCTGGGAACCATCCAAAAATGCAATTTAAATCACAAATTTCAGATGGTTCCGTCACCAACAGTTACTCAGAAAAAGTTAGAAGAATTAAAACCTCTTCTAATTTCTGAGTAACTTTTGTCAAGGTCCAGACCGGCCCCACAGAACTCTCCCCACACCGCTGACTCCCTGACACCCCCCACTCCCCTGACCTTCGACATCCCCACCCCTGACATTTGACACTCCCATCCCCCAGCCTATGAATCCCACCACCGACTGCCGACACCTCTCAACCCTAACGTTTGACACCCAGCATCCCACTATCCCCTACCCCCTGACCTTCGAAAGCCTATCCCCAACTTCTGATCCACCACTCCCCGACCTCTGATCCCCTACTCCCCCGAACTCCAACACCCCAACCTCCAATACCCCGATCCCCATCCCACAACCTCTGATCCCCCGCCCTGACCTCCAATCCCCTGCTCCACCGACCTCTGACACCCCTCACCCCCACGACCACTGACCCCCCCCCAACCCTCTGACATCCCTCCTACCCCCACCCCTCCCCTTTACCTTGGGCCCCCACCCCATTGGCTTCTGACGCCCCCACTACTGGACCTCCGACCTACAGCTCCCATCCCCCAGATCTCCGACCAACCCTCCTATCCCCCTGGACCTCTGACCGACCTCCCTGGAAAAATTGCCCCCAGACACACCCACTCCTCCAAATCCTATCCACTTACCTTAGGCACTTAACTGCTCCCAGCCTGTCAATTTTCCTGGCCCTGCTTTACCTGCTTTACGGCAGCAAGTGCCATAAAAAAGGGGGCGTGGCTTCCTTGAATCCGCTGGAGCTGCACTTCACCGGGGCCTGCGAGGAGCCTTTCAGTGCAGGCCCCAAGCAGCTCCTGTGAATGGAAGAGGCAATGCAATTTTCAAGACCAGGTAAGTAGTAATGTTTGTGGGCAGACCGAACACCTACCCAGACCTCCCTGTCGCTTGCCATTTTAACACTCCACCCTGCTCTCTTGCCCACATGTCTGTCCTTGGCCTGCCGCATTGTTCCAGTGAAGTTCAACGCAAACTGGAGGAACAGCACCTCATCTTCCGACTAGGCACTTTACAGCCTTCCGGAATGAATATTGTGTTCAACAATTTTAGATCATGAACTCTTTCCTCCATCCCCACCTCCTTTCTGATTTTCCCCCTCCTTTTTGTTTTTTCCAATAATTTATATAGATTTTTCTTTCCCCACCTATTTCCATTATTTTTAAATGTATTTCCATTCATTGTTTTATCTCTACCTTTTAGCCTTTTTCGATTCCTTCACCCCACACCCACCAGGGCTATCTGTACCTTGCTCATCCTGCTTTCTACCCTTAATTAGCACATTCCTTTAGATAATATCACCACCTTCAACACCTCTTTGTCCTTTTGTCTGTGACATCTTTTGGTTATCTCCACCTATCACTGGCCCTCTATCCAGCTCTTCTTGTCCCACCCCACCCCCCCTTTAAACCAGCTTATATTTCACCCCTTTTCTATTTTTCCTTAGTTCTGTTGAAGAGTCATGCGGACTCGATACGTTAACTGTTTTCCTCCCAACAGATACTACCAGACCTGCTGAGTTTTTCCAGGTATTTTTGTTTTTGTTTTGGATTTCCAGCATCCACAGTTTTTTGCTTTTACCGGTTATCTCCTCCCTTGCCTCACTCAACAGCCTGGGATACATTTCATCCGGGCCTGGAGATTTATCTACTTTTAAGCCTGCCAGACCACTTAGAACCTCTCCCCTTTCTATGCCAATTTGTTTAATTATATCACAGTCGTTCTGTCTGATTTCCATATCCATGTCATCCCTTTCACTTGTGAACACCAACACATAATGTTCATTTAGAACCCTACCTACACCTTCCGGCTTCACATACACCTTTAATGGGCCCTACTCTTTCCCTAGTTATCCTTTTATTCTAAATGTACTTGTAAAATAACTTTGGATTTTCCTTTTTACCTGCCAATGTTTATTCATGCCCCCTTTTTGCTCTCCTAATTTCCTTTTTAAGTTCCCTCCTACACATTCTATACTCCTCCAGGGCTTCCGCTGTTTTGAGCCCTCGGTATCTAATCCTGTATATCCCTCGACATCCAGGGTTCCCTGGATTTGTTGGTCCCACCCTTTATCTTTACTAGAATATGTTGGCCCTGTATTCTCCCTATTTCCTCCTTGAATGAGTCCCACTGCTCTGATGCAGATTTACCAAAAAGTAGCTGCTCCCAGTCCACTCTGGCCAAATCATATCTGATCTTATTAAAATTGGCCTTGCCCCAATTTAGAACTCTGATTTCTGGACCATCCTTGTCCTTTTCCATAACAACCTTGAATCTAACGGAGTTATGATCACCATCTGCAAAATGCTCCCCACTGATATTTCTGCCACTTGCCCAGGTTCATTGCCTAAAATTAAGTCCAGCACCACCCCCTCTCTTATAGGACCTTCTATGTACTGACTTTAAAAGCTCTCCTGGATGCATTTTAAGAATTCCGCTCCCTTTAAACCTATCAAGTCCCAAATGAACACAAATGTCATAGCTGCCACTTGAATGCAGAACTGTGAGAGTGCTACGCTGTCATTTTGGATGAGACATTAAACTGAAGCCCTGTCTTCTTACTTGAGTGAATATTGAAAATATCATGGCACTATTTTAAAAAAGAACAGAGGAGTTATCCCCAGTGTGCTGTCCAATATTTATCCCTCAATCAACGTCACAAAAACAGATTATTTGGTCAGTATCATATTGCCGTTTGCGGGATCTTACTGTGTGCAAATTGACAGCTGCGTTCCCTGCAATTCAAAAGTACTTCATTGGCTGTAAAACCTTTTGAGACTTCCAGTGGTCATGAAAGGCACTTTATTAATGCATATCTTCTTTTTTCTTTTATTACTTAGGATGGTTTTCATGAGTTGTGCTGGACAGTGAGCAGATCAACAACAAAAAGCCAAGCCTGACAATGAAAGCCCCAAAATGTGGAAAGGCAGCTTGGCCCTATGAAGGGGTGAATAAACTATTACTTTGAGATAAAAACAGCAGCGGTTACTTGACCTTCTCGGCTTTTGAGCGGAGACATCACAGATATTCAGGCTGCTGGACAGACCATGGTGATTCACCAAACCACATAAAGAACCTACACAGTGTAACCAAATAATATGTTACGTTAATCAAAAACTAATATGTTTTGCTAAATTGAAGTCTTCCATTTGAAGGGCATGAAAGAGTTAACTCCTGAACTGAAGGACATGAAACAGTTGCCCTCAACACACAGAGGGAATGAACTAACGGACTCATGACTGATTTAAAGAGCAATAGCAGTTGGACAATGATACAGGTTAACTGTAATTATGAATTACAAGCAGTTCCTGCTGAGAATGAAAGAAGCATTTACACTTGAATAAGCTATGAGCTAAGCGCCCCTCACCATAGAAAGGAAATCATGTTACCCTCCTGTTGCGTAAACAGCAAGAACATTTTCTATGCCCTTGCCTTCTGCATAGCTCAGGACACTGAAAGGACTAGGGTAAGGGGGCCCGAAGAAAATCCAATGGAAGGTTATTGGGATCTACGCCAGAGACCCAGGTGTGTGATTGTGTGACTTGAACACAATAAAAAAAGGGACAGCATCAAAGCATGGTCACTGCAGTTAGGAGAAGGACAGGGACTGGTCATCTCTAGACCCAGGCCTACAATCAACACTGGTAACGACCAGCCGCCTGGGTGATTGTAAGTTTCAGTCAAATCATAAAGGGGTTTGTGCTGTCATAGAAACATAGAAAATAGGAGCAGGAGTAGGTCATTTGGCCCTTCAAGCCTGCTCTGCCATTCATAATGATCATGGCTGATTCTCTATCTCAACTCCATACTCCTGCGTTCTGTCATTGTTAGCTTTCAGTCAAATGGTAAAGGAGTTTGTACTGTGGTTTTGTGTGTTCCACAAACAAACAAATCTAAGGTTATGCCAAACCCTGTTTGTTGTGTGCATTTTGTTCTTGTAATTTCAGGGTCCAATAACCACCGTAAGGAGGAAGGGTATGGAACGAACCCCTTATACATTGGAAGAGCCATCTGCCACCACTGCTAATGGTACCAAAGGGGGAATGTAGAGGTTGCTTCCATTGTTCATGCCATGAGATGAGAAGAGCTGCATCGCTTTCACAGGCGATGACTTTGACATACACATAGGATCCACACTTAGCACTTATGTTTAGACCAAAATAAATTGAGTTAGATCACTAGCTTTGCCCAAATCGTCTATTTGAAAGATTTTGCTGAGGCTTGGAGGCAACAGTAAATTCAGGTGACGGGATTGAATGATAGGGAAGCAATAACCATTCATTTAATCTGCAGCCACTAGGCTGGATTTTGGTCCAGCAAAGTGAATCTACCGCCCACCACCTCCCCCCTGCACCCCACACCCTCAACTCAATTGAGTGCCCGTTAGGCAATTAACTGGCCAACATTGGGTGTCCCACACAATCAAGGACACTGGAGGGTGGAAATCCTACCCCTGAGAGTTGCCAGCTCCATTGCAGGCAGCGCCACCATCAGCGGTGGTTGCTGTCGGTAATCCACTGAGACCCAGCCACAGGACTGAAGCTGAAACCCAGGACATGGTTGAGTGAGGGCAGGATGGATGTCGCAGGGAGGGTGTCACCAGTGAGGGTGAGAGGGAAGGGGGGGTTGGAGAAAAGGACAGGGGGGTTGGCTATCAGCAGCACCTCCCCACTTCCTAATGCCAGGTCCTTCGATTGGGCATAAAGTGCTTTTGAATAGGAACACCCCAACCACCACCCACACCACCAACCCCCCCACGCCTCCTACCCCCCCCACCCCCCCTTACATTTCTGGTTCCCATAAGTTAGCAATAATCACACTTTAGGCACAAAGTGCTGGTTTTCATTGAGTGTATTTCTTGATGTTGCCCATCTTTTGTTTCTTTACTTAGGTGGTGGTGAAAATACATGGATGGAAACTTTCTCAGAATCGTGTTGCCATTGTGACTGCATGGAAATGCACAAAATCTCTTTCCACATATAAGTGCGATTTTTGTCACTTATCAGGTGAAGTTACGGTAGCGGACTGCAAGTAGCTTCAAGGAAATTCCCTGGCATTATATACAAAAGTAATTAGCTCTGTCGAAGCAAGAATTGTTTGTATGCATACCACTGCTTTAAATGTATAGGGAAATGAGAATTTCCATCAACATATCTTGCGTAGGATTTTACATCTTCTTTCATTTCATTTTCTGCAGATGGAAAATCATCAACATCTAAATATAAAAAGCTACCTTGCACCTTTTCATTTTGTTTTGAGTTCACTATTTTAAAGATATGATGTTATCTTTATCATTGGCTGAGATTGAGGCCATGTTAGTGTTAACCAGGAGTTTTGATTATTAGCAACTTCGGAACAAACACTTGGCTTGCTTATGAAGAAGGAACAGCTACAAAGTTTGGCTCTGTAGCGTCACCAGTTTTGTCACTACAGGAGCTTGGAAGTGAAAAGGAGGAAGGTTGATCCACTGCTGATTACTTCCAGTGTGACTCACGCCGAACACAATGAAGGACAATAACGAAGGTATCTTGTGCATGTGCTGGAACCATGTGAAATGAAGATTGTGGCATCAGCATCTAATACTGATTCGGGGCTAACCTGTTATTTAGGCCTCAGTGGTCATGTTATCCCCCTTTCCTAAGCACATGGTGTTGGACATGGATTCAGCTCGGGGGGGGGATACCTCCACCCAGCCAGTGCTATTTAAAATCATCACCATTCAACTTTCAGTTGAGATGCTTCTGGCTTTCTATTCACTGCTGCAGAGCTAGTGCCAGGGCTGTGTTGCTGGAGGTGCTGACTGAAGTTCAGTCAGAAGGGAGTGGTGCTAGATCTTTGCAATGAGTGGTGTGGATTTGAAATGCCTCTGAGCACAGAACTTCCTCCCAGTTATGGGGGAATATAATTGCACTCCCTCTTAGGCTGCAGCATGACAAGGAAGGGAGCAGAGGCAGCAAAGAGGAGAACTTAGTCACAAAGAAAGAAGGCAGAGGGCTCTCAGCAAGGGGCTTTCCCTTAGGGAGCACTTCTCCCAACTCCACCACAGCCAAAAGCGGTGTCTACAGTGACTGCGCCTTGCCAAGCAGCTGGTCACAGAGCTGCGCCATTTCTCCAAGCCGGTGCTGCAGAGGAGGAGGAAGAGGAGAAGGTAAAAGGAAGGAGGGATCCGGAAATTCATCGCTCTGGCCAGTCCATCCATGAGCTTCTCATAGGATTCCGGTTCCCCTGAAAACATCACTAGTTCACCACTACTCCACATATCAGAAATCTCTGTCACAGACCACATGGCATCTTCTTAGTCAAACTCCTGAAATAAAAGACAAGACCAAACAACCCACTCTGTTCCAACTTTATCCAACATTTTCCAATAAAACACACGTTACTCAACTATTAACCCTTGTGCTTTCATTTAGCTAGGAGGCTGCCTTTTCTTGTCCTAGTGCTCCTACCCAGTACTAACCCAGTGCTCCAGCAAGGCCAGTGGAAGGCTGCAGACTTTTAATGGAGCAACTGCAAATGGCCTTGCAGGAGGCTCTAAAGCAGGTCTGGGCCTTTGAGGGGCTGCTTTAAACTGAAGCACCTTGGCATGGACTGCAGCAGTCTAGACTTGCTGGCTGAGTGGTGACAGTGTGAGCAGCGTGAGTGGAGTGGCAGTTGTGGGAGAATGAATTTTGTCATCAAGAGAGAGGAGAGACAGATTTTAAGAAGTGTAGGCTAGCTTTAATTGTTGTTAACCTCGCACAAACTTGACCCCCAAGGTGAGCGTGCAGCCACTCAGCAGTACATTTAATACTGGACTGCGTGCCTCAATCCTGAAGATGACCATGCAGCATGGAGTTTGCATGCTGCCTACATCACCGTAATTGAACCAGGGTAATCGCCCTCAAAATCCTGTGCCCACTAACCTGCCTTCTCAATTTTTTAGTCCACATAGTTTCTATACCCTTAGCCCAGGCCCCTACATATTTTTATGCTGAATTTCATATTAAATGCTCTTGCCTCCTACTTCTCAAAATACAAATACTAATTGCTCTGATGTTGAAATTAAAAGTCAGTAAGTTCACATCTAAACTGCAGCTACAGGTCCGCGATTGGTAGCTGTGGTTCAGCTCCCAGTCAGGCAGAACTGTGTGTACTCTGATTGGCTCCCACTTTGCTGGAACCCGAATCACCAGGCTCTCTCTCACAGAAAGAACTCTGTGTTTGTCTGTGCTTGTGCAGACTTTTCTTCCAAAAGTGTTCCTTTAATATTTACAATATAGGAAGTCAATTAAGATCTGGAAAATTTAAATGGTGCCTCCACTCTGCTGTGTAGTCAAGTTGGACTCAGATTTACATTGCAAATGCAGCATTATTGCAATGATTGTTTTGCACTGACATTAACTTGCAATTTAAATGTATCTTCAGTTGTAGGTAAATATGTATGACTGTTCAGTGATCTTTGTTATTTCTGCTTCAGATTAAATACTTACCTACAGGATGATACATTCAATGTTTTGACTGACTCAATCCACCTTCCCCTTCTCACTATCCCACAGAATAGTACAAGTAAAGAAGATAAACCTATTTGTCAACGTAATTGACAGTTTTATTATGGAGCTTTCAAGCAGTTATAGTCTTCTTCAAAATCTCTGCTCAAAACCACCATGCTGCCAGTGAAGATGAAGTCATATATTATATGCTATATGTGTTATTTGCAAGGAAAAGTTTTACCATGCATATTAAAAGTAGGTTGGGCCAAGAGACTGAAGCAAACCTTTGTGCTCATCTTCATGATTGAGGTTTGCAAACATAAGAACATAAGAAATAAGAATGGAAGAAGGCCCTTCTACCCTTCAAGCCTGCTCCACCATTCAATACAAACATGGCTGATCATCTAGCTCAACTCTATATTCCCACATTATCCATATATCCCATAACTTCTTTAATATCCAAAAATTTTTCAATCTCTATCCTGTACATACACATCACTGAACATCCATAGCAATCTGTTATAGAGAATTTCAAAGACCTGCAACAACTCTTTGAGTGAAATTTCTTCACACCTCAGTCCTAAACGGCTGACCCTTTATTCTGAACCTATGACCCTTAGTTCTAGACTCCCCGGCCAAGGGAAACATCCTCCCAACATCTACGCTATCGAGGCCTTAAGAATTTTATATGTTTCGATGGGATCGTCTCTCATTCTTCTAAATTCCAGAGAATATAGGCCTAGTCGACTCAATTGCTCCTCATTGGACTGATCCTACTCATCTTAGGAATCAGCCTGGTGAACCTTTGCTTTGTGCCCTCCGAGGCAAGTACATCCTTCCAAAACTGTACACAGTACTCAGGGTTTAGCGTCACAAAGGCCCTATACAAGGCCCTCAGAATAAGAGGACTGAGATGAGGCAGAATTTCTTTAATCAAAAAGTGGTGAATCTTTGGAATTCTCTACCCCAGAGGGCTGTGAAGGCTCAGTCATTGAGTATATTCAAGACAGAGATTGATAGATTTCTAGCGATTAAAGATATCAAGTGTTATAGGACGGCGTTTTCCCAGAATTGCACTAGGTGCGGTAGTGGGCAGGTAAAATGGAATGCTACCCTCCGATGAAAATGGTGGGTTTTCACATCGTATTGTCCCGAGCCTGCCTCATTATTTATTCACTCCCGTGAAACATGCCGCTTCCATGGTGGGCAGTCTCTCATTTGTCTGCCCGCCATCACTCCGCTCTTGCATCATGCCAACACCATCTTTAAAAGGCAGCTGCCAGCAAAGTGCTCACCGCCACCAGCTCACCACAGCTGCCCAGGAGACATGGCCAGCAAAGGGAAAAAGACTTTAGCACCCACCCCCACGCCCCCCCCCAACACCCCCCCCCCCCCCCCCCCCCCCCCCCCCAAACCCTCCCCACCTCCCGCTTCAACGACAGGTCCCTTGAGCGACTGCTGGATGCCGGGGAGGCTCGGCAGGATGTGCTGTACCGCAGCTCTGGCTACAGGTTGGGTAGCAATGTCACCAATCCGGCCTGGGAGGTGGTGGCAGTGGTGGTCAGCACAGAGGAGGACAGGCACCCTATGTCACAAAAGGATGAATGAACCTCCGTTCCACCAGGGCAAGTCACTCTTTTCATCACTCCCAGCTCACACTCAAACCCACCACACATCCACAGGGCCCTCACTCACTGCCAGTGCAAGGGACATCACCATTCACTCTTTCACACACGCCTGCATTGTCCTCAGCCTGTCCATGGGATCACTCACCACCCACACAGGCCAGGCATACTTATCATCTGGTGCGACAGGCATCCTGATACACTCCCCCCATCTCTATCCGTGCAGGACAAACTGGCTCACAACAGGAGGGGAAGGTCGCAGACAGGTGGAGGGATGCTGGAGATCAAAGTTCTGACACAATTCAAAAACAGAGCCATGCTGCTGTCTGGCGATGACTGGGTCTGGTCCTGTGCTGAAGATGAGGTCGGCGCTGCTCTACCAAGTTAGGATCCAGCAGTGCAATATTCATCAGACAATCATGCCGTGAGTGATGTGCCCTGTTTCACAGGCCAGTCCCATGCATTAATGATCTCTTCTTGCTTTCACAAGCACATCTTCCAAACAAACCGACAGAGTCCATGAGCCACAAACCACGCCCCAAAGAAATCTTGGAAGAAGAATCTGGAGGCACCCTCCCTGAAGTCCCGTCACAGTGCTCACCCACACCCTCCACCAGCGCAGAGACACACACCACGGTAGGACCTAGCTTTAGAATAGCCTCGGGGTCACAATCTGGTGAGAACAACGCACTTTCTGATCCACAGCAGGTGGAGGCAGGTTCTTCCCAGATCTCCAGCACTCGGAGGATTGCTGGAGGCCAGAACGTTGCAGAGTCCGAGTCAGGTGATGAGCCTCTGGACTCAGTCATGTCACAATTGCTGGAGCTGCAAAGACAAGCTGGGGAACAACAGGAAGGGATGTCCGCTGCACTCCTCAGATTGTAAGGCACGACTGAGGAGTCCATCTGCCTTCAGGCTGAGGTGATAGCGCCGGCATGTCAACTCACCGAGATCCACACTGGCAGGGTGGCGGCCGCCATGGAGACCTTGGTCCAGGACTTCGCTCCTGCACTGCTGTGTGGGCTTAACTCCATCGTTGATGCCATAGTTGGCCTCCAATAGTGTGTATGCGAGAAGGGTGCTGAGGAGCTCGATCTCACTCCAGCTGCCCCTCTCACTTACAGATTCAGACAGGGGTCCTCGGGCGCACATAGGGAGGAGGATCAGCAGGTCCGCTGTCCAGGGCCATCCACCCAGGAGACCTTGGGAGTGACTGGCCCATCTGAATCCCCTCTTCCTGTGACCTCCACAGCTCCAGCTTCACAGGCCAAGGAGGGAGCCACTGCCACACAGCAGGACCCTGAAAGCAGGCCGGGGCTCATCAGTTCTTGGCCCTCTAGAAGATGCCCATCAAAGTCATCACAGGCAGGGTGTCACAGTCAGCAGGCTGCCTCCACCTCCTCTGTGGACTTCCGGGGAGCACCAAGACGTAGTGGCAGGGTTAGGAAAGTTAAGTAAAAATAGCTGCACAGCCAAGGCATGGGTGTTAATCACTTGTACATACTGATCACTACTCCGGTCAATAAACTCTTAAGAATGTCTTCCTGCCTGTGGCTCCTGGTTCTGATGAGCAGTGTTCTTGTCACTCAGATATGAAACCCTTATGCACAAGATAAAGGCAGGTGTCTCAGTCCAGGGCCTCTTCTCTGTGTCTGTGCAGCCTTCAGACCAAAGTGATGGTCCGGCCTCACACTCCCTGGACACATTACTGATGCCTGCACCTCGGCAGTGCTGGTCATTGCTGCCAGAATGTGGTGGGCAGGTGCCACAGAGTTCTCTCATTCTCTCTGTGTAGCTCTCAGCAACTTTAAGCTGGGGCTGGCCCCCATCACATCAGCATCTGTGACCAGTGATACTGTGCACTAGCTCCTGAAGGGCTGAGGTGCTGAAGGTGGACACAGCATCAGATGTGTCTAAAGTTTCATGGCTGCGTCTCTGAGATGACCCTGATCACAGAGCGTAAGTGAGCTGTCCTCGGCCAGACAGGAGTCAGACATTCTCAGAGGCTGTGTGAAGATCTATGGCATGTCCTCACTGCATGTTGTCATCATCTTCCTGCGATCAAGCAACTATTAAGGCTTCCACTGCATCTCCATGACAGGAACATTCTCACAGGGGGTATTGACGCTGTCATAAGCCAGACTGGAGCTAAAAGTTCACAATTGCAATGTGAGGATCTATGGGGTCACCTCACTGCAGGTTGTCATCATCCTCCACAAATCTAGCAGCTGTGAGGGCCTCCTGAGTGCTCCTGTCTCGTCTAGCCAGTGCGACAGCCTCATCCCCATCATTGTCGCCACCGAAGACCCGCTCACCCTCACCCACTTTGCTGTCCTCCTCATCTGAGGAGACCTCCAGCTCCTCCATCTCCTCCTCAGCCAGCTCTTCACCCATTGGAGTGCCAGGTTGTAAAGGGCACAGCAGATGACGACGATGTGTGACACACTCCGCGGACAGTATTGCAGGGCTCCACCAGACCAGTCCAGGCCCCGGAACCTCATCTTCACTATCCTGATGGTCTGCTTCACCAGGTTGAGAGGTGCTGCATGAGCCTCATTATAATGTCCCTCTGCTGCAGTCTGAGGCCTTCACATGGGTGTCATCAGCCACAGCCTCTGCTGGTAGCCTTTGTCTCCAAGGAGTCATCCCTGCAGCTTCTGTGGACCCTGGAAGACTCCAGGGATCTGCGAGTGTATCAAGATGTAGGTGTTGTGCACAGTCCCTAGAAACCGTGCGCATACCTGCAGATTGCGTTACTGGTGGTCGCACACCAGCTGCACATTGAGTAAGTGGAAGCCCTTGTGGTTGATGAAGTCCACTGAGTGTAGCGACGGAGACCTGAGTGCCACATGAGTGCAGTCAATCGCACCCTGCACCTGTGAGATCAGGGCTAATCCAATGGCCCTTGCATCCTGGCTGTCCCGGTCCCGGGCGAAATGCACCAAGTTGTGTGCCATGGAGAAGATGGCATCCGTGACCTCATGGATGCATTTGTGGGTGGCGGATTGTGAGATCCCACAGAGGTCACCAGTGGAGGCCTGAAAGGAGCCACTGGCTTAGAAATTGAGCACCATCGTCACTTTCACAGCCACTGGCAGTGGATTCCCTCCATGTCCCCTTGGCGCTAAGTTGTGCAGTAAGTGGCAGTTGTGGGCCACCAGGTCCCTAGACATGCGCAGTCATCGGCGACACTGGTTCTCAGTTATCTGCAGGAATGGCAGGCAGAGTCTATAGACCCTGGGTGCCGCTAGGCGCCGACCAGCCACGGCGCACTGTCACTCCTGGGCAGCGTGTGCGGAAGCCCCTGGTGCCCCTTCATGAGGTTACTGCTCCTGCCTCTGCGCAGCCAGAAGGCCCAGTCACTCTCTCTCCTCAGTCTTCTACGTCTCTACAGCTAGGTCATCAGGATCCATGATCCTGAGGTGGTTCTACTGCAACATGAAAGAGAGACAGAGAGACGTGGTTATCATGGCTGTGCTTAGTGCCACTCCTGGCCCAGTGTGACTGCCCCTTAATGCTTCCCGGAGAGTGCTGGTCACCCCTCGGATGGCCAGAGATGAATGCGCTGCATGGCTGCCCTGGCAACCTGTGACATGGGGGACACCGATCCAGACCAGGATGCTGAGATTGTAAAGGGCTGTGAGCGCCTCCAGCAGTGACTGCTACATGATCAGTGTTGGCGAGGAGATTGTACAACGTGTGCCGTCCAACTGCTCCATGGCCCAATAAAGTGATGGTGGACTTGAAGTCTGTCCCAGGATGGCGGTGCGGGGGGGTGGGGGTGGGCGCAGCACTGTGTTGAGGGGTAAGGTATCTAGTGCTTGGTGGCCCTTTGGTGCCTCCACGTTGCTTGTGTGGGTGGGCAGGCTAGGAGTCCGACCCCAATCATATCACAGTGGCTGCGCCTGATCTGTCTCAGTTGCAGAGACATGGTCAGTTTATACAGGTGCCGCTAATGCGTGGCCACTTCCCTCTCTTACCCTGCCCCCCACCTTGATCGCCCGCCCCCCAAATCACTACCAGCAATGGCCGTCTTCGAGGCTGGCCAGAACTTGTCCCTGGACACCCCCCTCCCCTCAGCAGTCGCCTCTGAGGCTGGCCAGCATTTGCCCCCAGAAATCTTCCTCCACCACCCCCTGCCTCAGCAGTCGCCTGCGGGTCCAGGCACCAGTTGCTCCCACCCTTCGGTGTCCCTGAGGCCTGTAAACAACAGGAGAGCTATGGAGAACGCTGCTGCTCACTCACCTCAGTTCCCCCAAAGTGAAGGCCGCCAAGTGCATGTTGCCTGGTGCTGTTGTGAAACAGGTCAGCCTGCTTTCTCACCAACATGGACGGATGATATGGTGGGTTCCATGTGCCAGGCAGGATGGTCTTTTAATTACATGCTGAGCAGGAGTCTGCTTAGAAAGGAAGGAGGAAGACCTCCTTGCGATGAAAGCCAATGGCTTCATTAGCCCTGTTAAAGGGCTACTCAGAAACCAGTGGCTTCACATCACAGCCGTTGCATCTCAAGAGTAACACACAGGAATGTAAAGTTTGGGGATGTAGTCAATAATAAAGGATGCACACTTGTGTCATATATGGCAATCCATCAATGAACGCCTGTGACATGTTCACCGGAATTGACTCCTAATGAACCAAAGGGCATCCACTCATTGACCGTGAGCAACTGATTGGTCATTAATATGCCACATCAGAGATTGGAGCACAGAGTTAGGTTGGGTCAATCATCTCACTGAAACTTTAGCATCCCACGCAGGGCTCAAGATGTGGCATATCTGTGATGCAACATGGTCACCTCGATGTGTGTGCTGGTGTCTCAGAGACAAGGCAGCATCAGCCACCATCCAATTAGGACAGGAAAACTATGGACCCTTACAGTCTCCAAATGTGTCATCTTCTGAGCTTCATTTTCTTACCCCTCCAATCATTAATGTCTTCAATGTTTCCTTTCAGAGAGAAGGCAAAAGCACATATAGATCCAGGGCTCAATGCTGCCTTTGTCAGGGTCCTAATACAATGGAGGAGGCGAAGGAGGGAGAGGCGACTCTGTGTGCAGCTCCAGCAGGAGAGACGTGGTCAAGCAGAGCCAAAGCATGAACAGGAGGCTCAAGAAAAGAGACCCGGCCAACCAGAGTGACTCGCCAGACCTAGGGTTTATCGGAGAAGAGTCCCCTATTTATAAATGAGTGAGAGGCAATGCTATGCATGTCTGCATTTGTCCCGAGCTTTGTTCCATCACATATGTGACATTCTTTTTGAAGACTTGATGCCACGTGGAGTTGGAGGGTATCTCCTGCCGGTGGCTTTGCAGGTGACGGCAGCATTCCGTTTTTTGGCCTCTAGTGATTTCCAAGGATCACCAGGCAGCCTGTGTGGCATCTCTCAGTCCACAAAACATCGATGCATAAAGGTCACAGATGCCCTTTACAGGAGGGTCCACCATTATGTAAGGTTTGATCTGGATGAAGATAGCCAGGCTGTGGGATTCACCGGCTTCGCCGCCATCTCAGGCTTCCTGAGAGCACCGGGTACAATAGACTGAACCCATGTGGCTATACGGGCTCCATGGCAGCAGCCCCTAATGTTTATAGACCGCAAGAGCTTTCATTCCATCAAAGCACAACTGGTGTGTGATCACCAGAAGCACATACTGCACATTTGTGCATATTACCCTGGGAGTTACCATGACTCCTACATCCTGAGTCACTCCCAGGTGCTGAGATTTTTGAGGAGCCATGACATCTGCAGGGATGGCTGCTTGGGGATAAGGCGTACCCACTGTATCACTGATGACATTGGTACATCACCCTCAGAGTCATTCCAAGGAGGAGTACAACGCTGCTCACAGCTCCCCAAGCTCCGTTATAGAGCAGACCATAGGACTTCTGAGAATGCAGTTCAAATCCTTGGACAGCTCAGGTGGCTCACTGCAATACACTCCCGACAGGGTTTCCCACATCATGGCAATGTGTTGCGCCTTTCACAATCTGGCAATGCAAAGAGGTGATCCTCTGCCAGAGGATGAACTGGGGGAGGATGAGAACTCATCAGAAGATGACTAACCAGAGGCCAGGAACCTCAGGAGGCTGCTGAGGGTCAGTATGAGCGCAATCACACCATGGAGGAAGGAAGCCATAGGACACATGACCATGATACATTAATTGCTGACAGATACCAGGAAGAGTGAAGTTAAGAGAGGGAATATGGCCACATTTCTCCTAGCCTTCAATGCCATTTTCTTTCAACTCAGGGGATGCAGCGAGAACGAGTCCCACATTCACACTTGTGTGTTCTTGCCTCATGAATGGCCAGGCCATGACCTTTGCTTTGGTCCATGGGATCCTGTGAGTGACCTCACTCTTGGAACTGAGAGTCCACTTAGGAACAAGAGCGATGAGGGAGAAGACTTGAAGCCTTTGTCTCCATGTAATGATGCAAACACTGCTGCGACTGAGATGTGGACATGCAGAGGGATCTCCTCCTCCTGTGCATGTCTTTCCTTCTGTCATGACCACTGAGGAGACACAAATGCTACTAGAATATCAATGCAGATGTGCTGCCCTCATTCAATGGTGTTCCTTGAGGAAGAAGGGTTAGAAATGCTTACATCCGACATTTCCAATAAGGATTTAAACACATTTCCCTGACATCACAAGGCTGTGTGGACTAGTTCAACTGAGGTTGACATCACAGGAATGTGAATCTCACAGTGGGACACTATCACTGAGTGGGAAGAAGGCTAAATCTCAAAATAAGAGGATTCCAAAGTACAAAATCACAATGCCTTCAGTTGACAGGAACATTCACATGTTCATCAAATGTATTAACAGACGTGCAATTAATTTACATGACTATCGCACCCATGACCCAAAAGTGATATCAATTTTTCTTAACTTTCCTGTGCCTGGATGCAGTCCCGACATCTGCAGCAGAGGTGGAGGCAGCTGCTGACTGCTACATCCTGATGTCTGTGATGAACTTGGATGGATGTCCTCTGGCGGCCTGTGGCCTGGAGGGCCCTGGCCTGAGAAAGGTCACCTGCTCAGAGGCAGAAGCACCCTCAGCAGCCTGAGAAGCTGCAGTGGCTGGGGTCACAGGTAGAGAGGGCTGTGAGTGGCTGCGCACCCTGGAGTGTCCTGAGAGGAGGCCCCCAGGGTGTCCGGCTGGCGCTCATCCTCCCTGTGGTGCCTGAAGACCCTGCCCCGACTCCTGCAGGGGATGGTGCACCTGGATGGTGGTCATAGTGACACCTTCCCTTGTCATCTGTGCCCTAATGGTGCCCACCAAGATGTGTGGCCATGGAGTGCAGGTCCAAGCGCAAATCTGGCAGGAGCTGCTGGGCCAAGGTCTCCATGATGGAAACCCACCTTCCCATGGTGATCTCAAGGTACTTGCGTGTCTCGGACGGACTCCTCCATCGTTTGCTCTAATCTGCTGTGTAACTGCCGAATCTCTGTCTGATTTTCCGACGCCTGTCGTTGCATCTCCAGCATTGATTTGGCGGCTGCTTCCAGAGGCTCATCATCTGACTCAGACTGAGCAGGTGGCTGGTCTCCAGCAGCCCTCTGTGTGCTGGAGACCTGAGCTGCCCCGCCTCTGACTGCTGTGGGGATGTGTCAGTGAGATGTACCCCAGAAAGTGAGGCCGAGCCTAATCTACATCTGTGCCCCACCGATGTGTGTGTCTCTGAGCTGGTGGAGGGGGCGTGTGAGGTGCGGTGATGGTTCTTCCAGAGCTTTCTCTTCAGATGAAGCCTGGGGGCTTGCACTGGTGCTGGACTGGCTTGGGGGGCCTCGATCTGCTGTTGCCCAGAAAATGGAGTTTCAGTTAATGAGCATGAGCTAGATAGGACAGTACGTGAATCACTGTGAATGTCAGGATTTGATGATTGACAGAGCTGTGATCCATAATAGATTGCTGGGAGTGGCCAATCTCCCCTTCCCCAGAGGAGCAACCCCTGTCCTCCCCGGCCAGCTCGGCTGCAAACTCAAACTCAGTGAGGGAGCTGATGTTGGCTGTCCCTCCCGTAGTCTGTGCTCTCTCGCGCCTGTTGTACGCCAGTTTGGCCTGTATGGAGGAGAAAGAAAGGCAGGTGATGAGAAGGGATGGAGCTGGGGTTGGGTAAGATGCATGTCCCCTGTGTGTGGTGAGCCCTCCCCAGGAGGACCAGAGTTTGGAGTGTGAGCAGCATGATAGATGGGATGGTGGTGATGTGAAAGTCTCAGTGAGAGAACGAGTGTTGATATGTGTCCCCCGCTAATGGTTGTGTGAGACTCCTGAAGAGAGTATCCATTTGTGTGCATGATGCCATGATGAGAGTTTGATATTGGAGGAAGTTGAAGGATGACTTACCTTGGCAGAGCAGATGAGATCATTCATCCCCTTCCTGCAGTGGCTGGCATTTCAGGCACAGATGCCAACCGTGCTGACCTGCTCTGTGACAGCCTCCCCGGCTGGAGAGGTGAAGTTGCTGTACTTGCTGCAGCCATCGCTGGGATGGAGCGTGTGCCTGTGCGCCTGCACCCCTCTGATCAAGGCCTGGAGGGCTGGTGGGTGAAGCGGGACGCTGCCTTCCTGTTCAGGCTCTCAGACTTCCTCTTCTGGCTGTCAGGCATCGCTGGTGGGCTGGAGAGAGTGAGATTGTGTGTTGGGCTTGCTTTTAAATATAGCGCCCAGACCGTCGACCCCACCAGCTCACGGCGGCCACACGAGTCAACTCCTGACCTGCTGGGTGATTCAGGCTGATATGCGCCTTTGCATAATTGATGAGACTCCAAGTGCAGAATTGGCGGGGGCGGGGAGTTCCCGCCATTCCGGACAGCAGGGTAGGCACTGTCAAAAACGCCCACCACCGCGCTTAGCACAGAATTTTCCCTGCCTACCAGCATCAGGTGTGTTCTATGGTGTGAATGGACAATATGGCGCGATTGGTTTTACAACAGCATGAAACCAGTGCACAATCATTCGCTCAGCCCGCCAATGGTGGAGTGCATTTCACATCATCAGACGTCAGGAATGTCATTGTAATACATCAGCGTTATTGTTATTAGGCCAGTGCACGGGAATCGTTCACCCCACTCACCCCTCCACCCTAGCAGATCATCCCTCCAAATTAGTGGGAAAAGACGCCAACGTGTTTCCCAGCAGCACATAAGTGACATGCACTTGGCGGCCCACACTTTGAGGGGAACTCAGAGGTGAGTGCACCGTAACGTTGTTCAGTGCTCACCAGGGTCACCTGTTGGACTTCAAGCTTGGGAGGCATTGGGGGGTGGGGGGGGGGGGGGTGTTGGGGTTAAGGGCAGCCCTGCCATTGAGGCCACTTGTGAGGAGGGCAGGGCAAGGGCAGCTCTGGTGTTGAGGCAACATGTGGGCTTGTGAATTTAGCGCACAAGCATTCGGGGTGGGGATTATGGTTGGCGAGGGAAGTGACCACGCATGAAGGAAACCGATATAAAGTGACCATTCTTTGGCAACTCAGACAGTTCAGGCACAACAACATTGATATAACTGGAGTTGGGATTCTAGTTTATCTGCCCACTCAAGCAACGCAAAGGCATCAAAATGTCACCAAGTGCTCCAAAACACTTCTCACCCCTCCCTCAAACAACCCCCCCACCACCCTTCACTGCCCTACACACCACCCCCCACCACCCCCACCCCCCAACCCCCCCGCAAAGACTGCAAAGTCATGATCACTTTAGTGACTGCAGAACAGTTAGATGAGTGTGCACTTTGTATAATCCCTACGCTAAAGCCGGCCATGGAGCTGTCACTACTGGAGGTGCTCACAGCACCTTGCAATGTCATCAACCCCTTTGAACCAGTCTCCCGTCTGGTTCAAGCTAACAGTGCAGCCCTGCAGTGTGGGTTTGGAGAATGCCTGTGCCTGAGCTGAGAGCACAGCCTGCAGTCCGATGGGCAAAGATGCCACCAATCCTCGGGTGGGCTGGGGTGGAAGTGGGGTTTCAGGCAGCCATTCAGCGCACTAATCTCTGACCATCCAGGTGGTGACCAGCACTCTCCGGGAATTGTTAAGGGTCCTTCACACTTCACCAGGACAGGTTCTTAGTACATCCATGCTAACCACGTGTCTCTCTTTCATCCTGCAGGAGGACTACATCAGGGTCATGAATCCAGGTGAACTAGCTATATGCCTGATGGCCTACAGAGAGCGAAGATGACGGAGGAGAGAGCGACTGAGGCTCCTGGCTGCACAGAGGCAGGAGCAGCAACCTCAGGAAGAAGTGGCACCCAAGAGCCACAGCGAGCTGTCACTTGTCGGCGCCTAGCAACACCCAGGGCCTATAGACACTGCCTGTCATTCCTGCAGATGACTAAGAGCCAGTGTCACTGAAGACTGCACATGTCTAGGGAACTGGTCACTCACATCTGCCAGCTACTACAGGATTTAGCTACATAGGGACATGCAAGGTATCCACTGTCAGTGACTATGAAAGTGACTGCGGTGCTCAACTTTTAAGCCAGTGCCTCCTTTCAGGGCTCCACAGGTGACTCTGTGGATATCACAAGCCTCCACCCACAAATGCATCCATGAATTCATGGATGCCATCTTTGCAAGGTCATACAACTTTGTGCATTTCGCCCAGGATCAGGACAGCCAGGATGTAAGAGCGATTGGATTCGTCCAGATCTTGGATTTCCCACAGGTTCAGCATGCGATCGACTGCACTCACGGGATGCTCAGAACTTCATCACAACACACGGTGACTGCATCAACCACAAGGGGTCCATTTCCTGAATGTGCAGCTGGTGTGCGACCACCAGAAACACATCCCGCAGAGTGCGCAGGGTTTCTAGGAGGGGTGCACAACTCCTAAATCCTCCGTCGGTCACAAATCCCTGAAGCTTTCCAGGGTGCACAGAGGCTGCAGTGTTGGCTCCTCGGGGACAAGGGCTACCCACAGAGGCCGTGGCTGATGACACCCGTGCGGGGGCCTCAGACTGCAGCAGAGCCACGGTATAATCGGGATGCTGAAGATGAAGTTCCGGGGCTGGACCGGTCTGGTGGAGGCCTGCAATACAGTCCTCAGAGGGTGTCACGCATCGTTGTTATCTACTGCGCCCTTTAAAACCTGGCGTTGCAACAGGGAGACGAGCTGGCTGAGGAGGAGAAGGGGGAGCTGCACGTCTCCTCCAATGAGGAGGACTCCGACGTGGATGAGGGTGAGGAGGTCCTCAGAGGCAACAGTGATGGGGATAAGGCCCTCGCACTGGTCAGGTGAGGCAGGCATGCTCAGGAGGCCTTCATAGCTGCTAGATTTGTGGAGGATGATGACGACATGCAGTGAAGTGACCCCATAGATCCTCACATTGCATGTGCGAACATTTGACTCCAGTTTGTCTTATGGCAGCATGGAGCACAGTGGAGATCCTAATAGTCACTCGATTGCAGGAGGATAATGACAACATGCAGTGAGGCCACTCCATAGGTCTTCACAAACCCTCTGAGAATATCTGACTCCTGTCTGGCCGAGGGCAGCTCACTTGTGCTCTGTGATCTGGGTCATCTCATAGAGATGCAGCCATGAAACTTTAGAAGCATCTGATCCTTTGTCCGCCTTCAGCACCCAAGCCCTTCAGGAGCACGGCATCACTGGTCACAGATGCTGAAGAGATGGGGGCCAATCACTCCTTAAAGGTGCTGAGAGCTACACAGAGAGAATGAGGGAATTCTGTGGCGCCTGCCTATGATATTCTGGCAGCAATGATCAGCACTGCCAAGGTGTGGGCATCAGTAATATTTCCAGGGTGGGTGAGGCCGAACCATCACTGTGGTCTGAAGGCTGCACAGACACAGGGAGGAGGCCCCGCACTGAGACACCTGCCTTTATCTTGTGCAGAAAGATTTCATATCTGAGTGACAAGAGCCAGCCTGCTGACTGCAATGTCTTGTGTTGACCTTGGCAGGCATCCTCTGGAGAGCAAAGAGCTGGAAGGTCCCAGCCTGTTTTCGGGGTCCTGATGTGTGGTAGTGGCAACGTCCTTGGCCTGTAGAGCTGGAGCTGCTGAAGTCACAGGAAGAGGGGATTTGGATGGGCTGGACACCCTCAGAGTCAACTAGGTGGATGGCCCTGGGTTGTGCACCTGCTGATCCTCCTCCCAATGGATGCCCAAGGGCCCCAGGCTGATTCCTTGAGGAGAAGGGGTAGCTGGAGTGAGATCGGGCTGCCTTGTACCCCTCTCACATACACACTGTTGGAGGCCAACTATGACCCCAACGAAGGAGTTGAGCCTGTGCAGCAGTGCAGGAGTGACGTCCTGGACCAAGGTCTCCATTGCGGCCGCCATCCGACCAGTGTTGACCTCGGTGAGTTGACATGCAGGCGCTATCACCTCAGCCTGAAGGCAGATGGACTCCTCAGTCATGCCTTACAATCTGAGGAGTGCAGCTAATGCACCCTAACTTGCCTTTGCAGGTCCAACAACTGTGACATGACCAAGTGTGTCCTCCAAGTGCTGGACACTTAGGAAGTCCCTGCACCACCTGCTGTGGATGAGATGGTGAGATGTGCTCACAGATTGTGATCCTGAGGCTATTCTAAAGCTAGGTCCCACCGAGGTGTGTGTCTCTGCGGTGGTGGAGGGTGTGGGTGAGCCCTGTGATGGGACTTAAAGGGTGCCTTCAGATTCCTCTTCTGCAATGTATTCAGGGCTTGGCTGGAGGCCCTGGGTCATGGCCTCTCTTGGCCGTTTCTCAGATGTGCCTGTAGAAGCAGGGGGAGATAATTAGTGCATGGCAGTGGCCTGTGAAACACGACACATTACTCACAGGTTGTCTGATGGATGTTGCACTGCTGAGATAGAGCACCTCCAGCCTCAGCATTAGCACAGGATCGGTCCAGGTTGTCACCAGCTGGCTGGATGGCTCTGTTTTCAAAGTCTGTGAGGACCTTGATGTTAAGCATTTCTCCACCGATCTGCAACCTCTCCCTGTTGTTGTGTGCCAGCTTGTCCTGCTTGAATAGAGATGGAGAGAGTATAAGCAGGATGCCTGACAGGCCAGATGATAAGTATGCCTGGCCTGTGTGGGTGGTGAGTGGTCCCATGGACTGGATGAGGACAATGAAAGTGTGTGTGAGAGAGTGAATTGTGGTGTCTCTTGAACTGGCAGGGAGTGAGGGCCCTGTGGGTGTGTGATGGGTTTGTGAGTGTGTCAGTTGAGAGAGATGAGAAGAGTGACTTAACCTGACGGAACAAAGGAGATCATTTATCCTTTTGCAGCACTGGGTGGCTGTCCTATTTTGAAGAGCATTGGTGCTGACCACTGTTGCTACCCCCTCCCAAGCTTGATTGATGTTGCTGCTGCCCATCCTGAGGCCAGAGTGGGGGTATAGGACATCCCAGCGGGACTCCACTGTGAACAAAAGGCATTCCAGAAACACATCACTGAAGCAAGGGGGCTGCATGCTTTTTTGCCTTTCAGGACAATGTCTTCTCTGCAGCGGTGTGGACAGGAAGCACTGAGATGTGTCCTTGCAGCTAGCCTGGCATGAAGAAGCAGCAAGTTTATGTGTTTCCCAGGAGTGCATCAATAATGTGGCAGGTTTGGGATGATACAGAATAAAAACCTGCTGTCACACCTGCTACTGCACTTAGTGCAAATTTGGGATGATTCTGCCCTTAGTCTCATTTATGAACAATTCCGTGCTACGACTCTACTGAACTCTTAGGTTCTGAAAAACTTTTATTAGTTATGATGGGTTCAAATTGTGATATGCTGGTTGGGCGGATAACATGCAACCAAACGTGCAACTATTTCATACAGAAACACAATTTGGGTTCATACAAACATCAATAATCTGAATTTTGCGTAACATCCAGAAAATCGCTGATGCCACTGATATTCTTATCAGTTTTTAAAATCTGTGGCTTGATTTTTTTTCTGCTGTTCCCATCATTTTCCTCTTGGCTGCAACAAATGTTATTAGGTCATTAAATGTCACCACGCCATGCACCGTTTCTCTCTTTCCACATTCACCACTGTCGACATCTAAAACACAAAGAGAAAAAATAAATGTTGTTTAGGTCACAAAAACAAAAATACCTGGAAAAACTCAGCAGGCCTGACAGCATCTGCGGAGAGGAATACAGTTAACGTTTCAAGTCCATATGACTCTTCATCAGAACCAAGGAAATAGAGAAATGAGATGAAATATAAGCTAGTAGAGGAGTGTGGGACAAGTAGAGCAGGATAGGGGAACCAGTGACAGGTAGAGGCAAAGAGGAGATTGCCAAAAATGTCATTGACAAAAGGAGAAAGGGGTGTTGACGGTGGTGATATTATCTAAGTAATGTGCCAATGGGGACATTAAGAGTAGCAAGCAGGACAAGCTAGTGGCAGATGGCCCTAGTGGGGGTGGGGTGGAGGGAAGGGATCGACTCGGGCTAAAAGGTGGAGATAAAACAATAAATCAAAATAAATTTTAAAATAGGTGGGAAAAGAAAAATATATATTTTTTTAAGTTATAAATTATTGGAAAAAGGGGGATGGGAAAGGGGGTGGGGATGGAGGAGAGAGGTTATGATCTAAAATTGTTGAACTTAATATTCAGTCCAGAAGGCTGTAAAGTGCCTAGTCGGAAGATGAGGTGCTGTTCCTCCAGTTTGCGTTGAGCTTCACTGGAACATTGCAGCAGGCCAAGGACGGACATGTGGGCATGAGTTGAGAGAACAATTTCAGAGGTCAAACCACATTACTGCGGGATTAGACCAGGTCAGGTAAGGGACAGCAGAGTTCCTTCCCTAAAGGATATTCATAAACCAGATGGATTTTTACAACAATTGATCCTTTTTAATGATCACCATTACTGGGACTAATTTTCAATTCCAAATTTATTCACTGAATTTAAATTCCACCAATTGCTGTGGTGAGATTTGAACTCATATTCCCAGAACATTAGCCTGGGCCTCTGGATTACTGCTCTAGTGACATTATCAATATGCCATTGTCTTCCCAAATATTTATCAAACAGAACAAAATGATACTGTAGCATAAATGAAAGCCAGTTATAGGTTAGTAAATTACAACTGATGCTGAATTAATGGAAAGGTCAAAAGAAGCCTTATTCGGGAATTCATTTCCCCCTATATTCATACTTCAACGTTTGCTCAATATTTGACTATAGTTCAGCTATTGAGAGTTTGAGAATCATAAAGAAGCCACTAAGGGAAATGGGTCACACAGCGGTTTTGAGTGTCTGTCACCTCTAGGATCAAGATTTAAGTCCATTCTCCTTCTCTCCCAGCTAGGTTCTAAAGAAAAATGGGTGACCTTAGCAAGTGACTAATTGGGATGGTGAATTCACAGCGCAATATTGCCTATAAACCCATATTAATCAATACTAAGTTAGCAGTCTCACTCAATCATAAACTTGGAGTTATGAGGAACAGGGATGGAAATAAGCATTGCTATTCTGAAAATGGAATTATATAGCTAATTAGTCCTGTATAGGAACCAGGAGTAAAAATTGTGAAGAATTAGTTCCATTTTGTCAATTTTGTTTAGGTATTAAAAAAAATTAAAGAGCCATGCAAAAGGTAGGCATGTAAATAACTGAGTGATTTGAAATGTGAGCCACCATGATCTGAAAGATCCTAGGTTCAATCTATAGTCTATGCTATGTTGGACGTGGCTCAATTTGAAGAGAGTGCCCTCTTCACTGCCTGAGTAATAATCTGGTGGGTAAATTCACTGTCCTTTATAGCCTGCGTTTATAACCAGCTGAATAAAATCAGCCAAGACTTACAGTGTATTTGTTCATGAACGATTAAGACAAAGTGATTCAGCGCCAAAGCCTGAGATACTTTTCCAAGTGTGCCATTTAAATTCACCTATCGGAGAAAATAAATAGTTAAACAGAGGTAGTGTATTGAATATTCATTACACATTTAAAGTTGTGACAAGTCACAATATTGTCAGCTACCTTCATTAAAAAATTAAAATGAGGAAGATTTTTTCTTGTAAGTACGACTCTTCTGCAGACAATACACTTCACTGATGAAACTGTTAAATTAACCCATTGAGTAATAATTATATTGATAGTGAATACCCATCAAAGATATTCTTCTGTCCAAGTATGTAAGTATAAGTCAATGTGCATTGATTAGCTGATTGAGTTGTATAGATGGTAAGGAGAAGGGAAAAATGAGAGGAAAGATAGAATAGATAGAATACATTATAGCAACTCAGTGAAAATATACTTATCTGAAAAAGCAAACGTTATGTTTTGAGTTGGAAGAAAAATAAAACACAAAATAAAAGTGGTCAAAGCATTCTCTCAGCAATAAATTGTTTGGTCATTGGGACAGACTTTTTGAAACATTTTCAACTCAGTAATCGTCTTCCTGTAGCACGCTCTAAAACTACAACTATAAAGGCATTTGAATATCAGGAGTGATTTTGTTACTGCAACATGAGCCTTAGAGTGCCAGCCTTCTCTGAGGGTTAGCCCTCTCATGGGTTACAGTGTTACAGTTGCAGGAGTACATCTCAAGGTAGGAAAGAGATGCAATAAAATAGTTTTAAATATTACCGACTAATATGAAGAATGCAGTAGCATAATTTTCCCAAAACACTGTTGCTCCCCCTGGTGTTCAAATAGGAGAAATTATTTTAAAACACAAATAATGGTGTATGGTCACAGTGCTGCACTGGCACCTCAAGTGCCTATGAGGTTTCACCTATGCAATCCCTTAATGACCAATCTAGTGCAGCCACTTGATATTAGAGAAAACAATTAGTTATGTTTGGGCTGTCAGTGATTTTTGTGTAAACATATTGTAACATGGCAAATAACCATCCTGATATTGATGCAATATCATTAACTGTTTAAAGTACTGTTGCAAAAATCTAGTTTATAAATCATGTATTAGAATGTAGCTTTTAGTTATAGGAAGGATGAATGGAGACATCTGATTGGGAAACTAGTAAAAACAAATCTGATGTAAATGCAAATCAAACAAGCCTGGGTTTAGTACGCTTAAAAGGTAGTCTATATTTATCTTACAAGGTTAGAGCTGATAGTGAAAAAATGTTTAAAAATTGGTCACCCATCTCTGGATCTCTTAATGGAACAAGAGAATCTGGAGAAAGGGCAATTACATCCATTAGTAATACAAATTATTCATATGGGTTACAGAATCAGAATGTTTTGTTAAAGGTAAAATAATTTGTTTACATTTCTGTTTGAGACCACCCCAAAGTATGCCATGTATTCATAGGGATGGGGTGTGGGGAAAGTATGTTCTTTTGTTCAAGTTGTCTGTGTGTTTGCTCAGAAAGCAGGCAGTTGCAGTTTTAGTTTTGGTGTAGACTGCAACTCACTGAGTTGGAAGAGCCAAAGGAAATAAATGTTAGTCAGGCCTGCACCTTAAGCAGAGAAAATACTAACTTCATCATTCATTGTGTGGAATGCTGGTGAGACTCGTGCTCAGCTTGGAACTCATGTGGAGAAAATAAGATGGAAGATTTGCCTAGCTTGAAGCTAGAAAAGAAATCAACAGTGGTCCTCACAGAGTCTGGTAGCACAAGGCAGTTTTCAGTTAGCTTTGAAGTAATCAGCTTGGTCAGTCAACTTGGAACAGACAGAGATAAAACATCTGCTAGGACCTGGGAATCAGCTGTTGGACCAGCAACTGTGCAGATGTTATAGGAGCAAAAAGGGCCATTAGGTACCAGGGGTGTTCCTAATGTTTAAATCACCAACCAAGGAGTTGAGAAATCCACTATCAAGAGGTTCTGAAGAGAATTTGGAGGAATCCTTAGCCAAAAGCAAATGGAAGGATCGCCATGAAATTTCACACCTTGGGAAATAGCTGGAACACTGAAGAGAAATGAAAGTGACTTCCAGAGAAGCTGTGGCAAACTTTTGAGTTGGTCCCTACAGAAGTGAATGAACCTTCAAGATTCTTCTAATGTATAAGGAAATTTTTGGTGGGGAAGTAAAAAGTAGAACTGAGTTCATAGCATAAGTAATTATAAAATGTTAGATTAATAGTGATTGCTTTGTTTAATCCTTAAATTCAATAACATTTGTTTTTATTTAAAAATGTGAAATCTTCTGGCAGAGCTCTGTCAGTTAATTATGGGGTGTCTGGATTTCTCTTTAAATGTTAATAGTTCCTGACAGGATCATAACAATATCCTAATGTACAAAGAGAAACTAGAGTGTCTCAGGTAAAAGGTTAGACTCTCTTAAGTTGTCATTCAAGCAATACCTTTTCATTGAAGGCTTTAAATTGAGGAACAAATTTCACAATTATGTCAAGTTTTAAATCCTAATTTCATTTTCTAACCATGCCAAGTGTTAGGTAAATCAGCATTAAGACTGTAGCTAATAATTATTTCAGAAGGTACACTGATTTCCTAAAAATACTGTCAGGTTAAGTCAATACAGTTGCAATCTCACAAACTGCGTACCTGACTTAAAAAGAGAATCCCCTACCTTTTTGAACTGTTGGTAAATGATTTTAGACACTGGATCAGTGAGCTGTAGTTTCCCTTCTTTAATTGATGACATAACATTTCCTAGAGTGATTAAACCCAGAATCATGCTGCAGACAAATTATAAAAAACAATAATTACCCAATTGCACGACTGTCAAAATATCAATAATGGTATTAAGCTGTCTGCAACAGCTTGTATATTTCAGAAATAATTTTGTTATATAAAGTCACTCTGTGGAACTACTGAGAATATTAAAGCTGACTTCCAATTGGCTCTCATTATGCTCTGTGGTTAGAATTAGAACACTGCAAATGGCAACACTATTAGGTGTACCTGCTATGTTCAGAATCAACCAGTATACCATTTCATATCAGTGGTATAACGGACATCTTGGATGAATCATATGAGCATTGCTCTATGTCTTTGCAAAGTTAAAAACCAACATCAAACTCAATTGCTCATATTTAGAATATGTGCTGAAGACTTTAATTTTGTCTTCAGTCCTGCAAGCTATGTGATAAGAAAGCCTTGCTCAGACTGGGGAGATGACATTCAACAGTCTGTAGTTGTAATTAGCTCGGATTGATTGAAGATAGTAGACAAAATCATCAAGTCATGTTAACAATTGCTCAGAAGTGCAGAGTTTTTTCCCACACATAATTTTCACCATGGAATATCTGTTAATATATTTAAAACAGTATATGTAATAAGTAAAGGCATTGCAGTCCATATATCATTGTCAATTAGAGATACTAAACAATCTTAAATAGAAAGGGAGAAAGGAAGCCAGTGAGTGACATGGAACCTGACATTCACAAATGGTTGTAAATCCCAGCATGAGTTTACTACCTGATAAAAGATCAAACAGGGGCAGGCTAAATTTGCAAATAAACATTGAAGAACAGCAAAATCAACTTACGTTTGTGTCTGAACCTAGTGAAACATCCTGATGCCAGATTTTCCTTTTCACTCAAGTCACTGGGGGCCTCCAACCCATGGCCACCCATTTTGTTCATTGTAGAAATAGTTAAAATGAGCCCCACGCAGCAGACTAACTGTAAATACTGCCAAAGATCTGCTATTATGTTTAAATCATGTGGGTATTTTATGTAATTTGAATATAATTAACCAACTCTGTTATGTAAATACCTTCAACAAAGTTTTTTTTTAAAAGAAAGAAAAAATATTTAATATTTTGAAGTGAAGTATCATTGCAACTTCAACAGTTTCTGTTTGGAATTTGATTTTTCTATGAATTTACTTCTGACCCAACACTAAATGCTGTTCTAGGTTAGTGACCAGTCTGAACAGATTGAAAAGCATCTCAAATGACTTAGTAAGCACTCTGCATGCTCCCAATCACCTTTCTTATTGACGGATTCCATTTCATAAAAGATTAAAAAATTCTTGTCATACACAAGACATGATGGTGTAAATAGTTGCAGATAATATTAGGGAATGAATGACAGATTTTTTTCCCATTTACTTGTGAATTCCATATCCACATTGAATATCCTTTACCTATATATCTTATGTAATTAATTGTTCCACAGTATAAAATTCCCAGTTTCACCATAAATTAATACTTGGGACAGTACCTACCCACTGGAGTCAACAACCACTGCATTGTCCATGCAATTCGCTTTGAGAATCTGGATGATGTCCTGGCAGGTGATTGTTGGAAGGACAGTCAGAGCTGAGGGAAGCTTCACCTGATTGATCGGTACATTCCACCAGCTACAAAACCCAGAATAAACCACAAATCAATTCAATTAACAAAAGAGTTGAGATGACGTACTGCAACACTCCCTGCCACTTCAATTATCATTCTGGGAATCTCTTGACTTCTTCTTGGCAGTCATAAATATGAAGCTTTTAGTTGGGTCATATGACTTTCCTCAATTTTATAAGACTAAAATGCCCACATTTCAAATGTTTAGCACCCATTGTTACTCCTTTTTTCTGATACACTGGCCACAACACTGGAACACATACACTTGGAAGCCTGAGTTGCAGCATAACTGGTAAAGCTACGGATATTTTATTCAGTTTGACTATTGAAATAATTGCTGGAAACAAGAGACATGTCGAAGCTTTTCACCTTGTACTCATCAGGACACTTTGCAAGATTAGCAATACTGACTCATACACTGTAAATTATTGTTTTCCCCTTATATTGGTATTCTTGTGAAGTGTCCTGATGAGTGCAAGATGCAAAGCTTCAACTTGTCTCTTTTTTTATTAGTATTCAGGTTCTGTACTACCAAACAACTATTAAAATAATTTATCTATAATTTTACGGTGGAGTTGTAGTTTTTTGAGAAATGTACTTGTGCCTGTGTGTGAAAATCTCTTTGAAATCATTACCTGATAAATGAGACAGATACTTTTTTGGTTATTAATACATCAGCGCATTGGAGGACCAATCAGCTAACTTTGATCTGTACCTTTCTTGGTCACAATCTGCGTGCAGAAATCCTTTCTCTTCCATCCAATTCTCACTAAGAAGTTTTGACCTATGTCAGTGCAGGTTAAAGAACAAATGGACAGAAATATTCAGTTAATTTCAGAAATTCAAACATAAAGAAAGCTCAATGCTGGATGATTTTTTTCAATTGCTGTTATTGGTGCACAGGGTATAATGGTATCAAAAAGCTTCCTAAATTTCAATAATTTTTTCTAAGCTTCTAATTGAAATATTTTTATCAGCCCTGATAAACTTTCCTGCATTCATAATGCCACCAAACAAGTTGAGTATCAACTTGCAAATCCATCCAACACAGGCCAATGGCAGGGCATAAGAGTGGGAAAGATTCCTGGACAACGATGTGATGGAATGAAAGTTGGAGCATCTACCATCACAATTCAAAGCTCCAGACTACAACATGCATGTAAAAAGTGCACGTTGCCACAGCAATTTGGACTCCCTGAGTGATCTGTAACACACCACCACCAAAGTCTTTTCATTATACACCTTTGGTTTCATTAATGTTATTTCTTATTAAGTTGAAATTAAAGTTGGCAATTCAGATTGGATGTATCAGATGCCTTTATGTGACTTCCCACAAGTGATGGGAATGGGAAAATTTGGGAGAAAGTCACTGGTAAAATCCGCAACATATAGAACTGGGTCTTGGAGGATCTGATTCAACTGGTGAACATATAGCAGGATAAGTTCACCTCCATTGGACAATCATGCAGGCTTGGCCTGCTGCGAAGAAAGATGGTGGGTAAACAGAGCATTGACAAGAACTCAAGAATTTCCACCCCTTCACTATGGGTCAGCGATTGTTACAGGACGCTAGTTCAATCTGTAGCTTACTGATGCAAAATCATGGATTGTATAGAAAAGTGCTATACACTTTCAGGAATGCAAAGGGACCAGCAATGCCTTGAATGCAATGGATGGATTATTAGAAAATCTACTGGTATCCTTTTATCGGTGTCTAGGAGATTAATCTTTAATTCCTGGTGACTCCAGGGCATTCCAGGACTATTAGTTACCCAAGCTGAAATTAACCTCAGTGGAGTGGTGATAATTCTGCGCTCATGCCTCCCTAGACATTGGACAATGTAAATACAATCAGGCCCCTTGAACAACTGTTGGTCAGGCAACCCTCTACAGAGAGTGGTGAAAAAATGTATGGGTTCCTGCTGTTTCATTCCTGGGACAGAGTAGCTCATGGTGGGAGCAAATAACAAAGATTGGGTGCAGAGGAGTAATTTAAATCTGGCAGAATATGTATCGGTCCATCTTTTGCACTCAACTTGTGTTCCTCAATACTGGGAACTCAAAAGTGTGAACGTTATCCTGATAGGATGAATAATTTTAAAGAAACATTCATTTTTCATGGGATACGTGCATTCTGTTCGGTTTCTTTGCTCACCAGTTAGAATAGGAAAAGGAACAACTTTAAATTCCACCAAAGTCCTATCCTAAAATCAACAGACGTTCAGAGATGTATGGAACAGAAACCAAGGCCTTTACGTAAAGGGCAGGTACATTATGAGTGTTCCTGTGTTAGGTATAAAAGTATGATGGGTTAATCATTCCAGTGCTGCTTTCTGACTTACATGTAATTTCGGATGGAGTCTGAGAGGATCACAACACAGCGCTGTCCTTCTTTCAGATCTTTTGCCACTCTCACAGCTCCACACATGGCACTACCAGAACTCCCACCTATACAGCAGGAATGGTGGAAACAAAAGGTCACTCTCAGGCTCACGTTCATCATACATTGGACTGGATTTTGCAGCAATGCTCACTGCTGACCTCAAAGAAAACTACCCACAAAAATGTGGCATGGATTTCCCTTTTCCTGGTGTTAATTTGAATCTGTCACCAAAGAACAGGATTTCTACATGTTCAACAACAGTGATCTCATCAAGCTGGGCAAGCAGCCAATCACATTGTAGTATTTCTATAGGCTATTGAGTTGGATGATCATCCATGATTATAATGAATGGCGGAGCAAGCTCAAAGGGCCGAATGGCCTATTCTTGCTCGTATTTTCTATGTACGTTTCTATCTATTCTCACTGACAGCAAGTAAAATGAACTGATTATTCTTCATGTTATTACATTTTACAGGCAGTGGAATAAATGTTTGGGACATTTGCATGGGATTAAGGCAAAAGCTAAAATATTTTTAATACACTTTATTAATAAAGGGATTTTAGAAAATATGTTTTTTTTCACATACTAGAGAATTTTGACATACCACAAATAGAAATTCAGGGCTATTGAGGCTGTTCATTAGTTATCATGAACATAGTGCAGCATTCAAAACCCAATTACACCTCATGCAACAATATGTAACTTTTTCAAGGGTTTTTCAGCAAGGCTATTAGCGTAAAAGGGCAAGTTCCACCAGTTCAGTAGTTTTGAACTGATTGCAAACTGAGCGGATCTCAACAGTGTGAGATAGAATCAATGACAGCAACCTCTGGATTTCCCTGTTTAAGTGTGAACTCCAGAATTTGCTGTCAGTTTCAGAGGAGTAACGACGGTGAATGCTGACAGTTTTACCAACGTTTAAAAAATCTGGGCCAATGACTCCAATCAACACTAACAACATCTAAAAGTAAAAGTATTGGCACCAATTATTGGATTCAATCCAATACTGGGCAGTATTGAATCTTATACTGCAAATAGTTTTGTCAACAATCAAAATAATCCTCTGTATCATGTTATCTGAAAAATGATTCTAAAGGCTACATAGTTAATGACACTATGGTAAGAAATGTAACTGATCTGAGAACCATTGTTTTCTACCAGAATGTTGACTAGAAAGCAAACTATTTTCTTAAAAATTGCAAGGGCCTTTTCTGCGGCGTGGGTCAGTGCTGGGAAGTGCTTTCAAAAATGGAAGATCTTCAAAAAAATTTGTATATACCTCCAAATCTGACAGTGTATATGTGCAAAATGTAAAGCACCATCATTTAAAAAAACCCAGAAGAACTGACAGTCATCTCAAACCTAAATGACGTCAATTAATAGAGAATTGAAGGTGACATTGAACTTGATTTTTGCATCTCCCAGGAGTTAATTGGGGTAAAAATGGTATTATGTAACACAGATGCCATTAGAAGTCAGACAATCAGTTACAAACATATGAACGTACAAATTAGGGGCAGGAATAGGCCATTCAGCCCGTTGATCCTGCTCTGCCATTTAATAAGATCAGGCTGATCTGATTGTTCTCTCTGCTTTCTCAAGCCCTTTGACTCCCTTGTTAGACAAGAATCTATCTAACTCTGCCTTAAAAATGTTCACTGACCCAACCTCCTCTGCACTTTGAGGAAGAGAGCGCCACAAGCTAACAGCCGTGTGAGAGAAAATATTTCTCTGCATCTCCGTCTTAAATGGGAGACCTCTTATTTCTAAGCTTTTAAGGGGCTTCTAGATTGTGGTTTCATGACCTTCCCAACCCTATCCTGAAAATTAAACAACAAAGCCTAGTTTTACAAAAATCTTGTGTCATGATTTGAACAGTTGGTCATTTTTGCAAAATATTCAGCAGCTTAATATTCATAATGACTCTGAAAACTCTCAGGGCTGAATTTTGCCCTTGATGGGCGGCCGGACAGCCAATCGTTGCCACTGAAACGGGCCCCGCCGCCATTTTATGTGGGCGGGCCAATTAAGGCCCACCCAGCATGCCGCCTGATGGGAAGTGCCATGTGCTTCCTATACAGGCTGGAGGGGGGGGGGATTCCCCAACTGCGAGAGTGTGCTCTTTAACACATGCGTGTGAAAGAGCACACAGCTCGCTGAGGCTAAGTGCTGCCTCAGGGAGATCGCTGAAAGGTGGTGAAAGTTCAAAACTGGAAAAACTAGAAAAATAAAAAAATCATTAACATGTCCCCCTCATGTGAAAATGTCACACGAGATGGGACATATTAATGAAGTACCAAAACTTTATTAAACTTTTTTAAATCCGATATCAAACCTCATCCCACCACTGGCTGAGGCTTGTTAAAAAATCACTAACCCGCCTGCCCGTTGGGCCTGTGCGCCGAGCTGAAGTTCGCATGGGCCCCTCAAAATCGTCTACGATTGGTGACTTAATGACCTTAACAAGGCCTTTAATTAATGGCAGGCACATGTTGCGCTGCATAGCACCCGCCGACCTAAACATCGCGATGTCGGGACGCTCGCGCAACGTCAGCGTGGGACATTTTAAGAGCTAATGTGTGGGCTTTGCCACCCGCACGTCAGCCAGAAAATTCAGCCCTCAATTTCTCACAATTCTGTCAGACCGTAATATTATCAGCAATGGAAATTTGGCTCTGATGTTGAGGTGACTTAGGGAAGATGAGCAAACCTTCAGTTATCTCACTAAGGCCATTTTTGTTCTATTTCATAACTATATGAAGGAGTGACATACTGTTCAAAATCTTGAAGAGGACATTTATATCAATGTACAACAGTCATGGAGGTATCCTCTTTAGCCTAGTTAATCTTATAATCCAAATCGTATGACATTAAGGGAAAATTGTTTCAGGCTTTCTCCCAGCATGTGGATATCAATGAACACAATAGCAGGTAGTGCACTTGTGATTTTGCATATCCGCTGGTTACTCGCAAGATGTGTCCCAAATTTTAAATAAAATGTGTTCAGTTATAAATACAACAAGAATTTTGTTTTGGTGATCAGTTTAATTTGGAAATAACCAAGGTGAAAATTCAAAACCACTTCTCTTAAACTAAGTGTTCTATCATTTCTTTCATGAAAGCTGTAGGATAAGACTCACTCTTTGTATGGCAGCACTGAACTGCCCTCTTTTGCTAATGAGATTTAATGTGTAAAAAGGCAGGGTGGGGGGGCGGGAGGGGCATTATGAATTACTTTTTGAGGCCCTACCAATGGGTTCAATAAACCAGCTGATTCCATACAGCCAATGACTTCTTGGTCGGTGAGTTAACTAATGATAATTACTCCATGACTTCAATGCCCATCAAATGCTCCAAGGTAACTGCTACAACATATCAGGTGGATCAGATTGAAATATGAAGTCATGCAATGCAACACAAGTACTGAACCATGCTTTAAGGTCATGACTATCATTAAGGCTCAAGAATCGGGGGATAAAACAGCAAGAGTTCAGGAGGTAAAACAGCAAGAGTGCGGGAGATAAAACAGTGAGAGTTGGGAGATAAAACAGGAACCCCACCAGAATTTGAAAAGGCTGACGAAAGTGACGTCGGCGCAAAGCAGAGAGCTGATTGGTAGATAGTGGGTAAGTTGTTCTTCTCCACTTTAAAACTGCACTAAGGAAAGTTCTAGCTTTAAAAGAAAGAAGCTTAAATAATTTTCTACTTGGCTTAAACTTAAGGTAAGAGTACTTTAACTAAAGGTAAGGCACGGAAGCTCAGTCCCATGTGATGCACGGTCTGCAGAATTTGGGAAGTCTTAGACGCTCCTGGCAGTCTGGATGACCACATCTGCAGGAAGTGCCACCGGTTTGACCAGCTTGAGTGCCGGGTTTCGGAGCTTGAGGATCGGCTGGGGGCACAACATTGCATCCGCGAGGCCGAGAGTTATGCGGATAGCACATTTTTAGACATTGTCACCCCGCAGCTTAAGTAAGTGCAGTCGGAGGAGGAACGGGTAACCACCAGTCAGAAGAAGGGAGGTAGTCAGGAAAGCCCCAGGGTTCATCTCACTCTAGAACAGTTTTTCTGTGTTGGAAAATGGTGAGAGTGACGGCTCCTTTGGGGAGTGCAGCCAGAGCCCCGCTGCACAAGGTGGGAGGAGAAAGAGAGGAAGAGCTATAGTGGTAGGAGACTCAAAAGTAAGGGGTACAAACAGGTGCTTCTGCAGCTGCAGACGTGACTCCAGGATGGTATGTTGCCTCCCTGAGGCCAGGGTCAAGGATATCATTGTACTGCTGCAGGGCACTCTGAGTGGGGAGGGTGAACAGAGATCATGGTTCACATTGGTAACAACAACATAGGTAGAAAGAGGGATGAGGTCCCACAAAAGGAATTTAGGGAGCTAGATAGCAGATTGAAAAGCAGGACCTCAAAGGTTGTAATCTCTGGATTACTCCTGGTGCCACATGCTGGTTAGTATAGGAATAGATGGATAGAGCAGATGAATGGGTGGCTGAAGAGTTGGTGCAGGAGGGAGGGCTTTAGATTCCTGGATCACTGGATCCATTTCTGGGGAAAGTGGGACCTGTACAAGTCCGACGGGTTGCATCTGAATGGGACCAACATCCTTGCAGGGAGATTGCTAGTGCTGTTGGTGGGGGTTTAAACTAATTTGGCAGCAGGGTGGGATACAGAGTGGAGGTATAGTAGGGGGTTACGTACAGACAAGTATAGAAGGAAAACCAAGTCAGTTTGGAAGGCAGAGCATATAGAGTCAAGTTAAGGCACAAGGGAGCATAGCAATGTTGGGTGGCATTTGTTTTAATGCAAGGAGTCTTGTGAGTAAGGCAGATAAGTTGAGGGTGTTAATTAATACATGGGGATATGATATCATTGCTATCATGGAGACATGGTTGAGGGAGGGGCAGGACTATCAGCTCAATGTTCCAGGGTATAGAGTCTTCAGGTAAGACTGGGGGCATGGGTTGTAAAAGAGGGGGTGGTATCGCAATATTCATCAAGGAGTCAATTACTGCAATAAGGAGGGATAATATCTTAGAAGGTTCCTCAAATGAGGCTATTTGGGTAGAACTTAAAAACAAAAGGGGGCAATCACATTGCTGGGAGTGTACTATAGACCCCCAAACAGTCAGGGAGAGATAGAAGGGCTTTTTTGTAGGCAAATCTCAGAGAAATGTAAAAATAATAGGGTAATAAAAGTAGGGGATTTCAACTTCCCTAATATTAATTGGGATAGGCAAAGTATAAAAAGGCTTAGAGGGGGCAGAATTCTTAAATATATATTCAGGAGAGCTTTTTAAGCCAGCACGTAGAAAGAACTACAATAGAGGGGGCGGTACTGGATCTAGTTTTAGGGAACAAAACTGGGCAAGAGGTGGAAGTGTCAATGGGGGAGCATTTTGGTGATAGTGACCATAACTCAGTAAGATTTAAGGTAGTTATATAAAGAGGCAAAGATAGCCCGACAATAAAGGTTCTGAATTGGGGGAAGGGCCGATTTTAATATGATAAGACAGGATCTGGCCAAAGTAGACTGGGAGCAGCTACTTGTAGAAAAATCTACAACACAGCAGTGGGAGTCATTCAGAAAGGAAATAGTGAGAGTGCAGGGTCCACATGTTCCCATAAAGGTGAAGGGTGGGACCAACAAGTCCAGAGAACCCTGGATTAAAGAATGTCCAGGATTGGATAAGGAGAAAAAAGGGAAGCTTATGGTAGATACCAAGAGCTCAAAACACGGAAGCCCTAGAGGAGTATAAAAAGTGCAGGGGGTTACTTAAAAAAATAAATTGGGAGAGCGAAGAGAGGGCATGAAAAAATACTGGCGAGTAAAATAAAGGAAAATCCAAAGGCATTTCATAAGTATATTAGGAGCAAGAGGATAACCAAGGAAAGAGTAGGGCCCATTAGGGACCAAAGTGGCAATCTGTGTGAGGAGCCAGAATACATAGGTGAGGTTTTAAATGAGTACTTTGCATTTGTATTCACTATAGAGAAGGATGATGTAGGTATAGAAATCAGAGAGGGGGAATGTGATATACTTGAACAAGTTAGCATTGAGAGGGAGGAGGTACTAGCAGTTTTAGTGGGCTTAAAAGTGGGTAAATTCCCCAGGCCCAGATGAGATGTATACCAGGCTGCTGTGGGAGACGAGGGAGGAGATTGCAGGGGCCCTGACATTAATTTTCAAATCCTCTCTGGCCACAGGAGAAGTGCCAGAGGACTGGAGGACAACGAATGTGGTACCATTATTCAAGCAGGTTGTTAGGGATAAACAAGGGAACTAGTGAGTCTAACGTCAGTGGTAAGGAAATTTTTGGAAAATATTCTGAGGGACGGAATTAATCTCCACTTGGAGAAGCAAGGGTAGTCAGCATGGCTGTGTCAGGGGGAGATCATGTCTAACAAATTTGATTTAATTTTTGAGGTGGCGAATAGATGTGTAGATGAGGATAGTGTAGTTGATGTAGTCTAAATGGGCTTCAGTAAGGCTTTTGACAAGGTCTCGCATGGGAGATTGGTCAAGAAGGTAAGAGCCCATGGGATCCAGTGCAATTTGGCAAATTAGATCCAAAGTTGACTTAGTGGCAAAAGGCAGAGGGTGATGTTTTTGTGTCTGGAAGCCAGTGTCCAGTGGCTTACCACAGGGTTCAGTGCTGGATCCCTTGCTGTTTGTAGTGTACATTAATGATCTAGACATGAATATGGGAGGTATGATCAGTAAGTTCGCAGATGACATGAAAATTTGTGGTGTGGTAAATAGTGAGGAGGAAAGCCTTAACCTACAGGATGATACAGATGGGCTGATCAGGTGGGCAGAACAGTGACAAATGGAATTTAATCCTGAGGAGTGTGAGGTGATGCATTTTGGGAGGAGTAACAAGGCAAGGGAGTACACGATGAATGGTAGGGCCCTCAGAAGTACAGAGGATCAGAGAGACCTTGGTGTGCTTGTCCATAGATCCCTGAAGGCAGCAGCACAGGTAGATAAGGTGGTTAAGAAGGCATATGGGATACTTGCCTTTATTAGTCGAGACATTGAATACAAGAGCAGGGAAGTTATGATGGAGCTGTATAAAGCATTAGTTAGGGCACATTTGAAGTACTGTGCGCAGTTCTGGTTGCCACATTATAGGAAGGACGTGAATGCACTGGAGAGGGTGCAGAGCAGATGTTGCCTGGGCTGGAGCATTTCAGCTATGAAGAGAGACTGGATAAGCTGGGGTTGTTTTCCTTAGAGCTGAGAAGGCTGAGGGGGGACCTGACTGAAGTGTACAAAATTATGAAGGGCATAGGTATGGTAGATAGGAAGAAACTTTTCCCCTTAGTGGAAGGGTCAATAACCAGAGGGCATAGATTTAAGGTAAGGGCCAGGAGGTGTAGAGGGGATTTGAGGAAAAAAATTTTCACCCAGAGGGTGGGAGGTGTCTGGAACTCACTGCCTGAAAGGATGATAGAGGCGGGAACCCTCACAACAGTTAAGAAGTATTTAGACAAACATTTGAAATGCCATAGCATACAAGGCTACAGGCCAAGTGCAGGAAAATGGGATTAGATAAGATAGGGGATTGATGACCAGCGTGGACAAAATAGGCCGAAGGGCTTCTTTCTATGCTGTAAAACTCAATGACTCTATGACTCTAATCCTTTATGGCACATGTCAGGCAATTTTTCTGTACAAGGTCTGCTCTTAATGATTGTGTACAATATAATGCTGGTAATTATCAAGGAGCTACTCTAGTCAAAAATAACATACCGTGAGAAATTGATTACTCAACCTTCCAGTTGTGCCTAAGACCAACTTCAGAATATCTCTATTCGGCATATTAAAATCAAACAGCAAGAAGTCCCACAACTCAATATAACCCCCACCTGGGAAATGGGGCTGTTGGAAAGATGCATGCTGTGAATTTCATTTGGTATCAAAGCAGAAAAAAAAGTCATGTAAATACTATCTGAAACATGGTTTACCACATAGCAATCCTTCTTTTTTGATCAACATCCGAGCCATTGCAAAGCTTTCTGCATCATTAGTCTTCACCCATTTGTCAATCACCTTTTTGAGAAAGAACACCCTTGTTACTATTATGTGGGACAGTGTTGTTTTGAAGAATTAGGCTGAAGATAAAAATAACATTTTCTTAGCTGCTCAGTCTCATTAGTTCTTTAAGAAGTTGTCAGTTTGCTGCAAGGAGCATTTAATTCATTGTATCTTAAGGTACATGCTATTATTGGGCAAGGAAGCACTGCATGCATTTTATTGGAAAGAGTTTGGTAACAACACACTTCTGCATTTTGCGATGGTTCATGTCTGCCTATCCCACATCAATCAGTTGTGATATGAATCAGCTGTTCCTACAGAAAAAAAGAGCATCCGAGAAAGAACCATCGTCCTGTCATCCCCATGCACTTTGTCCAAAGCAGAAACAAAGGTTTTGGAACAAGCTGCCAACCAGCCTCTTAATAGGCCATAGTTCATTTTTCAAGAGACTTTGATGGAGAATAAGGCATGGTCTGTTGGAAGCAGCAGGCTCACTTAGCTGAGTAACCTCTTCTTATTCATTTACATTGCACTCTTCCAAATTCTATACAGCTTTTGCACTCTTCCAAATTCTTTACAGCTTGAACCTCAAATGAGTGACACTTGCTGCCTTTTGAAAGAACCTATGCCATAAATAATCTCTAAAATATAATGCAAAGCAGAAACAAAAGTTGTCCTTCTCTAGCTCATCATTACTGAAAACAATTTTGGATTTATTTGCAAATGGAAAGCATTTATAATGAAATTAGCCTTAAATGTTGACATTTTTAACCAAGGCTCAAGCTGAACCAACCCTAAATATCATATTGTCCTCATTTTATAATAAATTGTCAGTAATGAGACCTTTAAATAATTATGACCATTATCTGTGGTGCTAGGACATACTTCTCTGTCCAGTACTGTGGGTATAAATGTATGGCCAATTCCTTCCACTTCATATGAAGTCTTGCCTACAAGATTCAGTTCTTCTGGTTCAGCCATGGTTGAACCTTCAGGATCAACAGCAATGATCTAACAAGAATAAAGAAAAACAATTACATTTTACAGACTTGACTAAGATTTTAAATTTTAATGGAAATTGTAGCAGAGTTCTGGTTAGGTAAAATGGCCAGTTTCTTCAGTTCTGACCTTAAAATTAGGTTCGTGAGCTCTCAATCCAATGTTGCAGCAATGCACTGCTGAGATTTCAGAGATGTATGTGCTTTAAGTGCTGTTTGGTAGCACAGATCCCTGTCATTGCAAGTGTGACAAGTAATATGAGACAGCAATAGACAAATTTTATCGGCAGGAGTTTGGTAACAACACACTTCAAAATTTTGTTATGGCATAGAGAGCCAAAGTATAACACCAATGCAGTATTGGCAGGTTCACTCAGGGGACCAAAGAATGGATATTGTGGGAAATGGAAAATGTTATCCTGGTATTGTCAGGGTTAGGGTTGAGACATGCAAGATTGAGTATCATCCAACTCTGCTGCATAGACCTGGGACTGATTTATGGTGTTTCAAGTGTGTTTCATTTTCCTGGCTGAATATTCTTCCTTCTAATGAGTGTAAAATCCAAGGCACCAAAACCCCCAAAATTGAAGATGAGCTATCTTGGATTCATTCATGCATAACCAGATAGATTTCTGTAGTACCTCGATAAACCCAAATTAATTACTCTAACATTAGTAATAACAATTATTTGACAGGCAGACCTGACATATTATTACAGGGGAGGTAGTGGTGTGGTGGTATTGTCACTGGACTAATAATCCATAGACCCAGGGTTCGAATCATGGAATTTGAATTCAATCTGTTGCATGATGTTGCATGTGTTGCATGCCATTGTAATTTAAAGGTGTTCGTCAGAACATGGGTTAAAGTGGAACTGGAGAATAGCACCACCTATGGTATAATGCATAGAGCCACATGGTAATAGACTGAGGGAACAGTTGAGAGAGAATTCTCTGAAACCAGCCTGCATGGAGATAACAGCCACAAGCATGACCATACTTTGGATCTGTAAATAGTTAAAGGTTAACTAACAGTTCATGATTAAATGTATAAATCTCAATATCTCATCATTGAGACATACATATTACAACACAATCAATAAAAATCTGGAGTTAAAAGTCTAATGATGACCATGAAACCATTGTCAATTATTGTAAAAACCCATCTAGTTCACTAATCCCCTTTGGGGAAGGAAATCTGTTGTCCTTTACCTAGCTTGGCCTACTTATGACTCCAGGCTCACAGCAATGTGGTTGTCTCATAAATGCCCTCTGAAATGGTTAGCAAGCTGCTCAGTTGTATCAAACGGCGAGAAAGTCAATAAGGAATGAAACGGGATGGACCATGTGGCATCGACATAGTTACTGGAAACAACAGCAAACTTAGCCCTGTCGACCCTGCAAAGCCCTTCTGACTAACTGCTTGTACAAAATTAGGACAGCTCTCTCTCACACACAGACTAGTCAAGCAAAAGCCAGATATAATCATACTCATGCAATCATACCTTACAGATAATGTCCCAGGCACCACCATCACCATCTGATGAAGAGTCAAACGGACTCAAAACATTAACTATATTCCTCTGCGCAGATGCTGTCAGATCTGCTGAGCTTTTCCAGCTATTTTTGGTTTTGTACCACCATCACCATCACTGGGTATGTCTCACCAGCATGACAAACCAGCAAATGTGGCGGCACAGTAGTATTCAGCCTGCAGGAAGTTGCCCTGGAAGTCCTCAACATTAACTCTGGATGCCATGAAGTCTCATGGCATCAGGTCAAACTTGGGCAAGGAAACCTCCTGTTGGTTACCACTTACTGTCCCCCCTCAGCTCATGAATCGGTACTCCTCTATGTCAATTACCACTTGAAGGAAGCATTGAGGCTGGCAAGGGCACAGAACTCTGGCTGGGGGATTTCAATGTCTATCACCAAGGGTGGCTCGGTAGCACCACTACTGAACTGAGCTGGCCAAGTCCTAAAGGATATAGCTGCGAAACTGGGTCTGCGGAAGGTGGTGAGGGAACCAACAAGAGAGAAAAACATACTTGACCTCATCCTCACCAACCTACCTGCCACAGATGCATCTGCCAATGACAATATCAGTAAGAGTGACCACCGCACAGTCCTTGTGGAGACGGAGTCCTGTCTTCACATTGAGGATGCCCTCCATCCTGTTGTGTGGCACTACCACTGTGCTAAATGGAATAGATTTAGAACAGATCTCGCAACTCAAGACTGGGCAACGTGAGGCGCTATGGACCATCAACAGCAGCAGAATTGCACTAAACCACAATCTGTAATCTCATAGTCTGGCATATCCCCCACTCTACCATTACCCCCAAGCCAGAGAATCAATGCTGGTTCAATGAAGGGTGCAGCAGGGCATGCCAGGAGCAACACCTAAAAATGAGGTGTGAACCTGGTGAAGCTACAAGACAGGACTACTTGAGTGCCAAACAGCATAAGCAGCAAGTGATAGACAGGGCTGAGTGATTCCACAACCAACAGATTAGATCTAAGCTCTGCAGTCCTGCCACATCCAAACATGAATGGTGGTGGACAATTAAACAATTCACTGGAGGAAGACATTCCACATCATCAATGATGAAGGAGCCCAACACATCAGTGCAAAAGATAAGGCTGAAGCATTTGCAACAATCTTCAGCCAGAAATGATCCACCTTGACCTCCTCTGGAGGTCCCCAGCATCACAATGTTAGTCTTCAGCCAATTGGATTCACTCCACATGATGTCAAGAAACAGCTGAAGGCAATGGACACTGAAAAGGCTATGGGCCCTGACACTATTCCAGCAATAGTGCTGAAAACTTGTGCTCCAGAACTTACTGCACCAAAGCCAAGCTGTTCCGGTACAGCTACAATATTGGCATCTATTTGGCAATGTGGAAAATTGCCCAGGTATGTTCTGTACACAAAAAGAACGAAAAATCCAACCAGGCCATTTACTGCCCCATTAGCCTACTCTTGATCATCAGTAAAATGATGGAAGGGGTCATCAGTTGTGCTATTAAATGGCACTTTCTTAACAATAATCTGCTCACTGGCTCTCAGTTTGGGTTCCGCCATGGTCACTTAGCTCCTGACCTAATTACAGCTTTGGTTCAAACATGGAAACAAGAGCTGAACTCCAGAGGTGAGGTGAGACTGACTGCCCTTGACATCAAGGCCACATTTGACTGAGTGTGGCATCAAGGAGTCCTAGCAAAACAGGAGTCAGTGGGAATCAGGGGGAACACTCTCCGTTGGTTGGAGTCATATCTAGTGCAAAGGAAGATGGCTATGGATGTTGTAGGTCAATCATCTCAGTTCCAGGAAATCACTGCAGGAGTTCCTCAGGGTAGTGTCCTCAGCCCAACCTCCTTCAGCTGCTTCATCAATGACCTTCCTTCCATCATAAGGTCAGAGGTGGGGATGTTTGCTGATGATTGCACAATGTTCAGCACATTTGCAACTCCTCAGGTATTGAAGCAATCCATGTCCAATTGCACCAAGACCTGGACAATATCCAGGATTGGGCTCATAAGTGCAAGTAACATTTGCACCACACAAGTTCCAGGCAATGACCATCTCCAGAACCTAACCATTGCCCCTTCAGTGGCATTACCATCGCTGAATTCCCCACTTTCAACATCCTGGGGGTTACTATTGACCAGAAACTGAACTGGACTAACCATACAAATAACGTGGTTACAAGAGCAGGTCAGAGGCTAGGAATCCTGCGATGAGTAACTCACCTCCTGACTCCCCAAAGCCTGTCCACATCTACAAGGCACAAGTCAGGAGTGTGATGGAATACTCTCCACTTGCCTGGATGAGTGCAGCTCCAATGAAGCTCAAGAAGCTTGACACTGTACAGGACAAAGCAGTCGCTTGATTGGCACGCCATCCACAGATATTTACTCCTTCCACCATTAACACACAGTGGCAGCAATGTGTACCATCTACAAGATGCACTGCAGAAACTCACCAAGGCTCCTCAAGTGGCACCTTCCAAACCCACGGCCACTACCATCAAGAAGAACAAAGGCAGCAGACAGATGGGAACACCACCACCTGGAAGTTCCCCTCCAAGCCGCTCACTACCCTGACTTGGAAATATATTGCCTTTTCTTCACTGTCGCTGCGTCAAAATCCTGGGACTCCTATTCTAACAGCATTATGGTTGTACCTACATCACAAGGACCACAGCGGTTCAAGAAGGCAGCTCACCACCACCTTCTCAAGGACAATTAGGGATGGACAATAAATGCTGGCCTAGCCAGCAACACCCACATCCCATGAATGATTTTCTTTTTTAAATTAACACTGTTACTTTTAATGCTACAAAAGCAATTGTCACCCTGTTTTTCAATTATCCCTTTCATCTTGAAGGACAATGGTAAATTCAGTATTAGCAACGTGGCTTTACTCTATCAGTATTAATTTGTTCTCTATAATATGAAATACCTTGCAGCTGGGACATTTTTCCTTGAATTTCCTTGCTATGCCAGTGAGGGTACCACCAGTTCCAGCACCTGCTACCAAAACATCAACTTTTCCTATGAAGACAAAACAAAATAGAAACTCAATCTCAGGATTACGAGTCTGTCAAATTATGGAATTAGAAATTAGCCAATTATTTCATTGGAAAAACACCTTTCATGATGTCTTTAGTATTGTATTGCTGCCTGAATGTAGGGCAGTCTTATGAGATTAGTTACGCTCAAGCCATCAGCAAAGAGTCGCCTTAGCAGGATTGGATTTCAATAAGATCACAGAGATACTTGTTCTATACTGAGAGCCGTGGCTAGGTGCTGTGACTATGTTGATTAATTCAGTTTGAAAAATCTACCTGCACCATCACAAATAATACACCCCCTGTAAACATCTGGCGGGTTATAAATGAATTAACAGAAAGTAAAGGGTGATGTGCTAAATCACACCAATTTTGGCATTGGGAGCGAGCGTTGGATTATCAGTGAAGCAATGCCGAAAAAAATTGAGGATGCAGAATTGTATTTTTTGAGGCAAATAATGAAGATATCTTGGTCAAGTAACATTAGCACTGAAGAGGTGTTAGTAAAATCTGAGACCAAACGAAGCCTGCTGACCAAGATCAGGAAAAGACAATTGGAATTTCTTGGGCGCATAATAAGAAATCATGAGTTAGAAAGTCTGATGCTGATGGGAAAGATCGATGGTAAAAGAGATCAAGGTCAACAAAGAATGATCTTTCTAAAGAATCTCGCAAACTGGATGAATGTACCACCAATGAAGATGATCCATGCTCCAAAGCAAGATTAATATGGAGGTCCATGGTCACCCTCTTAGGGCATGGTAGCTGAAGAGACAGAGAGAGAAAGAGTAAAAATGGGAAAAAATTATGATCAAGCAGGTCCATTATTGAATGGTTATTTGGAAGAAAAAGAGCAGAAAAGCAAAATGATTTAAGAAGAGAGTTCCAGAGGGTGGGACGTAGGGGCTAGAAAGGTTACCATTCATTGGTGGATCAGAGAGAGGATGGGCCATCCAGAGTAGGAAGAACACAGGGTTTGGACGGGACATATGTCTAGAGAAGACGGGATAGGGCAAGACTGTAGAGGGGCTTAAAAGTGAGGACAAAGATCTTGAAGTCTGAGTTGAGGAACAAAGAGCCTGGCAAAGACTAGGTAACAAATGCTCAGGACTTTGAATGGGTAAAATCACAGTCTGTGTGGTTTTGGATGAGCTCAAGTGAGAAGAATGGGTGTGGGATACTTTGAGGAAGGCATTCGAGGAGTCTTTGTTCTCTGTCTTGCTGTTGTGTATATAAATTTTGGCACATAGTATAGCATAAAAGTGTGACTGGCAAATATTCCAGAGATTGCAACGGACCAAATAGGGCACACAAAGCTGAACTGGGGGGTTGAACAGAATACTATGATATGACAGGGCTTAGCCTGAACAAACATCCAGGTAATGTTTATCGAGTCAATAGCAGAGACATATAGGTATGGGCAATTTGGATGACTTCAATTTTGCTGGCACTGAGCTGTAGCAAATTAGGAATCATCCAGCACTTGATGATAGATAGGCAGTCATCTGATAAAACAGCCCTAAAGACAATGGTGCTAGTAGAGAGTTTGAGATGGGTGTCATCAATGTACATATAGAAGCTGACCCAAGTGCTTGTGGATGTTGTTAACAGGCAGTAGCATGTTGGTAATGAATAGGAAAGATCTTAGAATTACTCCGGTTTACATCAGAGTTAAGTCCATAGGCGTGAAGAGAGAAACTCAATCTAGGGGTGTATTAACTATCTATCAAAGTCAAAGGAATAAAATAAGCCCCAGCATTAAAGTTTCCAGTTTAAATGCAAATTCTAACAGGATGTAAATGTAGGAAGTAAGAAACTTGTGTACAACTGAATCAACTGATTGTGACAATGATAACAAAAACAGAATTACCTGGAAAAAATCAGCAGGTCTGGCAGCATCGGCGGAGAAAAAAACTCTTTTCTTCTCCACCGATGCTGCCAGACCTGCTGAGTTTTTCCAGGTAATTCTGTTTTTGTTTTGGATTTCCAGCATCCGCAGTTTTTTTGTTTTTATCTCTGTAACAGTGATAGCCCTGATGCACCAACATGATCATTCCTGGAACTTCATCGCAGTTTGCATTAGACCTCAGGCTTAGTAGGGCAAGAGATCTGAGGACTTCCATCCACTTGGCAACTACATTGTGGCTTGTCTTGTTCTTCAATGAAATCTAGCATGCATTCATAGTATGGATAACATGGAGCTTACTGCTCAGTCATTATAACAACCTACAATACCTCTAGGACACCCTATGCTCCATGCATTTTTAGGTAATTTAAGAATAGTTCCTACAAAGAATCACTATCCATTGTACTTACCATCACACTGATCCAGAATTTCCTCTGCAGTAATGTCATAATGCACTAATGGATTGCCAGCATTTTGATACTGAGGATAAAATAAATATTGACATTTGCATTTCCATTTAAATCAAAGCAACAGATTTATAGATGGGTCTTACAACTTCCTAGGGTATTAGAGGGGTGAAATTTCAATGATAAAGTTGAAGCTCTCTGAAAGTTTTACTTTACTTTATTTGAACTTCAGTGGCCTGATTCCCCAGCCTGTAACCCCTCCACCCACCCGATGAGGGTGTCAAAGTTCTTCTAGATGCGCTTTTTAAAATATAACATTACACAATATACTGTTGTAATATGAAAGGTACAGCAGGTTTATAGTAGACGTACTGAAAGACGAGTTTTCACCTGATCAAACACATGTGAGTTAGGAATCTCATTCTTCAGTTTCCAGGCCATTCCAATATGAGAGTCAGGACTATTGAGGTTTGCAGCATTTGGTGTCCGCACCACTTCAACCCCCAAGGCTTTTAAGATATCGACCTACACAAAGGGAAAAGAGTTGGGAAATTGTTGCTAATCAGTGCTTCATTAAAAAGGTACTGTTGAAATTTGGAAGGAACACTGCTCCCATAATAAAAACATACTGACACATTCAAAACGTACTAATGAACTAGAACACTCTGCCATTTTTGTGTAATGTCAATGTCTAATTTGGACAAACATCCACTTTTGGCTGCAAAATGGGGCAGGAAATGTTTATTCTGGTTTTCCACCCCAAGATCAAGTGCTTCCAACTTCCTTAGCTCTTTGTTTGGCCCACAAGTCCTAAGTGAGGTCATTTAAATGTATTATAATGATGGGCAGTGACAGAAAAGAAAAAAATACTCGCATTTAAATAGTGCCTTTCATCATCTCAGGATGAGACCCAAAGCACTTTTCAGTCATTGAGGTAGATTTGAAGTGTAGTCACTGTTCTAATAAGAAATAGGAATAGGAGTAGTCCATTTGGGCCCTCAAGCCTGTTCTGACATTCAATAAGGTCGTGGCTGATTTTCTGTCTCAACTCTGCCTTCTCCTTATTCATGTAATGTAGGAAATGCGGGAACTAATCTTCATACAGCAAACTCCTAGAAACATCAATGTGATAATGACTGGACAATTTCTGTTAGTGATGTTGATTGAAGGATTATCATTGGCCAGGACACGGAGGATCACTCCCCTGTTCTTCTGCAAAATAATGCCATGGGATCTTTTACATCCAAAGACAGGGCAGACAATGGCCGTGTTTTTCCGGTGCTGCTGGCATTGGGCGTGTTCAGTAGCGTTAGTGGACAGTATGGAGCGCTTGGTTTCATGACGGTGCGAAACCATCATTGTCCGCTCAGCATGCAGATGGAGGGCCGCATTTTCCACCATTGGACGTCAGGAATTTTGTTATAATACATAGGCATATCGTTATTAGGCCAGCCCGCCGGAGTCATCACCCACCCCCCACAGCCCCCCACTGCATCGTCCACACACACTGAAGGAAAACACATCAGCGTGTTTCACAACAACATGTAAAAGGCATGCACTTTACAGGCTGCACTGTGAGGGGAACTTGGAGGTGAGTGCACAGTAACATTGCGCAGCGCTTGCCAGGCTCATCTGTTGGACTTCAGGATTGAGGCAACTTGGGGTTGGGGGAGGGGGGGGGGGGTGGGGGGTGGGGAGCAGGGGATGCAGGGGGTGGAGGGGCAAGGGCTGCCCTGCAGTTGAGGCACGTTGAGTGGGGCTAGGGCTGCGCTGTGGTTTAATGTAGCATACAAGCATTCGAGGTGGTGTAGGGTGGTGGGTGAGGGAAGTGGCCAAGCACGTGGGACACCTAATATAAAGTGAACATTTCACTTCAGCTGAGACAGTTCAGGTGCAGCAACATTGATATGTCTGGAGTCGGGCCTCTAGATTCTCTGTCCACTCAAACAATACAGAGGCACCTGTTCCAGAGTTTTTTACCCCTTGGGCACAGACTGCAATGTAATGAGCATTTTAGTGGACTGCAGAACAGTTGGACGACTGCATACATTGTACAATCTCCTCGCTAAAGCTATGCATGGAGCAGTCACTGGTGGAGGTGCTCACAGCACCTTGAGATGTCAGCATCCAGATTTGGACCAGACTCCCCCTTGGTTCAGGCTAACAGGGCAGCCTTGCGTTGTGGGTTAGGAGAATGCCTGTGCCTGAGCTGAAAGCACAGCCTGCAGCCCAATAGGCAAAGTTGCTGCCAATCGGTCAGGTGGGATAGGGTGGAGATGGGTGGGGATTCGGGCAGCCATGCAGCTCACTAATCTCTGACCATCCAAGTGGTGTCCAGTGCTCTCCTAGATGCATTAAGGGGCCTCAGACTTAACCAAGACAGGTTCTCAGTACACCCATGTTAACGCACCTGTTAACTCTTTCATCCTGCAGGAGGAGCACATCAGGATCACGGAGCCTGGTGAACTAGCTGTGTGCCTCATGGCTTACAGAGAGCAGAGGGGATGGAGAAGAGAGAGGCTGAGACACCTGGCTGCACAGAAGGAGGAGCAGCACCCTCAGAAAGAAGGAGCAGTTGGACCTCCTGTGCACGCTGCTGAAGAGCCAAAGTGAGCAGTCACTGGTCGGCATCTAGCTAGTCTATAGATGCCACCTTTCATCCTTGCAGATGACCAAAAAAACCAGTGTCATCAAAGACTGCGCATGTCTAAGGAACTGGTGGGTCACATCTGCCAGCAACTGCAGCATTTGGCACTCCTGGAATATGAAGGGTATCAACTGTCAGTCGCCGTGAAAGTGACAGGGACTCCTTTCAGAGCTCCACAGGTGACCTCTATGGGATATCAGCAACCTCCACTCACAAATCCATCCATGAAATCACAGATGCCACCTTTGCAATTGCACACAACTTTGTTTCACCCAGGACCAGGACAGCCAGGATGAAAGAGTGATAAGATCTCGGGTTTCCCACAAGTGCAGGGTGCGATCGACTGCACTCATGTGGCACTCAGATCTCCATCGCAACACACAGTCAACTATATCAACCACAGGGGATTCCATTTACTGAATGTGCAGCGGGTGTGCAACCACCACAAAGGCACCTTGCAGGTCGGTCACAGTTTCCAGGGAGTGTGCACGACTCCAAAACCTCAGAAGGTCTCAGATCCCTGACGTCTTCCAGGGTCACAGAAGCTGCTGGGTTGGCTCGTGGGGCACAAGGGCCCACAGAGGCTGTGGGTGATGACACCCGTGCAGCAGCCTCAAACTGCAGCAGAGTTAAGGTACAATGAGGCTCATGCTGCAACTCGCAACTTGGTGGAGCAAACCATTGGGATGCTGGAAATGAGGTTCTGGTGCTTGGACCAGTCTGGTGGAGCCCTGCAATATAATCCACAGAGAGTGCCATGCATTGTTGTCATCTGCTGCAGCCTTTACAACCTGGCACTGCAATGGGGAGAGGAGCTGGCTGAGGAGGAGATGGTGGAGCGGAGGTCTCCTCCATTGAGGAAGACAGCAATGGGGATGAGGGTGAAGAAGGTCTTCGAAGGCGCTGCTGATGGGGATGAGGCCCTCACACTGGCCAGATGAGGCAGGCAGGCTTGGGAGGCCTTCATAGCTGCTAGATTTGTGGAGGATGATGACAACATGCAGTGAGGAGACATGATAGTTTCTCACATTCTCACATGAATGTTTGACTCCATCCTGATTTATGGCTGTGCACATACCCTCTGTGATAAGGATCCTGTCATGGAGATGCAGCGGAGGCCATAGTTGCTCGATTGCAGGAGAATGATGAAGACATGCAGTGAGGACACTCCATAAATCTTCACATAGTCCCTGAGAATGTCTGACTCTTGTCTAGCCAAGGGCAGCCCATTTGTGCTCTGTGATCAGGGTCATATCAAAGAGATGCAGCTATCTTTAAAAGCATCTGATCCCTTGTCTGTCTTCAGCACTTCAGCCCTTCAGGAGCACAGCATCACTGGTCACAGATGCTGAAGAGATGGGGGCCAGCCTCACCTTAAAGGTACTGAGAGCTACACAGAGAGAATGAGGGAATTCTGTGGCATCTGCCCACTACATTCTAGCTGCAATGACCAGCACTGTTAAGGTGCAGGCATCAGTAATGTGTCCAATGAGTGTGAGGCTGGACCATCACTTTAGTCTGAAGGTTACACACTGCACAGGGAAGAGGCCCTGGACTGAGACACCTGCCTTTATCTTGTGCAGAAAGACTTCACATCTGAGTGACAGGAACACGGAGCCATAGGATGGGAAACATTCTTGGAAGCTTATTGACAATAGTGAACATTATGAACAAGTGATTAACACCCGTGCCCAGGCTGTGCAAGTACATCTTTTTAACCTTCCTAACCCTGCCGCTACATCTTGGTGCTCCCCGGACATCCACAGCGGAGGTGGAGGCAGACTGCTGACTGATGTGTCCTGTCTGTGATAACCTTGGCAGGCATCCTCTGGAGAAGCACGACCTGAAGGGCCCCAGCCTCCTTTCGGGATCTTGCTGTGTGAGAGTGGTACCCTCCACCTCCTGTGAAGTCGAAGCTGCTGAGATCACAGGAAGAGGGGAGTCGGATAGGCTGGACACTCCCGGAGTCACCTGGATGGATGGCCTGGGGAGTATACCTGTTGATCCTCCTCCCTATGGGTACCCAAGGACCCCTGGCTGACTCCTTGAGGAGAAGGGGTAGCTGGAGTGAGATTGAGCTGCCCACACCCCACTCGCATTCTTGCTATTGGAGGCCAACCTAGGCATCAGTGATGGAGTTAACTTTGCGCAGCAGTGCAGGAGCAAAGTCCTGGACCAATGTCTCCATGACAGCTGCCATCCTACCAGTATTGACCTCAGTGCATTGGTATACCGGCGCTATCACCTCAATCTGATGGGCTCCTCCATTGTATCATGCAATCTGAGGAGTGCAGCGGACATCGCTTCCTGATGTTCCCGAGCTTGCCTTTGCAGCTCCAGCAACTGTGACATGACCGAGTCCAGAGGCTCATCATCTGACTCAAATGTCTGGCCTCCAATTGCCGGAGAGCTGGGAACTCCTTGCTGCCACCTGCTGTGGATCAGAGAGTGCGATATCAGATTGTGATCCCGAGGCTACTCTAAAGCTATGTCCCACCGAGGTGTGTGTCTCTGCGCTGGTGGAAGGTGTAGGTGAGCGCTGTGATGGGACTTCAAGGAAGCTGCCTCCAGATTCACCTTCTGAGGTTTCTTCAGGGCTTGGTTAGAGGCCTTGGGTCATGGACTCCATTGACTGTTTCCCAGATGTGCCTGCAGAAGCAAGGGGAGATATATAGTGCTTGGCAGTGGCTTGTAAAACAGGACACATTACTCATAGCATGGTTGTCTGATGAATGTTGCACTACTGGATCCTCATTTTCAGCACAGGACTAGTCCAGATTCTTGCTGGCCAATTGGGTGGCTCTGTTTTCAAAGTCCCGGAGGACCTTGATGTCAGGCATTCCTCCACCGGTCTGTGGCTTATCCCTTTTGCTGTGTTGCCAGCTTGTCCTGCATGAATAGACATGGAGTGTGTGTAAGCAGGATATCTGCTAGGCCAGATGAGAAAAATGCCTGGCATTTGTGGGTGGTGAGTGGTCCCATAGATGGGATGAGGACGATGTAGGTGTCTGTGAGAGAGTAAATGGTGAAGACCCTTGAACTGGCCGTGAGTGAGAGTCCTGTAGATGCGTAATGGGTTTGTGAGTGTGAGTTGAGAGTGATGATGACATGGCGGGTGAATCTGGGACAATTCCACCCAATTTCTCTATTTAACATCTCATTGAAAAGACAGCACCTCCTACAATGCAGTACATCCTCAAATACTGCACTGGAACGTCATCCTAGATTTTAGTGCTCAAGAACTACAAGATGTAACGGTTGCCAGCGTCAGCTGCCACAAGTGGAATGGGGGGTTTGTGAGGTTCGGAAGAATATGAAGAGTTCCAGCTGTAGCTTCTGTAGCTGCGAATTACATTCTTTTAAACATTTCTGCTTTGGCATTTTACCGACACAGACCTAGGCGTACTCCTCAGTGCTTCAGACAGGGTGAGGCCACTGAGAAACTTTCAGCTATTCTCTCTGCCCTCAATGTGAGGGATTCGCACGAGCAAGTATGATGTTCCCTTGTATACCATGAACATGGAGGAGGAGAAGCAGCGGGGACAGGATAGTGCAAAGGAAAAATCAGACTGCGTCAGATATTCTATCCTGTCCATCCTCCTCCACTGCCCCTTAGAACATATGGATAACACAGGTCATATCAGCTAAAAGCAAAACACTGCGGATGCAGGAAATCTGAAATAAAAACTCAGCAGGTCTGGCAGCATCTGTGGAGAGAGAAACAGGGTTAACGTTTCAAGGACTTGAAACGTTAACTCTCTTTCTCTCACTACAGGTCCTATCAGAATCTTGGTGAAGGAATGTGTATAAAAAGAGTACTGTTCACCACAGAGGCAATAAAGGAGTTCTTTCACCTACACTGTGATAACCAATAGCCATGGTTCTGTATCCTTGCTCTCTCTGTGGCTATGAAGGTGATGACCACACTTCATTTTTAACGGCGGAGGGTGATTTCAGGTTGCCTTGGCAGATCTCTATAATATGAGACAAGGGTTGCTATGGGCAATCATTCAACAGGTTAATTCACTAGCAGAAGCTTTGTTGCATCTGGAATAAATTGAGCCACACTGTTTTTGTTCAGATTCAGGGTTTCTTCATGTTACTTTTACCTTCTCTAAACTCATTTTCTCTGGCATGACGATAATACAGCGATATCCTTTCACAGCAGCCACCAAGCCTAGGCCAATGCCTGTGAAAATATGAGTTGATGAGGATATTTTTAATCACTTAGGGTGGCCAGAATGCAGTACTCAACATCAAATATGATTGATCATTCGAATCTAATGGATTACCAGCTGGAATAATGCTGGTCCTGGTTCCTGATTTTCCAATACTGATTTTCATTTGGTCAGTAGAATCAGTTTCTTATACTGTAGCTTGTAACTGGAGTACATAACTCACTAAAGGTGGAAGAATGTAATTCTAAACCTAGCTATTTTGCTGCAGGCAATATTTCACATGTATTGCAAAGGTATGTATTCCAATCCTTAAATATCTAACAAAAATAACCAGCAACATCCCATTCTGATGTTGGCTATGGAACTGGGTGCCCTAGGACAGAGGCCAATTGCAAAGCTGAAAGAATACATATCTGGAAGCATGACCACTTGTTCCTACTCCAGTTACAGTATCGCCTTCATTAGGTCCTTAATTTCTGTTCACTTGGAGTACTTTCCAGGAGCTGGCCAAATATTTAAACAATGAGTTTTTAGGCATCATGTTTTGGGATGTTTTGACCAATTTTCCACAGCAATGAAATGGAGCAGGTTTCTTTGATTGTTGTTGTTTAAAGCTCTGTGGCATGGTGTTTCTGTTAGGGGCGCAATCGTCAAAATGCACCCAGAGTGCATTGAAAGATGCAACAATTTGCCGCTCATGACGTCTGCAAAATTGTCTCCACGAATTTAGCATAGGGGCCAATTGAGTACAGATTGGGGAAGGCCATCCCACTTTTAAATTAAAATGCTTTTCAGCCATTTTGCTCCCAGGAAATGGGTGCAATACATATCAACTTCTGTTCCAATGGCTTCAAAAAGCCGGGGACCTTCAGGTGCAATCTTGCAAGTTCGGCTGAAAACTTGGAAAATAGGACAGAGCCTGGATACACCACTGAGGAAGGCTTTTGCTGGAATCTCCTGAGGCCGATTGTTGTCCTCCCTTTGTTGTAGTCCAATGACCCACTTAGATGTAAACCTTTTATCTGAGTCACAATAATTCTTACCTGTATTACCTGAGGTTGGTTCAATGATCACATCACCTGGTTTCAGAATCCCTTGCTTCTCAGCATCTTCAATCATTCGTAAAGCAATGCGGTCCTTAATGCTCCCACTAGCACTGAAGAACTCACACTTAGCCACTAGAAAAGATGTTAGAAAAGTCACCTTAGGGAAGCTGAGTTTCTAGCTATTTCTGTTCCAACATTTTATCAATATCTAGCACAAAGAACTAAAGTGATGGAAGTGCAAATAAAAATTAGCACAAAATATCGTATTAAATAATGGGAGTTGGTAGTAGTAATGCTACCTTTAAAAATAATGTTTTGTGAATCTTTTCGAACATAGAGTAGCCCAAAGCAGCCCAGTTTCACCAGGCTGACAGGATTAAAATCACACCTCACCCTTTCATGTGATACTCTCCACTGTTATAAGCCAACTAGGGGAAGATCTCCTTTAGTCATTATATATTAGTGACATTGGCAATATACAGGGAAAATTCCCAGCCCTTATTTCTAGCAAATCCCTGCCCAGCATCTACAAGGCACAAGTCAGGAATGTGATGGAATGCTCTTCACTGCCTGGATGAGTGCAGCTCCAACATTATGTAAGCAGACATCATCCAGGACAAAGCAATCTGCTTGATTGGCACCTCAACCACCATCTTAAATTTCACTCCCTCCACTGCCAGTGCACATTGGCAGCAGTGTGTATTATCTACAATTAACACTACAAGCAACTTGCCAAGGAGCATCTTCAGCAGCACTTTCCAAACCCACACCCTTTACCATCTAGAAGAACAAGCACTGCAGATGCATAAGAACACACCACCCACAAGCTCCCCTCTGAGTTACTCACCATGATGAATTGGAACTATATTGTCCTTCCTTCACTATCGCTGATTCTACACCCTGGAACTCCCTTCCTAACAGCACTGTGTATGTACCTATCCCACACAGACTGCAGTGGTTCAAGAAGGCAGCTCACCACCACCTTCTCAAGGGCAATTAGGAATGGGAAATAAATACTAGCTTTGCCAGCACTGCCCACATCTCCAGAATGAATACAAAAAGACAAGATATATTTTTATAACTTGTTTACAATTTTGCCAAAAATAGCAACCTGAGAAATGCTCCCATTAGGTCGCTGAGGCTTTTACTGTTAGATATTAATTGTTATTCGAACTTTCAACAAAATAGTTCTGCATAAACATTCATTTTATAGAATATCAATTTAAAAAATGAGTTTTCCTATGAAATTTATTAACGAATTGAAGGCTGTTTGATTGCAGTAATCCCTCAAATTTTGATCTGACTGCAACCAATAGAATTTTTGCACTTTTTTTATACAATGACTTGAACTGTACCAGCTGCTGAAAACATTGGAACAGAATGATTGCAGCACAACGTTAACAGCTAAACTACAAGCCCAGGCTAACATTTGTCTCCACTCCCTGCCATGCTTATATGCCGCAACACCACAAAAAAATTCTTAGAAAATTACGGGTCCATTGAAGAATCTAAGTTCATTCATGGGAAACAGAAACATGATATTACTTACATAGCTCACATTTGAGTCCATTCTCCTTTGCAATATTATTGATTCGGATGAGGGGAGTATTGCCAATTTTATACAGGATGTTCGGCAAGATCTTGGGGGAATCCTTTCTGCAAAAGAACATCAAAATGCATAGATTTTATCACAATGTTATCGTGAAGTCCTAAAGAATCTGAGCTGCCTATCCAATAGTAAAGGCAGCACATGGGGAGTCTAGAACTAGGGGACACAGTTTAAAAATTAGGAGTCTGCCATTTAAGACTGTGATGAGGAGAATTATTAGTCTTTGGATTTCTCTTCCCCAGAGAGCAGTAGAGGCTGGGTCATGAATATATTCAAGACTGAGTTAGATAGTGTGGTAACCTGATGTGTAATATACCTTTAAGAAGAATGTTATAATGGAAGATCACACAATCTTAGTATCCAATAAGAGTAGTGCGGGCTACCTCAGTTGTCAGTAGTCTATAGTTAGAGTCGATAGTGTAGAGACAAGGTTTAAGTTGAAAGCGCGCTAGTATAGCTGCTGAATAACTTGGTGCATAAACAGAATGTGTTCCATCTAAGAACTGTCTGCTGACCTACTCTGTCCATTATACCAACTTGGCCATCCCAAAACATGCGTGCAACCTGGATTCATAAGTCCCAAGAAACTGGTGATCAGCATCCAACAGATCGGTTGTTGAGTGACAACAGACTCAAGGAGTATTGAAGGCAGAAATATTAGCTGAGGCCACAGCCATGATCTTACTGAATGGCAGAGCAAGCTTGAGGGACTGAATGGCCTACTCCCACTCCTAACTCATGTTCTTGTGTTCTTGCATGGTGTAGCACTTGGTCAAGATTCCGGATTTGATCTCAGACCTATGATTGAGTTAGCATCAACTAGACAGCCAGGATTCCTCTTCTTCTTCTCTAGCCATGAGCGATTTTGAAAATGTTTCTATCTGGTTGTCGGCTGAAGGTAGAATCAGGATTTCTATTCCCGATGAACTTTACTCCAATTCCTGCCAGCACTGACTATCCAGGTTCACACAGTTAGAATTGCCAATTTCTGAGTTACCACTGCCTGCTTGTAACATTGTACCCAGTTGATGGACATACAAAACTCCTCTGCCGTTTCCTGTGTTTCAAGCTAAAGATTCAGTATTAATACCTGAAGCGCTCTTCCAGTGCCCAGACCAATATCTCTCCCTGAACCGACTGCAGCAAAAGTTGATTATCTTGTCACATAGCTTATTGATGTTTGTGAAAGCTATTGCTGGATGCATTCTGTATTCACCTACATAGCAACAGATACTCAGGTCTATATTTTGTCTGCCAGTCGGCTTCATTTGCCAGTTGGAAGGGTGAGCCCATCACTCTGTCGATGGGAGGCCCAGTCTATTTTGAGATACAAACTTTGTTAGCATAAGACTGGCAGCTTGCAAATGAAAAACGCACACCTTGAGGCAGTTAGTTAGCTACGGACAGCCAGTTAGCCTTGGGCTGCAGTGAAATGGAGAGAGTGGCCCAGCCAATCTGAGGGCCAGAAGATAAAAGGGGTTTCGGTGTAGTGATCACACTTCGCGAGACGAGAGGAAAACAGTGAAGCTGCAACTGAGGTTGTTTCTATGGAGCCTGAAGGAGCAATTCGGCTCATTCTTATCTCACAAAAAGTTGCTTTTGGGCGTGTGTTTTCTTCAGCTGGACCACCATCTGATATTTTGTTCATCCTGAATTGCCCCCACTCTGACCATTATTGTCCTAAAATGACAATTGGGGTCCTGTGTGCTTCCTGGGAACCTGATTTTCATATTAAAATGGGATATAGCCTGACTCAGGCAGTTCTTGGTCCACCCATGCAGTAGGCCTCAGGAAAAATAGGGTTAGCCACATAGTGGGAAGGAATTGGGTGGTAACTTATTACTCACAGTTACAGTTCCACATTTCCACTAGGTAGGAAGCCTCAAAATCTACCTTGTTGCATGCCAAACTGGCTAATAGGAGATAAAGCACTTCAGATGATGCAATGGTCCACAGTGTAAAAGTGCAAGTCATGATCAGTATTAATTAAGGCACCAGGTTAAAATGTCAAAGCAGAAGTTTGCAGCTTTAGGACAGGTATTCATTGTCTCCACTCTGAACAGTCACAGCAGCAATTGTTTCTGTTCAGTAAAAAGTGATCTGAGTGATTCAACAAGCAGCAGTCAGCTCAAATCAATCCTGTTCAACAACCAGTGAGAAGGTCAATCTAATCGAATCTCAAGTGAGCAGTTGATACCAATAGTTGCACTCAGGTCAAAAGAGCACAATAAACATGCATGAACTTTTACCCATTAATTTTACAATTTCTTATGTCACAAAAACATAATAATTCTCATAATATTATTGTGATTTATTGTAAAAGTAGGTTAATAGTGGGGCCTGTGACCTGCTCCACACCGCGATTTCATGCTGGAGGGCCGATTAAGGCCTGCCCTGTGTGGATGGCGAGCGGCAGTGTGTGTGTGAGCATGTGTGTGTGTGTGCCTGTGTGGGATTTAATTGAATTGGAGACAGCTGGGGCAGAATATTATGCTTAGCGTGTGGGTGTGCGCCCGACACATCCGAGCGTAAAATGACACTCGATGATGTCAGGCGTCCATCCTGACTTCATTGTGCAGTCTCGCAATATTTCATTCGGCGGGTGTGCACCAGAGTCAGCTGCGTGCCCGCCATTAATTAAAAGGTCTATTGAGGCCATTAACAGTCTAATTAAATTCAAATTTACGCTGCCCAGGCGAAAAGCCAAGCGGCCTTTACATTTTTTAAGGAAATCTCATCCACAAGCGGGATGAGGTTTCCTAAAGTGAATATACGTTAAATAAAAACTTTATTTTTGAATTAAAAACATGTCCCAGCTCAGAGTCACATGAGGGGACATGTTTTCTTAAATTTTCATTCTCTCCATTTTGTTTTAACACGGCGTTTCAATCTCTCTGAGGCAGCTCCATGCCCCAGGGATATTGAAGCACTCATTCTCAGGCATGAACTGCGCTTGAGGCCCAGCTCTCCCTCCTCACCCTGTCCGCACAGGCAGCGCTCAGCACTGCCGCTCGCCATCCACACAGGGCAGGCCTTAATCGGCCCTCCAGCGTGAAATCGCGGTGTGGAGCAGGTCACAGGCGGCAGGCGACTTCCCAACTGCCGCCCCCCCCGTCTGCCCCCACCAAGCACCCCCACCAAGGGCAAAATCCTGCCCCTGGTCTGGAGGCTTTGGCTCATCAAAAGAAGCTAGGTTTGAAATGTTAAATATATAAACTTGGCTGAAATTTTAGAGGGTGAGGTGAGGAGAAATTGCATTTTTAGATATATCAGGGTAGTTTGAATTTCAGAAAGATGGTAGGATGTTACACCTAGCCAGAAAAGCTAGGCCAAGCAGTGTGTTTATTTTTCCCAAAGGTTACTGATAGCAATAGCATCATGAAAAGATTTATATTATGAGAAAAGTAAACTTCCAAAGAGATATGGGAACAATGGGATTTATATTAAAAGGGAGAAATATGTATAAAGAAGATTGAAGCGATGTGTCAGGGAAGGCATTGTAAGATCTTATAGAAGTGTGAAAAGCCTCCTATTTGCACATTAAGCTGCTGTCTTTAGAAACTGAAGCTGTGAAAAGCCACTTTGAATTCTACTGTCCAGGGTATTGTGGTGACTTACCTGGATTTGTTTAAATCTAATTTTGTTTACCATTGCCTTAATGGGAGCTTAACTGGAAGCCAGATCAATTATGGGTTTCAAGAGTTATTATAGTACTAATTTGTAGAAATATGTATGTGTTTGAAATCTTTTCTTTTGTTAATACATGTTTAATTTAATTTTATCAAAAAATCTAAGTCTTAGTGGACTTGTTACTACTGAATTCAGGGCACGCATCTCGAAATAAATACAAATTGCAAAACCATTGTGACCGTGTGATCAAGTTTTCTTTGTGAACCAGCTGCCACATCATAACAATATGAGAGCTATAAAGTGAAATTATAGTACTGTTCAAAATTGGGAATTATTATTCAAGTTTGAGTAATTGCACTGTATTAACTTTAAGTTTTTGTAATTTATGCATAATTAATTATTGATACTACAGTGGACATTAATACCTCCATGAACATGCCCCAAGTCAGGAGTGTGAAAGAATACTCATCACTTGCCTGGATGAGTGCAACTCCAACAAGAAGCTCATAACTATCCAGAACAAAGCAGCCTGATTGATTCATTCCCTCCACCACTGGTGCACTGTATCTGCAGTGTGTTTCCATCTGCAATTCTTGCTGTAGGAATTTGCCAAGCTTCTTCAGCAGCAGTCCCCACAAACCCACAACCTTTACCACCTAGAAATGCCAAGGGTAGCAGGTGCCTAGGAACACCCCTACCTCCAAGTTCCCCTCCAAGCCACTCACCATTCTAATTTGGGCACATGTTGCCAATCCTTCATCATCACTAAGTCAAAATCCTTGAACTCCCTACCCAGAAGCACCACACAAATTGTGGCAGGTCAAGGCAGATAACCACCACTTTCTGAAGGGGATCCAGTGATAAGCATTAAATATTGGCCATGCAAGCGACTCACACATCTCGTGAACGAATAAATGTAATTAAATTGAATGCCTCCCACACACACTAGGGCAATTCTACAAATAAAAACTGCCTCAAATTTTTAAAAGGAAAGGAGACAGGCAATGAGCTCATGGTTGTGATACTGTAACATTGGGCTGAATTACACGAGGTGCCCGATTCCCCATGCCCCATGGTTAAAAGATTGAGGGGGGGCGGGTGGGGGTCCCGCCGAGCTTGCCCTGCAGCACTTTAATGGCTAATTGGGCACTAATAGTCAGGAGGCAGAATTTCTATCCTTCTGGGTCAGGAGGCCAGGCTTAGAGAGCAACAGGCCAATCAGAGGCAAAAAGCTCTCCTGGACTCCAGGGGCAGATGTGAGTCGCACTGGATCAGGATTTGAGTAAATATCCGGGTGCACACATCTCACTCAGGCCAAGCTGGCAGGCCTTGGTGAGGGGCGGGGGGGGCAAGGAAACTGGGGGCTGAGGTTTGAAAGATCATGGGGTGGGGTGGGGGCAACCTGAGGGAGGGGGAATGGGTTAAAACTGAGGGGTTCTCTGATGGGCCCAGGGAAACTTGCCAGCCTGGGTGCTTGGCCTCTCCTGCCACAAGTTAAATCCCAGTGGCCCTGGGATTAGGCCTTTAAATGGACATTAAATGCAAGTAGGCCTTGATATCTCCTGCTTTTAGTTGGTGGGGGAGTATTAAACCTAGCCCATTGGGTTTCAGGTGATGATTTCAAGCCGCTCTGCCTAGACTCTTTTAGTTTATGTTTACTGGACCTTTGATTAGATAACAATCAATTGTATTCAGTTCAATATTTACTCTACAGGTTCTGATGATGATTCCCCTGGCTAAAGCAGTTACCAGTAAAAGATTACACTCTTAATCAAAATTGAGTAAACAGGGAAAAATACCAGAACAGTTAATCCAGTGTCCTTCACTTGAGTAAACGATCTGGATACTCTGAATGTATTTGGACGTTCATAATTCAAATAGAATCACTTTGTTAATCTCCAATGCTTGCACATAAAAATATCTGGAGTAAGTGACTACGATTCCTCAAAAATTAGTTAAAAAAAAACTCCTTATAAAAAAATACTTGACTTTGTTGGGCACTTATAAAGCAATGCCTCTCTTTATATGCCTCTTTAAATGACAAGTGTCTTCTTGCTGCGATGCTACTTCTCCTGACCATATATAATACATACAGAGTGTCTTGAGTGTGTGGAGATTTGTATAGTGGCATTCCCAGGCTCCAAGTGCAGTGCGATGGACGGTCTGGCATCCTTGGCTGCTGCTTTGCCTGCATTTGAAACTCTTTCATTTTGGTTCCCTGTTCAGAGCTCATCCTGTCAACAGCAGAGGAAAAAACATATTCAATCTGAAGAGAAAAATTGAAAAGTTTTCCTTGATACTCTTTATGCTTCCCATCTTGATTAATAACTCATTTGATAATAATTCTTCCCAGCAACTCAGTCTTGCAAACTAGCAAATTAGTCATGCAAATTACTCCCCAATTCAGTTTCTGGAGTGTACTGGGTTGGCTGCTAACTGTTCATGCTGATACCACAATGGGCCTCAGTGCTCTATTTAAAAAGGGGAAAGCCCAGCCAGTGATTCCACTCTAGATCATTATTCTACAACCCTACTGCTGGAAAGTGTGGAATCGATTTTTATCTTTGCTGCCAAGACAATAAATAGTGTCTGGATGGTGAGCAGGGTGGGGTAACTCGTTAAGGAGGATATTAGTCAGAATTTTGCACTCCATACCTCCCCCCCCCCCCACCAAACCCCTCCACCCCGCAGGTTCTGATGCATAGGGGAAGTGTGAATTTGCAAGGACGGGATTCCCTTCGGATTCCCGTCAGCCCCGACCTCGGAACGATTTTGCGCTGGGGCGGGTAGACCCTAGGACGGGAAACCCACCCTTACCCCAATTAAGGCCCTTAAGTGGCCATTTAGTTCCCACCCAGCCTCAGTTGTTAGGCCAGTGGGTGGATGACAGCTCAAGTCGGGGAGGCCGGAAATAAAGATAGTTGGACGTTAGGGGGAAAGGAGGGGGGCCCCTTTCTGATTGGAGGTGCCTTCCCCTTAAGGCCTGGTGACCTCTGGACATCCCTCCAACACCTGGCCTATCCCCTGATACCCCGATCACCCCCTTCGCAAGCCCCCAAGCATTCCCTACCTTGCCCGCCCTGGGACCCCTGCAACTTACCTTGTCCTCCAGGTCCTGGGACTTTGTATCAGGCAGCTCCCTGCAGTGCCTCTTCCAGACACTGCAGCACTGTTCCTGGAGGGACTGGAGAGCTGGTAGCCAATCTGATTGGCTGGCAGCTCTCCAATGCGGAACTTTCTGTAGAAGTCCCGCGTTATGCCAATCAACACTGAGCCCCCACCATCCTGAAAATTCAGGCCAGTGTGTCAGTAACAGAAACCACCTGATATTCCTTCCGCTTAAAGTAATGATGCAACGGGTCCTTCTCAATATCTCTTCAAGCTGTGACTCAGTCAGCCACATCATCCTCCTGCAGTATTTCTCTCCAGTTGGCTGGGCAATTGGTACTACTGTCACCTGGTTCCATTCTTACCTATCTCATTTGTTGCTAGAGAATCTCCAGCACTGCCTTCTCTTCCCACACTGGTACTGACAGAGCCACCTAAAGTCTTTGCTTGAGCTCCTCCTATTTCTCATCTACATGCTACCCCTCTGCAACATCAGCAAAAGTCTCAACATTAGGCTCCACACATATATACTGCTGAAACCAGGCTCTCGTCAACTCACCTACAATCATTTTTTTGTCCAGAACCTAGTCCTAGATAACTGTAAGTGCCTCCAATTAAACATTGGGAAGCCCAAGGTCAATATATATGGGCACAACTGTGTGCTACTGCTTCAATCCCTCACAACTTTGGAGTCATACTTGATTCTTAGCTGAGTTTCTGACCCTGTAGCCCGTCCATCACAAAGATCGCCTACTTCCACTTCTGTAATGTTGTCTGCTTGCACCTCTGCCACATGCTACCTGCTGCTGAAACCCTCTTCCATACCTTTATTGCCTCCAAACTCAATTGTTCCAATGGCCTCTGAGGAGGCAAAGCTAATCATCAACCCTCCTAAAATCCCTTCTTTGGATCGGTGTGAACTTTCGTCTGATTACAATCTGATGAAGCTTCCTGGAGTACTTTTCTATATTAGAGTTGTGGGGGTAGAGGCATCATGGCCGGCCTCCAAATGGCTTTCCAGTGACAGGTCACTGAGCTCCTCTTGGCTTTCAGGGCCATGTCTTCACTGGTGCAGTCCTGGCTGCTAGCATCGAGAACTGTGGGGGCTGTTGTTTAGATATGGCACCCGAGTGAGGAAACAATGTGGTGATGACATAGCAGGGGATTCAGGAACTGCCCGGCAGTGAGACAGCACGTTTCCTGTGCTGCATAACTAATGAGTTGGGAAGCGAACGAAAAGCTGCCATTGCGGTTGGCAGGTAAAAGGTCCTTTTTCCCGCCTGCTACCACACTTATTGCAAATGTGGGACGTTTCTGCCCAAATAGTGTACCTGCATTCTGAAAACTTTCCGACTCTATTCTACTCTATTCTATGACATCTGGATCATTGCGCAGATCTGCCTTAGATTAGATTTTAAGAAGCCTTGACATATAACTCAACTTTATAAAATGAAATTAGATTTTTTTCCTGTCATAATTAGATAAGCTCTCTGATAGCATAATACAATTTGATGTTTTAAGAACATAGAAGAATTATTTTGCACACATTTTATTCCTTGCAAGCTCATGTTTTCCCATTGAATTAATTCAGACACCGATCGCTCATTTTAGCCTGAGAGCTACAACAGCAGAGCAATTCCCGTCATTTATCTCACATACTGCTCATATTAAAACCAGTCATTTTGCCGAGCTTCTGTTTGATCAGGATTCTCACATCATCATAACGAATGCTACAACCAATGCAGTGATATTCCCTCTTTTTTAAATTCCTTTGCTAATTGCTCTGGCAATTGTACTATTAAAAGTTCTGGTTGTTGCACCATTTAAAAAAAAATGTAGTTATGAAGAAATATATTATGCAAAGAAATAAATTATAGAAACCATATTCCTGCTAACCATACCTGCAAAGTATCAGTGGTCAAATTCAGACGTATTTCTTCTGAAAAACGAAAAGATACAGCGAAGTACGGATTGTTCTGGAATGCTTCAGAAAGGCACTAGCAGTTAGGAAAACCTAAGTGCCTATCTCCAGTGTTAAGGACTTACAGCTTTAAACCCTCCTACATTTTTTTGTTCCTCATTATGCATACTTATGGTATATTTGATACTAGCAGCAAATCTTGATTGTATGTTTGAAAACAGCCACAAAACTTGATTGTGAACACTTGATTCGGCACAGTTTTTTTAATTGCTTTTTTTTAAACAAAATAACTAAAAGGGAGTACGTGAGGATTTTTTGTTTGTTGCAGTGAGTTGCTATGATCTGGAATGTACAGCCTGATTGGACAATAGACACAGATCCAACAGTAAACTTCAAAATGGAGTTAGATATTTACTTGGAAAGAAAACGTTTGCAAGATGATTGGGAAGGGGAACGGGAATGAAATTAAGTGAATAACTCCATCAAAGGGTTGCCACAGTCACGATGCTACAGCCTCCTCCAGTGCTGATTCTATACAAGCCAAGCCTCAATGAATTAACAACAATGCAGTCAACATAATATTAAAGTAAAATCTGAGGACTAACTCTGCTATTATTCCATAATTTATTCATATTTGCAAAACCTCATAGACAGTAACATTTACTTAGTAAACAACAGCAAACCATTAGCATCTGTGAACTCTGAACCTATCACACCTTTGCTGCAATTGGCCATGTTGGTCACATTATGATAACAGCTGAATAATGTGCCTGACTGTAAAAAGTCAAGGAAAAGCTGAATACATGAAATAGAAAACCGCCAATGGGATTCAATTAATAAAATATGATTTCCCACATGCTATTTCAGATAGTTATGAGAATTTTGTAACTTTGACAATTATGGTTTATAAAATAAGATTCATCCCTGAAATCAAAATGCATCATATATTTAAAACATGTATAACAATTAGTAAGGATTTGAAGGGTCATGAGGACTCGAAACGTCAACTCTTTTCTTCTCCGCCGATGCTGCCAGACCTGCTGAGTTTTTCCAGGTAATTCTGTTTTAATAAGGATTTGACACTGACCTGGATGTGCAAACGCCAGATGCCAGTAAATGCCACTGCTTGTGTTGAACTGTATTGCATCTATATTCTCTGATAAAATTGCTTTGTTTAATAATCAGGAGAAATGCAGTCACTCCTTTTGTTTAGCTAAAATAAACAAAATAAGTGACAGCCATTCGCTGACTCATTCCTCAGGGCAATGCCGCATCGAAGCAGGATCAAGCTGCCTGGTTCAAATTTCAAACAATGCTTGGCAATTAACCATCAGTCATCATCAGTGGTGCATTCTCCATGGCAACAATATTTGCCAACCAGTCAACACTCTCTTCACATACGGTATAGATTGTTGTTTTCCCCTTATATTGGTATTCTTGCGAGTGTCCTGATGAGCGCAAGACGAAAAGCTTAGACATGTCTCTTTTTTCAGCAACACTGAAGGCTGCTGTCTTATTATTATGGATCACTTTAGGAATATGGAGTAACCAAAATCTGAGGAGGTAAGTGGTTAATGGCTATCTGCATGAGAAAGGACTGACTGTTTCACAATTAAATGATCCTTAGTCTTTTGAGGAAGACAGATTAGAGTATTTTCTAAATGATGGGAAATGCACAGAATCACTAAAAGCTTATGAACAGGTACAGAATGTAATTGCAAAAGCTAATGGGCCTTTAGGTTGATGGGGCCAGAATTTATGCTACAATTATATAAAGTTAGTTTGAATTTGGAGTTCTGCATTCAGTTCTGGGTATCACACCTATGGAGAATATATTCCCCTTGGAAGGGGGTGAGGCACAAACTCACCAAATTGATACTGGGGATACAGGGGTTAAATGATGCGAACAGGTTACACATAGCAGACCCACATTTCTTTGAACAAACAGAATGGTCAAATGGAGGTCTTTAAAATGATGTAAGGAGCTATTAGAATAGATAGACAGAAACTATTTCCTCTGGTGGTAGAATCCAGAACAAGAAGGCCTACCCTTAAATTAGAGCTAGAGTTATGCAAATCTGGAAAGGTCACCCAAAAACCCATTGAGGCTAGGTCATTGAAAATTTCAAAACTGAATTCAGTAGGTATTTTTTAGGTAAGCGTATTATGTGTTATGGAACCAAGCTTAGGCCACTCCTCTTCCAATGCTCTTTTATTTTGAAACATACATAGAAACTAGGAGCAGGAGTAGGCCATTCAGCCCTTCGAGCCTGCTCTGCCATTCATTATGATCATGGCTGATCATCCAACTCAATAGCCTGCTCCCACTTTCTCCCCATATCCTTTGATCCCTTTCACCTCAAGAGCTATATCTAACTCCTTCATGAAAACATACAATGTTTTGGTCTCAACTACTTTCTGTGGTAGCGAATTCCACAGGCACTTCTTTTTCTATTCATTTTAGTTTTTTACTACTTTTTCTATTCATATTCACCTTTCTTACAGAAAGTATGTCCCAAACTTGAGTCTTGGAGGTAGAAAGTTATCTTGCGAACTGGTACAAAACAGGTGGGTTCAGATCAGCTGCCCATTTTATGCAATGCCTGATGTTCAGTTACATTGCAGTCGCTAGAATTAAATGTTAGGCGCTGTCTATAGCTGACAGCCTGATAGCCAGCATGGATTTCAAAAGGCAAAATCTTGCTTGATTGACCTTATTGAATTTTTTGAAGAGGTAACAGAAAGAGTAAACAATGGTAATGCAGTAGAAATAATTTATCTGGATTTTTAAAATGTCCATAATAAGGTGCCCCACAGTAATGTAATAAAGTCAGGGAATGTACAGGCATGGGACAAGTAGCAGAATGGATTGCTAGCTGGCTTTAAGATGGTAAGGAGAGAGTGAGTGTAAAAGGTAGTTATTCAGAGTGGCAGAAGGTGGGAAGTGTTATTCCACAAGGATCAGTGCTAGAAACATTGCTGTTCACAATTTGCATGAATAATTTGGACTTACGATCAAAAATACACTAAATTGGTGGGGCAGAGTGGGGAGAAGGATAGTCAATATTAAGGGGGACTGTAACAAATTACAGGAGGACATTAAAAAGACTTGCAGAATGAGCAAATAATTGGCAAATGAAATGCAACACAGATAAATGGGAGGTAGAACCTTTCGGTAGGAAGAATATGGATGTTATTTATTATTTGGAAGTAGTGAGTCTAGGTGGCGTCGAGGAACAAAGGGATCATGGAATACAAATAAATCAGTTACTAAAAGTTGAGCCACAGGTTGGCAAGACCATTTGAAAACAACAAACCAGGCATTAAACTTTGGACAGAATCCTCTACTCTTATTGATGGCAAACTTGGAGGTAGGAAGGGCATGTAACTAAGCAGGATGGTATGTACCTGAGCTTTACCACCTTCCCATCTCCACCAGAATTAAGTTCTGGGCAGGAAGATCCATAGGTCAACCTTCTGACCCTGCCACCAGTTGAGGCCCTTAAATGGCCAATTTTAATGACCACTTAAGAACCGCTTCGCACCAACACTGAGATTAACCCAACTACAAGCAGGCCTGTCGCTATGTGGTGTGCACAACAGGTGAAAATGTGCTGGCTGCTTGTCACCTCAGGGGGTGGGGGAGGCATCGATCAATCAAAGCCAATTAGTGCCTGATTGAGGGACTGGACATTGGGAAGAGGAGAGCCTGCTGAGAGCCACCCCTGCTGCTTTTGCTTCTGAAACCCCTACCCCATCTCCCCATGTACCCCATCCCACATTTACCTCCAGCCTGGGTCCTCCCTGATCCTGGGGCTCCAGGGCATGTCCTTTTGGTAGTGGCCACAGCCTCCTCAGTGGTACTACTGAGCATAAGAGCTGCGAGCCTCTGATTGCTTGCCAGCTCTCACGAGGTGGGGCTTTCAGCCCCAAGGTCTTGATTTCAGAGGAAGGCCTGCTTGAGGCCTTGCCACTGCCTGATTGGCGTGTGGTTCAGCAGGCCTTCCCAAAAAGAGGCACAGTGGGTCTCTCACTGGCCCTTCAGCCGGCAGGCAAGACACCCAACAACAAAACAAGATTCCACGCTTTATTCCTGGTGATAGAATTGAAAAGTAGGGAAATTATGCTAAACCTATATTGAACATTGATTCAGCCAAACCTAGTGTACTGCATACAGCTCTGGTTGCCACATTATGATGGATTGGATTTTGTGAAGGAATTAACAGTGAGCTTAACAATGCTCACCGTCATTCATGTGGAAATCAAATAGCAAATCTGGGGAGACGGTGAGGTAGTGATAATGTCACTGGACTAGTAATCCAGAGGCCCAGGTGAATTCTCTTGGGACATGGGTTCAAATTCTACCATGGCAGCTGGTGGCATTTAAATTTAATAAATAAAATCTGGAATTAAACGCTAATCTCAGAGATTGTGACCATGCAGCTATCATTGATTGCCATAAAAACCCATCTGGTTCACTAATGTCCTTTAGGGAAAGAAATCTACCATCCTTACCTGGTTTGGCCCACATGTGACTCTAGACCCACAACAATGTGGTTGACTTTTAACTGCTGTCTGAAATGGTGTAACAAGCCTCTCAGTTCAAGGGCAATTAGGAATGGGCAACAAATGCTGGAATAAAATAAAAGCCAGTGATTGCACTTGTGTAGTTAAACATAGAAATCTGGAATTTGTTGTCTAAGAGACTCTGCTTCTCCAGAAGGTAAATGAAAAGAGTATTTATCTGAGAGACTCACGACTGAAGTATATTGAACAATGTAACATTGCTATTCTTACCTCAGAGATAAGAACTGATCCCACCAGCAAAAGTTAGGGCTTACTCATTCCAGTGTAAAAACCTTTTAAATAACATGATAAGTCTTAATTAATGCCAAACAACCTCTCTGGCCTCTCTCTTTAGTCCTGCAGGAGGGGATCATCCGGATCATGGGGCGTGGTGATTTAGCGGTATGTCTCATGGCTTCCAGGGAGCAAAGAAGAAGTAGAGTGGCAGAGGGACCTGGCATGGCAAAGAGAGGAGCACTTCCCTCAAGATGAATGGGTGACAGGGCCTGCTGCACATGCACTGAAAATCCACCACAAGGCCTTACCCATTGGTGTCTCATTAAACCCAGGGTCTATAGATGGCACCTGTCATTCCTGCAGATGACTGAGAACCAGTGTCGCCAAGATTGAGCATGTCTAGGGAACTGGTTGGTCACATGTGCCATGTGCTGCTGCACTTGGCACCACAGGGCCATAGAGGGGGTCAAGAAAATATAATAATTTCCATAATGTTATTGGAATATATTGTAAAATAGGGTAATGGTGGGATGTGTCTTTGTGTGTGTGTGCTTGTATGTGTGTGAGACTTAATTGAATTAGAGGCAGTTAGTCTGGGTGCTTTGATATAAGAAGAGAAGTTCGGTTTGAAATGTTAATTAGGTAAACATGGGAAGTTTGAGAATGTGAAGTGTAAAAGGAACATTTGCATTTCTAAACAAACTATAGTGGCTTGAATTCAAAGGAGGGGATATAATGTATACCTTGCCAGCAGAAGTAGTAAGAAATAGTGTTATTATTTATTTTTCCCAAAGATTACTGGTGGAATTGGTACAATGAGAGATTTTTGATTAGTAGAGAGGTAAAGTTTAAAAGACATAGTGAAACAATGGGAATTTGCATTCAAAGGGGAAAATATGTAAAAAGGAGTGAAGGCTGTGTGTAAGGGTAGGCTGTTTAAGATCCAACAAGTACGAAAAGCCTGCAGCCTGTATGTACCAAACTGTTCACTTTGAATTTGACTCATTCAGGGTATCATGTTCCGTTGCCCGGGTCTTTTTTAAATTGACATGTCTTACTGTTGTCTTAACAAAATTCTAACTGGGAGATAGATTGATTAGGGGATTTAGAAGTTATCAAAGAAGTAATTTTTAGATCTATGTATTTGAAATCATTTCTCTTATTAATAAATGTTTAATTTAATTTTATAAGAACCTCTTAAGACTCAGTGGTCTTATTACTGAATTCAACACCCACATTTTGAATCATACAAATTGAAAATTAGCTATGATAGTTGTTTCAAGTTTCCCTCTGGGATTTGAACAGCTCAGTATTTATCACCTTCTGTGTCATAATAGAGGGCGTCCACTGCCAATGGCCGTGAAAGTGACAGCAGTGCTCAAATTTTACACCAGTGGCTCCTTCCAGAGCTCCACAGGTGACCTGCACGGGATCTTGCAAGCCTCCACTCATAAGCACATCCAGGAGATCATGGACACCATCTGCGCAAAGGCACAGAACATTGTGCATTTCACTGGGATCATGAAAGCCAGGAAGCAAGAACGCTGGGAATTGCGCAGAGCTCGAGTTTTCCACAGGTGAAGGGTGCCATCAACTGCACTCACGTGGCACTTAAACCTCCATAGCAACAAACAGTCCAGTATGTTAACTGTGAGGAGTTACGCTCACTGAATGTTCAGCTGGTCTGTTACCACTACAAACGCACCCTGCAGGTCTGCGCACGATTCCCAGGGAGCATCCATGACTCCTACTTCCTCAGCAAGTCTCAGATCTCTGACATCTTCCAGAGTCCACAGAGGCTGCAGGGTTGGCTCCTCAGGAACAAGGCCTCCCCACTGAGGAAGTGGCTGGTGATGCCTGTGCAATAACCTCAGACTGAAGCAGAGCATTGGTATAATGAGGCTCATGCCGTGACCCAGACTTTGGTGGAGCAAATGATAGGCATTTTGAAAAAGAGGCTTTGGTGCCTCAACAGGTCCATTGGAGCATTGAAATACAATTCCCAGAGCGTGTCACACATCACTGTCACTTGCTGGGTGCTCCACAATCTGGAATTGCAATGGGGGGAGCAACAAGCTGTGGAAGAGACGGAGGAGCTGCACGTATCCTCCGACGAGGAGGGCATTGAAGGGGTTGATGATGATGAGGTCCTCATGGCGGCGATGAGATCACTGCACTGGCCAGACGAGGCAGGCACACTCGGGAGGCTATCATAGCCGTAAGATTTGTGGAGGATGATGATGAGATGCAGTGAGGACAGTCCTAACATCATCACCTTGCATCTGTGAGCGTATGACTCCAGTGTGGCTGATGGTAGTGCACATAAACTCAATGTTTAGGCAGCAAATGCCCTAATAGTCACCAGATTCCAGGAAGATGATGAAGACATGCAGTGAGGACACTCCATAGATCTTCACATAGTCTCTGAGAATTCCTGACTCCTATCTGGCTGATGCAGGCTCATGTCATGCAGACACAACTGTGAAACTTTAAGTACACCTGATCCTTTGTCAGCTTTTATTACCTGTACCCTTCAGGTGCACAGCATCACTAGTCATAGATGCTGGTGTGATGGGGGGCCAGCCCCACCTCAAAGGTGCTGAGAGCACAGAGAGAGAATGACAGAACTCAGTGGTGCCTGCCCATCACATTCTGGCAGCAATGACCAGCACTGCCGAGGTGCAGGCATCACTAATGTGTCCAGTAAGTGTGAGGCCGGACCATCACTTTCGTCTGAAGTTAACACCCTGCACAGGGAAGAGGCCCTGGACTGAGACACCTGCCTTTATATCTTATGCATGAACCAAGGTTTCACATCTGATTGACACGAACACTGTTCATCATAACAAGGATCCAAAGGCAGGGAGACATTCCTGGGATAAAAACAAAAAAACTGCGGATGCTGGAAATCCAAAACAAAAACAGAATTACCTGGAAAAACTCAGCAGGTCTGGCAGCATCGGCGGAGAAGAAAAGAGTTGACGTTTCGAGTCCTCATAACCCTTCGACAGAACTTGAGTGAATCCAAGAAAGGGGTGAAATATAAGCTCGTTTAAGGTGTGTGGGGGGAGGGGTGGTGGGTTTGGGTGGGGGGAGAGAAGTGGAGGGGGTTGGTGTAGTTGTAGGGACAAGCAAGCAATAATAGAAGCAGATCATCAAAAGATGTCACAGACAACAGAACAAAAGAACACATAGGTGTTAAAGTTGGTGATATTATCTAAACGAATGTGCTAATTAAGAATGGATGGTAGGGCACTCAAGGTATAGCTCTAGTAGGGGTGGGGGAGTATAAAAGATTTAAAAATATTTAAAAATAATGGAAATAGGTGAGAAAAGAAAAATCTATATAATTTATTGGAAAAAACAAAAGGAAGGGGGAAGAAACAGAAGGGGGGTGGGGATGGAGGAGGGAGCTCAAGACCTAAAGTTGTTGAATTCAATATTCAGTCCGGAAGGCTGTAAAGTGCCTAGTCGGAAGATGAGGTGTTGTTCCTCCAGTTTGCATTGGCCTTCACTGGAAATTGCTGGGAATTCACATTCCTGGGAATTAATTTACAATAATGAACTTAAGTACAAGTGATTAACACCCGTCCCCAGGCTGTTGTCTTTTGTTTTTGAAGTTTCCCTTTAAGGGGCTGCCCTTTACTTTGTCTCTGATTTTGTTAATTTAGTTTATTTGGTTGACTCAAAAACAGTTACTTCTTCCAAACTTTCCTAACCCTGCTGCTACGTCTTGGTGCTGCCCTGACATCCACTGGCGAGCTGACTACAACACCCTGTCTGTGTGACCTTGGCAGTGTCCACTGGAGAGCCAGGACCTGGAAGACCTTGGCCTGATTTCAGAGCCCTGTTGTGTGGCAGTGTCACCTTCCTCGGCCTGTGGACCTGGAGCTGCTGGGGTCAGAAGAATGGGCCAGATATTCCTGAGATCACAGGAACAGGGGATTTTGATGGGCTGGACATTCCTGGAGTCACCTGGGTGGATGGGCCAGGGATGTGCACCTGCTGATCCTCCTCCCAATGGGTGCCTGCGGGTGCCTGGCTGACTCCTTGAGAATAAGAGGAAACCGGAGTGAGATCAAACTGCCCTGAACCCCTCTCGCGCTGACATTGTTGGAGGCCAACTATGATATCAGCCAATAGATTCCAGCCCCTACAGCACTGCGGGACCGATGTCCTGGGCCAAGGTCTCCATGGCAGACACCATCCTATCAGTGTTGACCTCGGTGCACTATCAACTCAGACTGAAGGTGGACAGATTACTCCACAATACCTTGCAATCTGAGGAGTGCAGTGGATGGAGAGAGTGTTAGTAGGACAGTTGCCAGACCAGTTGAGAAGGATGCCTGGGATATGTGGATGATGAGAGGGGTAATGGCTGGAATGAGGACACTATCCGCACGGCAGATGAAGGTATGTGTGAGGGTATGGTGATGCTCCTTGGACAGGCAGTGAGTGATATCCCTCTGGATGAGTGAATGGCGTGTGGATATGTGAGTTCAGAGTGATGAGAAGAGTGCCTTATCCTTGTGGAACAGAGGAGATCATTTATCCTCTTTCAGCACTATGTGGCTGTTCTCTTTTGCAGGGCTTTGGTGCTAACCACCAATGCCACAACTTCTCATGCTGGATTAGTGACCTTGCTTGCTGGTCTTCACCCAGAGTGGGGTAGAAGACTTCACAGTGGCACCCACTGCATCCAATAGGTGCCTGAGGGAGGTGTTTGTAAATTTGAGGGCAGCATATTTCCTCCCTTTGGCATTACTTTGCAGTGTGAGAAATGAATGTTTTTCTAAAATTTTTTTGGGAATATTATGCTATTCTGTGGAAAAGGTGTGTGTGTGTGTGCGTGTATGTGCGTGTGTGTTTTCATCAAGCAGGTTATCTGGGGGATTTAAAACATGAAAAGGAGAGAGGTGTTAGGTTTGCTGTACAAGTAAATAGGTTAGATGAAATATTTGCAATATTAGATAAATTGAGAGTGTCTTTGAATATCTAAGGGGAGTCAGAGGTACCAAGAAACATGTTGGCATCTTGCAGACCTCCATCAGTAAATAGAAGTGGGGATATTATATCTTATTTATCCCAAAAGGAAAGACAAGATGGAAACATGAAAGATCTTATATTTGGAAGAAATTGAGTTTCAAAGAGCTGTCAGAACAACAAAACCTGAGATGAAAAGGAAAAAAGGTATTTTAGAGTTACTGTGGAGAGTTTAGGGTGGTTATAGCTGTTGGACTGTTGACTCTATTTTCAAAGTCAGTGAGGCCATTGATGTCAGGTATTCCTCCACCAGTCTGTGCTTTTGTTGTGTGCTAGCTTGTCCCTCATGAGTACAGATGGAGGCAAGATGCCTGCCAGGCCAGATGAGAAGGAGCTGTGAATGTAGCAGCTGGAGCTACAGCTGGAACTGTGGGCTGGGAGAAGATGTGGTTTGAATCAACTATCCAGTTAAGCCAATAAGTCTTGAGCTGCAAAATGCAGTTTTATTCTGAAGTTTGGATCTCCACTGCAGAGTGAAGGAGAGTTACAGATCATGTGATATGGCTTTACTAATGCTACAGTCATCTGCTTTGGGCAATATTACTGAATTTATTTTATAATTAAACATCTATAAGGGAGTTAAAAGCAAAATACTGTGGATGCTGGAAATCTGAAACAAAAATAAAAATAGCTGGAAAACTCAGCAGGTCTGACAGTATCATCTATAAGGGAGTGTTGCCTTGAAGGTCTTTACTTGTGGGTCTGCCAAGTAGAGAGCCTTTTGGGGGGAATTTTTTGTAAAACTAACCTTAATTGAGCATCTGTGTTTAACTTGCATTTTATTCTTGTTAATAAAACTTTTAATTTTAATTTCTAAAGCCTCAAAAGTGTTACTTGCTGCTGAGATCAGTATGACTTCTTCTCATTTTCACATTACAACAAAAAGGGTATGGCCCGCAAGCCAAGTTTCCCTTGGGATTTGGTTTGTGCAACAATTAACACCAGCCAAGGTCATAGCAGCAGCTCCCATGCCATATGTACAGTACACCCTTTAAATATGGCGTCCGGATTACTGAAGGTCTGAGGTGACGGCAGGGCAGGCGAATCAGAGGCGTGTTTCCCGGGAATGCATCATTAATGAGGTGGGACGCAGCCGGCAGGTAAAGCACCCTTTTTCCTGCCCGGCACTGCACTTTGTGCAAATCTGGGATGACGCTTGCCCTGTGGCTGTTCCTCTCAACTAAGCTTTGTGGTAGCAAGTTCCACATTCTAACCACACTTCGCGTAAAAGAAGTGTCTCCTGGATTATTTATTGCTTTTCTAAATTACAAGCTATTTGTATCCAAGCCTTCCATGTACATAACAATTGTTATGTTCAACTATATAGCAACAGTAACCCTAATTCATTGCATATGAAGGGCTAACAACTGTTGAACGAACAAAGCTTTGGAATATTCACAATAGGCCATCTCCCTGGCCTCTTGAATGTTTTCAGGAATAGAAAGAAAAACTTGCATTTATATAGAGCTCTCATTACTCCCGAATGTCCCCATGTACTTCACAGCCAATGAAGTGTTGAAGTTTTAGAGTCTAGGAAAAAGGCAGCCAATTTTGCTCAGCAAGAGGTGGATTTTACAGGAGGATGGATTACGTGCACCCCCCGAGCTAAAAGCCTGTTGGTATTACGTCGACTTTAAATCTGGCTGCTATGGAGTAGTAATACGCTGGGTGGGAGGGTGGGCAAACTTAACTCTTTGAGAGTGCTGATTGGCTGGCAGCCCTGTAACCCGAGCAGTGCCAAAAGCCAGCAAAAGCTTGCCTCAATTCCAGATCACTCTTCTGAATGACCCTGGACTCCTTGGTGTGGTAGGAATGCCTATAGTCCCACCAGTAGTCACCTCTCCTGGCTGGCGCTGCTGGGACTATTTAGGCCCACTTACTGTATGTGCCAGACCCTTATACTGCAAAATCCAATGGTGGTCAAGTGTGAAATCCATCGAATCATGGAATGGTTACAACACAGAAGCAGGCCATTCAGCCCATATTGTTCATGCTGATTCTCTGCAAGAGCAACTCAGCTTTTCACACTCGCCTACCTTTTCCTGTAGCCCTGAAAATTCTTTCCCTTCAGATGCTTATCCAATTGCCTTTTGAAAACTAGCCTTGAATCTGCCTCCAGCACACTCCAGCATTCCAGGTCCTAATCCCTTACTGCATAAAAAAATTCCTCATGTCACCATTGCTTCTTTTGTCAACCATCTTAAATCGCTGATCTCTAGTTCTCAACCTTTCCACCAATAGAAACAGCCTCGCTTTCTCTCTCTCCCCCTCTCTGTCTGTCCAGACCCCTCATGATTTGAAGACCTCTACCAAATCTCCTCTCAACCTTCTCCAAGAATAACAGCCTTAGCTACACTAACCCATCCATGTAACTAGAGTCTCAACCTACCCATTCACCTTCAAGGATTTGTGCACATTCACTCCCAGGTATCTCTACACCTGCACTACCTTTAGAATTGCCTCCTTTATTTCATATTAGCTTATCTCATTCTCCCTAACAAAATGAATCATTCACACTTTGCTGTATTAAATTTGATCTACCACTTGTCTGCCCATTCCACCGACCTGCCTGCGGCCTCTTGAAGTCGATCACTATCGCCCCCACAGTTCCTAATACTTTCATGTTTTGCATCATCTGCAAATTTTGGATTTACCCAATTAATTCCTTCCAAAAACATCTTTTGACCTATATTCTAGAAATATGCGAGCAAAGGTTTACTCAACTACTTTTCATAATTTATCTCTCAGAACTTTGGTAACATTCAGCACCCATTCCATGGCGAATATATCATTTATAAGGTGCTGTAACATTAGCTGAAATAAGACACAAGAATTGAAGAATGAGAAAGGCAAATTAATGTAATTAGAATAACTATACTCTTAAACACCCACCTTTCTATCAGTTCAGCACAAGAATTTTTCCACTAGTAGATTGTAGCATTTAAAATTCAAACAATCAATAGCAGCCAATTTGAATTTCCTTTCATTAAGCAATAGATTTTAACAGTTTTAGAAGGAACAGATAATCCCAGGGAAGCAATTGTCAGCATAAAATGTTGATGTGTGTGAAGAGGAAGGTTTCTGAGAAAATATTATTGTAGTTCCAGATGTATCAGAATTTTTTACAATGCATATTCTTTTGTGACCATGTTACACATACATTTGACTGAGACCTGGTAAATTAAATACTGTGAAATTCCTGGTATCATTTTCTTAGAGATGTGGTTTGTATACATCCGAATATCTTAAGTAGGTGAATGACTTCTGTCTGTTCCTTTCTGAATTCTCAAATTGGAAGTTTCTAAAGACAACAGAAGAGAATGGCGATCATTGGAACCATGAGTAGATGACATGAGCCTAAACAAATACTTTCTGCTCTCTACTTGTACTTCTGCTGACACAGGAAGAGACGTCCTTGAGCGGTTTGAGCTAGGTGAGATAAGATAGAAACCAGTATTTTTCCTGGCAGCTGTGAAAGTTTATGGTTAACCACAATGCAAACTAAAGTAAGATTCAACAATGGACTAGATTAGGCTGAGTCTAATGGACCTGGAAGAGGAGGCCAGAATGAATGGGGTGCAGTGAACCATCTAAAATGGTGTAAACACATTAGAAGTAAACAACAACATATTTGTGTCCCAGTTTTAATGGAATAAACTGTCCCAAAGCACTTCACAGGTACATTATAAATATAAAACAAAGTATGACATTGCGCCACAGAAGGAGATATTAGAACTGATAGCCAAAAACTCAGTCTATGGGGTAGGCTTTAAGGAGTGTCTTAAAGGAGGACAGCGAGGTGCAGAGGCACAGAGGTGTAAGAAGGAAATTCCAGAGCACAGGGCCAAGGCAACTGAAGGCAAGGCCACAAATGGTGGAACCATTAAAGCCAGAGATGCGCAAGAGGTCAAAATTGGACAAATGCAGGCATCTTGGAGAGTTGTGGGACTGGAGCAGATAACAGAATTAGAAAGGGCCAAAGGCATGGTGGGATTTTAAAACAAGGAAGAAAATTTAAAAATCAGGATGTTGCTTGACCAAGATCCTATGTAGGTCAACGAGCAAAAGGGTGATAGGTAAACGGGACTTGGTGTGAGTTAGGACATGTGCAGCAGAGCTTTGGATGATCTCAAGATTACGGAGGTTAGAATTTGGGAGACCAGCCAGGAGTGAGTTGGCATACTTGAGTCTAGAGCTAACAGTGTCACAAATGAGGTTTTCAACTGAAACAGGGAGAAATTCAGCGATTTTACGGAAATGGAAAGTGACAGTCTTAGTGATGCCATGAATATGTGGTCACTTCAGGTCCAAATATGACGTTGAGGTAGTGAACAGTGTAGTTTAGGCTCAGACAGTTGCCAAGGGGAGCAATGGAGTCAGTAGCTGGGGAAGTTTGAAGCGGGGACCAAAAACAATGGCTTTAGTCCTCCCAATATTTAATTGGAGAAAATTTCTGCTCATGCGTTACAGGAAGCAGTCTGACAACTTAGCAACAGTGGAGGAGTGGAGAGAGGTGGTTGTAAGGTGGAGCTGAGCATTTGCAATGTAAATGTGAAAACTATAATGCTGTGCTTTCGGATGATGTTTAACATAAAAAATAAATTTTAAATGTAGAGGTGGGAAGAGCTAAAGGGGAACAACAGTAGTGTATTCTAAACATGTGATTTTAATGTAAAAGCAAAATATCACATATGTTAGAAATTGGGAATTTTATTTCAATTGGTGCTATTTTTATAAAAATATTTAACTTGAATCATGTCAAATTCCTCTCTGCCTTCTTTTAAGTAAGCCATAACTGAGTTTTCGTTAAATGCCCATGTTAGCATAACATTGAAAGGAATTCTGTACAGACACAGCAGGTCTGCTTATAGGATTGACCCTAATAATAATATCTGTCCCAATTCATGTGATAACCTCAAAAAAATGATACACTTTGGGGAGCCCTCTACTGGTAGAATTAATTAAAAAGCGTGATGATAGGCCTGATTTTAACTCTGTAATCAAACAGGTTTTGAGTGCGTTAATAGCTCATCCAACATGTCGGACAAACTACCAGAAAGGATGGTGGACCATGAAACACCGATAATAATCAATGCCTGACACTGCGTCACTCCCTGGGAGTGTGGTTCAGACAGATTCAATTGTGGCTTTCGAAAGGGAATTGGATAATTTCCTGAAGAGGGAAAAGTTGCAGGGCTACAGGGAAAAGCCAAGAGAGTGGGGCTAGCTGAGGTATTCTCCCAGAGAGCTGGCATGGACGCTGAAAGCCAAATGGCCTCTTTCCATGCTGTAACCATGCTATGATGCCAAGCTTTGAACAGGGACTAGACCAGATTTTTTCCTTCGGCAAATAGGATTCAGGGTTATTAAATTTACAGGTGGATCATGCTAACGTGTGGGAGTTTGGGTGGCTAGGTTAGATGAACCAATGGTCTACTCTTGTCTGCAGTTGTTACTCCATTCTCTAAGTAATGGCCCGGATATTCTGAGCAACAGCAACATTTGTTGGATTGCCGCTTTGCTCGAAAATTCTACAGGGACCTTCGGAGCACCCGCTTCCACCGAAATGTACAGTGTAGCATTCAACAGGGAACTCAATCGGAGTGGAGTAGGGTTGAGGGAAAATGGAAAACGCCCCTTTTTTATGACACTAATTGTCATGTGGTAAGTTTAAATGTGCAGCTTGAATGTTAGCAAATGGGTGAGTGAGTAAATGGGCAGGTGGGTGAGGTGTGTAAGTGGATAGGCAAGTGAGGTGGTATGTAGGCATGTGGGTAGGTGGACAGGTGGGTGATGTGGTATGTAGGTAAGTGGGTAAGATGGGTAGAGTAGGCAGGTGGGTGAGGTGGTAAGTGGATGAGGTAGGTAGGTTCATGAGGTGGGTGTGGGTAGATGGGTGAGAGGGTAGCTTAGTTGAGTGGCTGAGGTGGGCAAGTTGGGAGACAGGTTGGGGGTAATCAGGTCTGGTCAGGGGGTTTTCAGGTTGGGAGGGTAGTCAGGTGGGGAAGACAGGTCGGGGGGGTTATTTCAGTTGGGTCAGATCGGGATGATAATCGGGTGTTCAGGGTTAGTCGCGCCAATCAGTGGGGTAGTTAAGGGTTCAGTGGGTAGTCAGGTCGGCTATTAATCGGGTTGGTTGGGGAAGGTAGTCAGGTCAGGGGGTGTTTGGGTTGGGTTGGTGGGGTAGTCGGGGGTTCAGGGAGGGGACTGAGGGAGCCAGTGTAGGTATCCAGGTATTAGATTAATCAATCTAACATCTCCTGGGTAACCATCCAGGTAAATACTGTGGAACTGTCCGAAGTCTCCGACTTTAAGTCAGAGTCAGAGACCCTCATGAAGGGTCCTGGGATAGCAAGGGAATTGCCCATCAGAAGTTGAAACTTCCCAGGCAATACCCACCCAGGTTTTTCACAGGGTCCTGATGCGCATCTTGGCTCATAAGTCCAGTCTCTGACAATCCAGAGAGTGGAAAATTTCCCCCCAAATCTCTTTCAATTCTAAAACAAAAACAAAAACAGAATTACCTGGAAAAACTCAGCAGGTCTGGCAGCATTGGCGGAGAAGAAAAGAGTTGACGTTTCGAGTCCTCATGACCCTTCGACAGAACTTGAGTTCAAGTCCAAGAAAGAGTTGAAATATAAGCTGGTTTAAGGTGTGTGTGTGGGGGGCGGAGAGAGAGAGAGAGAGAGAGAAGTGGAGTGGGGGTTTGGTTGTCGGGACAAACAAGCAGTGATAGAAGCGGATCATCAAAAGATGTCAACAATAATAGAACAAAAGAACACATAGGTGTTAAAGTTAAAGTTGGTGATATTATCTAAACGAATGTGCTAATTAAGAATGGATGGCAGGGCACTCAAGGTATAGCTCTAGTGGGGGTGGGGAGAGCATAAAAGATTTAAAAAAATTTTTTAAAAAATAATGGAAATAGTTGGGGAAAGGAAAATCTATATAATTTATTGGAAAATAAAAAGGAAGGGGGAAACAGAAAGGGGGTGGGGATGGGGGAGGGAGCTCACGATCTAAAGTTATTGAATTCAATATTCAGTCTGGAAGGCTGTAAAGTGCCTAGTCGGAAGATGAGGTGTTGTTCCTCCAGTTTGCGTTGGGCTTCACTGGAACAATGCAGCAAGCCAAGGACAGACATGTGGGCAAGAGAGCAGGGTGGAGTGTTGAAATGGCAAGCGACAGGGAGGTTTGGGTCATTCTTGCAGACAGACCGCAGGTGTTCTGCAAAGCGGTCGCCCAGTTTACGTTTGGTCTCTCCAATGTAGAGGAGACCACATTGGGAGCAACGAATGCAGTAGACTAAGTTGGGGGAAATGCAAGTGAAATGCTGCTTCACTTGAAAGGAGTGTTTGGGTCCTTGGACGGTGAGGAGAGAGGAAGTGAAGGGGCAGGTGTTGCATCTTTTGCGTGGGCATGGGGTGGTGCCATAGGAGGGGGTTGAGGAGTAGGGGGTGATGGAGGAGTGGACCAGGGTGTCCCAGAGGGAGCGATCCCTACAGAATGCCGATAGGGGGGGTGAAGGGAAGATGTGTTTGGTGGTGGCATCATGCTGGAGTTGGCGGAAATGGCGGAGGATGATCCTTTGAATGCAGAGGCTGGTGGGGTGATATGTGAGGACAAGTGAGGACCCTATCATGTTTCTGGGAGGGAGGAGAAGGCGTGAGGGCGGATGCGCTGGAGATGGGCCGGACACGGTTGAGGGCCCTGTCAACGACCGTGGGTGGAAAACCTCGGTTAAGGAAGAAGGAGGACATGTCAGAGGAACTGTTTTTGAAGGTAGCATCATCGGAACAGATGCGACGGAGGCAAAGGAACTGTTTTTATCTCTTTCAATTCAGTTTGAAGCAACTGCATCATTTGGGTCACTTCCAGGAGCGCCATTCAACTGAATATACATCTATGAAATTATAACTGTCAGTTTTTCAATACTTCTACACAAAACATACTTCCAATTATTTCATTCTTCCCTCTTCTCATCGGACAGCTAATACTGAACACAGCTCTTAAGGCCTTATCAAGGAATAACTAACGTAGGGTGCAGTTCTGGTCAGCATGCAATAGGAAAGATATGATTGCACTAGAGAGGGCACAGAGGAGATTTACAAAGATGTTATCTCGATTGGAGAATTTTAGTTATGAGGCTAGACTGGGTAGGTTAGATAGTTTTGTTTAGAACAGCGGAGGCTATGGGGAAATCTCATCAAAATGTATAAAATTATGAGGGGTCTAGGTAAGGTGGATAACCAAGCAGCACAGATTTAGAATAAGAGTTAGGAGTTTTAGGGGTGGTTCAAAGCCATTTTTTTTCTATCTGAAACTCACTGCCTAAAGGTTAGTGGAGGCAGAAACCCTTACAAAGTATTTCGATATGCACTTTGAAGTGCCATTTTCAACAAGACTACAAAGCAAGAGCTGGAAATTGGGGTTTGTCTGGATGGCCAATGCAGACACAGTGGGCTGAACAGCTTCCTTCTATGCTGGAAATTTCTATGATTTCTATGAGAATGGCACATTAACCCATTTTGTTTCTTCAGATAGGCAGGTCTTGAGCTTGAACAGACATAAGATGCACTTAACTAGCTGTACTTGGATCAACCTGATTGCTTTTAATGGGAAATTGTAACCTAACCAGTCCAACCCACCCAGCAGAAAACTCATGGGATTTGTCTTCACCGCTCGCTTTCTGATTTCACTTTCTGTACTTTGACAGAAAGTAAAACAGGGCCAGGTTCAAAACAGGCGACTAATCCAGACACATTAATTTCCCACCAAGCAGGTTAGATTAAAATTATCCCACTCTGTTTGATGAGGATTAACTCTTTATTTCGAGTACCTCATACAGGCCTATGTCAAAACACAGAAGGTTGAGGCTAGATGAACCTTATAGCAGCAGTGGTTTCCTTACACGTGTTTCTCCCTTCATCGACAGCACACAGTAACATACAGGAGGTGGACTATCATACAATGAGGCATCTGTTCCTAAATTTTTCTTGAGATGACCTTCAAAGGCTCAGAAAATAAAGGCCTCTTCAATTGGCTCTGTTAACAAGACCTGGAGCAGTAAAATGTGAAGAGTAGAGCTGACCAATTCTGGCCAGTCAATCCGAATGTACCATTTCATTACAGACATTTCTGGAGATTACTATGCTTTTTGCTTCTTTTGTTCAAAAAAGGAATAAAAAGCACAAACAAATGTCAAATAATTAGCAACTCACTATAACAAGCAGATTACAGATTGTCTTTTGCTCTTTGTTATTTCCCTTATGCTCTGGCGAGTTCCAGTTTTTTCCTGCAAGTGCCTTGTGGTTTTTGTTCACTTTGTTTGATAATCATTCCACAATCATGGACTAGAATCGTATAGGCTATTGTGTCATTTACAGTTACTGCACATCTGAGATTACGTTAAGTCTTTGATCTTTTACGTAAACCTACCACCTAGCTTTGATACATTCAACTTGATGATGCAAAGTATAATGACTTTGATGGATTATTATGAATTAACTAGTTAACCGTTTTTTTTCCATACAATTTTATTTAGGATAATGAATTAGAATTGAATGATTCAGAGTACTGATTTTATTTTGTCCAGCAGATGGCTCTCCATTGTATGAAGGTGTTAGATGACATTAGAGTAGAAATTATAATCAAGGCTGTTCTTGTACGAAGACTCACTGTATTTAGACAAAATTCTTCTCTGTTATTTAAAAAGGAAAATAATCCAAAAATTAATCTGCTTTAATATAGTGCCGAGAGAAATATGCATTACAAGTTAATCATTTGTATAAAAATAATACCATTTATAATTTCTATGCACATAAGGATCTATAATATATTTTAAAATATTTAATCTGCATGCCTGCCCTGTATTTGAAAGGTTACTTCCAGCTCTCACATTCTTGGCATATTTGCATGCCAATTTGTTCCATTTTTTTTACCTAAATTAGAAAATCTGAAGAAAGCTCCTGGAAGAGTTGTAGAGGCTTTATTTGTTGAAAAAAGGGACAATTTTAGGGAAAGTTTAAGAAAGTAATGTTCAGAGATCTTAGGAAAAAAAATAGTTGATTTAGATCCATGTACAAGTAGAGAATGTAAACTGTAAAGGAAGTGGACAACTAGGGATGGGCAATAAATGCTGGCCCAGCCAGTGAAGCCCGCATCCCGTGAATGAATTTTTAAAAAGCAATAGCATACGTTTCTAGGCAGAAAGAAACTATACCATAACAACGAGAAGGAAAATAAAATGCCCTTAAAGACATGAAGAGAAAATGGCTGAAGAAACAAGGTGATGACTCCTGGCACCAGCAATCCAGGGGATGAAACCAGACCACAGAAAACCAGGTTGCCACCCAAGTGTGATCTTATCCTTGTGCCATACAAAGGGCAATCTTAATATTGGAATCTTACAAGGGGCATTTAGACTGTGAGCTTAACCGTGTTAATTCCATTCTGTAATCTTAAGCATCCAATATTACCCTGTTATATAGTTAACTTACTGCTGTGCTTAGACATTGCCAAATTATATTAACAATCAGCCTACTTCTACTGTGATTACTGAAAAAATCTGTGATGATATAGTTTACTGTACTACTTGTAGTACAGTAAATGTTGTTAAATGCCACTCAGTCATCTCTGCATCAGACCAAGTCTTTGAAGCCTTTGTCAAGTAAGTATTGAATTGCATGTCATGTGCTGCACCATGACTCTATTCTTGATAGACCTGGATTATTCTCATGCTGTTGTACTTGGATAAAAATGCACATAGTGGAACAGGGAACAGTGACAAATTCAAACAGCGAATAGATTCAGCAAATAGAATTCAGGGTTATAGAAGCTAATATGTAGAAAGCTCCTCACAGCTCTTTCCCCTTAATTCTGGATAAGTCAATGGTCTACTCTTGTCTAAAATTGTTACTACATTCTTAAATCAATGTCTTTCTGATTGGATTATGTTTAAAGCAAAATAATCTTGGTTTCACAAATGAAACTCTAGGTAGAGATATAAAAGCCAATTTAAGGTGTATATTGATAAACAGTAGATGTTTGTCTTATCTCATTCAACTTGTATAGATTCCACCAGAGGCACTTGTCTCCTGACCGTATTACAGCTTTGGTTCAAACATGGACAAATGAGTTGAACTTAAAAGTTGAGGTGAAAGTGACTGCCCTTTATATCAAGGCAGGATTTGACTGAATGTGGCACCAAGGACCCCTAGCAAAACCGGAGTTAATCGGGGGAAAACTCTCCACTGGTTGGAAGTTTCGGAGGCCAACCATCTCAGCCCCAGGGCATTACCGCAGGAGTTCATCGAGGTAGTATCCTGCGCCTGACCATCTTCAGCTGCTTCATCAATGACCTTCCCTCAATCATAAGGTCAGAAATGAGGATTACCACTAATGATTTCACAATGTTCAGCACCATTCACGACTCCTCATATACCGAAGCAGTCCTTGCCCACATGCAGCAAGACCTGTATAGCTCAACGCCTGTCCACCATCTGCAAGGTACAAGTTAAGCTTGTGTTGGAATGCACTAAATTTGCCTGGATGAGTGCAGCTCTAACAACACTTGAGAAGCTCAACGCCATCCAGGATGAAGTGGCTCACTTGATCAGCACTCTATCCACCACCTTAGACATTCATTCCCTCTACCACCATCATACAATGGCAGCAGTGTGTACAATCTATAAGATGCACTGCAGCAACTTGACAAGCCTCCATCAATAGCACCTTCCAAACCCGCAACTTCTCCCGCCTAGAAGAGCAAGGAAAACCAATACATGGGAATGTCACCAGCTGCAAATTACCCTCCAAACCCCAAATCATCCTAACTAGGAACTATGTCACTCTTCCTTCACTATTGCTGGGTCAAAATCCTGGAACTCCCTCCCTAATCGCACTGTGAGTTTGCCTATTACCAATGGACTTCAACCGTTTAAGAAAGCAGCTTACCATCGCCTTCTCCAGGGCAATGAAGAACATAAGAACATAAGAAATAGGAGCAGGAGGAGGCCATTCAGCCCTTTGAGCACACTCCACCATTCAATGAGATCATGGCTGATCTTCTACTTCAACACCATTTTCCTGCACTATCCCCATATCCCTTCATGTTTTTAATATGTAGAAACCTATCAGTTTCAGTCTTGAACATACTCAATGACTAAGCATCCACTGGGGTAGAGAATTCCGAAGATTCACCACCCTCTGAGTGAAGAAATTCCTCCTCATCTCAGTCCTAAATGGCCTACCCCTTATTCTAAGACTGTGTTCCCAGGTTCTAGACTCCCCAGCCAGGGGAAACATCCTTCCTGCATCTATTCTGTCGAGCCCTGTAAGAATTTTGCATGCTTGAATGAGATCACCCGTCAATCTTCTAAACCTCAGAGAATAAAGGCCCAGTCTATTTAATCTTTCCTCATAGGACAATCCCTCCATCCCAGGAATTAAACTAGTGAACCTTTGTTACATTCCCTCTGCGGCAAGTATAACTTTCCTTAGGTCAGGAGACCAGAACTGGGCAACAAGAAGGGGCAGCAAGTGTTGGTCTTGCCAGCAATGCTCACATCCCATGAAGGAATAAGTAAAAAAGGTCAATACAAGATTATCCACAGATTGTGGGTATTTTGTAAGGGAAAAGTCAGAACTTCCTGCTCCCTTCACCTTCGGGTGTGTTTGGCAGCATGTTTCTTATAATCTTTAGAATGGTCAACCTAAACGGAGTTGGTTTATTTGGTGAGAGCTTTGGTGCCTTCAGAGACGGCATGTTTGGCTAGTTCCCTTGGCAGCATGAATCACAGAATCACAGAATCACACAGTGCAGAAGAGGCCCTTCGTCCCATCGAGTCTGCACCGACACATGAGAAACACATGAGGCAGACGGTGCTCTAGATCTCCCTGGCTGAGATGGTGTGGCACATGTCGTAATGAATGATGTGTAGGACCTCGGAGGCGATGCACATGAAAATGTCGACAATGAAGGAATTCATAACACTCGTGGCCTTGGACGAGGTCCTGGTGGAAGAGTGGACCTGGGTCAACACCTTGTGCAGGTAAGTGGGATAGTTCTGCTTGTGAGATTTCCTCTGCTTCTTGTGTGGTTTTTTGGTGACTTTAGTCAGTGACTGCTTCAACGCCAACTCAGGCTTTCCGCTCGACTTGGACCAAACCAAATCCGTGTTTGGCTGCCTGAGGGGACAATATAGTGAGAAGCCCAACAATTGGTTTTATGCTGTCACGAAACCAGTTTGTGAGCATCTGCTCCGCCTGTCAGTTGGGAACTGCATTTCCCGCCGTCCAACATTGGGAACTTAATTTTATTGCATTTGCACCTTATCATTGTGCCTTCACGCCGGAACCACCACCTCCCCCGCAACATCAAATATACCTCCCACATCAGCGTGAATTTCAGAACAGCGTGATTTACAACTGCCTTTAAAAAGCGTGTGCCTGGGTGACCCGAACTTCATGAGGGACTTGGAGGTGAGTTCACACAAACTTGCACAGTGCTCGTGAGGATCGCCCATGGGATATCAAGCTAAAGGTGCCACATGTTTGGGGGTTCGGGGAGGCGGTGTGCACAGGCAAGTCGCTTATTCCCAACTAGGTTTCTCTGCAATGCCAGGGCTCCAATGTGGATGGGGCCAGGGCAGTAGGGGGGGTTGGGGGTGGTGGGGGTGGTGGTGCCAAGGCAGCACAGACTGATGGAATTACACAAGCACATGGCAGGATTGGGGGTCAGTGGTGGGAGGAGAGGGGAAGGCGAATGATGCTGCTACACACTTGGTAAAGCTTGTCAAAAGTGAGCATTCTTCCACAGCTGAGACCGTTCAGCTGCAGCTCCATTGACCTGCTTGGAGTCAGGCCTCTGAACCTTATCTGCCCACTCAAGCAACACAAAAGCATGAAAGTGCCACCTTTCACCCATCAGGCCCAAACTGCAAGTTAATGTGCATTTCAGGGGGCAGCAGAGCAATTGGCCGACCGGGCAAGTTATACAATCCCCTTGTGAAATGTGGCCATGGCACAGTCAGTGCTGGAGGCGCTCACAGCCCCTTTCAATGTGCTTATTCAGGTTTGGACCAGTATCCCTTACAGTTCAAGCTAACATTGCAGCCTTGCAGTGTGGGTTAGGAAAATGCCTGTGCCTGAGCTGAGGGCACAGCCTGCAGTCCAGTGGCTGAAGCTGCCGTCAGTCAGCCAAGTGGAGTGGGGCAGAAGTGGGAGGGGTGTCGGACAGCGGTGAAGCGCACTACGCACTGGCCATCAAATTGGTGGCCATCAATCCCTGGCGAGGGGGCCTTGAGATGCATCTGGAGCCGGAGACTTAACCAAGGGAAGTCCTTGGGAGAGAGATGGTAATCTGTACATCTCTCCCTTTTATCCTCCAGGAGGAGGACATCAAGATCATGGAATCTGGTGATCTCACCATATGCCTAATGGCTTACAGAAACCAGAGAAGAAGAAGAGTATGATGGAGGCACCAGGCTCGCCAAAGGGAGGAGTGCCATCCTCAAGATGAAGGTACAGCAGGGCCTTCTGCACACACAGCTGAAGGTCCACAGTGAGCCTTTGCTCATAGGTGCCTCGATAGACCCAGGGTCTATAGGCAGCGCTTGTCATTCCTGAATATGACTGAGAACTAGTGTTGTCGAAGACTGCGCATGTCTAGGGAACTGGTCGGTTACATTTGCCACCTGCGGCAGGATTTAATGCTGCAGGGGCATGGAGGGCATCTACTGACAGTGGTCATGAAAGTACCCATGGCGCTCAGATTTTACACCAGTGGCTCCTTCCAGGGCTCCATAGGTGACCTGTGCGGGATCTCGCAAGGCCCACCCACAAATGTATCCAGGTGGTCATGAACGGCATCTTCGCGAAGGTACAGAACTTTGTGCATTTCACCCAGGATCAGGAAATCCAGGAAGCAAGAGCATTGGGATTTACGATGATCTCTGCTATTCCAAAGGTGTAGGGTGCCATTGATTGCACTCGTGTGGTTCTTACATCTTCATGGCAACAAGCAGTGCAGTATGGGAACCACAAGGACTTCCACTTGCTGACTGTTCAGCTGGTCTGCTAATACCACAAATGCACTCTGCAGGTCTGTGCACGATTCCCAGGGAACGTCATGACTCCAACATCCTCAGCAGGTCTCAGATCCCTGGCATCTTCCAGGGTCCACAGAGGCAGCAGGGTTGGCTCCTCAGGGGCAAGGCCTACCCACAGAGGACACGGCTAATGATGCCAGTATGATGGCCTCAGACTGCAGCAGAGTGACTGTATAACCAAGGCTCATGCCGCAACTCAGACTTCGGTGGAGCAAACTATAGGCATTTTGAGAATGATGTTCCGGTGCCTCGACAGGTCCAGTGGAGCATTGCAATACAGTCCCCAGAGGGTGTCATGCATCATTGTAACTTGCTATGCACCACACACCCCAGTGCTGCAACAGGGCTCTGTTGTTGAGGCTCTGGTTGAGGAGTAGATGGAGGAGCTGCACATCTCCTCCAATGATGAGAACATCGAAGAGGATGAGGTTTATGAGGCCGTCACACTCGTGAAGACCTAATAGCTGCAAGATCTGTAGAGGATGATGATGAGATGCAGTAAGGACAGTCCTGACATCCTCACTTTGCATCTGTGAATGTTTGCCTTCTGTGTGACCGATGGCAGTGCACATCCCCTCAGTGCTCAAGCTCCTGTCATGGAGACGCAGCGGAGGCCCTAATAGTCGCTAGATTCCAGGAGGATGATGATGACATGCAGTGAGGACGATTATGACATGCAGTGAGGACACTCCATGGATTTTCACACAGCCTCTGCAAAAGCCTGACTCCTGTCTGGCCCAGGGCAGGTCATTTGTGTCCTGTGATCAGGATCATATCTTGGAGATGTAGCCATGAAATTTAAGTGCACCTGATATTTTGGCAGCATTCATCACCTGTCCCTTTCAGGAGCACAGCTTTACTGGTCACAGATGCTGAAGAGATGGGAGCCAGCCCCACCTCAAAGATGCTGAGAACACACAGGGAGAATGATGGAACTCTATGATGCCTGCCCACGACATTCCAGCGCAATGACAAGCACCAGCGAGGTGTCAGCATCACTAATGTGTCCAGTGAGTATGAAGCCGGGCCGTCACTTTGCTCTGAATGTTGCACACTGCATAGGGAATAGGCCCTGGACTGAGACACTTGCCTTTATCTTGTGGAGGCGCCAAGGTTTCACATCTGAATGACATGAACACTGTTCATCATAACAATGAACTATAGACAAGTAGACATTCTTGGGAGTTTATTTACCATAGTGAATATTATGTTGAAGCGATTAACACTTGTGCCCATGCAGTGCAACTACATCTTCTTAATTTTTCTACCCTTGATTCTACATCTTGATGCTCCCCCAACATCCACATTGGAGGTGGAGGCAGCCTGCTGATTGTTATTCCCTGTCTGTGATTACCTTGTGGGTGTCCTCTGGAAGGCTGAGACCTGGAGATCCCCGGCCTACTTTGGGTATCCTGCTGTGGGCCAGGTGCATCCTCCTCAGCCTGTGGAGCTGGAGATTATAAGGTCACAGGAAGAGGGGTTTTGGATTGGCTGGACATTCCTAGAGTCACCTGGATGGATGACCCCAGGGTGTCAAGCTGCTGATACTCCCCCCTGTGGGTGCCCAGTGGTCCCTGGCTGACTCCTTGAGGAGAAGAAGAAGCTGGACCACACCAACACCTACACCCCTCTCACGTTGACACTGTTGGAAGCCAACTATGGCGTCAGCAATGGCGTTCAGCCCGCGCAACAGTACAGGACCAATGTCCTGGCCGAAGGTCTCCGTGGCTTCTGCCATCCTACCAGTGATGATCTCGATGTTTCGGCATGACAACATGAACACCTTAGACTTAAATCAGACGGACTCCCTTGCAATCTGAGGAGTGCACCAGACATCCCTCCCTGATGTTCCCGTGATTGTCTTTGCAGGTCCAACAACTAATTGAAGACCAAGTCCAGAGACTCATCATCCGACTCGGACTCAGCAAATTCTTGGCATCCAGCAATCCTCCAGTGCCGATGACCTTGAATGTCCTGCCTCTGCCTGCTGTGGAACAGACTGTGTGCTGCACTCACCAGATTGTGATCCCAAGGCTGCTTAACATCTGGGTCCCACTGAAGATTGCAGCTACGCTGGTGGAGAGTGTGGGTGAGTCCCGTAACAGATTTTCAATGGTGCTGCCTTCGGGTGCTCTTGATGCAGGAGTCAGGGCCAAGGTTACCTGAGGATGATGGGGCAGATGTGTCTAGGAGAGAAAGTGCAGATTATTAGTGATTGGCAGCTGCAATACACACAGAACCATGGACACAGATTTGCGTTGACAGGTGCAGAATCCTCATGTGGATTCTTGCCACGAAACTCACCATTGCCGCAGGAAAAGTTCACGCCGTCTCCAACTAGATCCAGCACACGACTAGAGCGAGTGGTGATTCCCTTTGAGCTGGCAGTGAGTGAGATGCTAGTGAATCTGTGAAATGCTTGAGTGGGTGAGTTGAGATTGATGAGATGGTTGCCTTACCCTGGTGGCACAGATGAGAACATTCATCCTTTTACAGTACTGGATGGCCAATCTTGTGCGCAGCGTTGGCACTGACCACCATGCCCCCTGCCCCCCAAGGCGGAGCGATGAGACTGATGGGCCTCCTGTGGTCAGAGCGGGGCAGAGGACAGTGCCATGGGCCTCCACGGCATCCGGAAGGCATTCCAGGAATGCATCAGTGAATTTGGGGCGACTGCACTCTCCTTGGCTGGGCCATGTCTTCACTGGAGCAGTCCTGGGCAAAAGCCATTGAGAACTGTGCGCACAGCTGCAGTTTAAGTATGGTGCCCAGAGTGAGGAAGTGTCGAGCTAACAGTGTGGTGGGCAAATCGGAGGCCACCCATCAATGAGACAGCGTTTCCTGTTACTGCAAAATTTATGAGGCAGGAAGGGGATGATACAGTGTGAAAATCCACCATTGAGCCCGTCACCTCACTTAATGCAATTCTGGGACGATTCCACCCATCGTGCTTTACATTAGCTTCATACTGATCTTTTGTAAACTGTGATTTGGAATTCCAAAGGCATTATTAAGCTGGGATTTGACAGAAATATCCACTTAATGGCAACAATGACACAGAAAATCTGGAATATGCTTGGAGCAAAAGCAAAACTCCACATATCTTATTCCTAACCTTCAAGGCCAGCCAAATGTATTCTCTAATACAAGAACACACTGGGTCTGCAGGCTCGGCGGGGCCAGTAGGGGGCGGTCAGGAAGCACACCGCCATTTCTTGCTGACAGGCCAATTGAGGCCTGCACAACGTGAAAGACGGCTGGGGAATCTGTAAGAAGGAGCGGGCGGGGTCATGATGTCTGCTGGATCCAATGGTTACCCAGTGGCCAATTCAAAACCGGCCCAGGCAGCCCCTAGAAAGCTGTCACGGAAGGACGCCGAAGACTTCATGGATGACATGGCGGGCGGGAGAGGTTGGCAGGGCGGTAGGCCCCACGTTTCTCGGCTGAGTGCTTTGCAGCCCTGCTGGAGGAGATGGCAGCTAAGATGGAAACCTATGTCCCCAGAGACAGGAGGAGGAACCCCTCCACATCACCAAGAAGGCCTGGGAGGAGGTGGCATCCGGGGTCAACAGTCACGATGTGGCGAGGCACACATGGGTGCAGTGCCGGAAGTACTTCAACGATCTGCTGTGATCGGGAAGGGTGAGTACCGTGCTGGTATGGGCCACTTTGCAGAACAGCTGCATAAGAGCTGCCCATCTCCCCATGTGAGTGGCAAGTGTCAATGAGGCAGGACCTGGCCAAGGGGGTGAGACTTGGTGCTTGGACTGAGTGCCTTGTGGCTTCAGGGTCACAAATCGACTGAGCCCTGCGAGGTGTTCCTCAGCTGTGGTTGGCCAGGCTGCACTGGCGCTACAGGTAGAGAGTGGACCAATCAATGCTCTTCCATCCTTTCAGGAGATGATATGCCATAACAAAATTGAGAGGTCATGGGCTGGCGGGGGACCCCTACACCGCCTCATCCTCACATGTTTTGAGCAGGAGGCCCTGGAGCTGGAGAGCCGCCTTGCACCTCGGTCAACCAGCCACGGTGAGGTTGGGATGCCAGATGAAGGTAAGAGTGCAGTGCACTGAGGTCAGAGTGTCAGTTATTGCAACCGTTCTAGTGTAGTCTCTATATTGATGTGAGCTTTGCATCTGGAGTCCCCATTGATAATCAAAAGACAAGGGGACCATGATACATATCTCTGTCTCACCAGGGTGCCAGACATACACAGTGACAGTGTCATGACTTAAACGAATGACATGTCCTTCTTGTCCCTTTTTGGCTCACCACCAGGCGGTGGCAATGAGGAGCCTGAAGGCCCACCCCTGACCCCGGAGGACCACCATGCTGAGCACCCACATGCATCACACTCTCTCTGTCAATCAGGCACCAACGCAGATACCAGCACCTTGGGGGGCATAAGATCGCCTTCTAGTATCTTGGTCCACATTAGTGAGGGCACTTCACAATCACTTGAGCTGCAGGCGAAGGCAGAGAGAGCTCAGGGCGCCAGCAATCGGAGGACTTCTGGGGACCAGGATAATGCTCAGTTGATGACTGATGATGGACCTCTGGAGTCGTCAATTAGGCGGCAAATGCTGGAAGTCCAGTGGATCTGGCGGAGACACATGGGGGAATGTGTGCCATGGTGTCCACTGTGGAGGAGTCCCTGTGGAGCATGGCCACTGCGTTGATCCTCATGGCTGAGAACAATGCCTCTTCCATGGACAGAGTGGCAACTCTCATGGAAAGGCTGCTCCAGGGACTCAGCCAGGGGTCCCTGGGGATGCATTCAGACCTGCAAGCTCTCACACCAGCAATGATCTCAGCTGGTCAGTGCCTGTGTAGGAGATGGATTGGTCACCCAATATCCCAACTAGGTGCCTGTCCATCAATGGTGAGCAGGGAAGTCCAATGCGACCTCATGTTGGCACTGCTTATTGTCTCTGTGGGCTCCTCTCAGGGTGCTCCAGATGACAGCAACAGTTCCTCTGCCACTCTGCCAGTGACCATGGCATCTGATGAGGCTGTGTCGACTGGGAGATGCCAGCCATGGCACTGGCTGCACCCTCCCAGGTGGGGCCAGCACAGGCTCCCCAGGCCAGAGGCCAACCACCAAGGTCATCAAGGCCAACAGGACAGCAGCGTGAGCAGGCTGTGTCCAATACCAGTGCCAGCGAGGGAGGACACCTAGACATAGCACCCGCAAACCTAACTGTAACGCACCTTAAGCACAAGACAGACTTATCATGGGTGATATTTTGTTCCCCCATTTTGCTTTAAGTTTTTTCATGGCGTGACTAAAAACACCAGTTAATGTTCATTTCAGCTATGTTTCACATTCACAATTAAATGAGGTGTTATTTTGTGCTATTGGCCTCTGTGTGCTCTAGTACAAGGTGGTCCATTATGCAATGATGGGCTTGTGTCTCCTGAAACTATTGCACAGGCACAGAGTGTACCTTGTTGGTTAAGGAACTGGTCCTGTCAGGGATCGAGTATGGAGCCTGCAGCCCTGGCATGTGGTAGTGGTTTTGATTGGTCGGCTAGCTGAAGGAGCATTGGATCAAAATGTTCCGGGTGTCCCTGCCTCCCTGGAAGTTACCCAGATCAGCATCCATGTCCCCAGTGTTCTCCTCACCATGCTCATCCTCGAACTCACTACTGGATTCACCATCTGTGGCCTGTGCAGCAGCGTCAACATCCTCTTCCTCCACTTGGTCCCCCCTTGTCAGTGTCAGATTATGGAGAGTGCAGCATGCAACCACTATCAGTGACACCCGGTCTTGGGGGTATTGTTGTCCACCCCCTGAACAGTCCAGGCACTGGAAGCGACTCTTGAGAAGACCTATGGTTCTCTACCACTGCCCTTACGGAGACATGGCTCCTGTTATACTGCTGCTCGGCATCTGATCTTAGGTGGCAGAAAAGCGTCATGAGCTACCTTTTCAGGGGATAGCCCTCGTTACCCAGCAGCCATCCATCTAGTCGGGCTGGAGCACTGAAGAGCCTTGTCACCTGGGAGCATCTCAGGATGTAAACATCATGGGAACTGCCAGGGTACCTTGCAAACACTTGCAGAATCTGCATCCTGTGATCACACACTATCCGCATGTTAATGGATTGGAATCCTACCCTGTTGAAAAAGGCAACCGGCTCACCCACTGGCGCCTTGATAGCCACACGTGTGCAGTCGATTGCATCCTGGATCCAGGGGAACTCAGCAATCACTGCAAAGCCTCTGGCTCGCTCTGCCTGGCTGGCCTCATCAGTATGGTAATGAATGAAAGCCAATGCATGTCTGAGCAGAGCTTCTGTCTCCAGCTTGATGCAACTGTAAGCAGCTGATTGTGAGACTCTGTCATGAAGCTATTAATGTATATAATATTATTAGAAAATATTTTTCTTCTAAAATAGAGGTTTAGTCTGTGGGTGTGTCTTAATTGGATTAAAACCAGCTAGTCCGGGTGCCTTGATGTGCACTAGTTTTGAGATGTAAACAGAGAGGTAGAAATTTACATTTTTTGAATAAAGCATTCATGAAGGCAAGTGAAATCTGCCTCCTAACTAGCAGACTCCAAGCAATATATTTATATTACTAATAAAAATGGTACTATGAAAGGGGTTTTATTGTTAGAAGAGGCTGGTGATACAATGAGAATTTACATTCAATGAGCTCTACTGGGTATAACTTTCATGCTTGTAGGACAGAGGCAATGTGAGATCAACAGCAGCTGTAAAATCCTCCAGCTGTTCCACAGGAACCAAAGTGAAAAGAACCTTATTTTGAATTTGTAAGGTGAAAATGCTTTGCCTGGTGTCTGGTTAAGTCTATGGGTTGTTGTTGCCTTGATGGAGATCAATTTGGGAATTTGTTAAAAGTTATGATAGTAGTAATTTGTAGCCATGTCTATATATTTAACTTGTGTAAATTAATAAAATGTTTCATTTAGTTTAATATAAAACCTCTTGAGAACTGGTGGTCTGATTCCTGAATTTAGAGTTGCATCTCAAACATAACACTTAAAAGTATAAGTTATGACAATTGTTTAAAGTTTCCCTCTGGGATTTTTAAATAACTCAGCTTTATCGAAAGCATGTCTCGTAACAGGCTCCGCAAAGGTCCCCCACCAAGCCCTGGAAAGAGCCAGAGGCATAGAAGTTGAGGGCTACTGTGACCTTCAGTGCCACTGGCATGGGATGTCCATCCACACAGTCGGAGCTGATCTCAAGCCTGATCCTCTGATAGATGGAGGTCACTGTCTCCCTTGAGAGACAGAGCCTCCTTTGGCATTGCACCCCAGACATATTGAGGTAGCTGCATCATCGCTGTAAACCCTGGCAGCAGGATACTGAGTGAAAGTTTTGCCCACTATCTTAAATATTCTAAAGAAATAAATATCCTTTAATTTAAAGGACTGAGATGTCAAATTAATTTTTACACATGGTTATTAGATCTGACACTAGTGGCCAGTAATGCATTTGGCATATAGTGTACCAGTATGTTTCAAATCAAATACAACTGCACTTGTTGAAAATTTGTGTGTGTGTTTCATTACCAATCACTACAACTCCAAGGGTTAATACAAAGTGCAATTCAGACAAAAGTTCAAAAATATTTATAATTAGTTTATGAAAAATATGACAAAATACTTTAAATCATTTTATTTGTGTATATATTTGTTAAAAAGGAACTGTATGATTTTGCTAAATGTGGGTATTGCAAGTATAATACAAATTATGAATAATCATATCAGAGCTCCCTACGAAAAGGTGCTCATTTTTCAAATCTATACATTGTACTGTTTCTTACTGAGACATCTTACAAAATGATAGTAGGATCATCAACATTGAACTAAATTTTTGGTCATGTGATTTACAACATTTTTAGTTTGGCTTATCTTATTCTGCAGGTCCCAGGTTTCTTATACTTGAGTCTATAGCCCAGTGCTGACTCCAGGCATTCCTGGATGCAGCCCTGTTTGAGGACCTCAGATTTTACTGGATACCACTTACAGTAAAGTTTACTCTGGTCCATTGAAGATGGGTGCCAGATGAAATGATGAATATCTGCACAGGCATGTTGATCATCGATTATATTCACTGGGCATTGGAGCAGTTTCATTAGCTGTTCCCGGATGTTTGTTGTTACAGCTTCTATGTAGCAGTATTGGACCTGATTTACTCCACTGAGTTCACTGTCTCGCTCAGTATCCGACTCTGGGGAGGCGGCCTGGTCTTCACCTGATTCTTCAGCCCAGTCATCAGTGGCATCCAGGTCTGACACATCTGTTCTTACCTGAATTGAAAAACGTTAGAACAAATTTTGATTGGTAAAGCAATTAGAAAAGTGCAGCAGCTCTTGGTTTCTATAAAACAACGCCCCTGTTGATTCTAGTGAATGCATAATTGTCTCTGCTACTGTTATTTATTGTATTTCTAAAACAACATTAGTGGTAGATTGTCAATAGTATGCAGTATTCTAATTAACCGTGTAATATTAAATTACTATTCTTTTATAGACCACTATCCGTATTTTGTTGTATTATGAGTGAGAATAGCAACTAAGGCCTGTTTAGCGCCCTGATCTTTATCCTATTATTGGACTTTGTCCTTCCACGGAGAGATCTCCTCAGATTGTAATTAATTTACAACGATGCTGTATCTGTCCAAATTATAATTTTGCTTTGGCATTCTCCATCACTCAGTAATGTCCTTTAATATTGTAGAATTACTTCTGAGTGAAATGGCTAAGCAAGTTGTTGACTCCTATCCTCCTGTGGAATATTTACATTGCAAGATCTGGTCAATCAGATTGTACATGCAATTTCCAAATTCCCAAATTTCCAAACAGCATTTTCAATTTTGAGCCGTATACCTTCTTCAATATCAAGGATTGGTCTTCAAGCAGCCAGTTCATCTAGAACAATTGATGTCCAATCCTATCACTTACAGCCTTTAACATTTACTGCTGCCTGCTCACCTCCAACCAGATGATGCCTGGGTAATTTGGCAGCGCTGCCATCGAAGTTGGGCAGCCATCAGCTGCAGTGTTGTAATATAGACAGGCATGAGGCTCCCAAATTTATCTCAAATAGGATTCATATAGATGCAGATAGAAGAGTTGCTCATCCCAACCACCCGAGCTGGATGCTGTCTCGGTTTTCAGGGATGATAGAGCAATATGCTAATTGAATGTGTTTCCTGGTATCTATGTTTAATTTAATTTATTGATAAAGTTTAGGTACCAGTTTTCTTCATGAAAATGCATTTGCAAAGTCAGTTCAGATTTTTTTTTGCTTGCCTACCATCTGACCATAGATAATTAACAGTGCAAATAGTGCAAAGAGAGAGGAGGCAATGGTGTAGTGGTATTGTCATTGGACTAATATTCCAGAGACCCAGGGTAATTCTCTGGGCACCTGGGTTCTAATCTCACCACAGCAGATGGTGGAATTTGAATTCAGTAAAAAATCTGGAGTTAAATGTCTAATGATGACCATGAAACAATTGTTGTAAAAACCCATCAGGTTCACTAATGTCCTTTAGGGAAGGAAACTTCCTGCCCTTACCTGGTCTAGCCTACTTGTGACTCCAGACCCACAGCAAAGTGGTTGACTCTTAAATGCCCACTGAACAAGGGCAATAAATGCTGCCAGCAATGCCCACATCCAATGAATAAACAGAGACAGGAGTAATATTCAATTTTCCAGATATGGTAAAGACAGCTGTTAGTGAGGAATCCATTTCATTAGGTTGTTGTGGGATTTCTGAGGCTTCCCCTAAGGAGAGGCATGGATTGCCTGCATCCAGGCCTGGGTGAAGCACGTGCATTTATAGTATTCCCATCTCATTCTCCTCAAGGTTTCTTGGAAGGACACCCAAACATAGCGGCATCCAAAGAAGTTGCCAATGTGCCATGACATTCTTCGCATCAGAGGATCTGAGGGAAACGAGGGAGGCCTGGAAAAGTGCAGGCCCTAGCTTTCTCTTCCAGCATCTCCCTGGATTGCTTTTACTGACAGAAGGCAGTCTTAATGGCTTAAGGCCAGTGGCCAGCCCCAAACTGCAGACATCTTAATCTATAAACTCCACCTCTAATTTCAGCTCGGTTTTAAGCACAGGGCTATAGTGCCAGTGATGTGACCAGGCTGTTCAAATTCAGACATGGCCCAGGTGTGCTGTCCCTGCAGCTCCTGAAGTCATGAGGAGGAGAAAAAAAACAGCTAGAGAAAAGAAATCAGTATCAGAATATGAAGTACACTTCATCAGTCTGGTTGTCTCATCTTCAACATGGGGTAAACACTAACCTCTATGTTAAGTCCACTGTAACCTAATGCCAAAAGGCCACTTTCCTCTGTGATTCGAGAAAGGACATCTTCAGAAGTACATCTGCGCAATGGCATCCATTTCACTCGCTGGAGAAGCTGCAGGCATTCCATCTCACTTACTGTCATATCCACATACTTGTAGAACACACTTCTCCATTTTTTAGCCTCAACTTTCATCTCAATGACCTTGTGACCCTTGCCACCTGGAGTAAAGAAGGATTCAACCAGCTTTGACCCCCTGCCGCTCAGTTTGGTTAAGTAATAGCGGATCTTGGGATTCCAGCGCGTGTTGTAACCAATGGCATAAAGTCCGAACCCAGAGAGTTCACGTATCTGGTCTTTGGAATCTATGTTGAGAGGCAACCAAGTGGGACATGCAGTTTCTATCAGTCGAATGTAGGAACGAACTGTCAGGTACTTTCTCCTGAAAGAGAATCACAGTTAGTATTTAAAGTGCTTAGAGTGGAACTTTCCATTTGCCCTCTGAATGAAGGTGCTGATCCATTCTGGGGTATGCTTCCAATGGTGCTGTGCGCACTTCAAAATCTCACCCAAGTAACCATTCCTCATGTTTGAATCCAGATAATTGATGCTAGTCAGCTGTTTGAGCATGGGAAGAATTAAAGTCAAACTAATTACAGTCTGCACCCCATGTCCATATACATACACAAACTAGCAGCTCTACTAGTGCTCAGGAGCTAATCTACCCCTCCCTCACTTAAAATAATTACTGGTAAAAAGCGCAACTTTGGTAAGACTTTTACAATTGAGAGAGTTTATTTTCAACAACCCTCAAGCTTGACATCATTTTTAAAAGTTAATTCATTGTCAAGGTTCAACTTTATTATTATTTGGTAATAAATCACCTGTAAAATATTTGTATTTCAATAGATGACAGAAATACAGAAACTATTCCACTAAGCAAATCTCTTCAACCTATTTTTTCTACAAGAGAAAGCAATGGATCAAGCCCAAATATAATCTTGTTGAAACCTCTACAAATGGGCATTAACCAGCAGAAGGAATTCTATTTAGATTTTTGTCAGTCTAATTTCAACATATGGGGCAGAATCTTCGGCTCAGCAAGCAGGGGTGGGGCCCACTCGCCAAGGTGTAAAATGACGCGGGGTGACATTGGACATGCATCCTGATATCACTGCACGTCACTTAAATTTTCAGTTCGGCGAGAACGCAGCCGAATTGGCTGCTCACCCGCTGAACTGTCAAAGGCCTATTAAGGCCATTTCAAAAGCCACTTAAGCAATTACCTGAATTGCCCATCCAACCTTAAGGGTGGCAGATGAAGTTTCATGAATGATTTTAAAATTTCACAAAAATTTTTATTAAAATTAATACACATGTCCCAGCTTATGTGACAGTTTCACATGAGGGGACATGTCATGAAAATTTTTTCACCACTTTATTAAACCGTTTAACCTTAAAACTCATCTCCCTGAGGAACCTCCTTAATTGGCCCGCCCACATAAAATGGTGGTTTGGACCTGATCAGGGGTGCCAGTCAGGTCCATGCCCACTCCTGCACCGCCTGCCTGACAGGCAGAAAATTCTGCCCATGATCTCAAGTCTTCACTTAAAAGCTTGCAGGAAATATTTGAACTTCAATGCATGATGTTAGCAACTAAAAACAGAAAATGTTAATAAGAGATTTGATATTCGCCACCTACCTCTCCAGTCCTGAAATATCCCCACATATTGATCTACGGTTAATAAATACTGACGGTGGAAGAAGAAATATATTTATTATAATAATGCTTTATAAATTTACAATCTACATGTCTATTCACAAATAATGCAGAAATAATAACAATTATTCAAGAAACACACTCTAGTGTTAAGGCTTTAACTTCACAGATTTATTGAGCACTATTTTCAGAATATTATCACCCTGCTTCACATTTGTTCTGGTGTCCAAACCATGAATAAGAATGCCAGAGGAGGTGAGTAGTGTTACACTTCCACCTGTAACCTCGAGGTCAAGGTGATACAATGCACAATTGGCCAGATGCCAAGACATGGCAAGGTATCAGAAGGGGTATGGGAAAAGTTATTGATGTATGGTTAGACTGAAATAATGGACAGGATTTCTAGGTCAGCCAGCAGGTGTGATCAGTGGGCCTGGGAGTGGCTAGGGAATGGGCCACCGACCACGATCGGCCTCCAACAGCGGCTTCACGCTCGTGAAGCGCGCACCGAAATGCTCAGCGCTGCTGGGGTCAGAGCGGGAGGAGGGCAGGCGCTGATTTAAGCACGGGCACAGGTAGATGCTGAATGAAAGCTCCCTGAAGGCTGATAGCTGCCTCGGGGAGCTGAAGACTTGAAAACCAATCAATAAAGTTTTTAAAATCCAGACAAGCATGTCCACCCATCACAATCAGTCACTTGAACATATACAAAATAAAAATTCTGTCCGTACATTTTTTTTTTTAATTTAATAACGGAAACCGCCCTTGGATGAGGTTTCATGAAAAATGCAAAATCGGCCTAGTCGATTCACCCGTCTGCCAACCGTAAGGTTGGGGGGAACCACAAAAAATCGGAGACAATTACAACTCTAACTGCACTACTGGGCATCTTAATTGTCAGTGGGCACGGTTCCAATTTTTGCGCGTGCCCGCTGACCGAAATATCGCACAAGTAAGGGATGATATCAGGAAGCTCATCCAATGTCATCTCGTGCGATTTTGCATTTGATCGGGTAAGGCAGGTGCCCGCACACCTATCTAAAAATTCTGCCCAATATTTTACCAATGTTATATGAATTGTTCAAATTGATTACTATGGGCAGAATTGTTCTCTTGTTGGGCGGGGATGCGGCCAATCTGAACGAGAGTAAAATAGTGCGTGATGACATCAGGTGAGTATCCTGAAGCCATCGCAGACTCTTGCAATCTTTTGCTTAGTGGGCACGCACAAGAGGCAGCGATGTGCCCACCGACAATTAAGAGGCCTACTACGGCCCTTAATCAATTGACTAAATCTGATTTTTTGCTGCCCGTCCAACCATTGAATTGGCGGGCAATCGAGAAGGCCAAGCGGCCTTTGGGTTTTTTATGAAACCTCATCCACGGGCAGGATGAGTTTTCCAACAGGAATTGAAAATAAAATGAAAATGTTGAAATCTCTCTTATAACATGTCCCTGCCCATGTGATGGAGTCACATGAGCAGGGACATGTTTTAACATTTTTAAAGTCTTTATTTATGTTTTTTTTAAATCTTCAGCTGCTTGAGGCAGCTGTGTGTGTTCAGGGAGCTTTCGGTGTGCGCACCAGTGTACATGCACAAACATCTGCGCATGCCCTCCTCCCGCCCTCCCCCCACCCCGGCAGTGCTCAGCGTTCCAGCTCGCAATTCCCGCTGGCTGTTAATTGGCCAGCCAGCATGAAATCATGCTCTAGGCCTGATCGCGCGCAGCAGAGGGTTTCATGACCGCTATCGGGACTGCCCAGCGCGCCTGCCCAATGAGGTAAAAATCCTGCCCTATGTTGTGTTCTGGTCACTGAGATACAAAGTCGGTCATTCAAATCTTATAGTAATACATAAAAAAGACAGAAGATTGTGCCAGAAAATTGAATCACAAGGAAAGGCTTTTCAGCCTTGAAAGGAGATGACTGAGAAGAGGTCACAGAGAAATATAGAAAACAATAAATGATACAGAAAAGCTAAATCTAGAACATTATTTCAGATTAAATCATTTTTACAAGAGGGAGTGACAAACAAAAGATCAGCTGAGGACTGACACCAGAACAGTTATTTGGTTATGTGTTCATCAGATGTGAGCATTGCTAACAAGGCCAATATTTGTTGCCCATCCCTAACTGCCCTTGAGAAGGTGGTGGTGGTGAGTCACCTTCTTGAACCGCTGCAGTCCAAGTGGTATAGGTACACCCACAGTACTGTTAGGGAGGGAGTTCCAGGATTTTGACCCAGTGACACTGAAGGAGCAACGATATAGTTTCAAATCAGGATGGTATCTGACTTAGAGGGAAACTTGTGGGTGGTGATGTTCCCGTGCATCTGCTGCTCTTGTCAGAGGTCAAGAGTTGGAACATGTTGACGAAGGAATTTTGGCAAGTTGCTATGATGTCATAGAAAGAATGATCAGCATTGTGGAATGAACTTTTTGGTAGGACGGTGGAGATAAAAACTTTGGAACATTTAGGAAACAGTTGGATACTGTAACAAGAGACTGTAAAGTCTTTTTTGGAATTAAGAAGTGGAATTTACCAAATGCCTTCCTTCAGCCATATCCACATCATAATCTTATATTTTGAATATTACTGTAAACCAGTTTATTAGAATGGAAGTTGATTACATCAAACAAAATAATGATAATGCCAGCTTCAACTTTTGAAGTGGTATCTAATTCTAGTACCCATGTTTTCTATATAGATCGGAATATAATAGTGGAAGTATAAACAAAATAAAGTAGATGCCATAACTAATTTAACTCATTACTTCATTAGAAAGAAATTGTGAAGCCAAGAGTTCAATATTTCTGTTTATTAGTAAACCTATGTACCTCACTACATCCTGTACCTCTTAAATTAAATTATCCTATATTCATTTTTAACCCAAACTCTTCATTTTCCTGCCTTATTTACATTGTTTACTTCAAATTATTGGATAATCCAACATTTTTAACACATCAAAATGACACTGAATTATCAGGAGTAGACAATCAGATCTACTCAGCTCAGATTTTTTAAAGTGATGTTGTTACAAGCATTTAATTTAATATTATATCAGGTAATATATTGATTTGCTCCAACTATTAACTGGTATAACTATTCTTTTATTCAAAAAAAAGTGGCTGATGTTGTGCTGGGCTTTTAATCATAAAAATCTGCAAAATGTAATCTTTCCCCATACTATAACCAATTTTGCAATTATTATTCAGGGTAATTGCCTTCACAATACTCCAGTGAAAGCAGCAAAGATTAGCTGCTAGGTTAAATAAAATCTTACTGAGTTAGTGTTTTACAGAACTATTTAAGAAATTTGTCTCCTTACCAGCCATTGTGTTTTATGCTGCGTTGAATTCAGGGAGCCTTCCCACTGTGTCCCAATTTGTTTTTCATTTTTAAGGAACTAATGTATGCTTCTTGAACTAGCTGCAGGCATGATCAGACTGATGGGTCTTTGCAAAATGCTGCTTCTTCACTGTGCCCAGTTCTCATCCTTAACCTCTGTCTATAATTAACCCTTTGAAGCTTTTAAGTTAGGCACATGACAAAAATAACTTCCTGTAAATACACCAGGCATATTATAGGATAGAAGTAAATGAATGTATGGAACATATCTTTATATAGTCCTAGGAGTAAGCTGACAAATTCCGGTCCTTTTTCTGTTGCAATTTTGGTGCAAAAATTATCAGGCAGCACTAAAAGCAATCAAAACTGCTCCTTAATAAATTACATGGATTTCACTGTAACTCAATGCAGCCTGTTGTTGAAAATGTTTTACTCTAAGACACAAGACATGCACAAGAGCTTCATTTAGAAGAATAAGAATGTGCTTGTTTTACACAGATGGCCCCTACTGTATGACTGGAGCCTTTAACCCCAGAGCTGGCTGTGATGTGCATGAATTCTTTCAATAGACAAGCTAATATAGTTCAAAAAGGGTTTTACAGCAAAAGATTATGAAAAACAGGGTAGATTTTAGGAGGGTCTTTTCAATTTATTATAAACAGAATTTCCTTCTTCTATATTAATCAGTTATGTTTGTTATTGCTTTTCCATATTTCTCACAATTGGTTACACAAGGATAGAAATCATGCCACTGATATTAGTGAACAAATGCATTTCATATAACTCCTCTGCTTTGCTTTATTGTAGATGAAAGCCTGTTTATTCCAAATGGGATAATGTCTCTACTTGTGGTCATAGGGATGTGACATGAATAAGTTGTGCCTGTGTCAGAGAGACTGGTAGTACATTGCCTCTGAGTCAGGAGGCTGTAAGTTCAAGCTCTGCTTCAGCATATCATTTCTGGTAACACTTCCATATGATTGGGAGGGAATGCTGCATTGTTGGAGAATAAATTATTTAAGCTAGTCTCTAGCTACCTGTTCAGTTCAATGTAAACATTTCCATCACAATTTGAAGAAAACCAGTGGAATTCTCTAGATATACTGGTCAATATTCTTCCTCCCTCAACTATCACTAACAAAGCAGATTAACTGGTCATTATTTTAGGGGGCTTTGCTGTGTATAGTTGGCAGCCATATGTTCTGGCGAAAGTCATTCCTTAACTTGAAATCCGTTGGGATATCTTGAAGATGTGAAAGGTGCTCAATAATCTAAGTTTGCTCATTCAGTATCAGCAACAATAATTTCTAGGCAATGTTTTTGCTTTAATGAAGTAGTTTTCATTGTTATACTGTGTTAACATTAGGTAATATGACATCTAGCAGCATTTCTGAGTACAATACGAGCAATTGTGTAGCAGCAGATTTAGCTTATGCATAGTTGGTTTGGAATGATTGGAACAGCATCAGCATAAATCCAATTACAACGGAACAAGTTTTTCTTCTTTCTAAACCCTGATTAGTTCATCGCAGATGCACCACATGATTACAGGGTCATGAGTGAAATATTTAAAGGAGTATTGTTTCGTTGTTTAATGAAGTTTTTCAATAGTTTTCTAAATAACCAACATAATGATGCAGCTCAACGGCAAAATCATCGCATTGCAAAAATGTAATTTGCGTATGATTAGAAGTGTGTCAGCTATTTTTGGGCTTCTCTCCTCCCAACAGAATCATGCTTCACCCAGAAAGTCAGTTCTACACAACAATCTCTTTATTTTCCTCAAGTGTTATACTAGTCTAGATTTTCCATTATCGCAGTTTGCAAATAACAACATGCACTTTTACAGTCTGGGAGCTATGGAAAGTGATGGTAGAGGCTCCAACTTTCTTTCCAGTATATGGCTTCCCAGGAACCTCTCTCTCTCTTACCACCTGCAATTGGTGTGTGTTGGAAGGATTGGCAGGTTGATATTTAACCTGTTTGGCCATGTTATGAACCTTCCATTGCCATCAGGTCCTGGGGTGGCACTGAACCTAGAGCTTCTGGGTCAAAGGCAGGAATGCTACCCATTGCACTACAAGATGTCCCACTCACACTCCTATCCTTTTCCAATGAAATTCCATATAACCTTGAGGAACAGCAACTTTGATTAGACATATTACAGCCTTCCAGACTGAAACCTGAGATCAACAATTTCAGATCATAAACTCTGTACCCATTCTTTTATTTTGTTTCTGAACAGCAGCTTTTGGTGGTAATTCTGGTATTCCCATTTTAAGCAACTTTGGATCCATTTTTTATTTCTTCACTTGTCCCCTTTGTGAGGGACTAAGACCTCACCATATATTTTTATAAAATATATGTAGATAGATATCCTCATGGCTATTTCTAAAATTTTAAAAACTGAACAAAGATCCTTAAAATGCTGAATCTATGTCTGTCTGTGATCCTCAGACAAAAGGAGCTGCTTGGCAATATTGGAGAAACTCACATATCATTATTTCTGGGCAGCCACTAATGACTGCCATTGACTGCAGAGACCAAATTCAAGGACAACTGTACAAAGGCCACCTGCATTTCATAACCTAGGGGTCAACAGGAGTCTGCTCTTCTGCTAAGGCAAAGGGCTCTGCAACTTTCCTTTCAATTCTTAATGGTTAAGCCATTTAACAATCTCGGGACCCAGACAAGGAAAACATATCCTTTGTCAAAGGCAGTGTGGAGAGGTGTGAGTCAATTGACATGGATCTCTGGCTTGTGGAACTAGTAATATTGCCTTGCAGAACTGCAAAACTTAGTCTGCTGTTTAACATCTGACTAGCAGGCCACACCAAAGGAGCCGTGGCCCAGGTTAGACACCTATCCCCATCTACCCTGCTTCTGCTGGAAACCGTACCATTGCCTACAAGGCTTATTCATCTCTGCATGCCTATCTCATCAGGTGAAGTCAACACCAAGAGAAAAGTGAATTATCCAGTATCGGTTTTCAGACGTCAGGCCTCTGACCTCCATGAAGGAATACCTCATTGGACTTTGATTCTGGACTCTGGACTCACGTGAAACAATAGTTATTTTCTCTGTGGTCTGTGGATGTAAACCTTTCTTCTCACTATGCCTCTCTTTACTATCTGAAGGTGAGGGGGATATTGCAAACTCTCTTTTTGTGCTTGGAATGTATGCAAATAAACTAACCCTTTGAGTTCATCCCATCTCAAGTTTGCTGTGGGCTTATTAATAGAAAATTGGATCACACCAAAACTGAGGGGTTGGGAAATTTGCCACTGCTTACAAAGAGGGAAAGAAATCAAAACACCTTCCTGTTTACAGATAGGTGGTGAGAGGAGTCAATTGGAAGCCAAAAGGAAAAACTCAGTGGCTGGAACAAATTTTAATACACGGTAACTTACCACTGCAAACTCCTTTTCCCTAACATTAAGAAAATGGCAACTTTTGATGCTCAGATGTGGGTCAAGCAAAGAGATCTGAATGGTGAAACTTTAGCATCCCTTAGCATAGAGAAACTGAAAGCTGTAGTTAGGGAGACAGAGTTAAAATTACCCAGGAAAGTGAGGAGAAGTGAACTGATCCAGTTGTTGGTAGAACATTTGGATCTCACATATCTGATAGAACTGGTCGATGGAGGGCTCAACTCTGACCTTGAATCACCTCCCCAAGCCAAATTTGAGCTGGAAAATCTCAGGACACAGTTAGAATTTCAGAAAAGGAAAAGGGAGAGAGAAAGGGAAGCACGGGAGAGGGAAAGAGAATTCCAGCTCCAAAAATTGGGAATGGAGCTAGCAGCTCAAAGGCAGACAGGGACCAGACAGCTGGAAGCTGCGAGGGAAAATCTCTCTCTCTACCCATTAGCACCCCCTAACTCCCTACCCCAGAATCTTTCTCTGAGGCCCTCAAGGAATTTTTTGCCACTTTTGAGAAAGTAGCAGGAAAGCTAAAATAGCTGTCAGCTAACTGGACACTTTTAATTCAAGGGGGTGTCCGGGAGAGCCCAAGAGGTCTACTCCATGCTGACTCCTGATGTGTCCGTGAACTATGAGCAGACCAAGGCTGCCATCCTATGTGCCTATGAGCTAGTCCCCGGAGGCATCACCTGCAAGTCTGAAACACCCGTAAGAAACCCGTACAAACCTACTGCGAATTCAAATGGTTGAAGCAAATCGCATTTGATCAATGGGTAAGGTCCTTAAGGATCCTATGTGCCTATGAGGGATTGTGGGAGTTGATACCATTGGAGGAATTTAAAAACTGCTTACCCTCCAACCTGCAGATGCACTTAGAGGGACAGAGAATCCTCACAACCAGGGATACAGCAGTCACAGCAGGCAGCTACAATCTCACCCATATGCCTGGAAACTCAGGCAGACCCTTTCCAAACCATTCCCATGAACATTGGGAAGATAAGCAGGGTGACCCAGATGGGAGAGCCCACCCCTAACCAGAAAAGAAAACAAAAAGGATAGTGCGAGAAACCCTCCTGCAGCCCGAAAGGAGAATTCCCAGAGACCAGTGTGTTCTCATTGTAATAAAATAGGCCATTCCAGGCCTGAGTGCTGAAGATGGCAAGGGAAGACTGTCAGTCTAATAAGGCTCCATATGAGTAATCCCCCGAAGGATGCCTCAATGGGTAGCACACCAGAGCATGCAGACACCCTTGCTACAGAAACTTACCGCTTGGAGGGCATGGCACTGTGTGTGCCCGAGCCGGACAAACTCCCAGAGAGCTTCCAGAGCTTTGTCTTTTCAGGAACAGTGCCCCCCCCTACCCATCCCAAATTGTGAGCAAGTCTCTTGTACTGCTCTGGGGCCACTCAGTCCTTAATGTTGGAGATAAACCTAAATCTATGCACCCACCCCCCCACCCTGAAGGCCAAAGCCCTGATCAGTGGAGTGGAAGGAGAATCTGTGTTTGCACCGCTTCATATGGTCCACCTGGAGTGTGAACTTGTTTTAGGCCCTGTTATAGCAGGAATTACCCCTGAGCAATCAGTAGCAGGAATCGATTTCCCCCTCGGAAATGATCTGGCTGACAACAAAATGTTAGCCAGAGAAAGAAAGGCCAACACTGGCCAGCTCTGTTTCTCACTCCACAGATGCTGCCAGACCAGCTGTGCATTTCCAGCATTTTCAGTTTCTAACAAAATAATAACATTAATAAAATAATGAGTATTAATGATTATAATACTTAATCACAAAAATTCACAATTTCCCTCTTTAGTACATCCTTCTAGTTATACTGATAGAGGAACTGATGTTTTGACCCACAGCCATTATCATAAGGCTCTCTAATTCCTTTTCTTGCTTGAAGTTATTAGCCCTACATACGTTAGTTAGCTGCTCTCATTGAAACCAGCAGACCGTGTGTTGCTGATCTTCATACAAAGAATGGAAGCCAGCGAGGAACAAACCTTTAGCAATTAAGTCATAGCTCCTTTCTTCCCTCCAGCAATTTTCAAGCATCTGCCGGGAATCTACACAATGAATTCTTCTGTTCTACTCGGATTTGTGACAATTAATTCCAGATTTAGTGCAGCAGCTATAATCAGGCAAGTGGACATTGGAGCCTCTTCCCAAAATCATCTGGAAAACTCAATTACAAAGCAGAAAGAGTAGTGGGGTAAAAGTTACATCTAACCTGGAAGGTCGCCTACCTTCTGTGTGATGATATCTGTACAGGTCGCCAACGTGACAAGGTTAAAAGAGCTCTATTAAAAATCAGCCTGCAAGTAAGTCTGGACCACCTTGCTCCATGTTACAGTCATTTTTTTTAAATTGTACAATTTACCTTCATGGCTTATTGTACTTGTCACACTTTAAAAATAGGTCATAGGTCAGGGCCCTCAGCCTAATGTAGACTGTCAAAAGGCTTAGGGTGAAATTTTATGGCCCCGTCGCTGCGGAGGCAGGACCATGAAATGAGGTGAGCCATTCAACATTCCATTGACTTTGACGGGACCAGAAGATCCCACTGACGGGAGGGGCTGTAAAATTCTACCCTTGGTGACTGGCCCCACTTGTCCATGCCAACCATTTCTAAAAAAGAAATTGCACCATCTCAGAAAAGCTCACTGGCATTGATTATAGGCCTAGAAAATATACTAACCTTAAAAGGACAGTGGTACACAGAATTGTCAACAGTTAAGATGCATCTCATCGCTATCATAGAAAAAATACAAATTGCAATAAAATTGCAAAGGCTTCCTTTCACTTATCAAAGAAAAATTGTGGACTTGTTTGAAGATGTATTGGCATTAGACTGTTCGTTAGATTGCTTTGAAATTGATTTTACAATAACATAAATGCATATTTTCCCTGATATTTCAAGATGGCAATATTTCTCCTCCCCTTGTCCAGTCTTCCACTTTGGTCCTGCTTTCGGTCTACTGCAGAGGATGGAATGCTGCCTCATGAGGTGGACTGAAAAGCCTAAGGCCATAAGAGTTCCAGCCCCTAGAATTCAGCAGTGTTCAATCCCTCGGAGCAGCAACAGAAATCAGGAACTGGGAGTCAGCCAGTGAGGGGAGGAGCCAAGCATGAAATGGCATTAACGGGTGGGATGTTTCTCTCCACCCTGTTACATTTCAAGGTACAACTCACAATAATAGTATGGTGAAGCATTGAGCAAGTGACAAGTCTCAATGACCAGAAATAACTCATTTCATACAAGGTAGCAACAGTTACACTATCCAGGAGGAACACTCCAGAAGCCATGGTGACTATGCACCTTGGAGGGTTGCATCCAAGTATTGTATGTACACGTTACATGTTAAATCAGTGTGTTCACACACACACACTGCATCATAGTACTGTAATGAAAACACATGCCTTTAAATAGATATGTGTCATATGTAGTCAAATGTTCCAATGTTGCAACTTCAGCACAAACCATCCCAAGACATTTAGCCCACAACTGACTGTATTATATTTTCAGGGTCAGCTCGTTTGAATACTTAGCACAATTTCCCAACATAATTTGGCTTTAGCAGATGCTAAATCCAATTCAGAATTAAACATACATTTTTGTTCCATTGGAGTCTTCTCAATGCATTTCACCACAATTCACTGTGTTGTTACTAACATTATCATAGAGGAAAATAAAGCTGTTGTGGAGACTGAAGTGTGTACCTATTCAACATCTTTCCCTCCATCAGAACAGAAGAGTTAAGTTTTATACTTTCTTTATCCCTGCCGAAACAAATGAGCTAAAGGATTTAGGTGCAAGCTGATGCCAGACTCGGTGATTAGCAAAAGCTCAGCTTTCAGTGTTCTGCTAAACCTATCTGACCTGTACAACTGGAGCTAATTGAAGCTGGATGCAGATAAAGCACTGAAAGCATTCTCATCCCTTCCATGAATTGGTGCAGATAAAAAGAGAACAGGGATTAGTTGTCGTTTGGAGATGTGTAACAGTGGGGGTCGGGAGTCTAGTTTATTCATTCGGCAGAATCTGCCACAGAAAAGCACCTCGTGTTTGGGAAAGCATAGGTCAGAGCTTTTTGATTATAAACTAAACAACCTGTTCATTGGCAATTATGTTTACTCAGAAGTTCAAAAGCTTTAGAATGAAGGATGTGAGCTTCTCTTACTCGCTCTTTCAAGATTATGAATTCTGACAAAGAGGTCAGATATGGATTCTATACACACAATTGCTCATGTGGCAAGGAATAGCCAATCTCGGTCTAGGGGCAATTCAGGAGTCACTCTTCAGAGATACAGTATTTCCTTTGCTTAACAAGCTTTGAGCTAAGACCAAGGTGACCTTCAACCCAGCCATGACTTGCAATATGCTGATGATTGTGCAGTTGTGGCCCACACTGCCACCCTCAACCTCTTCAACTCCGCATACAAACGCGTTGTTCTTTCACTCAACACCAGCAAGATCAAAATTTTCCACCAGCCCTCCCCTGGACAAGCACGTACACCTGAAGCTATTGTTATTGATGGGGCACCTTCAGAAGCTGTTGATCACTTCCCATATCCCAACATCTACCTTTCTCAATAGTCACCATCGAAGTGGGGTTCCAGCACAGAATCAGCTGAGCCATTGGAGCCTTCAAAAAATTGACAACAGAGACCTCCATAAGAGAAAAAGGCTTTAGTCTACAATGCTTTTGCTGTTACCACCTTTCATTACGGCTGTGAGATTTGGGTCACCCACCAAATAGACCTCTGGATGCTGCAGAATTTCCACCAACAGTGTCTCCACTGGATGCTCAAAGTCAATGGGAAGACTAGTGAACAAACTCCAGCATCCTCACCAAAGCTAATTCTTCCAGCATCACAATCATGATCACACAAAATCAGCTCCACTGGTCTGGACACTGCACCCTCATGCCAAATAATCGGCTTCTGAAACAGATCCTTTAGTCACAACTTAAGTATGGCATCCGATTTCAAAAGGGACAGAGAAAATATGTTACAGATATATACACTTGGGATGCTGCCAATCCTGTAAGTCACTGACCATGTGATGTTAAATTCCTCCAATATGGTGGGTAGGCGGTACCAAACAAATCACCCATCCCATTTCTGGACCCGGTCACCTGTCTTTCCAGCTCAGTCACCCTTCCTCTTCACCTGCCTTTAACTAGTTACCTGAGGGTCACTGCTGGTAGCCCAGTCTTCGATCCCTCTCACCTATGAGCTGCCTATTAAAGAGTCTACAGTTCACTGGCTCAGAGTCGACAAGGTCTGACCCCAATATCATAATTGATTTAAACAAGCATTGACAATCCAATGATGTTCAAATTTTTCTCTTTGGGAGAGAATTAGATTATAGTTCTCTTTGCAGTTATTACACATTTATAGAGCACCCCAAAGAATCTTGACAAACTCTTGGGAACACTCTATTTTAAGTTATGAAAGACAGCATAGCTACCCAAAGCTATGTCACAGGATGCATTTATTTTATTGGGACAGAGCAACCGATTAAGCAAACTAGTTTTTAAAAATTATGTATTCATGGGAAGTGGGCACCACTGGCTAGACCAGTGTTTATTGCCCATCCCTAATTACCCTTGTTCAGGGATAAACATGGAATCACATGTAGGCAGCAGATTTCCTTCCCTAAAGGACATTAGTGAACCAGATGGGTTTTTACACAATCAATAATGGTTTTATGGTCACCATTATTTTTTAATTCCAGATATTTATTAAACTCAAATTCCACCATCTGCCATGGTGTGATTGGAACCTGGGTCCCCAGGGCAGTACCCCGGGACTCTGGATTACTAGCCCAGTGAAAATACGACTACACATTGCCTCCCCCAAGCTATTAAAAATTCTTAAGGTTTTGTATCCCCTGGATTCTGAGAGCGCACCTTGCTCATCTAGGATCTGTATCCTAGAAAACCAGAGAGGAATCTGCACCTCATAACAAATCACAGAATTATTACTAAACAGAAGGAAGCCATTTGGCCAATTGTGTCTGTGCCAGCTCCCTGAAGGAACAATTCACCTAATGCTACTCCCCTGCCTTCTCTACAAGCTGCTTATCAGTATATGGACATTCTCCTGACTGGTAATATTAGTGCGAAACCTTTAATATTCTCCAGAAGTGCCGTGGTTGCTATTTGTAACCTCTACCCAGACATGGGCTGAGGTTTACACTGTTGTTGATTGGATTCTTTAGTTCTCCAATCTGGGTCTGTGCATGGCTGGAATAGAAATTATAATTACCTGCTAACCAATGCCATCCAGGCACTTGCACAGCTGACTTTGCCCCACCATTAATGGCTCTCCCTTCTATCACTTCAGTTCCACACTGTGGGATTCCCTCCCTAACGGCAAGATATCCACTTAAACGACAACAGTGCTATCGTTACAGAAAATAATTTTGGCCCATCAGCAAATTTTGAGATTGTACTGCATGTACTCAAACTCAAGTCATCTATGAGAGTGGACCCAGCACTGAGCCCTGGGGTACACCACTGCCAACTCTGCTCCAACCTGAGCAATACACATTCAACTTTTGTCAATTACTCAACTTTCTATCATGATGGTGCTTTTCTTCATGTACCATCCACTTCAATTTTTCTGTCAAATCTCTTGTGGACCATCTTATTGAACACCAGAATATTTTTCCAAGTTATGATTATGTTGCCAGATGCCCTGTATTAGTTAATGTCATTGCCTGTTTCTTACTGTTTGCACTGCTTGACCCAGCAATTCTGACACTTAGCACTAATTCATTAGTATTTCCATACTATTAAACACGACATTAATTAATTGAATGCTAGTTATCTTAAGCCACCAATTTATTTGAAACCCATTCTACCTTAGCCCCACTCTGTAGTTATACTCCATAATAGATCACCACATCAACCTGTGCATCATGCACCACATAGTACTGTTACATTAACTGCTGAAGGGAACATATGGTAGTAAGGTCTGACAGCATCTGCGGAGGGGGATACAGTTGACGTTTTGAGTCTCTATGACCCTTCATCAAAACTAAATCATTCAGAAATGAGATGAAATATAAGCTGGTAGAAGACCCACCCCCTGCTACCAGCTTATATTTCATCTCATTTCTATATGTCGTACTTCTGATGAAGGGTCATAGAACTGAAATGTCAACTGTGTCCCTCTCCACAGATGCTGTCAGACCTGCTGAGTTTTTCCAGGTATTTTTGTTTTTGCTCTAGATTTCCAGCATCAGCAGTATTTTGCTTTTATGGTAGTAAGGTGTTTGTGCCCACATCAGCCCATGATAAAGTGTAAAACTAGATTTAATAAACCTGATTATCTGTAAGCAGCCACCAGAAGAGCAAAAATGAAAGCAGCATGATTATATAGAAACCTACCTGGTACATTAATGTCCTTCAATAAAGCAATCTACCACCCGTTCATATTCTAGGCTAAATGTGACTCCAGTCTCACACTATGTGGTTGATTTATGATACCTTCTGAACTAGCCCAGCAAGCTGCTTATGAAAAGATGAAGAGGTAATAAATAAGACCTTGCTACTGTGCCCACAACCTGAGAACTAATACCAAAAAATAGTTACCAGCAATATTGCCTCAACACAGAAAAGTGCCCTCCATCTTATAGAAATGATTTCTGTTCTGAGAAAATAGAGCTGAACTGACTTACCACCACCTTGTCAAGAGCATTAGGCATGGGCAATAAATGCTGGACCTCTGACCCAGAGACAAGAGTGTGAGCCGATTCTAAAAGCAAATTAACTGATGTTAGTTGTTCACATGTCAAGGTTTTGGTTGGGGTGGGGTTGATGGGTGGTCTAGGGCTGTAGTATTTTATACGGTAAGTTTCCAAGAGTCTTAAGTCTGAACCAAAAGAACGGCTTGCAGTGCTCCAGCTTTACAATGCCATCCTATGCTGGATAACTATATATCGTTGTGAACTATTAAAGCACATGCAATAGCACAATAAGAACTCTGGAGGCCACTAGGCTACAGATCTGAATGATTCGCTGAGTGAGAGTGCACTGAACTGAAAAGTAAAATCTGACCAGCTCAAATGGCTGTAAGAATGCTGTACCAATGGATCCACTGAACTTGATTGCGGTCATTTATTATTAAGCGAAGAGAGATCACTTACCCTCTGCACCTACAGTGTTCACTCTTGTTACCTCTTAAACCTGAATCACTTCAGCCATCCACTCCCATTGGTATTGAAACTTTTTTGTTCTCCATCTGCATTTCATGAAACCAGATAATTCTCCTTGGTTGAAATCAATGGAAATCTGAAATTGACTACAAGAAAGCACCAATATTTATGAATTGTATGATATCTAATTGTGATTGTATTTCTATGTTAGGTTAATCATATTTCACAAATCAGTGATTTTTCTTCTCATATTTAGCGTGAGGTTTCTTAATTATCTGATACAGATTTATGCAAATAAAATCGGGCAGAATTTTTCACTGAGCAGGAGGGCGTGCGCCTGACCCGCTCGAACCTAAAATAGCGCCTGATGATGTCATTGCACACTCTCGCAATATTTCAGTCAGCGGGCGTGCGCGGGAGTTGGAGCCACGCCCGCCGTCAATTACGAGGCCAGATAAGGCCATTAAAAAGGCAATTAAGCTAGACCTCATGATTTTGTGCTTGTCGCATGAGCAAAACGGTCAGGCGGGCTGCCAACAATTTGATAAACCTCATCCAAAGATGGGATAAAAAGGGTCAGCAGCATTGCCAGTGTGAGTAATGAGGAGTTTTGGGGATAGTTTGCTGCTGGTTGCTTATTGGTACTCGGCAGCTTCATCTCTGTTTGGGGTTTCATTGTTAGCATTTCCAGGCTTCATTTCAGGAATCATTGGTGTCTCCAAGGCCCCCGGAAGATTCAGACCGTATAAACCCTTCCAGATATCAGACAACCTTCCTTTACCCTGGTAATGGGGTCTCCGCTGGAGGCACCTCCTCTGAGGAAGCAGAGAGGGGCAGAAGGGAGAGGAGGCCACTTGTCCCAATGCAGCTTCCAGGGGAGGGACCTGTGGAAGGAGAGGCGCAGGCACAAGGGGCTCAGGGCCAGCAGGAAGGCCAAGATGGAAGGGGCCGCAGGAGATGCCACTATCCTGCTGCCAGGGTTTACAGGCAGTGATGCAGCTGCCTCAATATGTCTGAGGTGCAATGCCGAAGGAGGCTCCATCTCTCCAGGGAGACAGTGGCCTCTATTTGTCAGCTGATTGGGCCTGAGATCAGCTCCGACTGTGTGGATGGACATCCCATGCCAGTGGCTCTGAAGGTCACAGTGACTCTCAACTTCTATGCACTTTCCTTGGCTCAGTGGGGGATCTGTGTGGAGTGTCCCAATCAACTGTCCACAGTTGCATCAAGCTGGTGACAGAAGCTTTATTCAGGCGGGTGTTGAACTTTATCCTTTACTGCATGGATGAGGCCAGCCAGGCTGAGCGAGCCAGAGGCATTGCAGTGACTGCTGGGTTCCCCCACGTCAAGGGTGCCATCAACTGCACACATGTGGCCATCAAGGCGCCAGCAGGTGAGCCCGGTGCCTTTGTCAACAGGAAGGGCTTCCACTCCATGAACATGCAGATGGTGTGTGATCGCAAGATGCAGATTCTGCAAATCTGTAAATCTATGCAAGGTACCCAGGCAGCTCCCCTGAGGTTTACATCTCCAGACACTCCCAGGTGCCGAGGCTCTTCAGTCCTCCAGCCCGGCTGGATGGATGGCTGCTGGGTGACAGGGGTCTGGAAGGGGTGGGGATGCCCGGGGCCGGGGTGGGGTGGGGGGGGGATGGGCGGGGGGGGGGGGTGGTAGATCCGCATGTGTGAAAGAGGAACATGCAAGGGAGGACTCTGAATAGTCCATGACTGCATCCTGGGAAGCATGGTGTGAGGGAATGGTGAGAATAACCAATGGCAGAGTAAGGTGGTAGGGTGGGAGGGTGAGGGTTTGATTGTAGCAGTAGAAGTGATGGCGAGGGTGGATGGTGATGATGGTGGCGGTGGACTTGGTGGCAGACATGGACCCTGGGGATGGGAAGGGGGAGGTCAGGGAGGTTATTGATGATGGGGCTGGGACTTTTGGGAAGGAAGGGAACGTGCATGTTCACCTGGACACCCCTGAAGAAAAAGGATTGGCACAGAGGGGAGGGGGAAGGTGATGCCGGGGGGGGGTGTCAACAGTGATAGGGGAAAGGAAATAGGTGACTGGGGGAGGGGAAAAGACAGGGGAGCGCACAAAAAACTGAATCACGATCATGCTGTCCAAATTGAGAGTTGTAGTGGGCGAGATCAGATGCTCCATTCGAGTGTGATCATGGGTGGGTGGATATACAGGTCAGCTCAGGTGGACAACTGAAAGTGAACCCCAGCAGGCAGCACTGAAAATGCTCATGAGTGTAATACAGCAAGGATCCGCATGTGTTGGAAAGGGCTTGCACGAGGGTCTGAAAGGCCCTGCCACACACACACACCTTTCCCTCCAGAATCACTTGTGGGCCAGTGCTCCCTCTGCAGTGACGGAGGATGAGGTTGAGCGATTCACACGCAAAGGAGGCTTGGAGGGAGAAGACAGGGTCTGAAATTGTCCAGGGGTGTCCAGCTGCTGCTCCTCCTCCCTTCAGGTGCCAGGGGCACCTGAGCATCTGGAGGGATGTCGAGGTGCCCCATTTCACTCTTGTGTTGCCACTGCAGGAACTCACCCATGGCTCCCAGAATTGAGTGTAGGTCTGCACACATCTCGGCATTCTGCTGGACCAGGATCTCTATGCCATCTGCCATCCCCCACATGAAGACCTCCATACACCATACACACACATGTGGGCACCACTTCATCAGAGAGCAGGCTGACACACACCTCCGACTCGTGTGCCACTCTGTTAAGGGCTTCCAATAGCTCTGTGTGATGTTGTTCCCACGCCTTCTGCTGTCTCTTCAGGGTGAGTTGCAAGACCAAATCCAGGGGTTCATCATCTGGCTCAGAGCTTGCAGATGCCCCTTCCCCTGCAGTCCCCCAAGTGCTGGGGAGCCCGGACAAACCTGCCTCCTCCTGCTGTGGACACGTGTCCATGCGGTGACCACCAGATTGTGAACCTGAACCTGCTCTAGATCTAGGTCCCACCGAGGTGTGCGTCTCTGCGCTGGTGCAGGGTGTGGGTAAGCGCTGTGACAGGTCTTCCAGGCTGCTTATTTCCAGCTCTTCAATGGAGGAGGTGTCCTCTTGGCTGGAGGTGAGGACATGGATGGAGCTGAGGGACTGGCTGGTTGAGGGTGTCGGTCACTTGGCAGAGCTCCCTGTGAACCAAAGCAGAGATAATGAGTGCACGGCAGCAGAGTCAAAAGCAGGAGAGAGAGCACTAACATTCACATTGAGAGAGGGATGATACAGTGCAGGATCCCCACAAGGGTGTTCGCTGCTGACCTCACTGTCACCACAGGCACAGTCCATGTTCTCACCAGCCAGCGCGATGACACGCTCCTCAAAGTGAGTGAGGGGCCTAATGTGGGCCACTCCACCCCTGGTCTGGGATCTCTCCCTGTTGATGTGAGCCAGCTTCTCCTGCATGGAAACATATGGAGAGAGTGTGAGCAGGACACATGGTACTGTGTGGAATGTTTGTGTGGTGAGCAGAGCCATGGACAGGATGAGGACATGAACTCAGGAGGGTATGAACCTGATGGAGATGTGAGGGTGTGTGTGACAGTTAGTGGTGTTGACCCTTGAGGCGTGAGATCCCTGTGGATGTGTGATGGGTTTGAGTGTGTGAGTTGAGAGTGATAAGAAGAGTGAGTTACTCTGGCAGAATGGATAAGACCATTCATCCTGCCGCCACACTAGTTCGCTGTCCTCTTTTGCAGGGCATTGGCACCGACCACTGCTGCCACTGCCACTCATGTTGGTTTAGTGATGGTGATGCAGCTGCCCATTCTGTGGCCAGAGCAGAGGTACAGGACATCACGTGCACCTCCACAGTATTCAATAGGCACTCAAGGGATGTATTACTGAAGCGGGGTGGGTGGGGGGGAGGGGGGGGTTGGTGCCTGCAGCCTTTCTGCCTTTCAGGTCCATCCTGAAAGCAGTTAGGGGCTGGAAGCACTGACAGGTGTGCGTGCATCTGCACTTGAAATATGGCACCTGGTGTGATGAAGCGGTGAGGTGATGGCATAACGGGTGAAAGAGAGCCCTACTACGATCAAAATGCTTGATCAATAATGGAAGGGGTCATCAGCAGTGCTATCAAGCAGCACTTGCTTAGCAATAACCTGCTCACTGAGCGCCACTCAGCTTCTGAGCTCATTACAGCCTTGGTTCAAACATGGACAAAAAAGCTGAACTCCTGAAGTGAGGTGAGAGTGACTGCCCTTCACATCAAGGCTGCATTTGACCGAGTGTGGCATCAAGGAGCCCTAGCAAAACTGGAGTCAATGGGAATCAGGGGGAAATATCTCTGCTGGTTGGAGTCATACCTAGCACAAAGGAAGATGGTTGTGGTTGTTGGAGGTCAGTCATCTCAGCTCCAGGACATCACTGCAGAAGTTCCTCAGGATAGTGTCCTAGGCCCAACTATCTTCAGCTGCTTCATCAATGACCTTCCTTCCATCATAAAGTTATAAGTGGGGATGTTCACTGATGTTCAGCACCATATGTGACTCCTCAGATGCTGAAGCAGCCCATATCCAAATGCAGTAGGAACTGGAAAATATCCAGGCTTGAGCTGACAAGTGGCAAGTGACATTCATGCCACACAAGTGTCAGGCAACGACCATTTCCAACAAGAGAGAATCCAACCATCGCCCCTTGATGTTCAATACTATTACCATCACTGAATCCTCCACTATTAACATCCTGGGAGTTGCCATTGACCAGAAACTGAACTGGACTAGCCATATAAATACTGTGGCAGATCAGAAGCCAGGAATCCTGTGACAAGTAAGTCACCTTCTGACTCCCAAATCCTGTTCACAATCTACAAGGCACAAGTCAGCAGTGTGATGGAATACTCCCCACTGGCCTGAATGACTGCAGCTCCCACAACACTCAAGAAGCTTGACACTGTCCAGGACAAAGCAGCCCACTTGATTGGCACCACATCCACAAACATTCACTCCCTCCACCACCAACACACAGTGGCAGCAGCGTGTACTATCTACAAGTTGCACTGCAGGAATTCACCAAGGCTCCTTTGACAGCACTTTCCAAACCCACAACCACCACCATCTAGAAGGACAAGGGCATCAGGTAGATGGGAATACCTTGAACTTCCCCTCCAAGTCACTCATGATCCTGACTTGGAAATATTTTGTGGTTCTTTCACTTTTGCTGGGGCAAAATCCTGGAACTCCCTCCTTGACAGCACCATGGGTGCACCTACACAGCGTGGAGTGCAGCTGTTCAAGAAGGTAGCTCACCACCACCTTCTCAAGGGCAATTAGGGATGGGCAATAAATGCTGGCCCCGCCAGCGAAGCCCCCATCCTGTGAATGAATAAAAAAATGTAGTTTTTCTGTCTTCAGTGTAATATTTCATACTTTTGTTTCTGCCTTAAATCATCCCCTGATGCCCCTCTAAACATTTTGAAACACTATATATCTCATCTATTTTCCAGGTAAGCAATGAATTTGAATTTTTTTGAGAGTCGGGAGGTAAATCAAAGTTACAGACTTTGAAACAAAATGATTGGGATGCACAACATGTCAAACAATGCTGGATAAGCTCAGAGACTGCATCTAAAAAATACCTCACATCTTTAAAAAAAATGCAATTTAAAACAATATCTCAGCACTAATGGCAAATTACCATTATTCTGAATCACGATTATGTGGCTGTGCAAATGCTGAGGGATGTACATGTAATTTTGCTCTCAGAGGCCTGATCCTAGCTTTTACAGATGAGGAATGAGGGTTCCATTAGCAGAACACACACAGGATTCCAGGTTACTAAGAGAGGCTGTCAGCTCTCGAACGTTGACAAAAGTCTCCTTGAAGCGTTGAATCTCCAAGGGTCTCACATGGCCACCTCTTTCTTATTGATTCCACACAATGTCTAATTCTATTAATCAGTCCAATTTCCCAGTGGGCAGTGGTTTATTTCTGTCATCAAACGTCTGATGAAATCTTTAGACACAATGCATTAAGCCCAATCACAACAAATAGCTGATAGTGTTAACATGTCACAAGCTGTGAGGAGCCAGCATTATGCTCTAATTTGAAAGGGAGTGAAGTGATAATGCAGTGTGTCGTCTTTTTGTGAGCCTGCATTAATGCATCTGCCTGAGATGGCAATTGACAGCAAATCGACTCCTCCTAATGGTGTGTGAAGAAGATGAAATAGAGGTTATGCAGGAAATAAAGAATATTGACTGGAAAACTGTAGCACCGTAGCGGCCTTTAATCCATTATTGCCCTTGATGGGGAGGTTTAATGCAACTTCAGTGTCAATTGTATTTGCATCTCTCTTCTTCCTGCTGTTTTGCACATTGTGCTGAGGTAGTGCTTGAACGCTGAGACATTTTCGAACACTCGTGTGTGAGCATAAATCATGTACCAAATCATTGTAATACATGATTTACATCCTTCTACATTTTAAAGTGATTTTTTTTAAGAGAAGTAGTCATGAGGTGTTTTTGACCTCTCTGATACTTGTGCTCATGCTTTGGGAGAATTCACTCTGTGTGCAATGTTCATTCTTAATAAAGTATACAACTGTCTTGAGTAACTAAAACTCCAACAGGCAATATTTTTGATCAATTCCTTCTTCACGTCAGATAAGACACTTACCCTGTGATATACGTGTTTCCTATATAAGCATAACTCAGGCACAGTCTCACTTTCGATGTATCCTACACAAATTACAAAAGGAAACACAATATCCATTCTTTTTACAAGCTACATATTGTTATCTGTTTTGTTGGGAATAAATTTTTTTTTCTTCCCTCCATTTATGTTTGGGAGAATATTTCCTAGATTGGAAAATGGGACTTTAAGAGATTGTGTCTGCTGCGTTGCTCATTCCTCTGAATGGCAATAGTTTAAGCGAGATTAGTAGCGTCTATCTAGAGCCACATAGTAAGACATTCTTTCCACAGGGTTTTCATGACAGACTGTTCAGTGAGGTGACAACGCTCCGTTAAAGCAAATGTCAGTTTAATTGTGAAGGTTATAAGGACTCGCTCTACAGTGTCACTGCCTACTTTTGCCATTGAGATTCTAATTGAGACAGTTAGAGCCACAGTAAGATCTATTTAACGTTGATGATATTTGGCCTTGAAGCTCAGGCTTTTCAGCTTCACAACTGGAACGTGTATTTGAATCATGTATTCAATGTCGGTAAGGTGATAATGAATGACTGGGAAGAGGTGTTTGATAAATATATTGGGAACAGAAAAACAGGAAAGCGACACAGAAGACAGAACTACGCATTTCTCCCAATTTTATCTAACGAGCGTGAGTTCTATTATTTTAGTTCTTCATCGCTCGCTACCTTTCGTTACCGGGGACTCAACTTTCTCACTTGACTCGGTTTCTCCAGGTTCTGCGTTGTGCCCTCATCATTCTGCTTGTTGTACGTTTTAGTTCCATTTTTTTTTTGTTAGTAAAAGGCTGTTGTCCTCTTGACAAATGTGCTTCTCGCTTTACCAGTTTATGAACAGAAGAGTACGAACTCATCTATGATTATGTTGCGCCTAAAATGTTACTGGACATATTGTGCAATCACTAAAGCTTTGGTAGTAACACTCATACTAAATAGGTCCTAACATTTTTAAAATGGTTAACACCTCACATTATGAAAACAATTGAATTGAGTGTAAGTGGCTTCAGTAACAGCACTATCAGAAATATTTCTATATTTAATAGAAATAAATGAGCAAATCTGCAGTATTTGCTTGACCGCCAATAGCCTGTAGGTAAATTTTTGGAGTGGCTTCTAAATGGCTTTTCCAGACATTAAGGCTGTCTGAATATACTTCTGAAACAATACCAGGGCATATTTCCACCTGCCCTACTGAGGGAAACCAAATTCAAATCACATTCTTGCCTGTAATATTTTAAGAAAACTGTTAATTCTGTTTATTTTAAACAAGCTTACGCTGGCACAGATAGAATTTGGTATTGAGTTTTCACACCAAAACAGGACTGTTTGGAAATGCAACCCATGAACATTGAAGAAGTACATTGCTATTACATGACAATGGGCAGAGTTTCCCAAGCCCACTGGCTTCGGGTGTGTTCAGCATTGTGAGTGGACAATATGGCAGGAAGGCCAAATACCAGTTTCATGATGTTGTGAAACCGGTTTGCAATCGTCCGCTCTGCCCGTCAATGGTGGGCCACATTTCCTGCCGTCGGACATCAGGAATCCCGTTGTAATACATCAGCATATCATTACAAGACCATCCCACCAGAATCATCCCTCCACACAGGATCATCCACCCACATCGTTGGGAAAACATACCGGTGCAGAACATGCTTTGACAAGTGTGACGCGCAGAAGCCAGGACTTATTGTCAGGGCCTTTCTCACATTGCGAACATTCGAGGAGCAGAAGATGCTGGAGCCCAACAGTAATGGGACCCCAGTGGAGCGTCCATGGCAAGATAGGTGGATTCTCATGGACATGGTGCTGCTGCGAAGCAGCTCACAGAAATTGGAAAGTCACTGTTGAGGGTCTGCTCACAAAAGGTGATGGCCAACAGGGGGTGGGGAGGGTGGGTGTAGGAAGATCCAGCTGTGTTTCGGAGAGGAAGTTATACTGGTGGGGGGGAGGGGGACGGTGAGAGAGGAAGGTCTAGGTTTAACTGGGAGAGGAAGGTTTGTCGGGAGGGGTGAGGTTGGAATGGGGAAAATGAAGGTGTCGTGGGGTGAGGTTGGAAGGGGGTGACAAAGGTGTGAGGGGGTGAGGTTGGGGGGGTAGGGAGTATGGGAGAGGAGGGGTATCAGGGAAAAGATGACAACTGGGGAGGTAGGTGTAAGAGGGAAGGAAGGTGTAAGGGAAGGAGCTTGGAGGAGGGAAGGAGTCCAGGGAGGGGAAGGTATCCGGGGGGAAGGGCACTTAAAATGTGCAGTGGGGAGGAAGGAGTTGCGAGAGGGGAAGCAGATAGGGTGGAGGAAGGAGTCAGGAGGGGAAATGGACTATGACTGTGGGATGGGTCCATGGGTTGGAGGTAGTGCGATGAGGGGTAGGCTGGGGTGGGGGAGACGTTCCAGATGAATGAGAAGCAAACTGAGGGTGGGTGTGGTAAGAGGGATTGGTGAGAATGGCCAAGGGCAGAGTGAGGGGTAGGTTGGGAGGGTTAGGGTGCAACGGTATCGGTAGAAGGGATGGTGAGGGTATTTGGTGTGTGGACCCTGGGAGTGGGAAGGTGGAGGTTTTGGGGAGTTAACATGGATGGGGGTGGGATTTTTGGGAAGGAAGGAAATGTGCATGTTCACCAAGACATCCCCAAAGGAAAAAGGTTGTGGCTGGTAGGTCATGGTGGGGAAGTGGAAGGTGATTCCAGGGGGGTCAACAGTGATGGGGGAAAGGAAATGGGTGACTGGGAGAGGGGGAAGGATGTGAGGGTGAAAGAAAACCTGTAGTACTATTATGCTGGTGAAAGTGAGATGAGAGTTGGGGTGGGCGAGATCAGGTTCTTCATGGGGGTGTGATCATTGGGTGGGTGGAGATGCAGATCGGCTCAGCTAGACAACTGAAAGCGAACCCCAGCCGGCAGCATTGAAGTGAGTGTGATACGTGAATGATCCACATGCGTGGGTGAATGCTTGAACAAGTCTCCAAAAGCCCTGCCCCACACACACACACACACACACACACACAAACTTTCCCTCCAGAATCACTCATGGGCCGGCTGCAAGCAGCTGAACTGCTAGTTGGGTGTGGGCGGGGGATGGAGTGGGAGCATGTCAATTAGCTGAATGACACCGTTAAACATTACTTAGTGTAAGTGAATATATTTCCAGATTGTAATGTGTTCACCTGAGCAACGAACTGTGATCAGAATTTCTTAACTTTTGAACACCTTAGACTTCTAGGTTCTGCCCTGACATCTGCAGCAGGGGTGGGCTCAGCCTGTGCAATGGTTGGCCCTGTTGTCATTGATGCCTTCAGCGTGGGTCCTCTGGAGAGCTGAGGCCATGGGGGCCCCAGATTGCTTTGGCTGTCCTCACTCGGGGCAGCTGCTCAGTCTGTGGTGACAGAGGACGAGGTTGAGGGGATCACAGGCAAAGAGACTCAGGGGGAGAGGACAGCCTCTGAGATTCCTGAGTGGATGACACAGGAGCGTTCAGCTGCCGATCCTCCTCCCTTCCGGTGTCCCCGGCCTGAACACCTGCGGGGACATCAAAGTGCCCCGTTTCCCTCTCATGTTGCCACTGCAGGAACACACCCATGGCTCCCAGGATAGAGTGCAGGTCTGCACACATCTCGGCATTCTGCTGGACCAGGGTCTCTATGGTATTTGCCATCCTCCCCATGGAGATCTCCATTAATGCACATGTGGGCACCATTTCATCAGAGAGCAGGCAGATACACTCCTCTGACTCACATGCCACTCTGTTGAAGGCTTGCAACAGCTCTGCATGATGTTCCCCTGTCTTCTGTTGTCTCTCCAGGATGAGTTGTGAGGCTAAATCCAGAGGCTCGTCATTTGGCTCAGAGTTCACAGATGCCTCTTCCCCAGCAGTTCTCCGAGTGCCAGGGATTTCGGCTGAAGCTGCCACTTCCTGCTGCGTCAGCTGTCTGTACAGTAGACCAGATTGTGAACCCAAGCCTGCTCTAGATCTAGATCCCACCAAGGTGTGTGTCTCTGCGCTGGTGCAGGGTGTGGGTAAGAGCTGTGATGGGTCTTCCAGGCTGCTTATTTGTAGCTCTTAAATGGAGGAGGAATCCTCTTGGCTGGAGGTGAGGACATGGATGGAGCTGAGGGACTGGTTGGCTGAGGGTGTTGGCCGCTTGGCAGAGCTCCCTGTGAACCAAAGTAGAGATAATTAGCGTATGGCAACAGGGTTAAAAGCAGGAGAGAGCACTCACATTTGCATTGAGAGAGGGATGATCCTCACAAGGGTGTTTGCCACCAACCTCACTGTCACAGCGGCCATGGTCTATATCCTCACCAGTCAGCACAATGGCAAGCTCCTCAAAGAGAGTGAGGGACCTAATGTGGGTCACTCCACCCCCAGACTGGGACCCCTCCCTGCTGTTGTAAACCAGCTTCTCCTGCATGGAAACAGATGGAGAGAGTGTGAGCAGGACACATGGCACTATGTGGAATGTTTGTGTGATGAGCGGAGCCATGGACAGGATGAGGACGTGCGCTCCAGAGGGTATGAGCCTGATGGAGATGTGAGGGTGTGTGAGAGAGTTAGCGCTTTTGTCCCTTGATGGGTGAGATCATGCTGGATGTTTGATGGGTTTGGGAATGTGTGAGTTAAGAGTGATGAGAAAAGAGTGACTTACGCTGACAGAATGGACGGGACCATTCATCCTGGCACTGGCATTGACTTCCAGTGCTACTGCCTCGCCTGCTGGATTAGTGATGTACTACCTATGGACAGAGCCTGGGTAGAGGGCATCACAGCAGGCTTCCACTGCACACAAAAGTTGCTCGAGAGATGTGTCATTAAACCAAGGGGCTGCAGTTTTCTTGCCTTTTGGGGCCATGTCTTCTTTGTAGTCGTCCTGGGCTGGAAGCACTGAGAGGCTTGTGCGTGGCTGTACTTTAAATGTGGCGCCCGGCATGAAGTGGCAAGATGATGGTGTGACGAGTGAATGAGTCCCGCTCCCCACATCGAAATGGCGTGTTTCCCAGGAATGCATAATTAATGAGGCGGGATTGGGACAATCCGGTGTGAAAAGCCCCCATTGCAGCCAGCGGGTCCTTTTTCTCACCTGCTCCTGCATTTAGTCCAAACCTGGGATGATTCTGCCCAATTTTTAATCAGCAAATCTAAGTGAAACACATTGATATTTTTTATGCGCTTGAGTGTATTTACCATTTCCTATCCAAAACATACATGATACACAGGCCTGATCAAATTGAACATCCCTACCTTTAATTGAATTGGAAAGGTCAATGTAAGCTAATTAAATACATTACCGAAAGGTATTTTTTTCAGTGTTATTATCTATTTCCTTACCTGCCGTAAAGATCTAGATAGCTCAATATCTCGCACACATATTTACATTTGAATCCAAGTTCCATGTGTACCTTTGGTGTGTAGGTAAATGATGGGATGATGAGGAAAGGAATTGCCAACAGGTTGAGAGGGAATTAAGAGAACATCACTACAAAAGTGCAGAAAGGGAGATAGAGAAGAGGTACCAGTGCCCAGTTTTTTATCCCTAATGGATATAATTAGCTGTTCTGGAAGAATAGAAATGATCTCCTCTATGTATATTCCTTCTACCTGTCTTTAATACCATTGATAACTCAGGAGCAAAGCAGAAGTGTCTGCAAAATGTACTCTAGATTTAAGCGAAAAAGTTAGAATTAATAAATTATTTTGGCAACCCTATATAAATGTACATTAATGATTGTTTTCAAACATGCCTTTGGATTCAATTTACTGTTTCCTGGTACTACCACTTAATTCATCACTAACTGAGTAGGAGAAGAGTAAAAACTATTCATCTAAACAAATTATACAATCACCCATAAATCTCCCTTGGAGTTGCTCAGTACATCAGGGGTGTGGTGATATGGTGCAGAGCAGCTAAAATCCCACCTAGTGGCTACAACTTACAACTACAGTATCACATCAGCTTAGGAAACTTCCAGTAGAAATGATTATATAGACATTTTAATGTCAAATGCTGATATAAAAGTGTGAGCAAAGTTCTGACAACAGCCTGTTTGTGCACAGCAAGTAGACACAAACACAGGCTGTAAAATATTTTATGCACGTGGAAAGTCAAGATCACGTGTAGCCTTCAAATGAGGTAAGGTTAGAGGCTGGTGAATGATTAGACCAAAGCACGCATATGTAATGGAGCCCCATTTTAAGGTCATCTACTTAATGCTTATTGTGATATTTCCGTTTCAGTGCCTGTCCATACTTGTAATGGAAACTAGGGCCAAGATTTATCACTCGGCGTGTGGGCATTAAACAGCGCGTGATGACATTGAGTGAATGTCCCGACATCATCGTGCACGCGCGTGGTATTTCAGTCAGCGGGCACGCACGAGAGTCGGCAGCACACCCACCGACAATTAGGAGGGTTATTAAGCCCATTAACGGTGCAACTAGCTGGGATTTTTCGCTGCCAGTCCAACGTTACGATTGATGGGCGGGCAAATCGGCCAGGCGGCTTTTGGATTTTTCAGAAAACCTCATCCCATGGCGGGATGAGGTTTCCAAGATTAATTTAAAAAAGGATAAAAATATTTTGACACAAATTTCAGTGCCCATATGTTTACATGACTCATTCTGATGCATGAGCATTTTTTCCCAGATTTTAAAACCTGTTTTTATTGAATTTAAATTCTTCAGCTCTCTGAGGCACCTCTCTACCTTCAGGGAGCTTTCATTCTGCGCTACACAAGCTCGTGCTGAATTCAGTGCTTGTCCTCCTCCCAGGCCCACCCCGCCAGCACTGAGCCTTTCAGCGCACCTTTCACGTTGGCTGGCCGTTAATTGGCCAACCAGCGTGAAATTGCGGTCGGGTGCCAATCGCAGGTGGCAGTCCGTTCCCTGGCCATTCTTGGGGACACTGACCACAGCCTCTGCTGACCTGAAAATCCTGCCTTGCTGTGTAAACTTGTCACGTTGTACTTACACCCTCCCAACAGCGGTGGCGCTGGATGGAGGGTGTAAGTACCAAGTAACAAATTAACATAGGCAATTATAAATATGGGCATAGGAATTCATAATGAAGAAAGTTGATCCAATGTAGTTGCAGATGTAAAATGTTTCATATTTTCTAGACGGACTGTCTAAACAAAATAGATGATCATGTTGCATCCAAACATAAGTCTATCCATACACAAGTATCAGGAAATGCTCCAACTCCCATTCTAGCTCAGAAGATATGTTCAGAAATATATTAGCACAGGGTGTGCTAGCAGTCTGCAACAAAATCTCCGAGTGATGTATGTGGGCCATATTCATGTTCCCCTTCAGGATCCTTGGACCAATTTAAACTCTGACATATTCATTGTGATAATATACTTCAACATTCCAATAGCTTTTCTTCTTTGACATGAATATAAAAGGAAACTTGCTTCTGACAGGAAAATCCTCTACAGTCTACAAAAGCAAAAACACTGCTGATGCTGGAAGACTGAAATCTCAAACTTAACCTAAGCTTGAGGAAGAAAACCTCCAGAACATGGAGGCCAAGGTCAAGGCAAGAGTGAATCTCATGCAGAAGCTGGTGGGTACCACTTAGGGCAGCAGAGTCAACACATGACACACTGCTTCATTCACTGTGGTCTACCCAACAGCAGAGTACTGGTGCTCAACCTAGCTCAGGAGCTGCCGCTCAAACATGGTAGACATCCACACCCGGGAAGTCATGAGGATTATTTCTGGGACATTGAGATCAAAACAGCTTGAGTGGCCTCCTGTATATTGAAGTCCCCGATATATCTGCAGGGAAAAAGAACATCAGCGGCTAACAGTTAACAAAGTATTCCCATTGACTCAGAACCTCAAAAACAAAACCCCATGCACTCATCTGAAATCCCGTAATCCCAACTGGAACAGATTCCACACCTCACAAACTGATGACAGCCTCACCACCCAATTGCATATCTCCTGGGTGACTGCAAACATCACCAACCTCAACCTGGCAAGTGACCCACGTGGTGAAGTCCCAGATTTCAACCTTCCATGGAAAATCTAGATAACCCTCAACTGCTTGAGGACGGATCAGGAAAAATGTGGTCAAGAACACGAGGAAAAGCTCAAACTGTGACTGTGACCATCCAAGTCAGTCTATCCCAGAAGGAAAAAAAAATAGTTCGGAGCAGCATTCTTATTTCCCGGTTTTTACTGTTTTTCCCTCCTGGGAAAATCTTCAACTTGCCCATATCTTGAGCTGCTGCCCTGAAAGATCCACTCCTTGTCACATCACAACCATTTACACTATGTCAGCTGAAGCCATTGAAAGGACTGTAAAACTTACCATCAAATTCTAACTGCTTTTCCAATCATACAAATAAAAAGCACCCCATCATTCGATTAGGCCTTCTGGGCTCAACAGTGAGTTCAACAATTTCAGACCATAACCTCTAACCCCATTTTTTTTCCAATGGCAGCTGTTAGTTATTATGCTGCTTTTCCCACACACACTTCCTCTATCCCCATCTTTTGTTTCTTTATTTGTCCCATTACCATCTCCTTTTGCCTTTCACCATCATCCTTTTTGACATTTAATCTCTCCTCCGTATCACGGGCCCTCCCTTTTGTTTACCCCACCTCCAGACCTTTCCCTGCCTCTGTACTTGCCTAAACCCCATCACTCTCTAACTTTTTCCAGTTCTGACTCATCAAGTTGAAGCATTAACCCTGTTTCTCTCCCCATCGATGTTGCCTGATCAGCCCAGTGTTTATGGCATATTCTGTTTCTATTCCTCTGTAGATTATCCTCTTAATGCAAAATTGCTTAATTGAAATGATCTGCTGAATCATTTTTTGAAAGCACATGGCTGTGTTATTTATATTTTTATAATTCAAATTATTGAAGCTTTTTGCACAAGAACTTGCATCAAATTGCCAGGAATAAACTTTTAGCCTTCAAATTAAAATTCAATTTTTCCATTCATTCATTGCAATTTCAAGACATTGTACTAAGCGCAATGCATAATGAGCTAGATTTTGCTGAGAAAGTAATTGTCTGAATGATACACTCTGTTATCATAGCACAACTCAGCCAGCAACTTGTCATGAGGAGGCTACATCATATGAACTGCAAAGTGCCACAATTTTCTGTCAATTTACCCTGTTCTGCTGTTGAAAAATGGCATGTCATTGCTTAACCTTGTGGCAACTTTCTTAAAGTTACTAAATTTGTACATAATTACTCATTGAAGTCACCAGATAAAGATAAGTCTAGCAATTAATTGTGCCCTTTTAATGGTGTTCATGATTTTTAAAAATTCATTCATGAGATGTGGGCTTCGCTGGCTGGGCCAGCATTTATTGCCCCTCACTAGTTGCCCTTGAGAAGGTGGTGGTGAGCTGTGTTCTTGAACCGCTGCAGTCCATGTGGTGTAGGTACACCCACAGTGCTGTTAGGAAGAGAGTTCCAGGATTTTGACCCAGCGATAGTGAAGGAACGGCGATATATTTCCAAGTCAGGATGGTGAGTGACTTGGAGGGGAACTTCCAGGTGGTGGTGTTCCCATCTATTTACTGTCCTTGTCCTTCTAGATGGCAGTGGTCGTGGGCTTGGAAAGTGCTGTCCAAGGAGCTTTGGTGAATTCCTGCAGTGCATCTTGTAGGTGGTACACACTGCTGCTACTGTGTGCTGGTGGTGGAGGGAGTGAATGTTTGTGGACGTGGTGTCAGCCAAGCGGCCTGCTTTGTCCTGGACGGTGTCGAGCTTCTTGAGTGTGAATTATTTTAAGAGATTTTAAAAATAATGGGCAGAACCATCCCAGGTTTGCATGAAGTGCGGTAGTGGGTGGAAAAATAAAAGTTTTACCCCCACCGACTGCAATGGCGGCTTTCATGTTGTATCGTCCCAATCCCACCATATTAATCATGCACTCTTGGGAAACATGCCGTTTTGCTGTCTGGCAGCCTCCAATTCGCCTGCCACGTCATCACCTCACCATTTTCTCATGCTGGGCACCATATTTAAAGTGCAGCCATGCACACACCTCTCAGTGCTTCCAGCCCAAGACTGTTGCACAGACAACTTGGCCCCAAAAGGCAAGAAGGCTGCATGCCCTGATTCAGTGGCACGTCCCTGGAATGTAATTTTGGATGCCGTGGAGGCCCACCATGACATCCTCTATCCCTGCTCTGAGCACAGGAGGGGCAGCAACATTACCAATCCAGCTTGGAGGCAGTGGCAGCGGTGGTCAGTACCAATGCCCTGAAAAGAGGACAGACACCCAGTGCCAAAAGAGGATATACAATCTCCTTCATTCCAACAGGGTAAATCACTCTTTGCATCACTCTCATACACTCACAAACCCATCATTCATCCACAGGGCCCTCACTCACTCTCAGTTCAAGGGACATCACAATTCACTCTTACACACACACCGTCATTGTTCTCATCCCGTCTATGGGACCACTCACCACCCACACATGCCAGGCATACTTATCATCTAGCCTGACAGGTGTCCTGCTTACACTCTCTCCATCTCTATTCATGCAGGACAAGCTGGCACACAACAACAGAGAGAGGTCCCAGACTGATGGAGGAAAGCCTGAAATCAAGGTCCTCACGGACTTTGAAAATTGAGCCATCCAGCTGACCGGAGAGGATCTGGACTGTTCCTGTGCTGACAGTGAGGTTGGTGCTGCTCTACCAAGTGAGGATCCAGCAGTGCAACATACATCAGACAACCACGCTGTGAGTGATGTGTCCTCTTTCACAGGCCACTGCCAGGCACTAACTATCTCTTCTTGCTTTCGCAGGCACATCTGGGGAACAGCCAAGAGAATCCACAACCCAGGTCCTTGGCTCAAGCCTCGATGACACCTCGGAAGAGGAATCTGCTGAAACCCTCATTGAAGACCCGTCACAGCGCTCGCCCACACCCTCCACCAGCGCAGAGACACACACCTCGCTGGAACCAAGCTTTAGTGTATCCTCAGGGTCTCAACTAGTTAGCACATCACACTTTCTGATCCACAGCAGGTGGCAACAAGGACTTCCAAGGTTTCTGGCACTCGGGGCACTGCTGGAGGCCAGAAATCTGCTGAGTTTGAGTCAGATGACAAGCCTCTGGACTTGGTTATACCTCAGTTGCTGAAGCTACAAAGGCAAGCTCAGGAACATCAGGGAGTGATGTCCGCTGCACTCCTCAGATTGCAAGGCACGATGGTGAAGTCAGTCCGCCTTCAGTCTGAGGTGGTAGCACCAGCATGCCAATGCACCAAGGTTAATACTGGTAGGATGGCACCTGCCGTGGAGAATTTGGTCCAGTACATTGGTTCTGCACTGGTGTGTGGGCTGAACTCCATCACCAACGCTACAGTTGGCCTCTAACAGTGTCAACACGAGAGGGGTGCAGGGCTGCTCAGTCTCAGTCCAGCTACCCCTTCTCCTCAAGTAGTCAGCCTGGGGCCCTTGGGCATCCATGGGAAGGGGGATCAGCATGAGCACACCCAGGGTCATCCACCCAGGTGACTCCAGGGGTGTCTGGCCCATTTGAATCCCCTCTTCCTGTGACCCCAGCAAATCCAGCTCCACAGGCCGAGGAGGGTGCCACTGCCGCACATCAGGACTCCGAAAGCAGGCCAGGGCCCTGCAGGTCTCGGCCCTCCAGAGGACGCCCATCAAGGTCATCATAGACAGGGCATCACAGTCAGTAGGCTGCCTCCATCTCCGCTGTGGATGTCGGGGGAGCACCAAGGCAGTGTTAGGAAGGTTAAGAAGATGCAGTTACACAGTCTGGGAACAGGTGTTAATGAACTTGTACATAGTGTTCATTTTAACAGTAAACTCCCAAGAATGTCTCCTTGCCTATGGCTCCTTGTTCTGATGAGCAGCGTTTTTGTCACTCAGATGTGAATTCTTGGTCCCTACACAAGATAAAAGCAGGTGTCTCAATCCAGGGGCTCTTTCCTGCACTTTGTGCAGCCTTCCCAGCACATTGATGGTGTGCCCTCACTGTCACTGGTCACATCAGTGATGCCTGCACCTCGATGGGGCTTATCATTGCTGCCAGGATGTCCTGAGCCACCGGCACAGAGTTTCCATCATTCTCTCTGTGCTCTCAGCACCTTTAAGGTGCAGCTGACCCCCCATCTCATCAGCACCTGTGTCCGGTGACAGTGCGGTCCTGAAGGGTTCAGCTCATGAAGGGTGCCGTACGATCAGGATAAGTTAAAGTTTCCCCACTGCATCACCATGATATGACCCTGTTCACAGAGAGCAAGCAAGCTGCCATCAGCCAGACAGGATTCAGACATTCACACAAGCTTAGTGACATCTATGGAGTGTTCCCACTGCATCATCCTCCCGGAATGTAGGGCCTATGGGCATCTGCTGTGTCTCCATGACAGGAGCCTTATCACAAAGAGTATGTGCGCTGCCATCAGCCAGACTGGAGTCAAACTTTCACAGATGCAATGTGAGGATCTATGGTGTCTCCTCACTGCAGGTCGTCATCATCCTCCCTGAATGTAGCAGCTATGAGGGCCTCCCAAGCATGCCTGTCTCATCTGACCAGTGCAGTGGCCTCATCACCATCACCCTCATCTTCAAGGACTCTTCACCCTCATCCCCACTGATGTCCTCCTCATCGGAGGAGACATGCAGATCCTCCATCTCCTCCTCAGCCAGCTCTTCTCTCCATAGCAGCACCAGCTTGTGAAGGGTGCAGCAGGTGATGGCGATGCCTGACATCATCTGTGGGCTGTATTGCAGGGCTCCACCAGACCGGACCAGGCACTGGAATCTCATTTTCAGCACATTGATAGTTTGTTCCACCAAGGTGCAAGTTGCAGCATAAGCATAAGTTGCTGTACTCTGAGGCTGCCTCATGGGTGTCATCAGCTGTGCTCTCTGCAGGTAGCCCTTGGCCCCAAGGAGCATCCCTGCAGCCTTTCTGGACCCTGGAAGACTCCAGGGATCTGAGACCTGCTGAGAATATAGGAGTTGTGGACACTCCCTAGGAACTGTGTGCAGGCCTGCAGGATGTATTTGTGGTGGTCGCACACCAGCTGAACATTCAGCGAGTGGAAACCCTTGCAGTTGACATAGTTGCCACCAAGATCTGAGTGCCACATAAGTGCATTGAACTTGTGGCAAGCCTGAGATCTGGGAAAATCCCAGCATTCTTGCTTCCTGATTCCTGGTGAAATACATGAGTTTCTGTGTCTTCGCGAAGATGGCGTCCGTGACTTCATTTGTGCATTTGTGGGTGGAGGCTTGCGATATCCCACAGAGGTCACCTGTAGAGCCTTGAAAGGAGCCACTGGCATAGAAATTGAGCACCATGGTCACTTTCACAGCCACTGGCAGTGGATGCCCTCCATGTCCCCATGGCACCAAATCCTGCAGCAGGTAGCAGATGTGATCAACCAGTTCCTTGGACATGCGCCACCTTCAGCAACACAGGTTATTGGGCAGGAATGACAAGCGCCATCTATAGACCCTGAGTCTAGCTAGGCCCTGACCAGCGACGGCTCACTGTGGCTCTTCAGCGCTGTGGCTGTGAACTCCAGCGCCCCTTCTTCCTGAGACTGTTGTTCCTTCCTCTGCCCAGCCAGGATCCTCCATCACTTTCTTCTCCTTTGTCTCCACACTCTCTAAGCCACGAGGCATACAGCTCGGTCATCAGGCTGCATTGTCCTAATGCAGTCCTTCTGCAGGATGAAAGAGAGAGACGCCTGGGTTAGCTTGGGTGTTCTAAGAATCCCTCTTGGTTAAGTCTAAAGGCCCCTTAATGCATCCCGGAAAGTGCTGGCCACCATTTGGATGGTCAAAGTTTAGTGCGCTGCAAGGCTGCCAGAAACCCCACCCACCTCCACCCTACACCAACTGATTGGCGACAGCTTTGGCCATTGGACTGCAGGCTGTGCTCTCAGCTCAGGTGCAGGTATCCTCCTAAGCCGCACTGCAAGGCTGCACTGTTAGCTTGAGCCATGGGGAAGACTGGTCCAAAGGGGGTGATGACATTGCAAGGGGCTGTGAGCACCTCCACCAGTGACTGCTCCATGGCCAGCTTTCACAAGGAGATCGTACAACATGCCCAGTCATCCAATTGTTCTGCAGTTCACTAAAACACTCATTAGTTTGCAGTCTGTGCCCAAGGCGTGCAAAGCTCTGGAGCACCTGGTGGCATTTTCATGCCTCTGCGATGCTTGAGTGGGCAGAGAAAATAGAGACCCGACTCCAAACATGTTAATGTGGCTGTGCCTGAACTGTCTCAACTATAGAGGATTGGTCACTTTACACAAGATTTTCCTCAATACATGGTCGCTTCACTCTCTCCACCACCCTGCATGGTCGCTTCACTCTCTCCACCACCCTGCATGGTCGCTTCACTCTCTCCACCACCCTGCATGTGCTTGTGCACTACCATCAACTGCAGTGTAGCCCTTGCCTCCCCCAATTCACCTCAACTGCAGTGTCGCCCTTGCTCTGGCACTGCACTGTCAGCCAGTCAGGAAAAAAGCAACTTTCCTGTGCCCTCACCTGAATGCGTGGCGCCTCAGCCTTGAGGTCCAATAGGAGACCCTCGGGAGCGCTGTGCAATGTTACTGTGCTCTCACCTCCAAGTGCAACTCGCCAGGTGCACACCTTATAAAAGCTTTTGTAAAACACGCCAGTGTGCAATCACACCAACGTCCCCAGATGATCCAACATGAGGGGATGATTCCAGCGAGCAGTGCTAATAATGATAGGCAGATATGTTAAAGTGAAGCTCCCGCTGAGTGGTGGCAAGAAACGTGGCCCACCATTGCCAGGAGGAGCGAACAATCGCAAACTGGTTTAATGATGGCGTGAAACCAATTTTTGGCCTTCCCGCCATATTGTCCGCTCATGCCCTCCATAATGCCCAACTCCAAAGGGCATGGAAAATTCCGCCCAATATCTATTTTCTTACTTTTCCTTTCTGTCTCTTTGTTTCTCTCTTGATCCAATCTTTCTTTCCTTCTCTCTTCTCTTTCACACCTGATTTTAAATTGAATTCACCCACCCACCTTTTAGTTCTTCCTGAATTCTCACCCTTTTAATCTCATTTGTTAAAGCAAATATGCTGTTTGTCTCATAGTTCACCAAGGTCTCAGGTGACCTGTTGCCCTTGCTGCACTGCTGTCAGCTCACAATTCAAATTACTTTGTGGTCAAAGCTTTTATTTTTTATGGAGGCATTATGCATTTAGGATTGACAGGACCGATTTCTAGCTTTTGCTTGGGGTGGTTGACATGGGCAGTGAGGGGGTTATCCTATCAAACCAGAACCTATTTAACATTTGGAGTTGTGGCCTCTCTATGCCTGTTGGGGCTGTGGTAGAAGAGTATGGAAAGAGGGCCTACTCCATCTGAAGCACATCAACTTTCTCTTGTTGTTTTCCATAATCTTGTTGATTTCACAGCAAACAGGAGTCCTTAAAGCTAAGTGAAACCATAGAAAAATTAGTGTACAGTGTTAAGTCCAGGCTTTATGTCTGAGTGCTCTTCTGTGAAGCGGTTTGTGACGATTTGCCCGCTATATAAATACAAGTTGTTGTTGTAACGCTACAGCATAGAGTTTTCACACTTTTAATGAGCAGTGGCAATTAGGCTGTGGAAAAGAGACCAGTACAGTATTATTCAGAAGGGTTCAGCGTAACTTTTATATAGTCTAATAAAATTCTGATGAACTGAGCAATTGATATTTTCTTCAACCACAAAGCCATGCACCATGGGCATTTACAGTGGCTCACCACCACTTAGAACTTCACTCTTAAATAGTTATTCAAATAATAATCAATATCCCCACTTTGTGTTGATTCTTATTTAAATTGTCGGCAATATATTGAAATTGAGTATAACTAAGATCAAAAGTAAATTACTTTACACCCGATTCAGTATGGAGGAAAAATATTAGTAGCGTATCTGTGAAATGGAAAAATTAAATAAAGACGACAAGGTATATTTATATATACATATATACTTCCAATTTAAAAACAAACATTAGCATTTGTACTACAGGGGAAATCACTTCGCTTTCCCAAAGTCCTGCTTCTGTATTCCCAGTAGCAAAGAGACAGCTGCTCATTTTATGTTGCCTCAACCTATGCTGACCCCCATCTTCCTCTGGAAAATGGCAGAGATGTGGTCGGAATTAGTTTTATTACTCTCTCCTGCTGCAGTCTGTCTACTTGTGATTTGACAAATATTTCAGGCATTATAGTGCCCCTGTCCCTTATTAGCGCTAACACACTCACTAAAATGCTAAATCATTGCTTCATTTATGAGCCTGGCACTCCAAATCGCAGTTGGTTGAGAGACAGTAGCATTTCTATTATATTCAATGCATCAGTACTAACTATTTGAGTGGATTTGTACTGAAACAATAATATTACATGAATATGTGCCTTGTTTTTACAATGTGTTATACTCCCTTTTCTTCATCATTAACCTATAACAAGGTTACAAATGAATCTTGTATCACTCACAAATAGTTTGAGATTGTGCACTGCCTGGCATCGAATCTCATTGTCAACCTCGACCTTAAAATGCAACGTACCCAAATAATAATGTCCATCTATATTCAGAGGCTCCAATGAACTGAATTTTGGCCGAAATGCAAATGCTGGTCAGATATTTCTGCAAATTACCATTGTACTACTTAAAAGGCACTAAAAATGTTCAAATTGGCCCACGTAAAACTGAAAAGGGGTGAATTCCCTCCAGTTCATCCATTTTAACTTTGCCACAAAAGCCGCTTGGATAAATGGAAAAGTAAAGATGGGTGAGCAGGAGAAAGGCCACAGAAATTCAATCCTATTGGTGACAGTACACGAAACAAGTTTATTCCTGGAAAATACTGATCAATCTGTAATGCAATTTTTAACTAACTGAGAGTATGGATACATCAAAACCCAAGGAAAACCATAAGGAAAAGGATAGAAAAAGAAGTAATTTGGCCCATGTAACCAACTCACTCTGCAGAGTATACAACTGCTTTTTAAACTCCCACAAGATCTGACTTCCATACCTTTGGATAAAATGTTCAAATTGCAGTTGGATGAGTTTTATTGGTTTAAGTGGATTTTAAAGATCCCTGGCTACAATCCAAACAACAGCAAGGGGTGTCCTGAGCAATATTCCTCTATCACCCAATAGCATCAAAAACAGACCAATTACTTATTCTTCTCATAGCTCTTTGTGGGCCCTTGTCTTGTACAAAATGGTTACCATTTTTACCTATGCCACAACACTAATTAATTCTATGTGTAGTGTCACAGAGATGTGCCTTGTGAATGAATGATATTAATCTATAATTTAACTGGCTGACTAAACGTACACCAAACTGTTCAAAAAGGACTTTTGAAAGACAAGAAATGACACTGACCAAAGATGGCTGCCACAAGTCACTTGATGTCTAGCGTTGCCAGGGGCCAGTTACTGGAAAGTTCCGATGTGGAATACAATTCAGACATACCATGACATCCTTCTTTGGAATTTCATACCTGAGGCTGCCAAGAAGCACTTCAAAGGGATTTATTGAAATGTCCAGAGCATAGCATTTATATTTCTATAAGACTCAAGTGGAGACAGAAAGTCTGCTGGAACAATGGTTTTATGGAGATATGTTTTCCTATCTCATTAACATGGATACTGACTTATTCAGGGGGGTTAATGGCTGGGACGTTACAGAGTCTACTACCCTCTGTAGGCCTGAGGCCTGCAGCCACTATTTTTTGTAGTTTTGTATTTTTACATTTTATTTCTGCTTTGCTCTTGGTGTTAAGCCTATATTAAATATTTAAAATTATTTTGTATAGAATTTTATTTTGTAGACATTGATTTAAGGAAAGCTGTGATTGTGCTTTGATTAATTAATCAATAATAATCAGTAGTGATGCGTTTTTCCAATACTTTGTTTTCCATATTGGCCATCCACAGCTGTTGTTTTCCTGCTAGACTATTAAAGTAAAAGTTTTTTTTATTTATCAAAAGTCCTTTTTCTTACTGCATTCGATGACTCTTGAACTACAACCAGGACAATGAGTAGCCTTACATGGGGTGGTCAACTATAGTGTGGTCATCAGGCGATGGAGTTTCTTGGACACACCACCTGATTGATGGCAGATGGAAAGGCACCTTCAAAAGATGCATAAACAACTTGGATTATGAAGTCTGCATAGTCTTGCAGGGGCCAGGAGGAGAATTGATAAGGATTCCTAGTTTTGAGAATGCCTGAACAAGACCTCAAGAGGCTGGAATGGGGCCTGAAATCTGGCTTAAAGGGACGCTGTTTCCAGAATTCAGTGCTGCAGCTGGAGTGGAATAATCAACAACTGGAGACCATGGGAGGGAGAGTCAGGAACAGAGTGATTGACCAAAGTGCCCGCCTGTGTACGGTTATTCAGAGACTTGATGATGTATGAACCAAGGGGAATTTTACCAAATCAGGTTCCTGTTGTGGAACAGATTAATTTGGGAATTATCCATTTGGGGAGCTGTCATGAGCAGACTAATTTGGGGTTAATGTTTGTAATATAGTATATATCTCTGTAATATAGTATGTATAGTATGTATGTAGAGCTGTATTTCTTCCTTTTAATGTATAAAGTGCTTTCTCCTTTCAAGAAATTTATATTTCGTTTTAGGGACTCTCACATTTCCCCTTACACCCATGGCTATGAAACAAAAGCAACTGCTGGTTAAGACATCAGGTAAACATACCCCTTCTTAAATCAATATGGTGGGGAGGGAGGTCATGTGACTGAAGTAACCACTTTGAAATCTCTTTAATACAAGCTGCTAAAGACAGGAGAAGTGTGTAGTCAGGAAAGTTGCCAATGAAGTAGTAAAGCATTCTCTTCTCTCCTCTTCCAAGTTAAGACTCCATCCCTTACAGTTAAAAAATCCAGCACAGAGATAGTGAATTTTCCATCAAAAGGAATATTAAGTGCAACACTCATTGTCTTCCAGAAAAGACAGATTATGTTTTTGAAAATAAATTGTCTCGACAATTGTAGCTTTACATGGGCTTCAACTCCACTCCTGGAACTTCAGCATCATTGTGAAAAATCTGCAACAGCCAAGGACTCAAACAGTGAACTCTGCATTTCTCTACCTTTCAACACTGAACTTTTATTTGGCTAAGAAAGTAACTACCTACAGTATAACTTGAAAATTTTACACGCCCGTGTATGTGTGAATGTGGGTCACAAAAGTTCGAGAAGTATAGGTTTACCCTTTTAAATATTTTGCTATCTTTACCTGGGTGGGTTTTTAACTGAGTAAAAACTAATCCCTTTTTGTTTTAAACCTCAGGAAAGCCTGTCAGACTTGTTTCTTTGCAATCAGTATGTAAATGGTTAAACACAGACATTGACAAAATTACTTCATCCTTCTAAATTCTTCAAGAAACTTGTTACAGTCAGATTTGGGGGGGGGGGGGAGGGGGTGGTAGGACAGGGGAGTCATATTTTACCTCTCCTCATGGAAGTGTTTTAGGATGTTCTGAGGCATGAGACAAAAGGTTTTATAAATAAGTTACATGCTTTTTCTCTTACTCTTTAGCTCATTCAATATGTTTGTTACCTTTTGAGTAAAGCTATGCTTTCTGAGATATGTTTTCAATAAGGGGGTGCTTCTGATGAATCACCCAGCATAACAGTTAGTCAGATCTCCACACATACCAAGGCCATTATGTGTTGTCTCAATTTACCTTAGAGCTGAAACTTCTACATGCGATGCCAAAGTGAAGTACGTTCAATGCATTTACAGGCTGAGCCATCAGAAGCTCTTACTTTAAGGCCTTACCCTAAATTAACAACTAGCTCCCTGGCTTCACCCAACTCCTTTGCTAAAGTAAACTTAACCCCATCCTGTGACCACTAGCAGCCATGTAACATGCACTGTTAACATGAGGACTCATTGAAGATTACATATCGCGAAGCAGCAACATGTGCCTAGCTTTTAACCTAACTTGCCTAGCATCAATACAGTGGGCACTGGTCAGACATCTGTTTTACACCATTGAAATCAACGGTCAGGTTAGTTTTAAAATCGGGGCTATGAAGTACAGATCTGTTCAACGGATCAGGAGAATAGACTGTCAAACCAGTCAATCTCAACTAACTACCTGCAGTTTTACTGAATTAAATTTAGCTCTACTCCATGGCCAATAATAGTTTTATTGATTTTTCTGTCAGCCTGCACACTTTTACCAGTTTAATATAGATCCGTATTTGGAAATCACCTGTTCATTCAAATTGTTCCATTCTTTAGCAGCCAGATAAAAATCGACTCTTTTAATGGTTCAAGTCAATTAGCCCCTTGAGCAAGGCTACAAACTGATTCAGGCCTGCTGAGTCAGGCTCGATTTGAACTCCAGTTTCTACTCTTCTATCATTTCTTAATTGATGCCATGCTGCGGTATTCTCTACATTGCTCCGAATTTGTTTTATCGCTGGGTTTGGTCTTTCTTCTAATCTTTATTTTGGAACAGTTCAAATACGTTAATTGACACTGGATTTTCTGACTGAACAGCAAGGAGTCTTGAGTTAAGAGATGGCTTGCACTTTACTCACAATGGGCCATAGTGTTCTATTATGCTTTCAACGACTGCCTGAAACAGTTCAAGACAGACCTGAGATAGAAATTGCATCTAGCCAAATATCAGAAGCCTTCTATTGAATGCCTACTGACCTAACATGTTGATCATTACGAACAAGCTTGGGACCTGTAAAGTAGCTTAAACAATTTAATAACGACTCGGGCTGCATATGACAGAATGTTACTGAGAAATCTACAGGTTGAGGCTGACTATGAAACTTTGGGGGTGAGACAAAGACTTAGTTGAACAGCTTTTTGGAAGTTTTTTTTCTCAACAAGGGAGAGAGGCAGTTTAAGTAGGGAGTTCCAAAGGCCAAAGTTGCAGTAACTGAAAGAATAGCATCTGCCAGATGAGTGGAGGGAATTCACCGAAGCAGTTAATATATGGTACTGCAGAGTGATTGGACGTGGGCAGGGAATTACAGGGAGAGAAGCTAATTGGATACAGTAACCCAAGATGATAGGCGGGGGGTGTATTTGTAAATGAGATGGAAGGCCCGGAAGTCCTTCAAGATGACGCTAAGTCTCAAAGCCCAGCAGGATGCTTTGTTAAATGTGTGGGACTTTGTTTAAGAGAGGACTCAGGCTGTAGAGTTCTGGATTAACTGGAGTTTGAGGAGGGGAGGTTAGTCAAGAAGCCGTTTGGGAAATGAATTCTTGATATGGCGGGGGTGTAGATTAAAACTGCAGAGGGAGAGAAACAGGAGCATAAATCTCCCTCCCTAACAGCACTGTGGGTGTACCTACACTAGATGGACCACAGAGGTTCAAGAAGGCAGCTCACCACCACCTTCTCAAGTGCAATTAGGGGATGGGCATTAAGGCTGGCCTAGCCAGCGATGCCCACATCCCATGGGCGAACTTTTTAAAAATGGGCTGTATTGTACAGGGTGGAAAAATGCCACTGACTGAATATGGGGTAAAAGCCATCTCAGGATCAAATAAAACCTTGAGCTTGTGCTTCACTGGACTCAGCCCAGCAAGACTGATGCAGCTACAGTCAGAAACACAAAAAGAGTAACTTCTGTTTTGCAGATAATGATCTAAAAAAATACTTACAGCTGATTTGGTATCAGCTAGTCAAGATAGTATGGCAACAGCTCAGAAGTCAATAGTAGTCGTGAAGAGGTAGAGTCATGTGCCATCATCAAGTGTATTTTTGACATCATTAGGAGTAGCATATAAATGATATAAGTATAAGGTTACTAAGGGCAGAGTGGTAAAGCGGGAAGGGAAACCATTTGAGGAGATGTATTAACCGAGCTGGAATGAAGCCAGAAGACCATGGTGTAATGAGGAAGGCAGTTAACTTCAACCATTTATTAAACAGCTCTCTGATATTTGTTTCCATGGAAACAGCAAGGAAAGGAGTCATTCAATGAGTGGCCAAGTTGGTATCGGGAGTCTATTATCTAAAATCAAAATTACCCCTCATAGTTGCTGGGCATTAAAGCGCAAAAAGTGACAAGTATCTGGGCCATAATTCATTGTCAACTTCTGATGTCATTTACATGACATCATCATTAGTTGAATTTTAATTCCTTCTGCGCTATCCATAATTTTAATGTTGAATTGGTCAGTGATCTGCTGCCTGATTTGGGGATATTCAAAGAATTCGATTAATTTTTTTTTAAAAAAATGGCATTTCTTTGAAAATATTTAGTCCGGTTGTTTTATCAACATAACATGACAGGTGGCATTTTCAATCCACTCAGAGCCACACTGGATAAACACATCAACAAGTCGTGATAGCCTCAAAATCATTTTACTTGCAGTACCTCTAATAATCTGTGAATGGCGCTGTTTGGTCTACAATATCACCAACTGTTCCTTTGTGAATGTTTTAATTCAGAATTGTAGAGTCAAACATTGACCAAACATCATTGGCTGAGCCCCTGCCATCCTGAAAATTCTGGCCTAGGTGTATAACGGGTTTATTTACAGTGCTTTAAAATATCTCTGCAATCAGACAATATCTGCACCCATTCTTATCCAAGCTCTAGCCTCTAGGGGTGGGATTTTTGGAACTAAGTGCCATGTCAGGACACTTTCGCTACGCCTTTTCCACTGATTGGAGTGGCGGGAAGTCTCACCCAATTTTGGGCTCAGAAGTGAATTAATTATGCATAGGCAAGTATCTCTCCATATTACACGGCAGGTCGGGAGCTGATTCGTCCACCCCGCCGTTACCTAATGGGGTCGAAGATCCAGGCACCATTATTTAAACATCACCAAACACACACATTCACTCTCTCCAGCCCAGCTGTCTTCAGAAGACGTCTCCAGATGGCTGCACACAAGAAGCTGCCCAGAGGTTCAGCCATGACTCCCTTGAAGCTTTGATAAGAGGATTGCGCCAACACCAGGATGTCCCCTATCCAAGGGATGGCTCAAGGAGGCCCACCAACCTTGCCTTGCCGGTTACTTCCCAACCTCTGCTCCATCTCTTCTCAACACATTCCATCCATTTACCTTCATGCAGGCCAAACTGGCCCATTACAGGATGGGAAGGTCTGAGACAAGGAGCAGGGATACAGGAGCTCACTCACTTTGAGGAGGATGCTGCTGAGCTGGCAGTGAAGGACAGGGATCACTCCTGTGGATAGGGCGAGATCAGCCTCTCCCAGCAACCCAGTGTGGATGAGCTCCCCCGCCCCCCGCAAACCCCCCCCCCTCCCCGCCATGGGTTGATCACATCCTGATACTCCCAGTGAGTGATATATTATCCCATATTCAGACTGTTCATCAACTAAATCTATCTTCACTCTCTTACAGGCACCAGCAGGTCCAAACACGCCAGCAGAGCCAACTTAAGCCCCAGTTCTCAATGTTACTGGTTGGAAGGCCTTTCAGTGCACTGGCATGGCATTAAGGGACAGGAGGAATGTGGCTATCACCCAATGCCTGCACTTTCCTCCTCCTGGAATCTTGTGGCTATCAATGTGGCACAGGCACCTCTTCCATGTCATGCTTCTTTGATGGCATCCTCACTTGGAGGCTGCACTCATCTCCCTCTTCAGTTTCTTGCCCTTCCTGCTCTTCACCATCCGAGGAGCTCTCAGATTCCCCCATGTCTCCCTCTGGCAAGGGAATCCCCCCCCTCAGAAGCGCCAGGTTGTGAAGTGTGTAACAGACCATGCTTATGCAGGACACCCTCTGTGGAGAGCACAGGAGAGCCCCGCCTGAGCGGTCCAAATATCGGAAGTGCATCTTCAGGATACCAACGGTCTACCCAATGATGGATCGTGTGGAGCTATGCGCTGCATTGAGGCTCTCCTCTAAGGCAGTCTGAGGACAAAGCACAGGTGTCATGAGCCATCATTTCAGCCAGTACCCCATATCCCAAGGAGCCAGACCTGTAATCACAGAGGTCCTTTGACTATGTGAGGCACCTTAGAGTGACTCAGGATGTACGAGTCATGGGACCCCCCGGGGTACCTGACATAAACGTGCATGATGTGCTTTTGATGATCACACACAGAGTTGAATGTTCAGGCAGTGGAACCCTTTACTGTTAATGAACATCAGGGGCCAATACTGTTGAGCCCTTGAAGTCACACGTGCAGCCAATTGCACCCTGTACTCTATGGAATTCCCAGATAGCTGCAAACCCATGAAATCTAGTGGCCTGGCTAACTTCATCGAGTGTGAACTTTACATAATGATGAGTCTTACTGTGGAGGGCAATTGTCACCTCCCTGACACATTTGTGTGTGGAGGACTGTGAGATGCTGCATAGGTCCCATGTGGATCCCGGGAAAGAACCGCAGGCAAAAAATTGAGCGCAGCAGTGATCTTCAGGGCCACTGTCAGGGGATGTCCTCCCAGTCGACGGGGCGTTAGATCCTCCCGCAGAATGTGGCAGATCCAATCCACCACATCTCTGGAAAAGCGCAGGGGTGTGCAGCTCATCTCCAGATAGGAAAGTCTTCTTCAGTAGATTCTTGGTCATGCCAGTCAACTCCGCAGGATGGGTCTGACCTCCTCATCCTCTGGTTCCTGTTGGGCCTCCCCTGGACCATGGACCTCAGTCAGGGTCTCCTCTTGACGTTGTGCTAGGTGGTGCTGGGCCCTTCTTTACCTCCTCCATCTGATCAGTACCATCAAGAAGGCAGCATTGAGCCCAGGTGCCATTATTCAATCCTCCTTCTCCCTGTGGACTGACAGATGCAACACATAAATGAATACTGGTCAAGTATAGAGAAGCTCCCAGTTACTACCAGAAAGCCACTCTCATGCCCTAAACCTGGGTCAGCGCTACTAACTTGCTGCTGACACAGCCTTGTAGCTGAGATGCAAAGTCACAGATCTAGGTGACCAAGATGCCAACACTGATACTTGACATCTCAATCCCACAGAGGCTGGAAGAGGTTTGGACACATGACTCACTCCTGCAATCTCAGATCTGGTATACTGAATAAGCACTTGAGCAATGACGTGATGCCCTTTGGCCTGTTAGCCATGCTGATTGGAGAAAGCACATTAGAGGTTTTCATTGAAGATTTGGCAGATATGCAGCAGCTGTGCCTCCTTAATGGGTGCCTGCATTCTGCATTATCACATTCCTCTCTGTTAATGCTCAAATGGAGCAACTATTATAAAGCCAATGACTCCTGTAGTCTCCCTTTAGTGTGCAGCAAAAGACATTGGCTCCTATGGCACCTTCTCAAGGAAATCTTCCTTTTTATTCTGAGCTCTGCCTCTATTTTAAAGCTGTGACTCTGTGAAATTTGAGGGTACCCCCTGAAAGAGCCCCTTAGTCTAGCCATGTGCTCCTCCCACACTGCCTCAGACCCCTCCCATGTAAATTTTGTCCAGTTTTGATTTCAAACTGCACCATTACTTTTGTAGATTCAAGATGGTAGTGCTCCATTTTTATTTTGAGACCAGATTCGAGTTTCCCCCTGTCAGTGTTCGAGGCTCTTCAATTTTCCTGGAACATCATGATGTGCAGGTAGATCACTCCTGGGTTATTCTTCAGTCTCCCCTAGTAACCCTGGATTTATTGTCATTGTGGTGGACATTCCAGCCCTTCTCCCACTGAACCTATCACTGTTGATGTCCCCATGCTCCACACGGATCCCACCCCTCCCCAACTCAAGGCTGTGTGCATGGTCACATACAGAGGAGAGCCCACTCAGGACACCTTCAAGTAACACCCCCACCCATCACAATTTCCCCATTTTCAGGCTGCAGATGCCTCCCCTAACCATGACCATCCTATCTGCAGCCCAGTATCAAGCCAAACAATTCCATCACTACAGACTGTGAATACACCCTGCACACCAAGCTGTACCTTATCCTAGTTGAGCACACAGGGCTTTTCCGTCTCTGAAACAGGACTATGATGTGAGTGCCATGCATAGCCCTGTAGTATGGCCTGAAAATCCCCAGAACTGCCTTTAATCTTTCATTCCGACTTGTTATCTCTAGACCGGGGACCATGACTGTCTTTCAGTGAGCTCCCCCGTTCCCTCTTGACTGATCACAACCCAATCTCCCTTGCGCCCACACCCCCACCCCTCCTCTATGAAGCTCTGTGCAACCCATCCTTCTTGTGCCACAGTAGCACTCCTCCCCCCAGTTCCTCTTCCAGGGTCTGTGTATATCCTCTCCCATTCATACAGCTCAATTCCCATCCACCCCCTTGTGTCTGTGTTCTAGTCTTCCATGTCAGACTCCAGCTTCCCCACCCTTAATCTCCCCTCTGCTTGCCATTGCTCCCCCTCCCTTTCCCCTTCCCCTTTCCAACACTTCCATACCCCATCGCTTCCCATGTGTCTGAATCCTCACCCATACCACCACACCCCCCCCCCACCCAACAGCCCCAGTCACAATTGTGGCCTCTATTTGAGGGTGCAGCCCCCGGAGTATGGAGCAGACCAGCCCTACACCCCCACCAGGATGGTGTTCCATGGCTTTCACTAAGAAAGTGAAGCAGCGCTGTTGCAGCTAGGCTTTGAATGTTGCACACACCTCAAAGTCATGAGTGAAATGAGGGCTGACCAATGTCACTCATTTTCAAATACGTTTCTGATCAGTCTGAATTCCCGCTGGTGTGACGCAAGATTAGAAAATGGAATGTGATTCCGGCTAGTGCCGGACATGGTAATGCATACCCAACCTGCCATCAACCTGCCATGAAAGGGGTGAGTGGAAAATTCCAAATTGTCTTCCAATGGCGGGAATCGGATTTTTGGCCTCTGTCCAAATTTTCCACTCTCACCCGCCACAAAATCTGCTGCAGACAGGAGGGGATATTTCCTCCCTAGGTCTTTTCATGGTGTCTGTTTACTTTAGCTCTGAGTCAAACACCCAGGAATAATCAATAAAGCACAGTGAGCATAAATCAGTTATCAGGTTAACATTATCTAACACAGAACAATTAAACCATTGAACACTAGAGCTGCCACATGGAGAGGCCATCAGATAAACCCCTGTGACCTCCCAGCAGGTTCATGGAGAGCCTTCCTTTCTGGCCACTTCATTGCCTACTGAGGTGCACCCCCTGCCCCCTCAGTGATAATAGATGCTCCTGCAGGCATGGCATTGCTGAATGAACAGGAGCCCCTCGATTTTCATGGACTGCCTGCCTTGCCCCAGCAAGGTTAAAGAGAAAATGTACTTTATCTTTGAGGGTGCATCTGCATCGAAGTGTCCTGTCCTTGATGTTGCAGCCACAGCAGTGACTATGTCTAACACAGCATGTGACAGAAGGCACTGCCAAGTTGCCCTCTGTCACATGCTGTAAAGGCATGCCACATTCATAACTTTAAACAGGGACTTCAGGATATAATTTTCTGCAATTGTTTTTATTTAAAAACGGATATCAAAGGCAGCTGAGGTAGCTGCTGTGGGTCAGATAACTTTGCAATTTCTGCATAGATTATTTCAAGTCTCTGGAAAGTTCCTAATTGATTGACCACGGGTGAGGTGTTCCCTTAGGTGGAGCAATGGACCAGTAAAGATCAAGAAGAACTCAGGATTTTGCAATGGTACCTATTTTATCATTGAAGGAAGTCAAGGGCAGACAATGTTATTAGTGGAATCATCAAGGTTTGAAAGCTGTATTTGAAAGGGGAATGTTTGGAGCCAGAGTGCAAGTCTGTGGGACAATGGGGGTAGTCTAGGAAGCAGGATACATGTGCGATATAGTTAAATTATAACGAAATAGTTTCAAGAAAAACAGTTAAAAATTGAATACAATAATAAAATATGCCTATCAAGAAAAAAACATCAGCTAAATTGGAAGCGATTTTATGTAGAGCCACCCAATTTACAAATGATGGAAGCATTTCACCTAAACTTGACAGAGGAAAATCGAATAGCACAAGGATGTGACAAAACATCATGGTAACAGAAATTAATGTTAGTCCACCATTGTGAAACCATGCTTTATATTAGAAAATTATTTTTGAATTTACTGGCTGGAAACCCCTAATTGATTATATTTTGAAAAAAAGACTGAAGTCACATTTCAGTGACTTGGGATCAAAGTCAAAGATGGCTACACATTACATCACTGTCCCTTCCACATTCCAAAACTATTGAAATGGAGACAAGCTGTCTACAAAGATGCACCAGAAACAAATGCCTTGAAAGAGGTGAATGGGAGCCCATTTGCTATCCAACTAGCAAAGTGTTCCGACAGTCACCTGGGTACTCAAGTGGGTGGACACAAACCATTAGACATCATCACTTGGACAATGGGACCCTGGCTGAGAGAGGAATTTACAGCCCTGATCTAATCAAATTACAACTGGAATGTACTGGCCATGACCACTGGGCAGTTGGAGCAAGAAGGTCATGTGACAAACGAACCCATTGTGTGTTTTAAGCACCTGATTTCTCTGCAGAATAGGTCATGCAACTGAGATGCTCAAGGAACAAGTTGCTAAGTGGGTTCTTCCTCTCCATTCAAGTTGGAAGTTGAAACCTGTCTCTGATTTTGACTACCCAGGGGCTGCAGACAGGTATTTTAAAAAGAACTCAACCTAGCGCAATTGACTCCAGAAGAACATAACTTTAAACTACTTCAACATCGAGAGCAGCAGGACCACTGAGTGAAAGCAGCAAGACCACTGAGCTCAGCACAAAGTCAGCCAAGTCACCAACCCTTCAAAAGTTATATATTCCTTTAATTTTACTGGGTTCTAAATAAATTACTTAATCTACCTTTCCCATTCTGTAATCTATTTGTACGTCGTTACAACCGATGAGGAGACATATCAGGACTTGCCTTTCCTTTCCCACTCCTCAAACTGATCGTAACAGGGTTTTTTTTTGCAATTTATAAGGATGAAGGTAATAATTCAATGTTTGTATCTAACTATTCATGAGCTGATTGCAAAAAACCAGTTTTCTTGAATTTAAAACACAAAGGGGTGAGTTTTTATGGAGTTAAAAATCCACCTAAGTAAAGATATACATTGACATTCACAACACACGAGCAAGCAAATTAAAATTCAACAATAAAAGACAAAAACCAGAGAGTTAACTGTTTATGAGTTTTTCACTGGTATTTCTGAAACATTTTTATGAAACATAATCTGTCATTTGCAAAATTCGATGATTTTTGCACCTGATACTCCTTCTGTTTGAAAGTACTCTATCTCTCTGATGAACTTCCAACTGTAACAGAGATAGGATCTTGAAGTTGAGAGAGAGGGGAGAGAGAGCTGGTATTACTGCTCCCTTAGCAGATTTCTTCAAGACTCCCATTCACTGCTTGGGTGCTGTATTAAAAGCCATTTCAAATGGTTATTCTGGTCACATAACCTCTCTCCCCATAGTGACTTCAGAAGATAATTGATTAGCTCGTGTCTGGACATACCTTGGTTATTGTTATGGCCTAGGCGATTAGTTTCTTCAATGTCCCAGGCATTAACTCCTGAACGATCCATCCTCCATCTTGATAAAATAGGAAAAATATTTTTATATAGCCATTGTCCCGGTTGACTTCCTGTCTCCACTTGAAAGATAACTTTATAGAAATACAAATAGTGAGGGCCAAGACAGTTTAAGTAAATCTTTGAAGTAATTCTTGACATCAGTGTTGTGAAATTCCATAGGAGGTACCCTTGGCATTCCTTAAATGTAATTCACATTAGAAGTTCCCAGAAACGGGTTGATTTGTAATACCACACATCTGGTGACCTGTGGCAGCCATCTTAAGCCAGTGTCTGTGCTTGCTTTTTAAAATTATTTTTAAACCTATTCAATATATATTCAATCAGCCTATGGAATTAAAGATTAATATCACATATATACATATCACATTATTGTGACAAGGAGTGAACTTTGAATGTATGTGTATGAGTGTGAAAAGTCAGCATTTTTATTATTTCCTTAGACCAGGTTAAGTACAATAAAAACTATCTCTTTTGCTAAAAGCTCAAGAAAACCGTTTGATTGTGTCTTTTATAGTCACAGAACGTAAATAGTTAAACATTCACAGAGTTTGCATGTAATTAATTTTAAACAAAAAAACAGTTGTGGTCAAATGAGGAGAGGGAATAGAGGGGAACTAGTCGAACCCCCCCTCACCTGGTCATAACACCACAATGTAATAAGGCTCAAAGACATATATTGCCTTTCATAGAAATTAAGCACAAAATGATAATAGCTGAAAAAAGTACATGCTGTTGAAACCTTTCATCTTGCACTCAATCAGGACAGATTCCCAAGAATGTCAGTTGTGAAAAGAACAACAATTTATACTTCATGATAAGAAAGTGCTGATTGGCTGGCAAGTGGACTGCCTGATATATAGGCTGTACGTCCCAACGACTGGTGGATTGTATGAAATAGTATGTCCCTTCAGCTGTTCACAACAGGCAAATTACTGACCGCATCCAACCAGCCTGTGCTCACAAAACACAGAACATAGTGTCCAACATTAGATGTGATTATGTGATTGGACAGCACTTGCTAAACAATCCTGTCTGTGTTAAGAATTACACTGACAACCAACTTAAGATTATCAGTCAGGCTCACAGTGTGGCTCACATATGCGTGATAGAAGCTACATATATTCACACACAGAGCCCTGTCCTTTGCAGACCGAAGGAGCAGGTCTATGTGTTGAACCTTTTTCAACCAAACAAAAGCTTGGGGGCCAGCCATTCTCCATGATAATGCCTTGACCAATCAGAATCAACCTGTCTGGTTTGAATTTGAACAAAGGTTTGGCAGTTAACTGTTCCCTACTGCATTCTCCATGGCAATTCCTCTACCAATCAGAGTCCACTTGCCAAACAATAAGCACTCTCTTCTCATGCAGTTTTAATTTTTGTTCCCTTTACAATAGGGTGTTCTTGCAAATCTGTCCTGATGAGTGCAAGACGAAAAGCTCCGGTAACATGCTTCTTTTTCAACAATACTCAAATTCTGTACTACCAAACAACTATTCATAAATGATAAATGATAACTATTATTACCAATAATTACATATGTACAATGATAACCATTACTAATAACAATTACACATATGCTCAGGGACACACTTAAGATGCAATGGAACTTTAACAGCTTCCCACACAGTGTCTGTCAACAGGTATTTTTAAATTCAGCCTTAATATTTTAATATTATTGCAACGGATCTGTTCATTCTGTAGAGATGCTGCCTCAAATAAAGTTGGCTGGCCAAGGTTTGCGAGTTCTACCTGACCAATCAAAATCAGGCATAATTTGGCCAAAAACATCCAACAGGCTTTGCAAGGTGGTCCTGGCATCAGATTCAAAGACATTCTGTGGTCATCAGCACAACGTGTATCCTGTGGAGACAGGAAGTCAATCCACCTGCTGATTGGCACAATGCATTTGCCCGCAACTGCTGATAAGCAAAGTTGTTATGCCTGACTTATAGTACTTGGTCGAGACATGGGAGCATCTATGCCGATGAAAGACACACAAAAGGATTGAGAACAATGGTGGGTGGAAGACAGAAAGAATATTATCTGAGGAGTAAGTAGGCAGAGATTCATAGCAGATGGACAATGTGAATTTGGCTAACTAGCACCCATCTCACTTGAAAGGAACATTCCAGAATGTCCCACAGAAGGTATAAAACCTAGAGCGCAAGAATGATTGTTGCTATCCCTTACAGTCAACAAGGAAAAGAATAAAAGGGAGGACAGAAGCAGCAGCTTGATCAATTGACTGATTTCATTCAACTACGGACTGATCACTTGTAATGTGATTGTAAATTGATGGAGCTTTATTTCAAACAATAAACTGGATTTAGAAACCGTTTAGTCAATTTTGTAACCTTAAAGTAAGGAACTTGTGGAAGAACCGAGCACTAAACTTGCCATTCACTCCTCACATGATCATCTGGGGCTGCAAATATTCCTTCAGTATGAGAGAGTGGCGTAGAAATTGGTCAGCACTGATTACAGCTGCAAAGTGGAATGTGTAACTCCAGCATGTAGTGAAAAAGCATGTCAAGGAATTTCCAGAAACTGGTACTTGGACCTCGTTATCATGAAACCAAAAGGCTGTGAATCCAATTGTGTGTCCTGGCACAGCTCCCTGCTCGAACCCAGTTCAAGATCAGGATGTCGGCAGCTGTTCCTGGGAGGGAGGGGGGGTGAGAGAGGAGGAGGAGGAGGAGGGGGAGGGAGAGAAGAAGAGGAGGAGGAGGGGGAGAAAGAGGAGGGCAAAGGGGAGGGGGGAGGGGGAGGGGAGGGGATTGGGAGAAGGGGAGGGGAGAGGGGGAGGGGAGGGGTGGGGGAGGGAGGGGGGAGGGGAGGGGAGGGAAGGGGGAGCGAGTAGTGGGGGAGGGGGGAATGGGAGAGGAGTGGGGAAGGGGGAGGGGGGAGATTTACTTACCTTGTCTTTGCTGGACATCATGATAATCTAACCAGAGATTGCAAAGTATAATCCCCACCGTATTTTAACCAATTTAAGAGTGGGGTCCATAGCCAGGCATTGGACCTTTTATACCATATGCAAGAAGCCTAGTGTCTGTTTAAGGTGGCCCCTAGGGCTTACCTGAATACTGCATGAGCAAATGGAGATGTATCGGAAATCATTTCTGATGCCCTTGGGACTCAGGTATGATTTATTCCACCCTTGTGTTTTCATCACTGCACTATTGGTGGCTATACCTTGAAATCCTAATCTCAAGAATTGTCTTCCTAACCCTGCTGCCTGTTTACTTCTCTTTGCTCCTTTAAGATGGTCCTTAAAATCCACCTCTTGTCCTAATATCTCCTTATGTGATTTAGCGTCACATTCTGTTTGATAATGCTCTTGTGAAGCACATTGGGTCATTTTACTACATTAAAGGTGCTATTTAAATGCAATGTGTTGTCACCTTCCTGAAAACAGGCAAAAATTTCTGCCTTAGCTGTTCTGACTCTGTAAGTTATTTCATTGGGATATCTTGTGTTAAGAAAGGTGACTGAGAAACTAATAACTTTAGGATGACTAAAATAGCTGGTTTTGAATGTGCTACCCTGTATTACAGCTATTACACAGGAGAATAAATAAGAAATGTAGAAAGTATAGCATGGATAATGCAGCAAAGAACATAAAAAGCTGGATGTAAGGATAGCAGAGGAGAGAACACGCAGCATATACAAAGCTGGGTTCCTTCATTGAAATTTCTTTCAACATCCTCCTCCAATTCTGAGTCAGTGTTAAGAAAGTGAGTCAAGCTTGATGCAAATGAATTAGGGAGATGGGCAAAAGCTACCAGATATGTCCTTGAGGATAGCAAGTTCCAACTACCTGCTTTTAATTCATTTGGATTTATTTTTAATTTGCACCAGTGTTTATTCACCGCAGAAAACTACACTTTGTGGCCCAACAAAGTAGTACCAATCTTCTTGCTTATATGAATGAATGAATGTCAGCCTTTGAGAGTTAAAACTTCTATGTTACCTGTGAGCTTTTAACTGAGGTTAACTAGGATCAATGCGTTCAGAGCAAATTAGGCATTATTTACCAGAGGGAAAGAATGATCACATCAAGGACTGAAATATAAATATGCATTAACTATATATGCAGCCTCAATTAGGAGCTGCAGTAACATAACAATTCAGATTCAGCGAGCATATAATAAGGGAGTCCAGGTAAAGTGTACAGGGTTCTATAGGGCCTAATTGAAAAGCCTGACTCATAAATACAATAATTACTGGCTGTTGGCCCCTGATTATCACTGAAGTGGGAGTTTTATGCTTTTCCCAGACAACTGCAGTTAAGATGGAGAGTTGAGTTTGGAATAAAGACAAATATCAAGGCAATTATAAATTAACAGCAGGTTACAGTGACAAACAGGGAGGAAATTACAGTTAATGTGCACCTAATTGTGAAGTATTATATACACACTATTCAGAGGAAATTAAACGAGCTACCAAAGGGCACTAAAACTCGAAGCCAAATTACAGTCAAGGGAGGGGAACTGACATCAATTTTCCACTCAAAGCTCAGGGCTGTAATGCAGAGTAACACATTCAAAATCAGTGCGGTAGAAACAAAGCAGGGGAGAATTCATTTCCATTCAATAACATGACAGATGTAGAAGCAAACATTTAGACGCAACAGCATTGGTTAAAAAGAAATAATTAGAATGTATCTGGAACAGTTTACTACAGCTGTTGCCATTATTTGGGTTACAAGATGGAAATGTTTGAAAGATTGTTTGTGCCAAATGACCTTATTTAAGTTGCCGCACAAAACCAGATATCTATCCAATGCTGATGCAAAGTGGAATTATAACAAAAGGAAAAAGTCAACTTATTTCCACTTTGCTTTAGTTCAAGATAACATTTTTGCTGAAGCAATGTTCAAAGCTTTACAGCTGAGGCTACATTTTCCGAGCACACAATAGCAATTAGGAACCTTGTTCCTCTTTTATCCCCACCCACAGTTTACATAATGGAAAACATTGGCAATGCACACCTTCACTATCTTAAGCTACAAACTCAAGTACCCTGCATGTGACTGTTAGGAACATTCATCCTACAATATGCCTCAACTCTATTAAGTTCTACAATGCCTTGCTTTGCAAAACCAAATTTCATTACCTATCGAGGAGATCAAGCACAATCCATTACTCAATGTTCTCCATGATCAAACTTTTTCTCCAACTCTCACTCCCAGCAGTAAGTTAGAGTTCATTGTTTTTTCTTCATTCTCCAAAGTTGAGACTGCAGCTGCCTCTACCATAACTTCCCCTTTCTCTCACATCCCTGATCCTGGTAAGCCCCAAACCCCTGTTCATTCTACTCGGGAGCCTGCTGTCACTTTGTAGTATGGTTCCCACCTTTCTCGCTGTGCTCTCTAAGCTCATTCCTTCCATATTCACCTATGGGTCCTTCAATGCCCAACTGATAACTGGTCAATTACCTTTCCTAACATCCTTATTGACATTTTTAATGGTTCCCTTTGTTCAAGCATCATTCTCTTTGCTATAAAAACAAAAAAAACTGCGGATGCTGGAAATCCAAAACAAAAACAGAATTACCTGGAAAAACTCAGCAGGTCTGGCAGCATCGGCAGAGAAGAAAAGAGTTGACGTTTCGAGTCCTCATGACCCTTCAACAGAACTGAGTGAATCTTAGGAAAGGGGTGAAATATAAGCTGGTTTAAGGTGTGGGGGGGGGGGGGGGGGGGGGGGGGGGGGGAGAAGTGCTCTTTTGACATCTTTTGATGATCTGCTTCTATTACTGCTTGCTTGTCCCTACAACCACAGCACCTCTCTCCACTTCTCCCCCCAACCCCGCCCAACCAACCCCCCCCCACCCCCCCTCTCCCGACCTTAAACCAGCTTATATTTCATCCCTCTCCTTGGATTCACCCAGTTCTGTTGAAGGGTCATGAGGACTCGAAACGTCAACTCTTTTCTTCTCCGTCGATGCTGCCAGACCTGCTGAGTTTTTCCAGGTAATTCTGTTTTTGTTTTATCATTCTCTTTGCTGTTGATTGAGATTAAAGTGGTGGGGTGGTAATTGGTTGGGTTGGATTTGTCCAGCTTTCTGTGGACAAGAGATACCTGGGCAACTGCACCCACAAAATTGCCTTTCTCCCAGGGTTTCTGCTAATTGTGCTTGTTTGCAGGCCTTCAGGGAGGCTTTAAAAATTAGGCTGGTTCTTTTGGGTGCAAGCACATTGAAATATATATTCCAAAAGCTCTTAACTGTGATTTTTGTTTTAATATGTTAAGAAATTGACTTATGTACTTGAATATAATTAGGGGGTGGTTGACTGTGTGGCTGTTTAATGCTCTTCCCTGAGGCAGGTTTGGTGGCGGGGGTACATTTAACAGGTGAGGACTCCACCACACTCCCACCTCTACCCCGATTAAGTCAGTGGCAGGAAAGCTCGTGGACAACCTTCTCGTCCTGCCACCAATTGAGGCCCTTATTTAGACAATTACTGAATAAGCTGTTCTAGTACCATCAACATCCTGGGGGTTACCATTGACCAGCAACTGAACTGCACCAGCCATATAAATACTGTGGCTACATGGGCAGATCAGAGATTGGGAATTGTCTGGGAAGTAACTCACCCATGACTCCCCAAAGCCTGTCCACCATCTACAAGGCACAAGTCAGGAATGTGATGGAATACTCTCCACTTGCTTGGTTGAGTGTAGCCCCAAGAAGCTCAACACCATTCAGAACAAAACAGTCCACTTGATTGGTACCTCATCCACCACCTTAAGCATTCACTCCCTCTACCACCAAGACACAGTGACAGCAGTGTGCACCATCTACAAGATGCACTGCAGTAACTCACCAAGGCTCCTTCGACAGCACTTTCCAAACCCACAATCTCTTCCCTTCTAGAAAGACAAGGGCAGCAGATGCATGGAAACACCACCACCTGCAGGTTCCCCTGCAAGTCGCACACCATCCTGATTTGGAAATATATTGCCATTCCTTTAATATCATAGGTCAAAATCCCCTTTCCTAACAGCACTGTGGGTGTGCCTACAACAAATGGACTGCAGCGGTCCTAGAAGGCAGTTCATCACCACCTGCTCAAGGGCAATTATGGATGGGCAACAAATGCTGGCCCAGCCAGTGATGTCCACAAACTATGAACAAATATTTTTTTTTAAATGCCCACTTAAGTGCCCCATGCCACCATGGCTGTTATTCTCCCAGCAGCGTGTGGGGGACTCACCATGTGGGAAGCCCAAAAAGCAAACCCTGTCGGTGTTTCTTGTGGTCTTCCAGGATTGGGGTCTCTCGTTCAAAGGCACTCAGTGCCTGACCAAGGAACACGGCATTGGGATTGGGGGGGTGAGGCCACTGAGAGCCCTTGCTTCCGACCCATTTCCCTACCCTTCCTGCTTCCCCAACTCCTGATCGCCCTCCCGCCATCACTCAATTTTGGCCTGGGTCCCCCAGCAATCCTGGGCATCAGGTGGGAGCCTTATCGGCACTTAATGTGACGGGCCTTACAAAAAGAGATGATGCAGAGCTCTCGCTGGCTCGCTGACACACACTTTAGATTCGGCCCTGCGATCAAGAATGCTTAACTCATGCGACAAACCCATTTTCAGCTGTCACCACCTTTAAATAAATGGGAGAAAATGTCTTCAAGCAAATTTTAAGAGAAATATGTTTTAAAGCATTACCTAATTGTGCTGGGTCATGGCAGATTCTCCATTTAGTAAAGGAGTTTAAGTGAAAATTCTAGGGAAAAGCACTTTTTAAAACAAATGCAGCTTTGGGTGCAACTTGTGCCAGAATCGGCAATTGAATCCAAGCAGAAACTTTAGCCCTAACCAAACTCAATGCCTATGTTATGGTACATGTTTGCTAGTAGACCATTATACGGAAATACTGGAAATGCACAAATGGTCTAATTATATTTGACTAGGGCTATAACCTTTAATCAGAGTACTGATATAGGATACAGTTCAAAATTATGATGCAACGATTGACCCACTGTGGGCTGTAGTGTGTCTTTATTTCATATTGCTATTATTTTCAATTTTTAACTGTTGTCTATATAGAATAACATTGGTTACTGCTCTTTCATCGCATCGCTGGAATAAATCAGGGGAAAAATAATATCCAGCCTACAATTTGCTGACAAATCTTGTTGAGCAAAAATACAGCAGCCACACATGCGCGATCGATAAAACACTTCAGTCTCCATTCTATGGCAGCCTGCTCTTTATACCGTTTCTGATGGAATAACTCACCTGGAGATGTTCGCCAGTAAATAAAAGAGTTAGTTGGTTTCTGAAGCAATTAATGGAAAGCTAGCCCTCCGGAGAATTTTATCAGCTGCTTCAAGCCAGTAATGGTTAGGTATTTGCCTTTACAAAATGGCACCGGGAAGTGAGCACAACTCAAGACCACCTGCACCTGCTTACTCAGGCCTCCTTCTAGCTGTTAGTTTTAATTGGATGCCCCATTGTTTAGGGACCCTGGGCAGGATGCTATTGGCCTCAAAGAGTCAAATACATTTCTTTTCAGCCAACATCTATTGAATTGTGTTCAATGTAAAGAAAGCTCTGGCTTCCCCATTTTGATGATCCAAAGAGATTTTTTTTTCTAAAGGTCGCATTGAAATCAAGTTTGTGTAAAACATTTACTCAAAAAACTGTAAAGAAAAGTACACCACAATTTATTTATTGATTTATTTATTCATGGGATGTGGGCATCACTGCCTAGACCTGCATTTATTGCCCATCCCTGACTGCCCTTGTTCAGAAGGCTTTTTTTAAGAGTCAACCACAAATCCTGCTGAAATAGTTGTTCTGTGATACTTTCCACATCTTTCTTTCTATATATTCTCCCTTTCCTCATGAATCATGCCCCTGTAAAGAAATTATTCAAACACTCTACTCCCATTTTCTTCAATTCAAATCTATAACCATTTGACAGGATGTGTCGGTAGCTTATACAATAGGACAGAGAGACAATTGAAGGAAGCACAGATTTTTCAGAAAGTTAACCAGATTGTTTATTGACCACACATAGAAAGACTTGGGAAAACAACAAACAACATATAGATTTCCAATAGAATAATGGACGGGTCCATCAACGTGGATAACATTTGAACTTCTGCAACTAAGCGGCAGCTCAGTCTGACTACTTCTGAATGGAGAATAATTACTTAATAACTCTTTGAAAGGGCACTGAGATTGACAATTCACCCAATCAATCGCTGACATAAATCAAAGCCTCACCATGCTTTGAAATATCAATGTAGCATGCTGTTGGCTTGTTCCTTATTGAAATGGTTTTTTGTATGGCAGAGAACAGCAGGATTTAATCCATTGATAAATGAGATTTTTGTATATCTCCAAAAAAATTCCATATCTTTAGACAGTTGGATCATGAGACACATTAGACAGTTTTATGTATAGTATTTTCCAGCCAATCACATCACAGTTTCAACTCTTCTCCTCCTCCCCTCCTGCCCCTCCTCTGGGCTCTGATTTGCTATTGCTGGTAAGTTCAATTATCCAATTAACAAAAATTGGCAAGAAATATAATTGAATCCCTTAGCAAGCAGGAAACAAGATTCCTGATAACTTTGAGTAATGTTGCAGATCAGTAGATTTGAAGCAGATTTTAAAAATTCCACACCAAACAAAACCATCCCAGCAACTGAGTTTACTAAGGAGGGGCTGTAGATGGTAGGGCATTGGCAAAGCAGCCATCTAGGCAGAGGGTATCTAGGCAGAGGATTACATCCATCTTGTTGTTCACCAGTTGAATGCAATCTCTAGGTATAAAAGGAAGTGAAACGCAAAGAAAATAGGAAGAGGTTTTATGATAAGGGAAAGGTGGTATTGATCTCCACATTGAGGGCTGAACGATTACCAAGATAATCTGGAGACTACTTGATTTTAGCAACACCAGCTGAGATTTTCAATCATCCGCGGGGGTGAGAATTGGAGCTGACATACTTTTGCTCCAGGATGGCGTGTCCGTGTCTCAACGCCTCCAGGACATGATGAAGTTTTCAAAACGAGGGGAGGGTGGTTAGTTAGGTGCCCTCTCACCTCCAATCGCTGGCATATTAATGGGCCAGGGAGGTCCAGCAGGCGATTTTCAATTCATAAATTGCCAAATCCAAACACTGGTGCACATACAAGCCCACGAACATACAAAATAGGAACAGGAGAAGGCCATTCGGCCCCTCTCGCCTGCTCCACCATTCAATAAGATCACGGCTGATCTGTTTGTGTTTCGAGTTCTACATTCCCATCTACTCCTGATAATCATCGATTCCCTTGCCCAACAAGAATTTATCTACATTAGTGCATAATTGTCTGGTTCAATGCAGGAAAAAATTAAGCAAATGTTTTTATCAGTGTTCTTGTTTTTGACATGAGGGACTTTTGTGATGGATCGGGTGCAATACCTCACAGTGGGATATTTTCCCACTTCTGTGCATGGTGTGGATGCCGGCCCTCTGACATGCTGCCTCCTCTTTTCTGCTTGGGCACCATGTGTCTTTGCCACTCGGCTTCTGCAGACAGTTCTTCTTGTATCCTGGTAACACTTGGTGCCACTACTGGGGTGTGAGGGTGGTGAGCTCATGCTGGCCCAATTAAGGCATTTACATTTGAGAATTACATCGCATAAGTGATGTAAATCTGGTTGGAGTGGGGATCTGGAAATTATCCTGGTTTTGGGTTTCTGACCTTGGATAAAATATCATACCCACTAGCACTGAATCTTCTAAATACCCAATCAATTTGTTTTCTCCAAGTACAGTATGTCAATGACTGAAAATGTCAGAGAAGATTGATGAAAACTTAAATTCCTCAGCATTATGCCTTGGCCCAAAAGTTACACACCTCTGTCAGAAGATTCAAGATCCAATCCAAAGAGTTGAGCACATAATCTAGGCTAATGTCTCAGTGCAGTATGGAGCCAGTGTTACACTGTGAGAGGTGCTGTTTTTGGATGATGCATTAAACTGAGACACCCTCTACCATCTCGTGTTAATACAAAATAACTCGTGCCACTAATTGAAGAAGAGTAGAGGCATTATCCTGGTGTATGGCCAAGATTTATTCCTCAACGAGTACTTTCTAAACAGACTGTCTGTTCATTTATCTCTTGGAAGTGTGAAAATTGGCTGCAACTGCCCCTAAATTATAATAGTGATGACACTTCAAAAGAACTTCATTAGCTGTGAAGCACTTTGGGGTATCCTAGGGATGTGAAAGATGATATATAAATGCATATTATTCCTTATCATAAACCTGTAATCATGGCTGAGGTAATTATGAAGGCTTTGATGTGCACTTCTGATACACCTTTTCAGTTCTCCACAGAACAATCTGGACCAGCTGGTATGGTAATGCTATATATTACTGAGTCAAATCTGTTGGTAACAGGACCAACTCCACTTCCATTTCATTGAAAGTGATGAAGGGAAATCTAGCAAGTTCTATAATGGTGAGATTGCCTTTTCTGTTGACTGCTCTGGTGATGCTTATTGTTGTAAGGTGTTGGGTGCAATTTGGTAGGTCTTATTAAGGTATTCATAATCTTAGGTAGTTCAACGGTAAGTGTTTATTAACCATTAGAAACTATATGAGTAGGTACAGTAAAGGTCCAAGTTAGGAGCTGTCTCCATGCTTGCTTCTACATGCGGCCCTGTCCAATACTACACTGACTCTTAGGTGTGGGTCATGTGTTCTCTTACATCATTGTGTGGGTGGTACTGTACTCAGTCCCACATTAACCTTTTATGTGCCAGGCCCTTATACTACACTTAACACCCAGATAAAGACAGATATCCATCCTTAAATCACAAGCCAGAAGCATCGGCCAAGATTTACCTGCCACTTCATAAATTAATATTACTATTTCTAGAACATTGACCTGGAAGAATTAGCTCCAACAATACAGAAAGCTGAATCAAAGAGATCTGTGTTGGATCACGTGCATTGTGGGCATGGTTGGATTATGCTGAAGGGGCTTTACATTAGCTAGCTAAGGGAGGGTTATCAGAAGTGAGGAGATTTGGTGAGCTTTATTGCAGTATTTTGATTGTGCCAAATAGTATTTTGCAAATACATAACACGATAGTACTTTTGCTTTCAGGATAGGTGGGGAAGTGAAAAACGTCACTAATCTTTCCCCCGACACACAAGTACACATTTCCAATGTGTCTTACTAACAACACTGGTGATCACATCAGGGAAAGCTGGAAAATCGAGCCTTAGGCCAATAAAGTACCCAAAGCACTAAGCCCACAGTGCTTTCCCTCATTGTTTAATCATTTTCTTGATGCAGTCAAACTGGGATCATGAGGTAAGCAGGCTATTGTAGAACTGTGGCAGTGTCCGAATTTGTCAGTTACATCTTTTCCCCTTTTAGTAATGGCAATGGGAAGGAGATTATTAGAATCAATTGTAGGACAAGCAATCATCTTTTCTAGTAAAGTTATTGCAGTCACTGCATTAGCATTTGTCACGGTAATTATTTAACATTATAGCCCGAACCCTAGTTCCATTAGATCATCATTCTGTCAATCTGGGTTTTCTTATAGAAGTAAAATTTAAAGCAAACCAAGAGCAAATTTTAACTTCACATTTTTTCAGCCTATAATGAATATCAGTTCCAAACATATTCTCAAAAATGTAATTCATGACCATGTGAACTTCTTATGGTTAAGAAATTAGTCTGGTTAAAACTAGGGAGCCTTATTTCAATTTATATCTTCAAAGAATACTCTTTCCTTATACTCCACAGTATGCTTTTCAATAAAGATTTAAAAATACACCCTCAGTTCTTGGGATTCTGTCTCATACTTGATATTTTAATTTCAGATAGCTCCATCACAGCCTTCTTGTTCAAATCCTGTCATGTGTCGTCTGTAGAATTAATTACAAATAAAGGGGTAGCGGGAGAGCGAGGGAGAATGCTGGGCGTTTGACTTCCATAAGGCTTTCCCATCACTGGGGTTTGATCCACACAGCAGGAAGCTTTGTTCTTCAGAGACCCTCTACTTGAATATACATGACGAGAAAATATTTAGACATAGCTGGCTGGCAGTGTTTCCTCTAAGCTGTGTCTGTATTAGTTCTGTAAGATCATCATGCCATTCACTACATCATTACTGACCCAGAAACTCCCCTTCTGTTCAACTACAGTGATAGTGTGATTGAATCAATAGGAACCCCACCAGCTGCCTTTTTGTACCTATATACCGATGAAGGAAATGATTCAGTGGATTGGAAAAGATAATACTCCTTTAATTCATTTGTACAAAGAAACTCAACAATGTCATGTCAGTATTTCAATTGATTTCTTTCACTGGTTTCAGGTTAAGTAGTGTGAACTTTAATATACATTTAAATCGGTATTATTGGCTCTGGAGTACCTTACAGAGGTCTCTTTGAAAAATAAAAGCTAGAAAAAAAATGCTGTTGACAATATCCAGATATTTTGCTGTAAAGGTCATTGCAATCTATTCTATCATATTCATGTGGCATCCATATATGGATTTTAGTGACATTATGTAGGTTTGTATCCTGCACTTCAGAAAGGTGCTATATAATTTAATAATTTGTGGTTAAGCTAAAAGTCAAGATATTCTTACTCAAGTTCAAAAGGCATTGATGCTGAAGCTTTTTTCTTTTAGTTTACTATATCATTTGAACAGTAAATTTATAACATATGATAACAGTAAACCCATACACCTAACATCATGATATCTATCATATGATGCTATATACCTTCCAGTCAAATGTCACTGTTATGACCTGGCAGATGATGTGTGCCAGGTGGACCAAATCTACAAGGGAAACTTGGCCACGCTATCACAAAGGGGTGAAATATAAGCTGGTTTAAGGCGGGTGGGGGGGGGGTGTTGGGGGGAGAGAAGTTGGGGGGGGCGTGTGGTTGTAGGGACAAGCAAGCAGTGATAGGAGCAGATCATCAAAAGATGTCCCAGACAGAAGAACAAAGAGGTGTTGAAGGTGATGATATTATCTAAATGAATGTGCTAATTAAGAATGGATGGCAGGACACTCAAGGTACAGCTCTAGTGGGGGTGGGGTGGAAAGGCTAACAGGGCATAAAAGATATAGATTTAAAAATAATGGAAATAGATAGGAAAAGAAAAATCTATATAAATTATTGGAAAAAACAAAAGGAAGGGGGAAGAAATGGAAAGGGGATGGGGATGGAGGAGGCAGGTCAAGATCTAAAGTTGTTGAATTCAATATTCAGTCTGGAAGGTTGTAAAGTGCCTAGCAGAGGATGAGGTGCTGTTCCTCCAGTTTGCGTTGGGCTTCACTGGAACAATGCAGCAAGACAAGGACAGACATGTGGGCAAGAGATCAGGGTGGAGTGTTAAAATGGCAAGCGACAGGGAGGTTTGGGTCATTCTTGCGGACAGACCAAAGGTGTTCTGCAAAGTGGTCGCCCAGTTTACGTTTGGTCTCTCCAAAGTAGAGGAAACCGCATTGGGAGCAACGAATGCAGTAGACTAAAGGGAAATACAAGTGAAATACTGCTTCACTTGAAAGGAGTGTTTGGGCCCTTGGACGGTGAGGGGAGAGGAAGTGAAGGGGCAGGTGTTGCATCTTTTGCGTGGGCATGGGGAGGTGCCACAGGTGGGTGTTGAGGAGTAAGGGGTGATGGAGGAGTGGACCAGGGTGTCCCTGAGGGAACAATCCCTACGGAATGCCGCCGGGGGTGGGGGGGTGAAGGGAAGATGTGTTTGGTGGTGGCATCATGCTGGAGTTGACGGAAATGGCGGAGGATGATCCTTTGAATGCGGAGGCTGGTGGGGTGATAAGTGAGGACATGGGGTCAGAGCTGCCCATTCAACCTTAAGATTGGCAGGCAGGTGAAGAGCCCAGGCGACCTTCGCATTTTTAATGGAACCTCATCCACGGGCGGGGTGAGGTTTCATGAAGGATTTATAAATTCATTAAAACGTTTCAACAAAATTCATAAACATGTCCCAGCTCATGTGATAATGTCACATGAGGGGACATATCACAATAATTTTATTTATTCTTTCTTCCACTTTTTGAGAATGAAATTAGTCTCCCTGAGGCAGCTCCGTGCCTTAGGGAGATTTCTGTGCTCATGAAAGAATGCAGGCCCCGACTCTCCCTCCTACCCCCGCCCCACACAGGTAGCGCTGAGCGCTTCTGGGTACACATCACGCTGGGTGGACCTTAATTGGCCCACCCACATAAAATGGCGGCGCGCAGCCGATCAAGGGCGGCGATTGGTTGCGTGGCCACCCATGCCCGCTCTCACCCAGCCTGCCCGATGGGGAGAAAATCCTCCCCTTAATGATCCCCTGTACTGGGGAAATACGTGAACTATAATCTCTCAAGGATGTGCCAAATAAATGAATAATTTGAGCCATATAAGTTGCTGCTATAATCAAGTCAACAGTGAGCATTTATAAAACCTAATCAGAACTCAAATTGTAGGTACTTATTATGAACCTGGAGTAAATTATAGACTCATTTTTTTGCTGGCTGTCTTCAGGCATATAAATTAGAGTAAATTTATGAATTAAAGCGTAGCAGCAATCTGACTGCGCAAAAGTAGGTGATTCACTATTGTTTAACACTTAATTGGATGCAGATAATATAATAGTATATCTTGGAACCTATATGGTTCTGTATGTGCATTTCCTGCTGGAATCGTTTTTATTTCAATCTCTTATTTTTCTCCTCGGTTTTGAACCTACTTGTTTACACTTGCAAGGAAAAGATCAAGACTGAAGATTGGTCCAAACATCAGTGGCCAGATACAATTTGCTGTAGCGGACGAATCTTTTTCTCTCTTACTTCTCATACAATAGCCCAGCCGGTTGAGAGTGAAGCATTACACTTCCACAACACCAACAACCCCCCATTTATATAGCACCTTTAATGTAATAAAACATCCCCAGGCACTTCAGAGGAGCATTATAAAACAAAATATGAAGCCAAGTCATGGAAGGAGATATTAAGTCACTTAACTAAAAGCTTTTTAAAGAGGTAGGTTTTAAGGAATGCCTTAAAGGAGGAAAGCAAGGTAGATATGTAGAGAGGTGTGGGGAGGGAATTCCACAGCTTAAGGCTGAGGCAGCTGTATACACCACCACCACCAAAAAATCAGGAATGCTCAGGAGGCCAGAATTAAATGGGACTGAAAGAGATTACTGTTACAAAGCCATGCTTTATTAAAAAAATACTTGTATCACTGACTAATTTTTAAAAGAATGCAAATGGAAAGCTATTAAGATGGCTGCCAAATGTCAGGTGACTTCTGCACATGCTCACTAGTCTGCAAATGCGCAAAAGCCCAATGATGTCACTCTGCTGCACCCAACCTGTCATAAAGCTTTTTTGCCCTGTCAGTTTGAGGGGGCAGGGTGATGTGTATAACCCAATCAGAGCTGCAGGCATGGGACTGAATGAATCGTGTGGCTGTAGCAGTTTGGTACATGCTGAATGAGGACAATGTCGTTACCAACCGAGGCCTAGAATGAAATCATAAGCGGGTTAAACCACCAATTCGATGCCCGGGACAATGGCCCACTGCAACCTTCAGTGGTCTTCCCTGGTTTGAGGAGCTATAGGGCGAACATTGTTGAGCGCAATGTGAGGTTTTTTTACTGGCTTGGAGACGGGGTCTTGTCTGGTGTTTTCTTACAATGTCTGCAATTGCTTAAAATATTTTTCAACATTCATGGGAAAACATATTTAATCACTGTTTGATAAGCATCTTTGCTCCTGGCTGGTACCTACTCCATTGCTTACAAAGATGTAATGGAGTAAACACTAGACCTGCACACGCTCATCATTGGCAACAAATGCAGCCTTTCTTCACAGACTCAAAATTACCTCCCTGAATGGTAAATGCTGGGACAAAACAATCTGTGGAATTTACACCTTCTATTGTCTATGGACTAACCAAAACAGAAAATCCATGGACTCCCAGACTCACTGCCTGTGAACTCAAAACTTATCAGTGAGAGCTGCAGAAAACTAAATTCATCATTAGTAGGTGTGAATAGCCACCATTATCCTTAACCTATTGCAGACAAATGAGGAGGGCTGAAAAGGTGGAGACATTTGAGTCCTCCTCACCTGATCATAACATTACAGAGATTGGAAGAGGAGAGACCATGCAAGGATTTGGAAACATCCTCTTGATATTACATACAAGGCAGCTTTTAGTTAGTTTCTTCCTACTTTAGCCATTTCCATTTTGGTGCATATCCAAAATCTCCTGCTGAGGAGAGAGGTCAAAAGCATTCATGTGGCGGTGCATGGTGCTGAGCGTGGACCTCAGTATGTAATGCGAAGAGTGGTTCAAGGAGCTTTTAATGTCTTGGAGATACCTGTAATCATAGGTGGAATATGAAAGCTGGAAATTTCAGTTTAAATCCACGTGGAATAGGCCAGAGCCAGGGACCGTTGCTGATCAAAGGAGATGCGTTACCGAGTTTTGGTAAATACCTGATCAAACATGAGAAAGGAAGTAGAAAACAGTGAAAGTGAACAAGGTCAAAAAGACAAACGGAAATCCCATTTGGATAGAAGAGCACAGGGTGGGCATTCCTGAATTAAATACTAATCCAAAAGCAAAATATTGCAGATGCTGGTAATCTGAAATAAAAGCAGAAATTGCTGGAAATGCTCCGCTGGTCAGGCAGGATCTGTGGAAAGAGAAACAGAGTTAATGTTTCAAGTTTCTTAAAGCACCCTCGCATTAATCCATCCTTGTATGTCAGCTGTGGTTTAGGTGATAGCACTCTCACCTCTGAGCCAGAGGGTTCTGGGTCCACGTCCCAATCCAGGACCTGAATACAAAAACCTAGGCTGATGCTCAATCCAGTGTGGTACTGAAGGAGTGGGATCTGTTGGAGGTGCCGTCTTTCAGATCAGACCAAAGACCTGTCTGTTCTCTCAGTGAGTGTAAAAGGTCCTATAGCACTATTTTGAAGACGAGCAGGGGAGCTATCCCTGGATGTCCTGGATAATAATTATCCATCAATCAATCTCACAAAAAATGATGACCTGGTCATTTTGTGGGTGCTTGCTGTGCACAAATTGGCTATCAAATTTCTTACATTATAACAGTGACTACATTCCAAGTCATATTTTATTGGCTATAAAGTCCTTTCGCGGCGTCCAATGATTGTGAACGATGCTATAAAAGAAAAGTTAATTTGTAGGTGTATCTACATTAATGAAAATCAAAGAAAAATAACAGATGCTTATGCAATATTTTGTCACTATGTTAAGCATGTTGAAAGATTTTGTCCTAAAGTAGCACCAGCATGGTTTGAACTTTGAACAGGTCATAACAAACCACTTGCATTCCTCCTTTTCTGCAGAGCTGGAGTGAGTCTCAAAGGTCTTTACAGATTACAATAAATGACTTACTCACCTTAGAGAAAATGGAAATAAGCCTCCACAAATGGATTTCACATTGTTATGGCAACAAGCATCATATATAAAAAGCAAGCTAAATTCAATCTGGTTAAGTTATAGTAGCGCTAAAGAGAAGAGAAAATAAAAACAGTATAAGGTGAGTCTTTTAGAGATGGATAATGGAAAATTTGAAAGCTGCAGTGTTAATGGACTGCGGTGTGGCGGAAGAAAATGGAACACAAGTATTTGTTCTATTTCTGCAAAACATTAGGCAAAGCAATCACATCAGAAGAGCAGCAAAAGATGTCTCCCATCATTTCGCCAGTTAATGACTGCAGGAAATCTTTTGAATCAGACGAGTAAAGTGTTGATCCATTTCTGACAGCCATTGACAGAAAGAATCTCGTCTTCTCTCAAAAAAAATAAAAAGGCAATTTTTTATCATCAGGCACAATATTCCTACAGCTTTAAAGTGCAGGCACTGACAAGAATTTCAATTATTTAATTACAGGGGAAATGAAAGGACTTAAGTGTTGCGATTGCAGTCCGCTGTTCGCAGAGCAATCTAATGTGTACTCAAATTGGAAATGAAGCAAAATATGGAGAAAATTAAAGAGGCTTCTACTTAAATTGTGGGATCACAAATGGTGAATTAGTTTCTTGATATATTCATTTAAGTGTTTAAGTGGAAGGTTTTATTGCTAATGTAGTAGAACGACATGACAGAAAATCTTGTCTGTGTGCCATTTCCATTAGTTCTACAGAGGAGATATTGAAATTGTTGCCTTTTTCTACATCAGCACTAAATGAATTTTAGTAGAAATACAGGAATTCAGCTTTATAGGCAAAGCAAACATGATTGCAAATACATTTCCCTTTGTTAATTTAAAGAAAAACTGAGCAAGACCAGAAATAACTGAACAGGCTTTCACCTGTTATGACTCTGAGTCATGTCCTCATCATAAAATGAAAGGAAATAGCTAAAAATGTATTTACATAGGGTTGATTAAGGTCTTCTTAACAATAAATTGTTGTCCCGCTCAGACAAAGTTTAAGGATTTGACCAATAATATGGGCCCTGGACTTCCTGCAATCAGGCAGTGATTTACATGTACTTCTTCCAATCGAGTGTAATGCATTTGTTGCTCAGGGTCCAGTGTCTCCAGCTCTGGGGAGGTCAAATGTGGATTGGAGAGACCTCTTTGCTGAACAGCTGTGTTCTGCTCTGACCTCCCTGAGACTCGCCACACCAACTGGAACCTTCCAAACCCGCTCTGACTTTTCCATCCTTGGTGAACTACACTATTGAACCATACTTAATGTCGGTTTTACAGGCCACATCTCCCCTTTCTCCTTGACGTATGGCCACCGTCTGATTTGAATACTGGTTTCAGCAACTTGAGATCTCAAACCATTCACAAATTATTGCCTTTTTCTTCATCCATTTTGAAGCTGTTTTGTTTTTCCTTAGGGTTATGGAACCAGTTCAAATTGCTTTTTACATACCACAACTAGTGGTTATCAATCATATCTCCTCAACTTAGCTTACAGTTTCCAGTTCCAGCAAAAGGTCTTCACCTGAAACGTTAACATGAATTTTGTTTTTACAGATGTTGAAAAAGCTGCTGGGCATCTCCAACATTTTCTGCTTTCATTGCAGTTTAATTTTGATTCATACAGAGTGCAAAAAGCAGGAAGTTGAACATCCCCCATCCCAAGTAATGAGCTCCCACTGACATAATAACAAATCCATAAACCTTACATAGCAACTACAAAATTGACAGCAGGAGAAGATCATCCAGTCCATCAAAGCCTGTTTCACAGACAATATTGGTTATTGGATCATGACGAGACATTTTTCCCAACAGCCCAAACCCCACCCTCCCTTACCCACCATTCCTTCCCAGAAGGGAAGCAGAAGGTGAGGTGAGGCAAGGCTGTGGCGTAACAGTATCGTCACTGGACTGTAATCCAGAGACCCAGGTTAATGCCCCAGGACCTGGGTTCAAATCCCACCAGGGTAGCTGGTGGAATTTGAATTCAATAAGAAAAAAGTCTGGAATTAAAAGTCTAATGTCAACTGTCGTAAAAACCCACCTGGTTCACTAATGCCCTTTAGGGAAGGAAATCTTCCATCCTCCAGATGTGACTGGAGATCCGAAGTAATGTGGTTTGATTCTGAAATGGCCTAGCAAGCCACTCAGTTGTACCAAAATGCTTAAAAGCCAATAAAAAAGGAATGAAACCGGGCGAACCACCTGGCATCAACCTAGCCGCCAGGAACAACAACGGCAAAACCAGCCCTGTCAACCCTGCAAAGTCCTCCTTACTAACATCTGGGGACTTGTGCCAAAATTGGGAGAGCTGTCTCACAGACTAGTCAAACAACAGCCTGAAATAGACATAGACATACTCATGGAATCATCACCATCCCTAGGTATGTCCTGTCCTACCGGCAGGTCAGACCCAGCAGAGATGGCGGCACAGTGGTATACTGTTGGGAGTGAGTTGCCCTGGGAGTCCTTAAAATGGACTCCAGCCTCCATGAAGTCTCATGGCGTCAGGTCAAACATGGGCACGGAAACCGCTTGCTGATTACCACATACCATCGCTGCACCCCCTCAGATGATCAATCAGTACTGCTTGATGTTGAGCACTTGGAGGAAGCACTGAGGGTGGCAAGGGTGCAGAATGGGGGACTTCAACGTCCATCACCAAGAGTGGCTTGGTAGCGTCACCACAGACCGAGCTGTCTGAGTCCTAAAGGACATCGCTGCTTGACTGGGTCTGAGGCAGGTGGTGAGGGAACCAACAAGAGGGGAAAACATACTTGACCTCATCCTCCCACATCTGCCTGCCGTAGATGCATCTGTCCATGACATTATCGGTAGGAGTGGCCATCACACAGTCATTGTGGAAATCAAGTACCATCTTCACGTAAAGGATACCCTCCACCATGTTGTGTGATATGATCACCATGCTAAATGGGTTAGATTTCAAGCAGATCTAGCAATTCAAGACTGGGCATCCATGAGATGCTGTGGGCCATTAGTAGCAGCAGAATTGTGCTCAACCACAATCTGTAACCTCAAGGCCTGGCATATCCCCCACTCTACCATTACCACCAAGCCGGGGGTGGGGGGACAACACTAGTTCAATGAAAGGTGCAGGAGGGCATAGCAGTAGCAGCATCAGACATAACTAAAAATGAGGTTTCAACCTGGTGAAGCTACAACACAGGAATAGTTGTGTGCCAAACAACTTAACCACAAGTGATTCTACAATCAACGGATCAGATCTAATCTCTGAATTCCTGCCACATCCAGTCATGAATGGTGGTGGACAATTAAACAATTCACTGTAAGAGGAGGCTCCACAAATATCCTTAGATATTGAAGCAGTCCATGCCCAAATGCAGCAAGACCTGGACAATATCCAAGCTTGGGCTGACAAGTGGCAAGTAACATTCATGCCACACAAGTGCCAGGCCTGAATCTCCTGGTCAGCGTGCGGGGATGGACCCGGCTCACTGACACATAAAATGACGCGGGGTGACATCATCGCGTGTCATTCCAATCTTCAGCGCTTGAGTCGGCTGTGCGCCTCCCGAACTGTCAAAGGCCTGTTAAGGCCATTTAAAAATTAATCGAAACAATTAACAGAGCTGCCCGTCCAACCTTAAGGCTGGTGGGCAGATGAAGAGCCCAGGAGGCCTTCACATTTATGAAGGATTTATAAATCAAATAAATTGTTTAATTAAAATTCAGTGACATGTCCCAGCTCATGTGACACTGTCACATGAGGGGGCATGTCTGAAAGAAATTTTTTTTCTTTATTTAAATTTTTCATAATCAAAGTAATCTCTGTGAGGCAGCTCTGTGCCTCAGGGAGATTTCTGCGCTCTTTTACACACAGACCCCGACTCTCCCTCCTCCCCCCGGCCGCACAGGGCATGCTCCAGGTGCAGGTCACGCTGGGCGCGCCTTAATTAACCCACCTACAGACCCGATTGCTATTGGTGAACGGCTGCGTGCCTGCCCACTCCTGCTGCTGATCAGCCCTCCTGATGGGGAGAAAATTCTTTGAGGCACAAACATCATCCACACAAAAATCAGTTTATTCCACACGCACAGACAAAAAGCACATGCTTTAAGAAAATGAAAACAGAGATGAATTACGTCAGCAGTCTTGTGGTTCTTTCTTCAATTGGATTTCCAATGACTGTAAATGAAGAAACTAAAGAAAAAGTGAGTTCTGATGAAAACTTTCAGCATTCTTACTCCAAAATGCAAAGAAGCTGTAAGCTTTCACACAAAAGAAAAGCAATCACACAGCTTCTCACAGCTCATACATTTCAAGCAGTCAAATCTCAGCATTCACTCACAGCTACAGGCAGAAGAGATAGAACACAACCATCCCTTCATCAAAATACAAAAACGGAATTTTCCATTCTCTTTCGCTTAACTTATCTTTTCCTGTTTAAACCAACTTCAAATTCCTGAGATGGTCTGCACTGATTCAGGATCTCAAACTCATTCTCACCTGAACACATTGTTTCGTCTACAAAATGTCTCCTTATTTACCATGGTGAAATGGGACAGCGCAACAAACTTCCAACACTCATTCCACATCCCTCTAGACCAGGCTTATAATTCTCACAATTAACTGGTCATTGAGTTCCCACAAAATTCACAATCCTTATATTAAATTTACATACGCACACTCAACAATCACATTCACACTTTCATATTTCCATGCACCCCTAGAAATGTGAACTCCTACAATGAAATAAACTCAAAGTGCCAAAACTCTCCCCAGATCGCAAGCTCCAGGGGGAGAGAAATAAAAACAAATTAGAGTTTAAACCAGTTTAAAATCTCAAACATAATACAAATGTATACACACGTTAAACAAACGCGAAAAGAAGCTTAAAACATACCAGACCACGGTGAGTTAATAATCCTTTAGTTCAGCGACACAAACCCAGTGCTTACAGACGCCCAAGGAAACCACATTCAGGCAGGAAAAAGAGATTTATACCACAACAAAATACACAAACAGATAGTTACTCATGCACAAGTTATATTGTGATAATCTGAGATGCAATATGCCTTTAAGAGAATGTGAGCAGATTGACCACGTGACTGTGTTACCCAATTGCCGTGTAGCGTGGGCTACAATGTTAATCAGTAGTTTAGAATAGGGTCTGGTTGGAGAAGCACACATTATGTTAGTGCTCTGTTACTTGTGTTAATAAACAGCATGTGCTTCATCTTACATTGGTATCTGTGTCTGCAGTGCATTGTTCACCAACTCACTCACCAGTAGATAGGTGTGCAACCACATTCGCTAAGCAAAGCAACCCAACAGCAGGAACATAACTTACATCTTTCCCGTTTTTTGCCTTTTCACACAGCTTCTTAACTATACTGTGGGTCTATCAACTTAATTTTTACTTTTCCCTAACCATTATCTTTAACCCCAAACTTTATTTTATATCTCCACCTTACTTGTGGAGTGGTGGGATTCACAGAAACAGGTTGTTTTAATTTATTATCTGACTCCTAAAAACCCTCGTCACATTTCTCAGCACAGTTAAGTGCCCAAACCGAATTGTCTTTACTCTTTTCAGTTCTTTTCTCATCCATCTGTCCTTGTATGACTGCTACTTCTTTGAAAGGGACCCTCTCCTTTTATAGGCACACCGTCAGCAGTGTCTGAACTTGTTTAGTCTTGTCTACCTCACCCCCGTCCAGGATAACCTGAACCCACCTCTGTTTAAGAGCTAATCTCCCTGCCACATACTTCATGACTAACCCATCCATTGTATGTTCTGCCATTTCTTTATCTTCGAAATTCCTGGCCTTAACTCACCAAATCCTGAAAGACCCTGCCCTGGTCTAAAGGATCTTGTCTTGGAAATCAACAGCACACAACAACTTGAATGAAATTTCAACAAAGGCGATGCACCTTTAGTAAACCATTAAGCAATAGTACATACTCATGATAAAACCGGTTGCTTAGCCCCACTGTGAGCCAGAGTCCATCTCGGTGGTCAATCTGATAACAAATCCTCCATGCAAGTCTTCTGAGCAACTGACCAAATCACTCCAACCAGTGCAGTAGAGATGGTTCAGTGGACTCTTTCTTTATATGTCTCTTTGCTATAGGCATGTGTCATATAAGGTAAAATCTGCTTTTAATCCATTTAATTGGTTTTCAATTACATCACTGTTTATCTTCATACTTCCTCCAGATATACCCTGGCCAGGCCCTTTTTGAAGGTCACACATGAAGCACCATAGCCAGCTTGACTCCACGTTGTCATCTCGAACACCATTATCAATCTCCAGAGCTGGGAGAAGGCAGCACATTTATTGCCTCTTAGTGAAGCTCAGTCTGCTTATCTTCCCTGGTATGAGCTCTCCTACAGGTTATCATTTTGCAGGACTTGCTGATCCTAGCAAGGCTTTCACTTGACTAAATTAACCATCACGCTTGGTGCAGTTCCATACAGTTCTTTACATATCTTCGGCCTGGGTCCTTCTTATACCTTGATGAGACAGACTCCACACATAGGCCAGGATTCCCATTTGGGGGGGCAGGGCCCGCTCGCCAACGCGTAAAATGACGTGTGATGATGTCGGGCGGAACTCCCTACGTCACCCTGCGTCATTTCCAATTTCAGGAAGGCGGGGCCTCAGCTGCAGGCCCACCGATCTGTCATTGGCCAATTGGGGCCATTGACAAAGTCATTAAAGTAATTAGTGGACCTGCCCGTCCTACCTTAATGTTGGCAGGCAGGCCGGGAGCTCTGGTGGGTGTTAGAAAAAGCATTTTAAGATTTTTTATTGTGAAGCCGATCTCCCTGAGGCAGCACTTAGCCTCAGGGAGATGAGTACACTCTTCCATGTGCATGAGTAAAATGACTCACTGTCACTGGGTCAAAACCCTGCCTATTTCCTGCTTGGATGATTGGATCCCATTAACTCAGGCTAACCAAAGGCTGAGCTAAAGGAGCAGGCAAGAGAATCCAGTCCAATTGTGGTCCCTCAAGTCTAAACTAACTTAAAAATTCTTTTATTAAATGGCATGATATGTCAATAATAAAAAGAGCCACTAATAAAAGAATGGTGTGAAAAATAAAATTGGTGTTTTAAATAAAATTCAATATCAATCAATTACTCTCTGGAGATTGTTATTAAAAATAACTGCTATAATTATCACAAAGATAACTTATATTTATATAGCTCCTTTAATATGAAAACATCCAAAGACACTTCAAGGCATGTAAGGAGATTATGTCAGATGGCCAAAAACATGGTCAAAGAGTTTTTAAGGAGTGCCTCAAAGAAGAAAAGTGAGGTAGAGAAATGTAGGGAGAGAATTCCAGAGCTCTAAACCCAGACAACTGAAGGCACAGCCACCAATGGTGGAGTGATTATAAGGGAATGCACAAGAAGCCAGGGGCCCTGCAGTATGGAACCCCTCAGATGTCCATACTCAAGGACTCCATGGGAATATCACCCAGACAGTTTGAACTTCCGATAAGCAATTTCCCTACTTCCTGGGACCCTCTGAAAAAATCTCCAATTCTGTGTTAATGTCAGAGATTTCACACGGTTCCGACTTACTTACCTAGATAGTTACCCAGGAAATGTTCAGCAGAAAAATCCTAGTCAAGCTCTGGGGTAACTATACAACTGACCCCTATCCACCCCCAACCCTCTTACTACCACCCCTGACCTCCTGACATCCTCTCTGACCCCCAACTTCCCCCTGAGCACCTTTTCTCCCCCACCTCCCACAGGCCCACTGGCTGGCCTGAACTGACCAACGCCCACCACGTGACTCCTTGCCAACCCAAACTGATTAGCTCCCATCTGACAACCAATCCCAGCCTGACATGACCTAACACAACTAGCCCCTAACCCACCTACCCACTCACCCACTTGCCACCCTACCCACCTCACCCATTTGCCACCCTAGCCACTTGCCATCCTAGACACCTACCACTTCACCAACCATAACCCTACCCACCCACCACCCAACCCACTGCTACCCTATCACCTACCCACCTACGACTCTAACCAGCTGCTACCCTGCCACCTTATCTAGCTACCACCCTACCCAGCTGCCACCCTGCCACCCTACCCCTTTACCTACTTACCTCACCCGTTCTACCCCTTACACAGTTACCTCACCCACCCAATTCCCGTACACACTTATTTTCTCTCCGTAGCTTTACAAAGAAGCTTTGGGACATTTAAGCTCTTTACTTACCAGAATAGGGCAGCTAAGTGCCGTAAAAAGGGGGCATGGCTTCTGTACAGGTTCCCTTTGCTGACATCCGAGGTTTCCTGCACTGACTGAGTTCTGCTGGATCCTCCATCGAAAGGTTGCCCAGAAAAATGGGAGGAAGTTAAGCGTGTATTTTTTTTTCTGATCAGGGTTGGAAATAGCGGCTCCGATCCTGATTAGAAGATCTGGGCCACAAATATAGATATCTCAGAGGGTTGTAGGGCTAGAAGTGCTTATAGAGGTAGGAAGGAGGGCAAGTGTAAGGACGTCAACTCTTTCTTTGACCGATTTTTTGTATAGATAATCTGAATAAAGTTAAGTGCAATGTAAATTTTAAGATGAGTTAATTGAAATCCTAAGTTTTCCTGTGTTACTAATTCATCAATAACTAAGTTTGTAAATAGATTGTGCCTAATTATATGTCTTTGTTGGCTTTTATGAGACATATTAAACTGTAAAGAAACAAAATAAAATCTAGCAAGATTTTTGTTCAAATGGTTGCTAACTCAGACATTCAATATGAACTAAGCCTCTTTGGGTCATATGGATTTCTAGCACAGAACTCCAGTTATTCTCCCATCCAGAGTCAATAAGCATGTACGCTGATATTCAGATTGGCCACTTTCCTGTTCTATAGAAACTGCATGTGACAATTTTCTACAGGTCTGAAAACATGTTATTTTATACACTTAATAAAGAAAAGTCCAAAATGGCAAAATAACATGTTACCTTGACACCCTGCTCTTCATCCTGCTGATTTCCTCAGTTTCTATTGAGCTGAATTGAAAACTGGCTGGCTTGGTACTTCGGGAGATTCAGGGTCTTGTTTTGATCAAATAAAAGGGTCAGACAAAAATTTCTCAGGTACTTACCCCCAACATTGGCCTGAGTTTTGATCTCATTTGTTGCCTTTGCTGGGAGATCACAAAGATTTAGATGGGGTGGGGAGACGATATATTGTGATACACAAGGTATTGTAACTGTGTTGGACAGGCAGGATGGACCAGAATGTCTTCACCTGTTTGTCATTGTCAAGTGTTCATATTCTTTCACTCTTCAAAACTGCTATCATTGCCCCATCTCAAAGAGCCCAGCCTTGATTCCAGCTTCTCTCAATGTCAGCTTACCTCTAACCTCCAATTGTCAACTTCTCAGTAGTGTTTGACATGCTCAACCATTCCATCCTCCTCTGCATTCTCTTCTGTTGTCCACCTCTCTGGTGCTGCCCTGCACTGATTCCACTCCAATCTACCTGCCATAGTCAGCACATTTCCTGCATTGACTTCACCTCTCTCACTGCTTAGGGAGTGGTCCAAGGATGTTATCTAAACATCCTCCTATTTATTATCTAAATGCTGCCCCTTGATGATAGGAATGGAGTCAATGACCACATGTATGCCAATGACATCCAGTTGTGGCACTGCATTTCCATCAATGCACTGAGCCAAAGCTTCCTCCAATCTGTCTGGTTCTCCATTGTCCTTTAGGGAAGGAAATCTGCTACCCCTAGCTGGTCTGGCTTACATGTGACTCCAAACAATGTGATTGACTTTTAAATGCCCTCTGAACAAGGGCAATTAGGGATAGGCAATAAGTACTGGCCTAGCCAGCGATGCCCACATCCCATGAATGAATAATAAAAGAACAATTTAACACTGGAAAGACTGAAGCTTTCCTGTCCAGGTTCTGGCTAAAGTTCTGCCCTGTAGTCATCAATTTGAACACCTTCTCCAGCTGCTTGCATAAGTTGAATCTGATTCTGCACACTTCAAGTGTTTTGTTTGAATCTGATTTGAAAGATTGCATCCTAACAATCCCCAAAATTGCCCAATTCTATCTGTGCGGCATCACCAACATTTACTTCTGCCTCTCCACATCACTGCTACCCAAATCCACAACTTTGTTAGATCTAGCCTTCATTAGGATGTCCAGATTTTCAAAAGTCCAAACTGGGATGGATTGAAAAGCCTTGGGAAGACGGCTCTATGATGATTGACATGTTGGTCAGCCATTGGCAGGAGTCTGGAGAGGGGGCATTTGAAGGTAGGAGGTCATATGATGACATCTCATGGAATATGTCCAACCAGAGTTGACAACCCTACATTAAGCTAATAGAATGTTATTGTTCATTGCGAGGAGAATTGAATACAAAAGTATGCTTTGGTTATATAAGGCATTGGTGAGACCACATCTTGAGTCCTGTGCACAGTACTAGTCTCCTTATTTAAGGAAGAATGTAAGTGCATTGTAAGCAGTTCAGAGAAGGTTTACTAGGCTAATACCAGGAATGAGCAGGTTGTCTTATGAGGAAATATTGGACAAGCTAGGCTTGTATCCACTGGAGTTTAGAAGAATAAGAGGTGACTTGATTGAAACATATATCATCCTGAGGGGTCTTGACATGGTGGATGTGGAAAGGATGTTTCCTCTTGTGGGAGAATCTAGAACTAGGGGCCATTTTTATAAAATAAGTGGTCATCCATTTAAGACAGAGATGAGAAAAAAAGAAATTTCTCTCAAAGAGTCATGAGTCTTTGGAACTCAAAAGGTAGTCGAAGCAGAGTTTTTGAATATCTTTAAGGCAGAGGTAATAGGTTCTTGATAAGCAAGGGGGTAAAAGTTTATTGGGGGTAGGCAGGAACGTGGAGTTGAGGTTAAAATCAGATCAGCCACATTCTTATTGAATGGCAGAGTAGGCACAAGGGGCCGAGTGACCCACTCCTGCTCCTAATTCGTATGTTCGTATAAATTACTCCCTTGAACTCCTATAAATTACCCTCAGTAATTCCTAAAAATCAATGCCCATCTCCTGCTGGCCTCCTGAAGGCCTCCTGCTCTCCCCCGCAGGCAACCCGCTCAGCCACGTGACCTCTGGAAAAATCACCATTCAGGGTGAAGCAGAGGAACTTAGCAAAACAAGTCAGTAAGACGCCCATGCTTGCATTTGTCTGGACATCAGTACACTCATCGGTGACTTTGGCATATCCTACCAGGAGAGTGAGAGAGAAGTGCAGTTGTGCCAATTGATTGACTTCTCCAGGGCCTAATCAGTTATAGACGGCACTCCTGTAATCATCAATAAATCCATTCAATTACCAGGACAAAAAAGACTACCGTGCATTGAATGTTCCACTCAGAATTAACCAACACAACCGAATGTGAAAGCCAAGTATGCTGGCAGCTGCCACAACTCTTTCAATCCACATAAGGTAAAAACCCAGAATCTCATCATAAAAAGTGGGAATTTGACTTATTCAGGCACAACCAAAAAATCTACACTTGGATTTTCACCAGGAACTCTCCCAATTTAACCATGGCTTTGGTGCTTTATAATTTTATCATTTTATCGTTCAGCAAAAAAAAATTAAAGAAGATTAATTTGCAATACATCGCTGCTGTGCCTCCTGCTATGCTTTAAACTCCAGTGCACAATAGAGAAAGGTGTTTTCTTTCTGTCCCAAACTGGAACAAATATTTGCATTTATGGGGAGAGTTTTCCACGTGTCAGGTGGGCCGGTTCTGAGCTGGGATCAGCCCTGGCTTCTTTGGGCGAGCGGCGGCAACTGCGGGGTGACGAAGAACTGGAGTCCTGCAATGTCCCACTCTGCCTGGGTTTGCAGGGAATTCAAGTGCAGGCTGGACTAACCAATGCTCCTCTCTCCTTTTCAGGAAAAGACTGTGGACAATGTGGCTGGGTTGCCACAGGGAGGTATGTTTGACGAGCACTCAGGTCACCATATGTACTACAGAAGCCATGGCACTGCTGAATGCTCCATGGTTAAAGTTCACAACATGGGTTTACCATTGATTATGGAAGGATGAGCGCATAATGATCTGGGGGAGGGGCATGCACATTGACATTGTCTGCACTGTAACGAATCAAATTTCCTTATTCTTCCTTTCAGCATCACCGGAGCAGGGCCGGGAGGAGGAGGCAGACGGCCCACCTCTCACCCCTGAAGCCCCCGAGCAAATGCACTCACCAACATCACCCCATCCTAGCCAGGCAGGCACCAGTGGAGATACTAGCACCTCGGTGGGAATTAGATCTTCAGCTAGTGTCCCAGGGCACAGCAGTGAGGGCACTTCACACTCGCTTGAGTTGCGGGCAGAGACAGAGAGTGCCAGCAGCCATAGGAATGCTGGGGACCAGGTAATTGCTCGGTCAGTGGCTGATGATTTGCCTCTGAAGTCGTCTGTAAGGCAACAATTGCTGGAAGTGCAGCAGGGTATGCGGGACTATCTGGTGGAGATACAAGAAACTATGTGTGGCATGGTACCCGTGCTGGAGGAGACCACGTGGAGTATCACCGATGCAATGAGCCTCATGGCCAAGCGCCCATGCTTCCTCCATGGAGAGAGTGGTGATTCTCATGGAGAGGCACCTTCAGGTGAACAGTCAGGTCCTCCTAGAGCTGTGCTCGGACCTGCAGGCCCTCACAGCGGCATTGACCTCAGCTGGTCAGTGCCAATCTGGGAGATGATTTGGGCACCAAGTATCCCAGCTTGGTGCCAATCCTTCTGCAGTGAGCAGGGAAGGTCCGAGGCGACCTCACGTCGGTGCAGCAGCTGCCTAACGTCTCTGTGGGCTCCTCTCAGGGCACTCCAAATGAAAGTAGCAGTTCCTCTGCCCCTCGCCAGTGACTGTGGCATTCGATGAGGCTGCAGCAACAGGAGAGATGCCAGCTGTGGAACTGGCCGCTCGCTCCCAGGTGGGGCCAGCACAGGTTCTACCGGCCAGAGGACGACCACCAAGGTCATCTAGGCCAACAGGACAGCACAGTGAGCAGGCTGGCTCACATGCCAGTTCCAGCGAGAGGACAGCACCTAGATTGGCACCCATAAGTGTAAATTTAAGGCACCTTAGGCACACCACGGGTTTCTCACTGGTGCTTTTATGTTGGCCCATAGTACTCAGTGGAAGATTTCGTGTGATGTCCAACACCGTTTTTGTTTTACTTTATGAATTTACTTTTGTTCACTCAATAAATTTTGACATATTGCCATGCATCAGGGTGATTCCTTACTTCTGCAGGTGTACAGGAAGCCAGGATGTTATGAGTGAGTTGTTCGACATTGAGCTTTATTGACAAGGTTCTTGGTTATTATTATTATCCAGGCTGATTTAGCACTCAGGTATTGAGTGTGGAGCCTGCAGCCTTGGCGTGTGTTGAAGGTCCATCTGTGGTGGGCGAGCTGAAGGTTTTTTGGATTAAAGCCTCCCAGGTGAACCTGCCTCCCTGGAGTTCACCTGGATCAGTGTCTACCCCCTCAGCATTCTCCTGTGTGTGCTCATCCTCGGACTCACTGCTGGACTCATCGTGTGCATCTGGAGAAACTGCGTCTACGCCTTCCTCGTCCACTGCTTCACCCCTTTCCAATGTCAGGTTGTGGAGAGTGCAGCACGCAACCACTATCAGCAACACACGATCTGGGGGGTACTGGAGTGCACACCCTGAGTGGTCCAGGCATCAGAAGCATATCTTGAGAAGACCGATTGTTCTCCCCACCATAGCCCTTGTGGTGCCCTGGCTCCTATTGTACCGCTGCTCAGCCTCTGTTCTTGGATGGTGGAGAGGCGTCATGAGCCACCTTCTGAGGGGATAGCCCTTGTCACCCAGCAGCCATCCATCCAGCCGGGCTGCAGCACTGAAGAGCCCCAGCACCTGGGAGTGTCTAAGGATGTAGGTGTCATGGGAGCTGCCTGGGTACCTTGCACAGTTGAAGAATCAGCATCCTGTGATCACACACTATCTGCACGTTCATGGAGTGGAAACCCTTCCTGTTGACGAAGGCACCGGGCTCACCCTCTGGTGCCTTGATGGCCACACGTGTGCAGTCGATTGTACCCTGGACGCGGGGGAAGCCAGCAATCGCCACGAAGTCTCGGGCTCACTCTGTCTGACTGGCATGGTCCCAGCGGTAGTGGGTGAAAGTCAATGCCCGTCTGAATACAGTGTCTGTCACCTGTTTAACACATGTGTGGACAGCTGATTTGGGAGACTCCACAGAGATCACCCACTGACCCCTTGAAAGAGATGGAAGCATAGAAGTTGAGGGCAGCTGTGACCTTTAGAGCGACTGGCATGGGGTGTCCACCCACACAGTTGGCAGAGATCTCAGGGCCAATCATCTAACAGATATAGCTGAGTGTCTCCCTTGAAAGTCGGAGCCTCCTTTAGCACTTAGACATATTGAGGTAGCTGCTTCACCGCCTGTAAACGCTGGCAGCAGGATAGTGGCATCTTCTGCAGCCCCTTCTGCCTTGCACTTCCAGTTGGCCCTGCACCCATTCTGCTTGCACCTCTGCTCCCAAAGGTGGCTCCCCTGGAGGCTGAATGTGCACTCCTGCCTTCCTCCCCCTTCTGTCCCTCCCTTCCTCCTCTGAGGAGGTGCCTTCAGTGAAGACCACAACTCCCATTCCCAGGCTAAGGGAAGGCTTCCAGAAAGCTGCAGGCCCCAGAAATGATTTCTACTGTAGAGTCCTGACCAAGGCTTTTACTCCTGTCCTAGCAGCTGGTATGAGTTTTGAAGTCTTCCTGCTCACACAGGCAAGTAAAAGTTACTTTCACACTTAAATACTTCAAACATCACATTCACAACCCCACTCACCATTCTTATCCTACCCGTGGATGAGGTTATACAAATGTCTCCTACCCGCCTGCCCGTTGTGCCCGTGCAATGTCCTGAAGATCACGTGGGCTATGAAAAATCGAGATCTGTTGCTGCCTCAAGGGCCTTAACAGGCCCATTAATTAATGGCGGGCACTATTCCAAACTTATAGCGTTCATCTTCCCAAATATCGCGATGGCGCACGGTGACATCGAGATGCTATCCTGGTGTCACCGCGTGTCATTTTACGCGTGGATGTGCAGGGCCCGCCCCTTCACACCAACAGAAAATTCTGGCCTATATAACCTTTATTTACTCAAAATCTCCTAATCTGTTTCACAGAACAAATTATTTCTGATGTACACTAACTGAATTGTACGTAAAGGCTATGTGCAGTAACTATTAAACGAAGAAAAAATTGTCTTCTATACTGATCCATCCCCAGCTAGCCTCCCACTCTCTCACACTGGCCTCCCACTCTCCCACACTAACCTCCCACTCCCTCACACTGGCCTCCCACTCTCTCACACTGGCCTCCCACTCTCTCACACTGGCCTCCCACTCCCTCACACTGGCCTCCCACTCTCTCACACTGGTATCCCACTCCCTCACACTGGCCTCCCACTCTCTCACACTGGTATCCCACTCCCTCACACTGGCCTCCCACTCTCCCACACTGGCCTCCCATTCCCTCACACTGACCTCCTGCTCTCCCATACTTGCCTCCCGCTCTCTCACACTGGCATCTTGCTCTCCCACACTGGCCTCCCACTCTCTCACACTAGCCTCCCACTCTCCCACACTGGCCTCCCACTCTCTCACACTGGCCTCCCATTCCCTCACACTGACCTCCTGCTCTCCCATACTTGCCTCCCGCTCTCTCACACTGGCCTCTTGCTCTTCCACACTGGCCTCCCTTCTGCTGCACTGTCCTCCCACTCTCACACACTGGCCTCCTGCTCTCCTCTGCTATCTCCTCCATGGAAATCCTGATTGGCCAATCAGAATTCTGACAGCATAGCCAATCAGGGCGCTGAAAGGTGAACCATGTGTCACTAAATGGAATTTGAGGAACAGGGAAAAGGGAAGGGGCCTCAAAAGAGCTGTAAACCTGGACCTCTGTGCAATGCGGAGAACACTGTCGGGACACTGGGGCACTTAGTGAAAAACCCAGGCTGTCCCAGCAAAACCCAGACATCTGGTCACCCTAGACTTTATCCAACTTTCTCCTTCATCCTGAGCTTCATCATCATTAACCAAAACTTTTCCAAAACTATGTCACCTGTATATTGTTCCCTCTTAGTTCTGCTTATGTTTTACTTCCATCTACCTCGTTTTTACCTCCATGGACACCCCATCACCAAAACTGTCTTCAAAATCTTCATGTTCATTTACAAATTCCAGCCATAGATTCCAGTGTCCAACCGATATTTTCCCATATGCAACCTCTTATGCAAACTATGCTCCTATGCTGCTGGCTTTATCTTCAACTCCCCTGGCCACACACTCTGGAATTTTGTCCCTATGTTGTCACCCCGCTATCTCTTTCTCCAACTTTAAATATTAATCTCTTTAATCTTGTCTTTGGTCACTTCCCCAACTTTTCTCTTGCTCTTTGTTCACTGTCACCCCTATAGAGCCATATGGAGCATTTTAACTATGTTAGCAGCACTGTAAAAATGCAAGCCATCATTCTTTATGTTAATGACGGCAGCAAATACAAATTCAGAACATGATGAAAGGATGTGCAATCTTGTACTTAACTTCTATTGTTGAGAAAAATTGAAACATTGAGTAACATTTTTGAGTGAACCTTTTCCCCTTTCCCTATGCTTACACTGGAAAAGCTGAGACCAGATATATCAAAGCATTAAAGTAATGTGCAGACTAGGAAAGAATAGTGAATTTTAGATTAAAATGATTCAAATGCTCATCCATGTTTCACCATTTGACATAGCAAAGTTGAAAGCCAAGGCTTGATAAAGCCAATTGATCCCATGTTAAAATGATTGTACTGTATCTAAAAACATGCTCAGTTCAGGAAAGCACATTAATAACACAATCTAGAATGCTGACTCAAAGTAAGGCCTTTTATCACAATATTATAGCCATAAAAATACAGTCAAAACAAAGTTGTTTTTTTTCTGATTTTAAGCATAATTTTGTATTAGAAAACTTTATTTGAAAATGCATTTGGCAAATGCAGGATAGCCAGTAAGCCATCTGACTTAGAATCTGGAAGAATAAACTAAGCTGAAAATAAAAAGAAACGCAATAGAACATAAAATGCTTTGAGTTAAGTGTGTCCACTGGCAATATCACAACTTCTTTTTGTTCCCTTTTCTTAAGCTTCCATTTGTTTCCATATCTTTGCCTAATGTAATGGACCTGCTCCTTCACTTTGATCGTCAAAATGGTTACTGTTGTAAAAAGTAATGTTCATCTGATAAACAGAGGCCCAACCACACAGACATGAAAGAGAGAAGGGGCTTCTTAATTATTTAACAGAGCAAAATTTTCCATTTCTCTTGCTGAATTAAACAAACATATAGATTTCTGCCCACTTGACAGTGGCCTCAAATCATGTTGCGTCTCACATTGCACCATCTGGCTCATTCCAGCTTTTAATTGGAAAACTCTCAGATTAGCTGTTTTGATGTTAATTTTTCTTTGATTGGAGCTGTAGACCTTCCATTAAATAGCATGTAATTTTTACAATATGAATAATAAAAGAGTAATTTCTTCTGGGGATTGGATGGTGCAGTGCACTGGATGTGTGCTTTTAACCTCTGGGAACTCGTTCAAATCTAATTGAATCTGATGAGTCGAAAGTTTCTTCTTTCAATAGCTAGGATGTTCTCACTTGCTCAGTACAGTTTGTAAATTGATGGTCTATTGTCATCTTACTCAACATGCTGATGACCTCTTGCTGTTAAGTAAGATTGGGGTAGAGCTTGGCTCTATGTGACAGTGTGCAATGTGTGATAGTCAGTCAGCAGCCCAGTTTACACTTGTCCTAATTTTTATTACCATTGAAGTAATGTTACATGACACCACTTTGATCCAAATCTTCCAGTCTCTGGATGCGACGGATGATATGCAGCAGGACCCTATGGAAGTTGTGGTGTATGGACATACATGGAAATTGCCCACGAAGTTTAACCTTCCAATGCCAATTTCTCTGCTCATCAGGACCCTCCACAAATGTCTCCGACTCTGAGCTAGAGTCAGAAACTTTGGACAGATCTACACTACTTACCTGGAAAGCAACCCAGGAAATGTTATGCAGGTTGGTCCAAACCTTTCAATCAGCAACAGAACCATTGCATCTGATACCTATCAGACAGCGAACTGCGCACTTACCTGCTTACATTTAGGAAGTCCAGACTTCAGACCCACAATGCAGAAGAACTACCTCAGCACAGGAATCCACACAAAGACCTGCAAAGAGGATCAACGTAGAAAACATGCCTCCTTTTTATGGCAATAGCCACTATATTCTGGTAAGTATTTAAAGGCCTAGTGGGTTAGTGAATGGATGAGCGAATGAATAAGTAGGTAAGTGAATGAATGGGTAGGTGGATAAGGTGGTTGAGGAGGTAGGTGGGTGAGGTGGTTGAGGCCTGAAGGTGAATGAGTGAGTCACTAGGTAGGTGGGTGAGGTGGGGAATTGAATGGGTAGGTCAGTTAGTGGGTAGTCGGTTCAGTGGGTAGTCAGGTGGTTTGGGGCTAGTCAGGTTGGGTTGGAGGTACATACTAACATATGAATTAGGAGCAGGGGTAGGCTACTCGGCCCCTCGAGCCTGCTCTGCCATTCAATAAGATCATGGCTGATTTGATTGTAGCCAGAAATCCACATTCCCACCTACCCCCGATAACCTTTCACCCCCTTGCTTATCAAGAATTTGTCTAACTCTGCCTTAAAAATATTCAAAGACTCTGCTTTCACCATCTTTTGAGGAAGAGTTCCAAGACTCACGACCCTCTGAGAGAAAAAAATTCTCCTCATCTCTGCCTTAAATGGGCAACCCCTTTTTTTCAAACAATGACCTCTAGTTCTAGATTCTCCCACAAGAAGAAACATCCTCTTCACATCCACCTGTCAAGACCACTCAGGATCTTAAAGGTTTCAATCAAATCACCTCTATTTGTCTAAACTCCAGCTGATACAAGCCTAATCTGTCCAACCTTTCCTCATAAGACAACCTGCCCATTCCAGGTAGTCATCTAGTAAACATTCTCTGAACTACTTTCAATGCATTTACAAAATTTCTTAAATAAGAGGGCCAATACTGTGCACAGTACCCTAGATGTGTTCTCACCAATGCCCATATAACTGAAGCATGACCTCCCTGTTTTTATATTCACAATAAACAATAAGATTCTATTAGCTTTCCTAATTACTCGCTGTACCTGCATACTCATCTTTTGTGATTCATGCACTAGGACACTTAGATCCCTCTGTATCTCAGAGCTCTGCAATGTCTCACTTTTTAGGTGATAGGCCTCTTTTTTATTCTTCCTGCCAAAATGGACAATTTCACATTTTCCCACGTTATACTCTATTTGCCAGATCTTAGCCTAACTCACTCAACCTAAATATATCCTTTTGTAGCCTCCTCTTCACATCTTATCATCCTACCTATCTTTGTGTAATCAGCAAATTTAGCAACCTTACCTTTGGTCTCTTCATCCGAGTCATTTATATTAATAGTGAAGATTTGAGGACCCAGCATTGATCCCTGTGGCACACAGCTCGTTACATCTTGCCAACCAGAAAATGATCCTTTTATGACTACTCTGTTAGCTAGCTAATCTTCTATCCATGCCAATATGTTATCCTCTATACCATAAGTTTTTACTTTTCACAATGGCCTTCGATGAAACAAATTCTGGAAATCTAAATACATCACATCCACCAGTTCCTCTTGATCCACAGCACATGTTACTTCTTCAAAGAACTCCAATAAATTGGTTAAACATGATTTCCTTCTCAGAAAACCATGTTGATTCTGCCTGATTATCCTGAATTTTTCCAACTGCTCTGCCATGCTACCTTTAATAATAGCTTCTAACATTTTCCCTATGACAAATACAAGCTAACTGGCCTGTTGTTTCCTGCTTTCTGTCTTCCTCCATTTTTGAATAAAGGAGTTACATTTCTTATTTTCCAATTAAAGGAATCTTTCTGAATCTAGGGAATTTTGGAAAATTAAAGCCAACACATTAATTATCTCACTGGCCACTTCTTTTACGACCCCAGGATGAAGTCCATCAGGACCCAGGAACTTGTAAGCCCACAGCTCCAACAATTTGTTCAGTACCTGATGATTGTAATTTTCTTAAGTTCCTCTTTCCCTTTCATTTCCTGATTTACAGATATTTCTGAGATGTTACTTATATCCTCTATAGTGAAGACCGATGCAAAATACCTGTTCAATTCATCTGCCATCTCTTTATTTTCTATTATCAATTCCCCAGGCTTATTTTTGCTCACTTTGTTAACTCTTGCCTTTTTAAAATATCTATAGAAACTCTTACTGTCTGTCTTTATATTTCTCGATAGCTTTCTCTCATATTCTAATTTTTCCTTCCATCTCAATCTTTTAGTCATTCTTTGTTGTTTTTTATATTCTCTCCAATCTTCTGACCTGCCTCCCATCTTTGTGCAATTATATGCTTTTCTTTAAGTTTAATACTATCTATAACTTTTATAGTTAACCACGGATGGTGGGTCCTCCCCTTGGATATTTTGATTCTCGTTGCAATGTATCTATTCTGTATATTCTGAAATATCCTCTTAAATGTCTGCTATTGCATCTCTTTGGACCTCTCCCTTAATCTAATTTGCCAGTTCACTCTAGCTAGCTCTGCTTTCATGTCCTCATAATTTCCCTTATTTAAGTTTAAAGTACTAGTCTTGGACCTTCTCTTCTCTCCCTCAAACTGAATGTAAAATTCAATCACATTATAAATGCTGCTAACTAGGGGCACCTTCACTATAAGGTCATTAATTAATTCTACCTCATTGCACAGGTCTAGTATAACCTGCTGTCTGGCTGGCTGCAGAACATGCTGTTCTAAGAATCTATCCTGAAAATATTCTATGAACTCCTCATTTAGGCTAGCTTTGCCCATCCAGTTTTCCCAGTCTGTATGTAGATTAAAATCCCATTGATTATTGCCATACCCTTCTGACAAGCTCCATTATTTCCTTCTTTATACCCTATCTTACCATATGGTTACTGTTAGGAGACTTGTACACCACTCCCACAAGTGACTTCTTGCCTTTATCATTCTTCATCTTTACCCAAACAACTTCTACATCCTGGTTTCCTGAACATTGATCATGTGCCTCTATTGTGCTAATACTATCCTTAGTCAAGAGTTTCACCTTTCCACCTTTTCCTAGCTTCCTGTCCTTCCTAAATCTCATTTACCCTTCAATATTCAGGTCCCAATCTATGTCATCCCGCAGCCATGTCTCTGTAATAGCTATCAGTTCATACTTATTTATTTCTATTAGCATTATCAATTCTTATATGTTTCAAATGCTATGTGCGTTCAGATACAGAACTTTTAGTTTTTGTCCTTTTATTATTTTTGTAACCTCTAGCATTATCTGCTGATTTACTCTTAGGTTTTTACTCTCTGTCTCCTTCTGTTGCCTGTCTGTCTATCATTTCCATCTTAATAACTTTCTCTCTTGTTTGCCTCTACTCTTTGATTTAACACAACTTCCCAGATATCATCCCTTTCCCCCATTATTACTTTTAAATCCCTTTTTACTTCCCTAATTATGTGGCTCACTAGAGCTCTGATCCCAGCATGGTTCAGATGTAGAACATCTCAATGGTAGCCCACACCTTCGCCAGTACTGGTGCCAGTGCCCCACGAACCACAACCCACTTCTCCCATACCAGTCTTTGAGCTATGCATTCATCTCTTTAATTTTATGTATCCTGCATCAATTTGCATAATAATCCGGAGATTATTACCTTTAAGGTTCTGCTTTTTTATTTAGTGTCTAGCTCCCTATACTGGCTACACAGACTCCTTTCCTAGTTCTTCCTTTGTCATTGGCAGCTACATGGACCACAATGAGTGGAACCTGCCCCTCCCACGGCAAGCTCCTCTCCAGCCCTGAGCCAATGTCCCAAGCCATGGCACCGGGCAGGCAACGCAACCGTCTGGACTCTCACTCTTTGCCGCAGAGAACAGTGTGAATCCCCTTCACTATACTATCACCTACTAACACTACATCCATTTTGCTCCCCCACTTGAATGGCTTCCTGTACCACGGTGCCATGATCAGTTAGCTCATCCACCACGCAGCCCCCACTCTCATCCAAACAAACTGAGAGATCCTCAAACCTATTGGATAATTGCTAAGGCTGAGGCTCCAGAACTCCTGCCCTCTGAGTCCCCTTACAGACTCACTGAGCCTCCGGAACTCCTGCCCTCTGAGTCCCCTTACCGCCTCACTGAGCCTCCAGAACTCCTGCCCTCTGAGTCCCCCTACCGCCTCACTGAGCCTCCGGAACTCCTGCCCTCTGAGTCCCCTTACAGCCTCACTGAGGCTCCAGAACTCCTGCCCTCTGAGTCCCCTTACAACCTCACTGAGGCTCCAGAACTCCTGCCCTCTGAGTCCCCTTACCGCCTCACTGAGCCTCCGGAACTCCTGCCCTCTGAGTCCCCTTACAACCTCACTGAGGCTCCAGAACTCCTGCCCTCTGAGTCCCCTTACCGCCTCACTGAGCCTCCGGAACTCCTGCCCTCTGAGTCCCCTTACAGCCTCACTGAGGCTCCGGAACTCCTGCCCTCTGAGTCCCCTTACAGCCTCACTGAGCCTCCGGAACTCCTGCCCTCTGATCCCCTTACAGCCTCACTGAGGCTCCAGAACTCCTGCCCTCTGAGTCCCCTTACAGCCTCACTGAGGCTCCGGAACTCCTGCCCTCTGAGTCCCCTTACAGCCTCACTGAGGCTCCAGAACTCCTGCCCTCTGAGTCCCCTTACAGCCTCACTGAGCCTCCGGAACTCCTGCCCTCTGAGTCCCCTTACAGCCTCACTGAGGCTCCAGAACTCCTGCCCTCTGAGTCCCCTTACAGCCTCACTGAGGCTCCGGAACTCCTGCCCTCTGAGTCCCCTTACAGCCTCACTGAGGCTCCAGAACTCCTGCCCTCTGAGTCCCCTTACAGCCTCACTGAGCCTCCGGAACTCCTGCCCTCTGAGTCCCCTTACAGCCTCACTGAGCCTCCGGAACTCCTGCCCTCTGAGTCCCCTTACCGCCTCACTGAGGCTCCAGAACTCCTGCCCTCTGAGTCCCCTTACCGCCTCACTGTGCCTCCAGAACTCCTGCCCTCTGAGTCCCCTTACAGCCTCACTGAGGCTCCGGAACTCCTGCCCTCTGAGTCCCCTTACAGCCTCACTGAGGCTCCAGAACTCCTGCCCTCTGAGTCCCCTTACAGCCTCACTGAGCCTCCGGAGCTCCTGCCCTCTGAGTCCCCTTACAGCCTCACTGAGCCTCCGGAACTCCTGCCCTCTGAGTCCCCTTACCGCCTCACTGAGGCTCCAGAACTCCTGCCCTCTGAGTCCCCTTACCGCCTCACTGAGCCTCCAGAACTCCTGCCCTCTGAGTCCCCCTACCGCCTCACTGAGGCTCCAGAACTCCTGCCCTCTGAGTCCCCTTACAGCCTCACTGAGGCTCCAGAACTCCTGCCCTCTGAGTCCCCTTACCGCCTCACTGAGGCTCCGGAACTCCTGCCCTCTGAGTTCCCTTACCGCCTCACTGAGGCTCCGGAACTCCTGCCCTCTGAGTCCCCTTGCCGCCTCACTTAGGGTCCGGAGCTCCTGCCCTCTGAGTCCCCTTACAGCCTCATTGAGGCTCCGGAGCTACTGCCTTCTGAGTCCCCTTTACCGCCTCACTTGCAGTCACACCCGCAGACACACCAGGGTAGCGGTCTGATAGGTGGGTGGTGGGGGGGGGTAATCAGACTGGGGGAGGGTAGTCAGACTGGGCTGGGGGTTATTTGGGTGGTCAGGGGCTTAAAGAGAGTAGTCAGGTGATTGAGGAATAGTTGTGGAGGTTTGGTCGGTTGGTCGGGGGGTAATTAAGAATTTGTGGGCAGTAGTCGGGTGATCAGAGTGGGTAGACCAGGGTGTCAGGCAGGGTGTTTGGGGTGGTCAGTTGACCAATCACAAGATTACACCGCCTGTCCCACTGACCAGATCCAACTACATCCTGATCCAGCGCAACTACCCCCCTAATGGACATAAGTACCCCCGACCACCCGACTACCTCCCACACCCAGTCCAACTACACCCTCAACTGGAGCTGACAACCCCCAATCAAACTTGACTACCCACTGAACTGATGACACCTCCCAATCAAACCCGACCACCCCCGACCTCCAACTACCCCCGACCTGATCCAGTGGCCCCCAGACCTGACCCAACTACCCCTTGACCCAACCCGACTACCCAACCACCCATTTCACCCACCTCCTCACCTCAACCACTTGCCCACCTCACCCACAGACCCACCTCAACCATCTACCCACTCATTCACTCATCCAGTCACTAACCCACACTCAAGGACTAGATATTTAAACTTACCAGGCAGAATACAGCAGCTCGTGCCATAAAAGGGTTGCGCGTCCTGTCTTTCCCGTCTCTACTCGTCTCCAATGAAGTCTGCTGGCAGACGCTGCGCAGCACATTTCTTTAACAGCTGGATCGGAAGATCCCAGGAGAATTGCACAGCAGCATCAGGCCGGGGCAATCTTTGCGCCCAGCATTATCACAGCTTGGAAGATTCAGGTCTTTGTTCTCAAAGCTCAGAGGTGTAGTAATCCAGCAGGTGTGACAACTCTGATAGCTTAAAGCGGTAGCAGAAAACGCAAGGCTACATTTTCAGTATATAAAATTTCTCTGGGTAGATATACGCAGTAATACTTGTGAAGATAATTTTGGATTATCTAGTTCACCCATTGCCTGCTTACATTCGATTTGTACATCTCTTGTACTCGGTGTGTGGGTAAGAAAGCTCATTGCTCACTTATTTTTCTAGTTCAAACCAAGAGGCAACTATATCCAAGTGTTTGCAGCCACCACTTGATCTGTGATTTGGTAATCGTACAATGAACAGGCAATGAAGCAGATATGTGGTGCTAAATTGAACTGACTTTATGTGTGTCTTTGTGGGGTGAGAATGCTCTCAGTGATATTCGTAATATTCCTGTGAAATATCTCTGATTCAGTTTAATCCATTTATTAACCTTTGTAATTTAGATGGGTTAACAACACCATTAAAATAGCCCACACAGGAAAAATGTACAAACACAGTATCCGTTAAAAATATGTCTGAAAGCAATCTGAGCCCCGCAGTGTCCATAGTAGACACATACTGTGCCAGAGATTAAAACTGGATAGGAAGCAAGGAAGCCACAATTTAACAGAAGAACTTGTATAATTGAAATAAAAATCAGGAGAAATGACTGTTGAGTTTGAACCTCCCAATTGTGTAAAACAACTGACATGACCCTGAAATCTTCTTATCATATTAAAAAATTTGAGAAGACCCAACAATAAAGGCAACAATGTCATCCTGATTCTCTCGACAGCAATCAGGCAAAAAATCCAAGATATCAATAAAGCTTATAATCTGTATCATTCAAATGACAGTATTTCCTATCAACCTTAACTTTGATTCAGTTGTAATGATAAGATTGGAATCTTGGACAGATATGCAGAGTTGGTTATAGTCCTGCAAAACTATGTTTGCATGTCTCCAGGTCCAGGATGAATGATACTGTTATGACCGGCCTCGGGTGAGGTCCCGCAATTTGTTATGATCCTGGACGAGATACCCCAAGTTGTTAACTTCCCAAATAGGACCCCAATTTTGTTATGTTCCCAGTGGAGGAGGAATGAGCAGGTTCCTCTTCTTTATTAAACCCTCTCGTTGTTCGCAACAAGATTAATTTAAAAGGGTTTCCTTCTCTCATGGATACCTTCTCCCAGTCCAAATGTATTTATGTTTTTGAAGGAGCCAATTTAATCAGGCTTTCCTGAGTCAAAGAAAGAGTAAAGTAGTTACTAAACCCAAGAAAAAATAATTTAAAAAACGCAACACACATACAAAAAGATCAGAAATGAGAAGTTGAGTCCAAAAATAAAAGTTTAAAAAAGATATACAAATCAGTCTTTGGCTTGTCCATGAGTAGATGGTGAAACATTGCAGTTATTAAGTAGGGTGATTCCAGTAGAGTTGACTTTGGTGCTTGAGCAGTTGGTTTGGAGACACTTGGTTCTGCGGGTTAGCTGAAGGAGCTGTCCTGTTTCCTTTTTGACTGTGGCTTTGCTGACTTGCCGCCAGGCAGAGAAAGAGGGAGATAGACTTTTACCTGCAAGATTGAGAATTAGTTAGCAGGCAGAAAAGAGAGAGTAGGAATAAATGGGGCATTCTCAGGATGGCAGGTTGTTATTTATGGGGTACCACAAAGATCAGTGCGAGGACCACAACTCTTCACAGTCTATATAAATAATTTGGGTATGGGGACCAAATGTAATATTTCCAAATTTGCTGATGACACAAAACTAGGTGGGAATATAATTTGTGAGGAGGATGCAAGAAGGCTTCAAGGAGACATGGGCAGGCTAAGTGAATGGCTATCTAGTTGATGTTCTTCTGCTGTGACCTTCACAGTACATACTACATACCAGAACTAGAGCACAACTATCAGGTTTGCAGCTGGCTTTTTAACCCATGTTGTTGCCCATTTATGGAAGGGAATAAACAAACATGTCTTTCGCCCAGAATCTGTTTTCTTTCAACTCAGACCATTTCCACATTCTGAGATATAACTTAACAGGAAATAGTTTCTGCTGAGATGTGGTAATCAGTCTCCATTGTCTCTGCAACCACAGGGATTAAAGTTGTCTCTTACATAGCATCTCTTCTTTGCAAGTGTCTCTGCCTGAAGTAGGCCTTGGTACCTTTTTTCAGGTGACATTCTATGTGCTCTCTGGGCTGGTTGGTCAAATATAATCCACATAGGAATTTTCCAGAAAGTGCTACTGTACATTCTCAGTCAGCTTTTGCTTGTCGGTCTTTTTAAAAAATGGAGGCCTTATTTAAACAGTTCAATATGCCCATAAGTAATTCAGGGCTGTGATCTGCTGTCATGACAATACAAATTTCATTAAGTCTTCACGCAAGAATTGACTCTGGGCTATCGTACAGGAATACTTAATACATTTTAAATAGATTAACTTCATCATTAAAGATAGTGAAGAGAGGAATGTGATCTTAACATATTCAGCATCCACTCACTATTATCATTAGTAGTATTTTCTAGCTCTCACTTTATTTAGAACTCTCATAGCCAGATGAGGAAGCTTTCATCCTATCAGCTTGTGCTTCATTTCAATCGGGCTATGAAAGATGAAAGGGCAATTTGTTAATCTAATTTACCACTCAGCCCTCTTTGCAAAGACAATTTTACTGAATAAATCATAATGTTCTGTATCAAAAATGACAACCCATTATAGGAACATAGGAGCAGGAGTAGGCCATTTGGCCCATTGAGCCTCTCTGCCATTCAATTAGATCATGGCTGATCATCTACCTCCATGCTACTTTCCCACACTGGCCCCATATCCCTTTACATCATTAGTATCCAGAAATCTAGCGATTTCTGACTTGAAAATGCTTAATGATTAAGCTTCTACAGCCCTCTGGGGTAGAACATTCCAAAGATTCACTACCCACTGAGTGAAGAAATTCCTCCTCAGCTTAAATGGCCTGCCCTTTATTCTGAGACTATGTCCTCTGGTTCTCACCAGACAGGAAAAGCATCCTCTCTACATCAATGATAACAGTAAAATATTGTGGATGCTGGAAATCTGAAATAAATACTGGAAAAACTCAGCAGGTCTGACAGCATATGTGGAGAGAAACAGAGTTAACGTTTCGAGTCTGTATGAACAGCTTTGAAGAAGGGCCATACAGACTTGAAACATTAACTCTGTTCCTCTCTCCACAGATGCTGTCAGACTGGTTGAGTTTTTCCAGCATTTTCTATCGACATCTACCCTGTCACACCCTGTAAGAATTTTATAAGTTTCAATTAGATCACCTTTCACTCTTCAAAACTCTAGAGAATAAAGGCCCGGTTTTCTCAATCTCTCAACATAAGACAATCTTGCCATCTCAGGGATTAGTCTGGTGAACCTTTGTTGCATTCCCTCTATGGCAAATATATCCTTCCTTAGATAAGGAGACCACTATTGTACACAATAGTCCAGGTGTGGTCTCATCAAGGCTCTATACAATTGCAGCAAGGTACCTTTACTCCTGTACTCAAATCCTCTTGTGATGAAGTCCAAGATATCATCTGCCTTCCTAATGCTTGCTGCATCTGCATGCTAGCGTTTAGTGACTCGTGAACAAGGACATGTAGATCCCTTTGGATATCAACACTTCCCAACCTCTCACCATTTAAGAAATACACTGCCTTTCTGTTCTGTCTACCAAAGTGGATAACTTCACACTTATTCACATTATCTGCCAAGTTCATGTCCATTCAATTAGCTTGTCCATGTCCCCTTGAAACCTCCTTGCATTCTCCTCACAAATTATATTCCCACCTAGTTTTGTGTCATCAGCAAATTTGGAAATATTACATTTGGTCCCCACATCCAAATCATTTATATAGATTGTGAACAGTTGTGGCCCTCGCACTAAGCCTTGTGGTACCCCATAAGTAACAGCCTGCCATCCTGAGAATGCCCCATTTATTCTTGCTCTCTGTTTTCTGCCTGTTAACCAATTCTCAATCCATACGAGTACATTACCCTCAGTTACATGTACTCTAATTTGTGTGGGACCTTATCAAAAGCCTTCTGAAAATCCAAATACACCACATCCACTGGTTCTCCTTTATCTATGCTTCAAGTAAAATGTTATGTAGGCTTGCTCTTATATTTCAGTGCCTCTGTTTGGAAATAGAAGTTTCACTATGCAAAAAGTAGAGGCACGGGATTCTTTTCAGCAAACAGATCAGGAATGGAACAATTATACACCTCCTTAGACTAGTGTGATGCATTGGCATCCTGAAGCACAGAAATATAGTCCACCATGCATATTAATATAATATGTTATGAAGATTATAGGAAATTAATTTATAATGTCATCGGCAGAACTTATTGAAAAGAACACTTTTTCTAAGCACAGGACATTGGCCTACAGTAGCTACTGTGTTGCATTTGCAAAGGATACAGTTGCTTTTTAGAGACACAGCATCTATGAAGCTCTCAGATACAGTGGCTAAGATAAGCCCAGTTTGAAACCAGAGAGAGGTCAGATGACCCAGCTCTTGGGTGTAAAAAGATTCTGGATTTGAACTTACAGAGAGACTGCCACAGGGGTAACAGCCTTACTCCATCTCTCCCTTTCTCTGAAACCTCTATTCTCAAAGCTGAGCTGTTTGTGATCTGAAAACCTACCAGAAAACCTCATTGCTGCAAACTGAGAGTTCTTAAAGGAGGATCCTGAATCAGCACCACAGCTTCAAGAGAAAAAAATAATCAAACAGCCACGACTCCAGAACATCTGTTCCAGTGAGAAACCCAAGTACCAGCAGCTACTACAGAAAGTGGCCCATCAGCTGCAAACGAGCATCCAGACAATCTGATCTTTTTTCTGACCATTTTTTCCTTGGCCATGTTTTATGATCTGATACTCTGCAGAGTTTTATTTCTTTTATGCATTTTGACAGGGAGTGGGGGTGTGGTTGTGTGTGTTGTTTTTGCATTAGCGGGTAGTTGGACATATTTGTACATTCTAAACCTTTTGTTAATAATATCTGCATCTTTGCAAGTGAGTTTTAGCAATAAATCTAACTCTTTACTTGCTAACTTAAGGAACTGGCTGGCTTATTTCTTGCATTGAGTTATACACAGTAAAGTACATATTAAATTGGCAATGTCACCTCATTTTTAAATGCAAACTGTTATAACCAACCCGGGAGTGGGATAAATTGAGGAGTAAGTTTACTCCTCCTAACCTTGTATCAAATGTGTAATCAGTTATTCCAATTAATTAATGCTAGGAACTTGTCTTACAATCATTTCCTAATGTTGAGATTGCTGGCTTAGATCTGGAAACAAATTCTGCTTTGTTTCTTGTTTTTGCTGACACTGTTTGGAATCTGTTCATCTCTGAGTATGGGTTTGGCTGAGATTAGGGATAGCTCAAATTCACCATTGTATTAGGGATTATCAGATATTGTGTTATTTGCACTGGTTTCAGCCAGGTAGATAATCACCTCACTGCAAAATCTGGCACATTTTCATTTAAAATCCCTTCAGCAGGAAGAGGGCTCTGTACAGACACAACTTGTAATTATATAACATCCTTGATGTAACGTAAAAGGACATTACCAGCGTGGAATTTCCCTTGTCTGCTGACGTCGGGCGTGATCGGTGGCATGAGCGGAAATATGGCGCGATTGGTTTCACGACAGTGTGAAACAAGTTGTGCGATTATCCATTCAGCCCATGTTTCCTGCCATCAGACATCAGGAACCTGATTGTAATATATTAGAAAATAATTATCAGGCCAGCCCACCCCCTGATGGATTGTCCATCCAAATCAGTGGAAAAGCATGCTGACGTGTTTCACAACAGCACATAAAAGGCGTGCACTTGGTGGCCTGCACTTTGAGGGGAACTCAGAGGTGAGTGCACTGTAACATTAGGCAACACTCGCCAGGGTCACCCGTTGGAGTTCAAGCTTCAGGAACACTGGGGGGTCGGGGTTAAGGGCAGCCCTGCCATTGAGGTGACTTGTGAGGGAGGGGGGCCAAGCAGAGCCCTGCTGTTAAAGCGACATGTGGTGGGGGAACAAGGGCAGCCTGCCGTTGAGGTGCCTTGTGGAAGGGCCGGGGGCCAAGGGCCTGCCATTGAATATAGCACACAAGCATTCAGAGTGGGGGGTAGGGTGGTGAGGGGAGTAGCTACGCATTAGGGAAAACTGTTTAAAGTGACCATTCCTCTGCAACTCAGACAGTTCAGGCACAGCCACATTGATATGATTAGAGTCAGACTTCTAGCTCATCTGTCCACTCAAGCAATGTAGAGGCATCAAAGTGCCATCAAGTGCTCCAAAGATTTTCACACTCCCACCACCACTCCCCAGCACAGACTGCAATGTCATGAGCATTTTAGTGGATGGCAGAACATTTGGACGACTGCGCACGTTGTACAATCTCCTTGTTAAAGCTGACCATGGAGCAGTGACTACTGGAGGTGCTCACAGCCCCTTGCAACATCAGCATCCTGGTTTGCACCAGTCTCCCGTCTGGTTCAAGCTAACAGTGCAGCCCTGCAGTGTGGGTTAGGAGAATACCTGTGCCTGAGCTGAGAGCACAGACTGCAGCCCAATGAGCAAAGCTGCCGCCAATCCTCGGGTGGGCTGGGGTGGAAGTGGGGTTTCAGGCAGCCATGCAGCGCACTAATCTCTGACCATCCAGGTGGTGACCAGCACTCTGGTTAAGGGGCCTTCACATTTCACCAGGACAGGTTCTTAGTACATCCATGCTAACCACGTGTTTCTCTTTCATCCTGCAGGAGGACTACATCAGGGTCATGGAGCCTGGTGAACTATCTATATGCCTGATGGCCTACAGAGAGTGAAGATAACAGGAGTGAGTGACTGAAGCTCCTGGCTGTGCACAGGCAGGAGCAGAAACCTTAGGAAGAAGGAGTGGCTGGGGCTCCTGCACACGCTGCCCAAGAGCCATAGTGAGCCATTGCTGGTCGGCACCCAGCAACACCCAGGGTCTACAGACGCCGCCTTTCATTCCTGCAGATAACCGAGACTGCGCATGAGCAGGGAACTGGTGGTCACATCTGCCAGCCACTGCAGGTTTTGGCGCCATGGGGCATGGAGGGCATCCACTGCCAGTGGCAGTGAAAGTGACTGCGGCGCTCAATTTCTACACCAGAGGCTCCTTTCAGGGCTCCACAGGTGACCTCTGTGGGATATCACAAGCCTCCACCCACAAATGCATCCCTGAGGTCATGGATGCCATCTTTGTAAAGGTACAAACCTTTGTGCATTTTGCCCGGGATCAGGACAGCCAGGTTGCAAGAGCGATTGGGTTCACCCAGATGTCGAGTTTCCCACAGGTGCAGGATGCAATCAAATGAACTCACATGGTGCTCAGATCACCATCGCAACACACGGTGAGCTACATCAATCATAAGGGGGTCTATTCGATGAATGTGCAGCTGGTATGTGACCACCAGAAACGCATCCTGCAGGTGTGTGCACAGTTTTCAGGGAATACGCACGATGTCTACATCCTCAGTTGGTCACAGATCCCTGGAGTCTTCCAGGGTCCACAGAGGTTGCAGGGGTGGCTCCTCGTGGACAAGGGGCAATGGCAGATGATTCCTGTGTGGCGGCTTCAGACTGCAGCAGAGCGACGGCACAGTTAGGTTCATGCTGCAGCCTGCGACTTGGTAGAGCAGACTATTGGGATGCTGAAGGCAAGGTTCTGGTGCCTGGACCGGTCTGGTGGAGCCCTGCAATACAGTCCGCAGAGGGTGTTACGCATCATTGTCAATTGTTGTGCCCTTTACAACCTGGCGCTGCAACGGGAGACTGGCTGGCTGAGGGGGAGCTGGAGGAGTTGGAGGTCTCCTCCAATGAGGAGGACACCAATGGGGATGAGAGCGAGGAGGTCCTCAGAGACGACGATGACGGGGATGAGGCTGTCACGCCAGCTAGAGGAAGCAGGCATGCTCAGGAAGACCTCACAGCTGCTAGATTTGTGGAGGATGATGACGACATGCAGTGAGGTGACCCCATAGATCCTCACATCGCATCTGTGAATGTTTGACTGCAGTCTGGTTTCTGGCAGCCCAAATACCCTCTGTGAGAATGTTCCAGGGTCTAATAGTCACTCGATTGCAGGAAGATGATGATGATAAGATGCAGTGAGGACTCTCCAAAAATCTTCACAGAGCCTCTGAGGATGTCAGGGCAGATCGCTTGAGCTCTGTGATCAGGGTCATATCATTGAGATGCTGCCATGAAACATTAGAAGCATCTGATCCTTTGTTCGCTTTCAGCACTTGAGCCCTTCAGGAGCTTGTGCACAGCATCAGTGGTCACAGATGCTGAAGAGATGGGGGCCAGCCCCACCTTAAATGTGCTGAGAGCTACACACAGAGAATGACAGAACTCTGTGGCGCCTGCCCACTGCATTCTGGCAGCAATGACCAGCACTGCCGAGGTGTGGGCATCAGTAATGTTTCCGGGGAGTGTGAGGCCGGACCATCACTTTAGTCCAAAGGCTGCACAGAGCACAGGGAAGAGGCCCTGGACTGAGACACCTGCCTTTATCTTGTGCAGAAAGGTTTCACATCTGAATGACAAGGTCATATCTCATCAGAACATGGAGCCATAGGTAGGGAGACATTCTTGGGAGTTTATTGACAATAGTGAACAGTATGTACAAGTGATCAACACCCGTGCCCAGGCTGTGCAACTAATTCTCCTTCACTTTCCTAACCCTGCCAGTACATTTTGCTACTTCCCGGACATCCACAGCAGAGGTAGAGGCAGCCTCTGCTCTGTCTGTGATGACCTTGGCAGGCGTCCTCTGGAGGGCTGAGACTTGGAGGGCCCCAGCCTGCTTTCAGGGTCCTGCTGCATGGCAGTGGTACCCTCCTTGGCCTGTGGAGTTGGAGGCACTGAGGTCACAGGAAGAGGGTATTCAGGCACTCTCCAGAGGAAGGAGCCCGGTGTGTGCACCTGTGGATCCTCCTCCCTGTGGGTGCCCAGGAACCCCAGGCTGACTCCTTGATGAGAAGGGGTAGCTGGACTGAGATTGAGCTGCCCAGCACCCCTCTCTCATGCACACTATTGGAGGCCAACAATGGCATCAGCAATGCAGTTGAGCCTGTGCAGCAGTGCAGGAGCAAAGTCCTGGACCAAGTCTCTAAGGCGGCCACCATCCTATCAGTATTGATCTTTGTGCATTGGCATGCTGGTGCTATCACCTCAGAGTTAAGGCGGACAAACTCCTCCATCGTGCCTTGAAATCTGAGGAGTGCAGCGAACATCCCTTTCTGTTGTTCCCGAGCTTGCTTTTGCAGCTCCAGCAACTGTGATATGACCGAGTCCAGAGGCTGACTTGGACTCGGCAAATTTCTGGCCTCCAGCAGTCCTCTGAGTGCCAGACACCTGGCAAGTCCCTGCTGCCGCCTGCTGTGGATCAGACAGTGAGATGTGCTCACCAGATTGTGATGCCGAGGCTATTCTAAAGCTAGGCCCCACCGAGGTGGGTGTCTCTGTGCTGGTGGAGGGTGTGGGTGAGCACTGTGACAGGACTTTAAGGAGCGTGCCTCCAGATGCTTCTTCAGAGGTTTCTTCGGTGCTTGATTAGAGGCCCTGGGTCATGGACTCCATCAGATGTTTCCCAGATGTGCCTGCAGAAGCAAGGGGAAATAGCTAGTGCAAGGCAGTGGCCTGTAGAGCACCACCGACCTCACTGTCAGCACAGGACCGGTCCAGATCCTCGCCGGCCAGCTGGATGGCTCTGTTTTCAAAGTCCATGAGGACCTTGATTTCGAGCATTCCTCCACCAATCTGCGACCTCTCCCTCTTGTTGTGTGCCAGCTTGTCCTGCATGAATAGAGATGGAGAGAGTGTAAGCAGGATGCCTGCCAGGCCAGATGATAAGTATGCCTGGCCTGTGTGGGTGGTGAGTGGTCCCATGGGCGGGATAAGGCCAATGATGGTGAGTGTGAGAGAGTGCACCGTGATGCCCCTTGAGCCGGCAGTGAGTGAGGGCCCTGTGGATGTGTGATGGGTTTGTGCGTGTGTGAGTTGAGAGTGATGAGAAGAGTGACTTACCCTGATGGAATGGAAGAGATCATTCATCCTCTTGTGGTTGTCTTTTGAAGGGCGTTGGTGCTGACCACCACTGTCACCGCCTCCCAAGCTGGGTTAGTGCTGTTGCTGCCCACTCTCTGGCCAGAGCAGGGGTAGAGGATGTCCCAACGGGCCTCCGTGGTATCCAAAAGGCACTTGAGGGATGCATCACTGAACCTGGGGCCTGCAGACTTCTTCAGTTTCAGGGCCATGTCTTCCATGCAGCAGTGGTGGTCTGGAAGCACTGAGATGTTGCTTGTGGCTGCACTTTAAATATGGTGCCCGGCTTGATGCAGCAATGGGTGATAGTGGGTGGGCAGGCTATTGAGAGCCCGCTCACCATGGAAACGGCGTGTTTCCTAGTAATGCATAATTAATGAGGTGGGCTTGCGATGGTATGATGTGAAAACCCACCATCGCAGCCGCACTTAGTGCAAATCTGGGAAAATTCTACTCATGATCCTTAAATATGGATATTGAACAAACAAATAATTTTAGGCAGGGTGACCAAAATGTCACAGTTGTTAAAGAAACAGAGGGGTTCAAGGCAAGAATTGTTAAGCACTGGGTCTAAGATGCTGAAAGCATCACCATCAATCACTGAGTGAAGGGAGGGGAGTGTACAAGACAACAGAGGAAGAGAAACAGAAGCTGGAATTTTCCAGCCATTCCTTCCAGTGGGATCTTCTGATTCCGCCGAAGTCAATGGACTTTTGAATGGCTCACCACATTGTCCTACCCTGCTCCTGCCATGATGGAACTGGAAAATTCCTCCCAGAATGATTTGGAGGATTGTAATGCTTAGAGAGGGCAAGACAATGAAGGGGGGGGCAAGTATGTTAGCGAAGACAGAGGGAATAGGTGAATGGGGCAATGCAGATTGTGGATGAATTTTGTGCAGAGTGGAAGACTGGGGGTCAGCATGGGGAGCATTGGGATAGTCAATCCTATAGGTGACAAAGGCATGGGTGAGGCAGATATGCTGATCCAAAATGCAGATGGATAATGTTGCAGAGGTGAAAGTAGGTGGTCTTAGTGATGGAGAGGGCACAGGACTGGAAACACTGAGACTGTGAACATTGCATGCCTGTCTATGATTGGATAGGTAAGAATGGAACCAGGTGAGGACAGTCACACTGAGGTGGAAAACAGAAGCATTGTCTTCAAGGAGGATTGTCCATGAAACTCCCAGATTGTCAAAAAAATCCACCTGGTTCACCAATGTCCTTCAGGGAAGAAAATGTGCCATCCTTATCTGCTCTTACCTATAGGCTACTCCAAACACACAGCAATGTGCTTAACTTTGTAACATCCTGTTACAGATTCAGGTCTGTCTTAGATTTCTTTTCAGATTCAGGTTCTTTTCAGGTATCAGTCACTCTTGTAAGGGGCCTCTGCGTTGTACTACTTTGGAAGTTGACACACCCCAGTCAACATTTATGTGGTCAATCACTTAACCATGGGTTATGGTAATAATATCCCCTTGTGACCTTCAATCAGAGGCAGAGTGAACAACAAGCAAAAAACATTGATTGCTATGGGCCACTTGCACCTCTCTAAACATATCTACTTGGAGTAGTTTCCGTGGGTTTGTTGGCCATGCAGTTGGTTTTAGAGTTATGGGACACTGTGTAACAGATTTTCCACCGAGTGTTACAGACAGGAAGGGGTTTAATTTAATCAGCCCTGATTTCTCCTCTCGCCACCGATCCATAAACAGACAGGTGTTTTGGTTGGCTCCCCCCTTTATAAGCGGATTTGTATTTCCCAATCCCTCAGTTTTGGTGTGATCCAATTTCTATTAATAACCCCACAGCAAACCATGATAGGATGAACTCAAAGGGTTAGTTTATTTGCACACGCTCAAAACATGGGAGGGGGATCACCACGTACCCCCTGTGCACCTATACAATAAAAGAGGGGTAGAGAAAGGAAAGATTTACAGGGAAAAGGCCGCAGGGAAAAGAATTACAGTTTCATGTGGGTCCAAAGACCAGAATCAAAGTCCAATGAGGTATTCCTTCACAGCGGTTGGTAGGTTGAAGACTGATGCTGTATAATTCACTTTTCCAGTAGAGTTGACTTCCATGATGAGATAGGCAAGCGGGGATGAATCAGTCTTGTGGGAAATGGTACAGAAGTTCCAGTTGAAGCAGTGTAGATGGGGCCAGGTATTCAATCTGAGCGGAGTTCCTTTTCTGTGTTGCTGCTTGAAGATAGCAAAATGGAAGACTGGGTTTTCAGTACAGCAAAGTGATATAACAGGTTCCAAAAGCTAAAACCCTCTTTGAATTTGACCTGTGCTGCCCACAGTGTCTCTTTAGAGGTAATGAGGTACAGGTTTTCCAGATACTGCCAGAAAGCTCCTTTTGTTCGAGGGTCACAGACAAACATAGATTCAGCCATTTTAAAAGGTCTTTGTCCCATTTTTAAAATTTTGGAAATAGCCATGAAGATATCTATATCTATTTCATAAAAATATACAGGGTGAGATCTTAGTTCCCTCACAGAGTGTACATGCTAAACAATTTCTAATAAACTCTTCTACGTAGCAACCTCTTGCTAGCCACTAGATTTCTTTGCCTCATCTTGACAACATCCGGATGTCCTTCATTGGCAAGGTACAATACATGTTGCTGTAACACCTCTGCCTTCAAGTTCCCTCATGTATTAATATTCAGAGTTGTGTATGAAATCACCACAATCATGTAGTTTTCAAAGTTGCAAGTTGCTTCACTATCACTAACACCGTCTTCAATAATAGTGTGGCTAAGCATCTCAGCCACTAAGTTGCATGAATCCGCTAGATACTTGACCTTGAAGTTGTACAGATGAAGACAATCTAACCATTTGTAGATGCATAGAAGTCTGATAAACCAAATCCTGATGTGGTTAACAATGTAGTCAGCGTTTGGTGATCAATGCAGAGGGTGAACTTACTACCATAGAGATGCATATGCCAATGTTCACAAGTGTAGTTGCAGGCTAGTGCTTCCCACTCTTCAGTAGAGCATTTGCATTCGATTCTCAACAACAGGTGTGACATGTAGGCGGCTGGTCATTCACTTTCTTGACTGTACTGTGAGAGTATAACTACAATCGCATTTCCTGACACATCTGTTATGACATACATTTCTATTTGTGGTTTGAAATGGTTGAGGCCTAGCAGAGATGCTATCTTTGCCTTTAACAAGTCAAACACAGTTCCCATTGTGTTTATGCAGTAGGTTTTAAAGAGGGTCCATAATCTCTGCATACTTAGAAACAAATTTGCGATAAAAGCTGGTAGTACCAAGCAACTGTACCAACTCTTTCATGATAGACGGGTTCAGAAGCGTATGAATAGCTTTGACGTTGTGGTGTGTAGGTTTTACTCAAGCGCTCTCACTCTACACCCTAGAAAGTCAATGTTGCATGCAGAAAATGTGCATTTGTCATTGTTGGGCATCAGCTTGTGTTGTGTGAATCCAGCGAGCACCATTGATAACCGCTAATCATGTTCTCTTTTGTCTCTTCTATGGACAATGAGGTTGTCAAGTAAACTGAGTGCCCTTCCATTTCAACAAGGCTGAAAAAATTATCTTCGGGAATGCGCTGGGTGCTGCACTTAGCCCACAGGGAATTCTGCATTACTGAAGCACACCTTCATGAGTAACCAAAGCGGGAAAATATCATTTTTTTCTCCACAGGTAGTATATGAAGATCTGAAGACAGCTCCGTTGCATGTTGAGCTTCTTGAAGTTTGTGGAGTCATGAAATGATACTGATAGTACTTGGATCATAGGAAGTGGATGCTTGTCTGGAATGATTGTTTTGTTGAGTATCCTAAGGTCAAAGCACAGTCTAAGTTCACCATTTTTATGTCGCACAATGACGAGGTTCAATATCCATGGCGGATGAGTTGACTGACTCAGTGATACCATTTGCTTCTAGTCACCTCAGCTCTTGTGACACTCAGGGCAGAATCGTCCATACCCGGGAGCATTGGGCATATTCGGTGGCATGAGCAGACAATATAGCGAGAAGATCAAAAATCAGTTTCACAACATCTTGAAACCAGTTTGCGACCATCCACCATCAGATGTCAGGAACCTCATTGCAATACATCAGCCTACCATGAAAGGCCAGCCTGTCGGACCCCACCACCCTCAACTCCGGCTGGATCATCCACCCATGTTGACGGGAAAACACGCCAGTGCAGAACACATCTTGACAACTGGGATGTGCAGAAGCCGGGACTTACTGCCAGGGCCTTGCTCACATAATGGACATCGGAGGAGCAGAGGATGCTGGAGCCCAACAGCAACAGCACAATGAAGGAATGTCCATGGCCTGCTGGGTGGACTCTCATAGATATGGCTCTGCTGTGAAGCAGCTCACAGGAACTGGAAAGTCACCGTTGGTGCTCACAATGGATGATGTTCAAGGGGGTGGGAGAGGAAAGTCTAGAATTGACTGGGAGAGGAAGAGGTGTCAAGGGCGAGGTTGAGGGGGGGAATAAAGTTGTCAGAGGGGTGGGTTTGGAAGAAGGGAGTACGGAGGGGGTAATGGGAAGAAGATGACAACTGGGGAGGTAGGGGTAGGGGGGGTGGAAGGTGTAGGGGAAGGAGCTCAGAAGGGGGGAGGAGTGCAGAGAGGGGAGGGAGTCTGGGAGGAAGGATGGAGTGCAGAGATGTGAGAGAGCCCAGGGGGAGGAAGGAGTGTGGAGAGGGGAAGGAGTAATGCTGGAGGAAGAAGTGAGGCTGGAGGAAGAGGGAAGGCAGGAGGAAGGAGTCGGGAGGGATGAACGACTAAGGGTGGCGGAAGAAGTAAGGGTCTCTGAGGGATTCAGGAAGGGGGAAAGGACTAAATGGAGTGGGGGTGTAGTCCAGGGTGGTGGGAGTACCAAGAGGGGACTGGGGGAAGGGTTCAGTTGGGGGGAAGTGGTTCCAGAGGGAAAGGGGTCCAGAGGAGGGGGATGTCCAGGTGAACATGCAAGGGAGGGATCTGATGGGTCCATGACTGCCTCCTGGGAAGCAAACAGAAGGTGGACATGGAATGAGGAAATGGTGACATTGACCGAGGGGAGAGTGGGGCAGAAGGGTGGAAGGTTGAGGATTCAACAGTAGCAATACAAGGGATGGTGAAGGTGGTTGATGGGACTTGGAGGCAGACATGGATCCTGGGGTGGGAAAGAGGAGGTCGGAGAAGTGAATGTGGATAGGGGTGGGATTTTCAGGAAGGACGGGAATGTGCACATTCAACTGGACATCCCCGAAGAAAATGGGTTGTGGCTGGTAGGTCACGGAGGAGAGTGGAAGGTAAGGTTAACAGTGATGGAGGAAAGGTGACTGGGGGAGAGGAAAAGATGAAGGGGCTGACAAAAAGTGAATCCAGACCATGCTGAGTAAATTGGAGGTGAAATAACAGTCATGGTGGGTGAGATCAGGTGCTCCATGGGGGTGTGATCATTGGGTGGGTGGAGATGCAGGTCAGCTCAGATGGACAACTGAAAGTGAACCCCAGCCGGCAGCATTGAAAATGCTCAGGACACTGAGATCAATATGATACATGAAGGATCCACATGCGTGGGAGAGTACTTGCACGATGCTTCGAAAGGCCCTGCCACACCAACTCCTCCCTCCAGAAACACTCATTGGCCAGCTGCTCCCTCTGCGGTGACAGAGGAGGAGGTTGAGGGGCTCACAGGCAAAGGGGACTTGGAGGGAGTGGACAGCCTCTGAGATTCCTGAGTGAATGTCCTAGGGGTGTCCAGTGTTGCTCCTCCTCCCTTCGGGTGCCCAGGGGCCCTGACCTAACTCCTTGAGTGGAAGGAACACCTGGAGGGATGTCAAGGTTTCCCCGTTTCCCTCTCGCATTGCCCCTGCAGGAACTCACCCATAGCGCGATGGAGTGCAGGCCTGCACATATCTCTACATTCTGTTGGACCAGGGTCTCCATGACATCTGCCATCCTCCACATGGAGGCCTCCATATGCACGTATGAGGGCACCAATTCATCAGAGAGCAAGCAGACGCACTCCTCCGACTCATGAAGCACTCTGTGATGTTCCTCCGCCTTCTGCTGACTCTCCAGGATAAGTTGGAAGGCCAAATCCAGTGGCTCGTCATCTGACTCGGACCTCACAGATGCCTCCTCCCCTGCAGTCCTCCTAGTGCCAGAGAGCTCACACGAACCTGCCTCCTCCTGCTGCAGACATGTATCCATGCGGTGACCACCAGACTGTGAACGTGAGCCTGCTCTAGATCTAGGTCCCACCAAGGTGTGTCTCTGCGCTGGTGCAGGCTGTGGGTAAGCGCTGTGACGGGTCTTCCACACTGCTTATTTCCAGCTCTTCAATGCAGGAGGTGTCCTCTTGTCTGGAGATAAGGACCTGGATGAAGCTGAGTGGCTGGCTGGCTGAGGGTATTGGTCATGTGGCAGAACTCCCTGTGAACCAAAGTAGAGATAATTAGTGTGTGGCAGTGGAGTCAAAAGCAGGAGAGAGAGAGCACTCACAGTTGCGTTGAGAGGGATGACGTGGTGCAGGATCCTCATGAGGGTGTTCACTGCTGACCTCACAGTCACCACAGGCACGGTCCACGTCCTCACCAGTCAGCGCAATGGCACACTCCTCAAAGTGAGTGAGGGGCCTAATGTGGGCCACCCCACTCAGGGTCTGGGACCTCTTCTTGCTGATAAGAGCGGGCTTCTCCTGCAAGAAAACAGATGGAGAGGATGTGAACAGGGCACGTGGCACTGTGTGGCATGTTTGTGTGGTGAGTGGAGCCATGGACAGGGTGAGGACGTGAGCTCGAGAGGATTTGAGTCTGATGGAGACGTGAGAGTGTGTGTGAGAGTTATCGGTGTTGCCCCTTGAGATGTGAGATGCCTCTAGATGCGAGGAGGGTTTGTGAGTGTGTGAGTTGAGAGTAATGAGAAGAGTAAGTTACTATGGTGGAACAGATGAGACCATTCATCCTGTAGCAGCACTGGATGGCTGTCCTCTTTCACCGCCGCCACCGCCTCCCATGCTGGATTAGCAATGCTGCTGCCCCTCCTACAGCCAGAGCGGGTGGTACAGGACATCACAGTGGGCCTCCACAGCTCTGAAATGCGCTCGAGGATGCTCTACTAAACTTGGGGGCTGCAATCTTTTTGCCTTTCTGGGCTATCCTCACTTCCATGTAGCAGTCATGAGCTGGAAACACCAAGGGTGTGCTTGCAGCTGGACTTTAAACACACCACCCAGCATGATGAAGCTGCGAGGTGATGGGTGTGGCAGGTGAATGAGAGCTAGCCTGCCATGGAAAGCATAATTAAAGCGGCAGGTTTTGGACAATACAGTGTGAAAAGCCACCATTGCGGCCGGTACCCGCTACTGCACTTAATGCAAATCTGGGATGATTCCACCTTCAGACACAGATTGTAAATGACAACCGTCTCAGATTTTGTGGAAGTGCTAAAAGTACTGGAGGAGCATGAAAGTACCCCTTACTCTCCCTAAACCCAATAACTAAGGAAGGACATTGGTGTGCATAGTCAGTATTATCGATCACATTAATGTGGGCTTCAGTGGGGTCTTCAATTTTGAAGCCAAGTTTATGGAAGAGCTTCTGCCCTTCACTATGTTGAAATTGAATTAGTCTAAGTTGACATTTTTGTAGTGCACGGGAACTGTGATTATTCCTAAAGCCAGAATAATCGAGTCATTGTAAGCTTGTCACAGGAGTGAGAAAAAGTTTTGAAAAATAACAATTGTAGTTTGTTGCTCAAAATAGCTACTTTCGCGCTGATATTGATGAAGAGTAAAAATGAAATGGCCGCAATATTGATTGAGCATTCCTTCAAATGAACTGGTGCTTTACCATCTGCAATGACAGACATATGCTGTATTTCACTCTCTGGAAAAAACTCCTCCATATGTCGAACTGATGAAATCTTCTTCGCCGACTTGCACACCTTTGCGAAGTGATTCATCTGTAAGCACAAGTTCCACTTTCTTCCTCAAGCAGGGCGTGGTGTTGGGAATCTATGGATACCGCCATCATCTGGGTACATTTTCGAGGATTTCAGAACATGTTGGAGTAAGTGTTGATGAGATTGCTGAGGTCCTCCTTGTCCATAACCCTTGCACTTGAGCTGGTTGGGCAAGCTGTGTCTGTGACCCTCAGCCTGAGGGTGCATTTCTGTGTAACCTCTTCAGATTTGATTTGGACTCTGCAGTGAGAAGAACTTAAGTAGTGGACCATCCTGCCCCTCAAGCCTCCTTCGCCATTCACTTCAATTGTGGCTGATCTGTCTCCAGTGCAATTTCCTGCCTGCTCCCCATATCTCGATCTGCAGCAATATAACTCAAACTGACTCCCACTGTCCCCTTTGTTTTGCTGCACATAGGGCAGGATTTGCGGATCGCTGGGTGGGCATGACCAGCAGGCCCAGGAGCAGCCAGGAAACCCTCCGCTGCCCACAATCGGCCCCCGGCCAGCCAGCGTGAAAGGTGCACTGAGAACCTCAGCGCTGCCGCGGTCAGAGCCCGAGGAGAAGTCTGCGCATGCGTGGGGAGCGCACAATGAAAGCTCCCTGAAGGCAGATAGCTGCTTTAGGCAGCTGAACAATTTTAAAATCAAAAATAAAGGTTTTTAAAATCTGGAAAAAATGTCCCGACGTGAGGCTCACTCACAATAACACCAACAGAATAAAAATTCTGCCCAATAATTTATATTTATTTCCTATTTAATTGCAGAAACCTCATCCCACCCATGTAAGAGGTTTGTTAAAGAAATTAAAAGGCCGCCTGGCAGATTCACCCTCCCACCATCCGTAAGGTTGGACAGGCAGCGAAAACAAGATTAAAGTAAATGATTAAGGGCCTCAATAGGCCTCTTGATTGTCGGCCAGCATGTTGCCAATTCTTCCATACGCCCGCTGACCGAAATATCACGCACAATTTTATGCCCAATCGGTTCGAGGGCATGCCCGCCTGCGGGACACAAAATCCTGCCCATAATTATCTCTGGAATTTTCTTTTGTGGAGACAGATGCAGAGAAATAGCAGTTGATGAATAATTCCCAGAGATGTATTCACCCTGTGATCATTATAACCTGATGTTCTGGCTCATTGGACAGCAGCACAGGTGAGTTTTTAACTCCATTATGCTTGGCACCAGCCCTCACAAGGCTACAACTCACTTTGTATTGATGTGGTCAGTCCACAGGGTCCACAAAGCTGTTATCGAACTCCAGCTTCTCTTGTCATAGACTGAATGTGGCAAAACTGCTGCTCTTCTTTCAATTTCTGTCAGTTGCTCATAAACACTACTAGTCTCCAGCGAGCACTGTTAGACTATAACTTGTAAGTGATGCCTGACCACTGTACCCCAGATACCAGGCCCAAGAATGAATGCTATCAGGACCTATCACTTCCCTTGAGGACTGACACACTCCAAACTTTCCCAAGTATGGCCAAACCCAATCTCCAAATGCTCTCATTCTCAATCCCTCAAAAGACCAAACCATAGCTCTTAAGAATGTTATCAGTTGCCAGTCTGAGTCCTGGTAAACCCCCAGTAGCTTCCTAATACCTAAAAGTTCCCAGCTTCCAGAGATGCAAAACTATAATCCTCTCCTAATTGCCACAGGTTAGCCACCCAAGTACTTCCAGTTACAGACACTCCAGTACTGCAGGATCCTATTCTTCCCTATGAGTGTTGTCAGAATCCAACAAAGTCCACAACCGGTTGTGGCTTTTTCCAAGTTTAAATCAAATCCCCCATGAGAAATGTTCCCTGATTTGTGGAAATTAAGTATTTTCAGTAAGTTGGTTGGTTGGTTTCAATAGGTTCATTGGTTATTGTTAAATTTATATGTGGAAGCCAACTGCCACAATGTCACCAGGTACTGATTTATGGGCTCACCATTTCTTTGGATCTCTGGCAGAATGTGTATCATTCAATCATCACACATTTCTTTGGCCCAAAGTATTTTTCAAGAGCACCTACTACTGTATCAAACGTAAGCATGTCTTCTGTGAGCTGCTCAAATACACACTGGCCTTCTGACCTGAAGCAGTGTATGATGATCATGTGCTTGTGGGTCACTGCTACCTGCAGACCATCCATTTCCTGCACAACCTTCTAAGTCTTGAACCCCAAAATCCCTTGATCCCATGGCATGGGTGGATCTTTTGGCAGAAATGTGTAGTAATTATAATTTTGGGAAATGTAGGGCTGCAGCTTTAAAAATAATCCTGTATTGTATGATCACATGATCTGTGTAAACCAATGTGTTAGCAGCGTGGGGAACCTCTACAAAAGAGTTCTTCTTTAGTAATGGAGTTTGATGCACACGTGTAGTTGCTGCTGCTGTCTTGGAAACATTTAACTTTATTTACACTAAGCAAAGCTGTCTGAAGATCAGCTCGATAACAAAAGGAAAGACACTGGGGCTGGTAAGCTTAACCAATTCTCCATCTTAATCACCAGATATTGTGTTTTGTACCTCAAACGTATGCAGATATGACTCACACCAGGTCCTATGTGCGAAGAAGAGCTTTTTTACGATGCTTTTAAAATGTCTGCCTGGCTACTTCCTGCCTAGTTTCTGTTTCTCTGTAGCCAGACCCTCAGGACTGACTCACAGCACATAGTGCAGTGAGCAATCAACAGACACAGGTAATCAAACACCAAACAAGATAACAATTGAATTAACATGGACAGCGGAGCAGGATGAAAATTGGACAGCCCAGAGTTCACCTTAAGGTATTGAAAGAAATCCACTAACAGCAAGATAGACCTGGGAGAGATGTAATTGCTAGGGCCAAGGAGCCTGGGGAAACAGTGACACAAGCCTCCCTTGTGGTACCCAGAGGAGCACTCCTTCACCTCCAGGCTGCACTAAGAAATATGTTATTTCAACTTACCTTACCAGGCCTAACTTCTTTAAAGTTTTATCTGGTGGGTTAGCTGTGGTGGAAACCCTGCAGAGGAACAGATGCAAGTTCAGGTTCACTTCTTAAGAGAAAAGAGTTAACGTTTCATCGGATGAAAGGTCCTTGACTTGAAACATTAAGGAGGCTGCCAGGCCTGTTGAGCCTTTCCAGCATTTTCTGTTTTTATTTCAGATTTCCAGCATCTGCAGCATTCTGCTTTTTAATTGGTGAAATGGTAGATTGTGGGAAATGGCTCCATTTTATCCGATCATAGTGACCACGTAAGTCAACAATGCCATGTAATCATTCCCAACCCCATCCCCGGTAATTAAATTACTGTTATGGAACCCTCTTGCAGGTGTTCATTATCATCTGTTTAATCAATGACTGCTTCATTTAGCCCTGGATACTTGTTTTTGGTGTTTTATCTCCCATAAGAGGTTTTAATGATTCCACACTGCGCGATGATCGTGTTCCATGTTTACTTGAATGTGGCATTTTAATTGGCTCATGAAAGCAAATAAACAGGAATAATGAATAATTATACTTTTAATATTTTGGCAGCATGAATAAAATACATAACATTTGAGATTAATTTGTCACTTAAGTTGTATTTTCTATTCTCCTCTCTGAAATAATGCTTGAAAAGCATGTTATTTTACACAACTCCATTTACAAATGCAATTAGTGGCATTAAAGGCTTTATATTTACTTTTGATTTTCAGTCATCTCCCATCGATACATCTTTGAAGGCTGAAGAAGTTGGCACTAATTGGTTCAATAAAATAATGCAACATGTGATAGTTAATAAGTGATGCAGCTCATTGTACTGTCCTGGAGCCTAAGATGCTACACAGAGAGAGAGAGGGAGAGAGAGAGAGGGAGAGAGAGAGAGGGGGAGGGAGAGGGAGAGAGATGACAAGGGCTCTTGTCAGCCTTTGATGCAGAAATAGGCTAGATTTCCCAGACAAAGCCCTGTGTTCATCATTTTGAAAAGATGCTAGATTTCATTATAGAGTTGAAACCAGAAGGAAACATATTATTCAGTAAAAGGAATATCAAATGAGTTACTACTAAGAGCATTTTGCTGCAGTTTTTACTTTTTTACCCAGAATATTTAAATATAGGCTTAAATGTAGCATTATCCATGACACGTGGTCATGAGTAAGGACTTGAAATATGCAGGACATTAGTGCAAAAAAAAAACTGACTGGAGTATACTAAGGGATTATATTATACATCAAGGGACAGCATAAAAATGTCATTTTTCAAACACCAAAGATCTGCCCAGCAGTTTATATACAACTCATACTTATTCTACAATAACTGTTTTACATGTAATATACTTACACTGTGCAAATAGCAATCATAGTCTACATATGAGTCTATGTATAACCATACTACAATATTTAAAGTGGAATTCTTATCTCTTATGGACTTTGAGAAGGCATTTGACACAGTGCCACACAACAGACTTGTGAGAAAAGTTATCGCTTATGGAATAAATGGGGCAGTAGCAACTTGGATACAAAATTGGCTGAAAAATAGGAAGCAGAAAGTAATGGTCAATGGATATTTTTCAGGCTGGAGGAAGGTTTGTAGTGGAGCTCCCCAGGAGTCGATATTTGGACCCATGCTTTTCCTGATATATATTAATAATCTGGATCTTGGTGTGCAGGGAACAATTTCAAAGTTTGCAAATGATACAAAGCTTGGGAGTGTTGTGAACTGTGAGGAGGATGGTGTGGAGCGTCAAGAGGACATAGACAAGTTGGTGGAGTGGGCAGATAGGTGGCAGATGAAGTTCAATGTGGAGAAGTGTGAGGTGATGCATTTTGGTAGAAAGAACATGGACAGACAATATAAAATAAGGGGTGAAATTTTGAAGGGAGCACAGGAGCAGAAAGACTTGAGTGTATATGTGCATAGAACATTGAAGGTGGCAGGACAGGTGGAGTGAGCGGTTAATAAAGCATATAGTATATTGGGCTTTATTAATAGGGCATAGAGTACAAGAGCAGGGAGGTTATGCTGAATTTATGTAAGACACTAGTTAGACCTCAGCTGGAATAGTGTGTACAGTTCCAGGCACCATATTACATGAGGTATGTGGACACATGGGAGAGAATGTAGAAGAGGCTTACAAGAATGGTTCCAAGGATGAGAAACTTCAGCTGTGAGGATAGATTGGAGAGGCTGGGACTGTTCTCCTTGGAGAGAAGGTGGCTGAGAGGAGATTTGACAGAGATGTTCAAAATCATGAGGGGGCTGGACAGAGTAAGATAGGGAGAAGCTGTTCCCACTCATAAAAGGATAAAGAACAAGATGGCGCAGATTTAAAGTGATTTGCAAAAGAAGCATGTGTGACTTGAGAATTTTTTTTTCACACAACGAGTGGTTCGGGTCTGGAATGCACTACCTGAAAGTGTGGTGGAGGCAGGTTCAATCAAGGTATTCGAGAGGACATTAGATAATTATTTGAATAGAAACAATGTGCAAGTTTATGGGCAATGGCACTAGATCATAATGCTCATTTGGAGATCTGGTGCAGACGTCATGGGCTAAATGGCCTCCTTTTGTGCTGTTAAGATTCTGTGATTCTGTAATCTCTAGAATATCTTGCCTGTTCTCAAGTAACAAATCATCTAAGTGCCAAAACTGTCCCAAGTTAACTGCATAAATCAATGAATGCCAGCATCAATAGCTTGGTCAATATTGCCATATACATCAGAAGGTTCAAGGTTCAAATCCTTGTGTTAGCTGAGTTAGTTGATGCTGCAATTGGGAGGCTATAATTGGCTACCGTACCCCCGGATTCAGGCTCTTAGTCTTATCACCTCTCTGATAATGCAGGGACTTCCACTGGAATGTCTATATATGTAGGCATTGACGAGGACATGGATTCCTAAAACAATGCTTGATCTAAGATTATGGGCAGTGTTATATGGATGATTATATGGATAGATTGGTTAAAGCACAGAAGGAGATGATTCGGCCTCTCATATCTGTACTGACTCTCTGAAGGACCAATTCATCCAGGCCCCTGCCTTCTCCCTGTAGCCCTGCATATTCTTCCTTTTTAGATAATAATCCAATTCCCTCTTGAATGCCTCAACTGAACCTGCCTCCACCACATTCTCGCTCATTCTCACTGCGTAAAAAAAAAGTTTTTTCTCATGTCACCATTGCTTCTTTTGCCAATTATCTTCAATTTGTGCCCAATGGTTCTCCATCCTTCTGCCAATGGGAACATTTCTCCCTGTCTATTCATACCCCTCATGATTTTGAATACCTCTATCAAATCTTCTCTCAACCTTCTCTTCTCCAAGTAAAACAGTCCCAACTTCTCCAATCTATCTACGTAACTGAAGTTCCTCATCCCTGGAACCATTCTCGTGAATCTTTTCTGCACCCTCTCTGTTGCTTTCACAGCACCTAGTTCTGGTGCTCAGAACTTGACACAATACTCGAATTGAGGCTGAACTAGTGTTTCTGACAGGATTAACATAACTTCCTGTGAATAGCAAGGCTCAGAAATTGGATCACACTGCATCTGTTTATCAGGAGTCAACAATTCAGCCCCCTAAACTGGTTCTGTCTTTCAGTTAGATTATGGCTGATCTGTACCTCAACTCCATTTTCCCACCTCTGCTCCAAATCCCTTGATATTCGTACCCAACAAAAATCTATTGATCTCAATCTTTAAAATCTCAATTAACCCAGATCCATAGCCTTTTGCTGAGGAAGTTCAGACTTCTGCCATCTTTTGAATGAAAAGTATGCTCATTTTGCCCCTAAATGGCCGAGATCTGATGCTAACATTATGCCCCTGTGTTCTGGATTCCTCCACTGAAGGAATGTATCCAAACAAATCCCTTTATCATTTTGAACACCTCAATTAGAATTTCCATCAATCTGATAAACTCAAGGCAACACAAGCCAAGTTCATGCCATCTATTCCCATAATTTAACATTTTAAGCCCAATAACATCTTAGATTAGGCATTGTCTTAGGAATCCATGGAATGCCTCAGAAGTATTTAAAGACCTGAATGCAATATTAAAATAAAGGTCCGACATCTGGCCAAGCAATACAACTGAGCAGAGGAAAGAAACATGGAATTAGAGCAGAAATTCAAAGAAAGATCCACAAAGGACAATGGAACCTTGTAGAGCAAATGGGAGTATTGGCTGGAATGTTCGAAGCATCAACCTACTCTGGGATGAATATGTGACAGCAATTTACACGGATCAGAGTAGGAGAAAAAAGTAATACCGCACATTCATATAGTGACTCGGTAAACTGAATTAGTTGAACAAAAGGTTGAAGAAGATGAACATATAAATCATAATAAGACAATTATAAAGATTATAAAGGCTTGGTTAAAAAAAATCACAAAAATGTGCTGTGCACAAGACTCACCATTAATGATTTCATAGGAGATTTATTGGTTTTCATCTAATATATTCAAATGTAAAAGTGTCAAGAGTACAAGAAAAGGGGAAAGGCAGCATCATTTCCTCTCCTGTTGGCTTCTTCTGACCTGGTGCTAGAAATTTACAAGCATCTGGCAATTCACAAATTTCTCTCATCAAAAACAATTAACCTGTAATTGTCCAAAGGATGTGGCTGTTTTACAATTTAAGTTTGAAACATTAAAAATAGCAGGAGTAGGTCATTCAGCCCTTCAAGCCTGCTCCACCATTCAATATGATCATGGCAGATCCTCTATCTCAATGCCATACTCCTGCTCTCTCCCCATACCCCTTACGCTTTTAGAGACCAGAAAGCTATCTAATTCCTTCTTAAATATATTCAGTGACTTGATTGCCACAGCCCTCTGTGGTAGAGAATTCCACAGGCTCACCACCCTCTGAGTGAAGAAGTTTCTCCTCATCTCAGTCCTAGATGGCCTACCCCATATCCTGAGATTATTACCCCTTGCTCTAGACCTCCACCCCCCAGCCAGAGGAAACATCATCCCTGCATCCAGTCTGTCCAGGCCTGTCAGAATTTTATATGAGACCCCCCCTCTCATTCTTCTAAACTCCAGTGAATGCAGGCCTAGTTGACCCAATCTCTCCTCATACTGCAATCCTTTCATCCCAGGAATCAGTCTAGTGAACCTTCACTGCACTCCTTCTATGGCAGGTATATCCTTTCTTAGGTAAGGAGACCAAAACTACACACAAGTCACCAGGTGTGGTCTCACCAAGGCCCTGTATAGCTGCAGTAAGACATCCTTGCTCCTATACTCAAGTCCTCATTTGCCTTCTTAACTGCTTGCTGCACCAATGCTTGTTTTCAGTGATTGGTGTACAAGGACACCCAGATCCCTTTGTACATCAACATTCCCCAATCTAGCACCATTTAAATAATACTCTTTCATTCTGTTTTTTCTACCAAAGTGGATAACTTCACACTTATCCACGTTATACTGCATCTGCCACATATTTGCACACTCACTCAACTTCCCTAAATCACCTCGAAGCCTCTTAACATCCTCCTCGCCACTCATCAGCAAACTTGAAAATATTACACTTGATTCCCTCATCCAAATCATTGACATATATTGTGAATAGCTGGAACCCAAACACTGAACCCTGCGGTACCCCACTAGTCACCACCTGCCATTCCAAAAAAGACCCATTTATTCCTACTCCCTGTTTCCTGTCTGCTAACCAATTCTCAATCCATGCCAATATATTACCCCAGTCCCACGTGCTTTAATTTCACACACTAACCTCTTATGTGGGATTTTATCAAAAGCTTTCTGTAAATCCAAATACACCACATCCACTGATTTACCCCTATCTATTCTGCTAGTTACATCCTCAAAAAACTCCAGTAGGTTTGTCAAACATGATTTCCCTTTCATAAATCCATGTTGATTTTATCTAATCCCATTGATATTTTCTAAGTGTCCTGTTATCACATCCTTTATTATAAACTCGAGCATTTTTCCTAACACTGATGTTAGGCTAACTGGTCTGTAATTCCCTGTTTATTCCCTGCCTCCTTTTTTAAACAGTGGGGTTATATTTGCCACCGTCCAATCTGCCGGGGCTGTTCCAGAATCTACAGAACTTTGGAAAATGACAACCAACGCATCCACTATTTCCATGGCCACCTCCCTTACTACCCTGGGATGTAGATTATCAGGCTCTGGGGATTTATCGGCTTTCAGTCCCATTACTTTCTCCAGCACTGTTTTTTAGTAATACTAATTTCCTTCATTTCCTCCTTCTCACTAGACCCTCGATTCCCTAGCATTTCTGGGAAGTTATTTGTGTCTTCCTCCTTGAAGACAGAACTAAAGTAGTTGTTTAATTGCTCTGCCATTTCCTTGTTCTCTATTATAAATTCTCCTGTTCCGGACTTACAGTTTGTCTTCACCAATCTTTTTTTCCTTACATACTTATTGAAGCTTTTACAGTTCTCTTTTACATTCCTTGCAAATTTACTCTCATACTCGATATTTCCCTTCTTAATCAATCTCTTGAGCCTCCTTTGCTGAATTCTAAACTGCTCCCAATCCTCAGGCTTGCTACTTTTTCTAGCAACTTTATATGACTCCTCTTTGGATCTAATACTATCTTTAATTTCTTTTGCTAGCCATGGTTGAGCCACTTTTCCTGTTGTGTTTTTGCGCCAGAAAGGATTATGCGACTGTTGCAATGCATACATTTGTTCCTTAAATATTAGCCATTGCCTATCCACCACCATGTCTTTTAATGCCCAATCTATCTTAGCCAACTCACACCTCATACCTTCGTAGCTTCCTTTGTTTAGAGTTAGGATCCTAGTTTTGGATTGGACTACTTCACTTTCCAACCTAAGGAAGAATTCTATCTTGCTATGGTCACTGCTCCCTAAAGGACCCCGCACAACAAGATTATTAATTAACCCCTTCTCATTGCACAAAACCAAATCTAGGATAGCCTATTCTCTAGTTGGTTCTTTTATGTACTGGTCTAAAAAGCCATCTTGTCCACTGAAAGAGATGGAAATGGGTAAAGGCACCACTTGTTGTGATTGAGGTGGCTGACTTTGCTCTATATATAAATTAAAGTTTGTTCTTTATTCAAGATTTTCTAACAATAGAAATGTTACGCAAATAATAATGTATTATTATAATGCTAAGGGTGGAGATGACTAACTAAGAAAACAATGGAATGAAGTAGAAATACAATGAGGTAGTACTATCAGCACAAAAACAGAATTACCTGGAAAAACTCAGCAGGTCTGGCAGCATCGGTAGAGAAGAAGAGTTGACGTTTCGAGTCCTCATGACCCTTCAACAGAACTAGGTGAATCCAAGGAAGGGGAGAAATATAAACTGGTTTAAGATGTGTGTGGGGGAGGCGGGGGGGTGGGGGGTGGAGGTGGTTGGGCAGACTATCATCCTGATAGTCGCCCAACCTTGGATGGCCCGCTTCTACCTCCTACCCAAAATCCACAAACAGAACTGTCCCGGTAGACCAATCGTGTCAGCTTGCTCCTGCCCCACAGAACTCATTTCTCGTTATCTTGATTCCCTTCTCTCTCCCCTTGTCCAGTCCCTTCCCACCTACATCCGTGATTCCTCTGACACCTTACGTCACATCAACAATTTCCAGTTCCCTGGCCCCAACCGCTTCCACTTCACCATGGACGTCCAATCCCTCTACACCTCCATCCCCCACCAGGATGGTCTGAAGGCCCTTAGCTTCTTCCTCGAACAGAGGCCCGAACAATCCCCATCCACCACTGCTCTCCTCCGTCTGGCTGAACTTGTTCTCACGCTGAACAATTTCTCCTTCAACTCCTCTCACTTCCTCCAAATAAAAGGTGTGGCTATGGGTACCCACATGGGCCCCAACTATAACAGAATTACCTGGAAAAACTCAGCAGGTCTGGCAGCATCGGCGGAGAAGAAAAGAGTTGACGTTTCGAGTCCTCATGACCCTTCGACAGAACTGTCGAAGGGTCATGAGGACTCGAAACGTCAACTCTTTTCTTCTCCGCCGATGCTGCCAGACCTGCTGAGTTTTTCCAGGTAATTCTGTTTTTGTTTTGGATTTCCAGCATCCGCAGTTTTTTTGTTTTTATCTCTGGGCCCCAACTATGCCTGTCTCTTTATGGGGTATGTGGAACATTCCTTGTTCCAGTCCTACTCCGGCCCCCTTCCACAACTCTTTCTCCGGTACATCGATGATTACTTCAGTGCTGCTTCATGCTCTCATCGGGACTTGAAAAAATGTATTAATTTTGCTTCCAATCTCCACCCCTCCATCATTTTCACGTGGTCCATCTCTGACAGTTCCCTTCCCTTCCTTGACCTCTCTGTCTCAATTTCTGGTGATAGACTGTCTATCAATATCCATTACAAGCCTACCGACTCCCACAGCTACCTTGACTACAGCTCCTCACACCTCGCTTCCTGTAAGGACTCCATCCCATTCTCTCAGTTCCTTCGCCTCCGTCGCATCTGTTCCGATGATGCTACCTTCAAAAACAGTTTCTCTGACATGTCCTCCTTCTTCCTTAACCGAGGTTTTCCACTCATGGTCGTTGACAGGGCCCTCAACCATGTCCGGCCAATCTCCTGTGCATCCACCCTCACGCCTTCTCCTCCCTCCCAGAAACATGATAGGGTCCCCCTTGTCCTCACTTATCACCCCACCAGCCTCCGCATTCAAAGGATCATCCTCCGTCATTTCCGCCAACTCCAGCATGATGCCACCACCAAACACATCTTCCCTTCACCCCCCTTGTCGGCATTCCGTAGGGATCATTCCCTCCGAGACACCCTGGTCCACTCCTCCATCACCCCCTACTCCTCAACCCCCACCTATGGCACCACCCCATGCCCATGGAAAAGATGTAACACCTGCCCCTTCACTTCCTCTCTCCTCACCGTCCAAGGGCCCAAACACTTCTTTCAAGTGAAGCAGCATTTCACTTGCATTTCCCCCAACTTAGTCTACTGTATTCGTTGCTCCCAAAGTGGTCTCCTCTACATTGGAGAGACCAAACGTAAACTGGGCGACCGCTTTGCAGAACACCTGCGGTCTGTCCGCAAGAATGACCCAAACCTCCCTGTCGCTTGCCATTTCAACACTCCACCCTGCTCTCTTGCCCACATGTCTGTCCTTGGCTTGCTGCATTGTTCCAGTGAAGCCCAACGCAAACTGGAGGAACAACACCTCATCTTCCGACTAGGCACTTTACAGCCTTCCAGACTGCATATTGAATTCAACAACTTTAGGTCTTGACCTCCCTCCTCCATCCCCACCCCCTTTCTGTTTCTTCCCCCTTCCTTTTGTTTTTTCCAATAAATTATATAGATTTTTCTTTTCCCACCTATTTCCATTATTTTAAAATATTTTAAAATCTTTTATGCTCCCCCCACCCCCACTCGAGCTATACCTTAATTCCCCAACCATCCATTCTTAATTAGCTCATTCGTTTAGATATATATCACCAACTTCAACACCTATGTGTTCTTTTGTTTTGTTGTCTGTGACATCTTTTGATGATCTGCTTCTATCACTGCTTGCTTGTCCCTACAACCACACCACCCCCCTCCACTTCTCTCCCCCAACCCAACCACCCCCCCCCCCACCCCCACACACACATCTTAAACTAGCTTATATTTCACCCCTTCCTTGGATTCACCTAGTTCTGTTGAAGGGTCATGAGGACTCGAAACATCAACTCTTTTCTTCTCTGCCAATGCTGCCAGACCTGCTGAGTTTTTCCAGGTAATTCTGTTTTTGTTTTGGATTTCCAGCATCCGTAGTTTTTTGTTTTTAGTACTATCAGCAGTGCATTGAAAATGCCACAGAGACAATCTTTCAGTACCAGGATATGAAAACTCAGCTGAAAGCTTAGTGACATACTTTAAATTTTTTCTAAAATTAATACACATGTTCTCAGGTCTTCTGGATAGTCAGAGACAAAACTACCACCCTAGATGCATTACAGGACTGCTCAGAAGTCCCAACCCTAGGACTCTGTGGGAATTGCTCAGGAAGTTTGAACTTCCGATGGACGATTCTCCTGCTCCCCAGGACCCTCCAAAAATGTCTCCAACTCTGAGTTAGAGTCAGAGACTTCAGACAGTTCCGACCAGAAAGGAAATGTTAAACAGAAAATCCTAGTCCAACCCCTGGGAAATTATAAAACAGACTCACCCCCCTGACTCCCACTTCAGCCTCACAACTACCTCACTGACCCACCAATCCTGCCCTGGCTTGACCTGACTACCCCCACCTCCTGATTCCCCACTGTCCCTTCCCCTAACCCCCTGACTGCCCCATGACCAGACCTGACCAGCACCCGACTCCCCCCTTGACTACCACCCTGACCTGACCTGACTAGCCCTCACCATGCAACTCCCTCCGTGGCCCTCCAACACCTGACCTGACAAACCCCCACTACCCAACTCCCCCCTGACTCCCGCCTCAACCTGACCTGACTCCCCACCACCTGACTCCCCCATGACTCCCTGACACCAGCCCTCAACCTGACCTGACTAACCCCGACACCCGCCTGACCCCAGCATGTGAATACTTACCAGAGTACAGCAGCTGGTGTCGTAAAAAGGGGACATGGTTTCTGCATGGATTCCCTTCACTGAAGTCTCCAAGGTTTCCTGTGCTGACTGAGTTCTGCAGGATTCTCCATGGGAGGAAAGTAGGTGTTACTTTTTTGTCTGAGCGGTGTTAAAACTAGGGGTTCCAACCCTGAGCAGTAGATTTGGGCCATTATATCTCAGTCTATTGAAATAGAACAATTTGAGGCAGCTCTCAAACCAAAGAAAAAGACCCTATTCACACATCCATAGTGAGGTTGATGGATTAATTCTTAACATGATGCCAGTAATGTTCAAAGCTGGTGTTCTGACTTCAACAGCTGAAAGCATTTTGTCAGCATTTAGGTATCACGTGCTTCTATCTAATCAACTCAACAAACCTATGCTACAAAGACAGCATGAGCTCAATTAAAGCTCTCTATACATTGTTGCTATATTGGAATTGCAATACAACATGGTCATTTTTAATGAGTGGGGGACTGAGCATAATATTGATTGCGGAACTAGCCAATTTTCTTTTTGATTTCGCTAGCTCAGACTGTGGGTTCGACATTACAAATTGACAACGGGCCAATGCACTTAGCACGGCACCACCTAGTGCTTTACTTTTTACTTTGTTAATTGGTTGACAGTGCCAGTGTTAAGGTTGCAGGGAATGAGAGCATCGATAATGCCTTTAAAACTATTAAGAACAGCAACATAATGAGACCAATCACAGACGCCAGCCACACTGCTCCCCATGAGTGCTACTTCTAGAATTCCACAAATAATAAGGATTAATGTGTCATAGTTTGAAAAGCAGTCTAGTACTAATGGTAAAATTGGTTCGCCATTGTAGTTATATAAATTAATGTCTACAATCACTTGCTCTTACAGTGCAACATAAATAGAACAAACACATTGGTATTTTCTGTACTATTTACTGACAGGTGAGTTATAGCTATCATTCTATATAAATATTGTATGAATGTTTCAATTATAATTCATGTTACAACTCCTGACCTCAAACTAAATCCCAGTATAATATAACTGCAGCACAATTTTTTTAAACGTCTGGCTGCCCTGTTGTTACAAGTGCAAAAATGTACAGTTCCTAGAATAGAATAGCAGGATCACACCTTCAACTACATGTGTAATAGCCTTCCAAATTGAAACCTAAGCTTCATCAATTCCTTCTAACCTAAACCTGAAACTTACTGCCTTGTTTATTATTTCCCAATAGAAAACAGAGTGCAACTCACACATCATCAGCTCTAATACCTGCTTATGGCTTTGGTGTCAGATTTTGTTTGATAGTGCTCCTGTGAAGCGCCTTAGGATGTTTTACTGTGTTAAGGCGCTATATAAATGCAAGCTTTTGGTATTATTGTTGTTGGAATCACTCCAGCCACTGTTGTCCACTACCCAGCACCTGGATCAAAAATATATGTAGAAAACACATTTCCCACAATTAGGAAAATATTCCTTTCCTTTAACTCTGAGTATGTAATTCACATACACAGGTCAAATTAAGTTGCATAGTGCACTGTTGCAGATTGTTTGCTTCTGTTTTAGATTATGTTTACAAAAGCTTTTTGCCTTTGATGGTAATTGATATTTTGTAGTATCAAATACCGGCTCCTTTTTAGGGGACTGCAGGCTTAGTAGGAATCAACTGTATTCACTAAACAGCTTTTTGTGCAGATTCTGATATATGCAGCCTCTCTTATCCCTGCTCATCTGCATACCTATTCAGCGAACAATTACTGCCCATTTGTCTCTTTACTGAAATACGAAACAAGGACATCTGTGCCCAATTACTGATGGTGTTATCAAAACATGCCAAAGTGCACATAATTTACCCAATTTGCCTCTTGTCTCTGTATTAATATAAATCTTTATGACCTTTATATGTACAGAATGAAATTTATCCATGAAACGGCATTGTGCAAACGCCTTAACAAAAACTTTACCAAAACGTTCCCAAAGTAATTGCCTAGACTGTGTAATCGCTGTGCAATTAAATTCAATGTCAATATTTTACCTACTGCATTTTGTCAGATTAATACATTAAACATGCACTAGGTACTTCAAGTGAGAGGTTATTGTTCAGGGTGTGCCTGACAGTAACAAGATACTAAGAAACAGCAGTATTCAGACTGATAACTTCACTTAAAAGGAGGATATTTAAATAGCAAAATGTTACCATTCAATCAGTTCTGTGATCTTTAATGTCTAAAGCACACAATTTTGCTGTCAACTGAGCTATCAGCTCTCAGTTGAAGTGAGGCATTGATTACTAAATGTCCTATTGTATTTCTACAAATCTCACTCTAAAAATAAAGACAGTTCCATTTGGTTAGATAGGTTTCCAATATCTCACATTTTTTTAAACTTTAATCACACTCAACATTTCCTGGATGTTAATTGTTCTGCTGCATCAATCATGGCTCTGTGATGTTTCTCTCCTCTCTGAGGCAGCAGGTTATGGGGTATAGTCTCACTCAGCGACTCAAACACAAAATCTGCACTGACACTCCAGCACAATACTGAGGGAGAACTGCATTGTCAGAGGTTCCATCTTTCAGTTGAGATGTTAAACTGAAACCTTGTCCGCCCTTTCAGAAGGGCAGGAAAGCTTCCATGGCACTATATGGACAAGTACAAGGGAGTTTCCCCTCCTCCACCACCACTCCTGGAGTCCTGGCCAGTATTTATCCTTCAGCCTACATCACTAAACATTATCTGGTCATGATCACGTAGCTGCTTTTGAGAGGTGGCTGTCGTCACAACAGTGGACAATTTCAAAGAATTTGCTGTAAAACACTTTTCGCTTCCTGAGGTTGTGTAATGTGCTGTTTACGTACAAGCCTGAATGCACAATGATCAATGCAGAAGCAATAGTACCTGGCTATTACTTTGCGGCTCATGATGCCCACGGAGATCTTAGAATCTTTCCCTTGTGATTGACTGTAAACATTCCCCAGACAAGCAGAAGTCAACTACGGTTACAACTTGGAGTTTAGACTCCAAAGTGTTTATATAAGCAGCGGGAGTGTCATGAAAAATGCTGTTACTGTGGCTATGAGCTACCTAAATGACGCCTCTGTTACAGATGCAAATAACCATACAATATATGGTCCATGTTTTAACAGTCTCGCATGGAGCACAAAGGTTTTTACTCCCACAAAGAGAGAGCAGGGTCTTTGCTTCCAACACGTTCACTTCTTACTCTCCAAAATGCTACTCGGCTCCATTGATGAAAATCACTCTCTTTCCTTCCACTCTCCAATTAGGATCTTTCTTTTTCTTTCAGCCCTTTACCTTGTTTTGTGCACTGCCCCTTCCTCGCATTTCAAGTGACACATTTCACTGGGGACTCTCAGGTGCACATAAAATGTCCTGTGGCGAATGTGAAGAAAATTCGTGAGTTCGCCTGAAGTCCTGGCCAATATTTATCACTTCAACAACATCACCATTGGATCGTTTGCTGTAGCAGCAGTTTGCGACAACAGTGGTCTTATGGGCTGTGAAATACTTTGCATGCTGAGTACAGGCAAGGTGCTAAATAAATCCAAGTTACCTCTGTTCCTCCCCGCTTATTTGACTTGCTCGCTATTTTCTCTCAACCTCACGAGGTTGTCTCTCCTTCCCGGTTCCTCTGCCTCTGCTCATTGCTCTACATTCTCTCTCTCTCTCTCTTTCTTACCTGGGTCAGGATGAAAATAAATAAGCGAAGTTGTCTGATAGCTCATCGGAACTTTGACCTTTAACATCAGAAATCAATTACGATACATAGATGTTCACTTTCTTTATATTGGGATCAATGCATCAGCTAAACCAAACCGAGTGGGGGGCGATAGAAATTGTGAAGTAGAGCATATTTTTATTGAATGTGGTTGCGAAGTTATTTTCATTATTCACCAGTTAGAAAGAAATAGGCCTGAATCTTCCGAGCAAGCGCAAATATTTTCTCGACCCGTCGCTGCTGTACATTTCTTCCCGGATCTTCCGAACCCTGCTATCAAACAAATGCGCAGCGCAGCGTCTCCCCGGGGGACTCCGACGTAACGGAGTAGAGTCGGGAGGGGGGGCGGAGAGAGGACGGCACTGGCTGCCGTTTTCTGCCTAATAAGTTTAAGGGTCCAGTCCGAGTGTGGGGCAGTGAATGGGTGGATGAGGTGGGTTTGTGGGTGAATGGTTTGGTGGGTTATATTAGACTTTCCATACACTTAGGATGGATTTAGGCTCGGGCTTGGGCTGGACACACTGTTTGCCCTTCTGAGATTTAACTGTTTGAAGCTCCAGGAATGACAAGGCTCTTTTCTGAGACTGTTCAGCCATTCTTTTGTTCTGCAGTATATTTCTGGCGCTGGTTTATTATTATCTTGTTTTGTATAAAAGCGTTCGTTTTTTTGTTCTAACAGCACATAATGTTCATGTGGAAGCCAACCTCACTGAATATTGTTCACTGATTCATTGGAGAGCCAACTATAATTGAAACACTTCCAATAAATCAGCGGCCCAGACTGAGAAAAAGCGGAACCTGCATAAAGAGGTTTTTTTAAATATCTGTCATGAGAACAGCAGGTCCATGTTCATTATGCAGCAAGATTTGGACAACATTGAGGGTTGGGCTGATAAGTGGTAAGTTACATTCGCACCATAGAAGTGCCAGGTGATGACCATCTCCAACAAGAGAGAATCTAACCATAACCCCTTAACTTTCATTGGTATTTTCATCACTGAAGCCTCCTCTATCAACATCCTGGAGATCACCATTGACCAGAAACTGAACTGGATTAGCAATAGAAATACTGTGGCTACAAGAGTAGGTTAGAGGCTGGGAATTCTGCAGTGAGTACCTCACTTGCTGACTCCCCAAAGCCTGTCCATCTTCTATGAGGCACAAGTCAGGAGTGCAATGGGATACTCTCTACATGCCTGGATGAGCGCAGCTCCAACATCACTCAAGAAGCTTGACACCTTCCAGGACAAAGCTGCCCATTTGATTGACACCCCATCCATCACCTTGAGCATTCATTCCCTCGACCACCAACACACAGTGGCAGCAGTGTGTGTACCGCCCATAAGATGCACTGCAGCAATTCACCAAAGCTCCTTAGCACCTTCCAAATCCACAATCTATACTGCCTCAAAAGACATGGGCAGCAGATGCATGGGAACATCAGAACCTACGTGTTCCCCTCCAAGCCACAAACCATCCTGAATTGGAACTATATCGCCGTTCCTTCTGTCGCTGGGTCAAAATCCTGGACCTCCCTCCCTAACTGCACTATGGGTGATCCTACACCACATGGACTACAGTGGTGTAAGAAGATGGTTCACCATCCTCTTCTCAAGGGCAATTAGGGATGGGTAATAAATGCTGGCCTAGCCAATGATACTCACATCCTGTGAAAGGATAACAATAAAGAACAATCTTAAGAGGCAGTTGACAAGTTCAAATTAGAGATGGAGTTGGTCTTGCAGCACCACAATTACAGTACTTAATGGTTAAAATAAAAAGAGATGGCGTGCTATAATGCTAGGGAGATCAGCAGGCTCCAGAGCCATACTCCTCACATCCGTCATTTTGTCACTAACCATATAACCAGGTCCTTGTAATGACTGTAGAGGAACAGGTTGCACAGACTCTGAGTCACCACAGCGCTAGTTTCAAACCTGTGCCTCCTGCTGTAAACAGTTCATGCAGCCAGAAGGGTGGTGCTGCCATCCTCGGTGAAGGTCACTACCTCAATATATTTTTGCCACCAGCTCCTTCCAGGCTAACAGAATGATTGTCTCTATTAGTGGCCAAGGTGCTATCCACACATGTATCACATGGGTGATTGATGCATAGACCAGCATGACCAATGTTTGCTTCTTCATTCCCACTAGACAGCAATAGCAGCCTGATATGGTGAACTAATGCTGCTGCTTTGTTACATTACCCAAAGTAGATGGGTTTATTGACTACAGCCATGTTGTCATTAATGTGTGTTAGTAACCACCAGGCATCATGTAAGTAGCCTATCATATAATAATCTTATGTGTGAATTTCTTTCAAGGTTTCTTATGCGAAGAGTGCCAGTTGTACATGGCATCTTGAATGTGTGCCCTTCTGGAGTACAGGTATGCATTCTGATAAGACCACAAACCAAAATCTCCTTCAGGTGGACATAAAAGATCCTTTAGAACTGTTTTGAAGAAGAGTAGAGGGGTTCTCCCTCGTGTCCTAGCTGATATTTATCCCTCAATAAAAACTCTAAGACAGATTATCTCAATATTATCACATTGCTGTCTGTGGGAGCTTGCTGTGCACAATTTGACTGCTGCATTTCCTGTCAAGGCAATAGAAAGACCTCAAAAGTCCTTCATTAGCTGCAAAGTGATTTGGGACATCTGAGAGAGGTGCGATACCAAGTTCTTTCCTTCTTTCTATGCATTATAAGCATTGACAAAGCTCTACAGTTGTGTGTGGGGTTGGGATGAGCCAGCAGCAAATGTGAAAAATTGATACAACAGTTTATGACATGCATATTTGAATCATCTACCCAGTATGTCGTACTGCCGGGTAGTGTTACCTTGACAGCCTTCTTACAGTGCATAATTTTCCTTCCAGATCACGCAAATAGAGTAGAAGGCATTGCTCCTGGCTGAAAATTACTGCCATGAATGCTGCATTGCATTTGTGTAAGCAGCAACAATCTATTCCCCATACTTGCTGGCCATCTTGCTTTAAATATCATCAATATTAAGTACACCTCTTCTTTTAGGCAAGCTTCTGGTGTCAGGTTCCATATGGACCAGGCGCTCACCAGCCATTCATTGGGGATGGCACTGGAAAATCCTATGAATTCAGCCCTGTGAGAAGTCAATGAGCATTATGTTCACTGTGTTCTCATCTTATTGCTTTTGTACTGGAAAATATAACCTATCATTTACTCAGTAAATAAACAAAATCTGTTGATTAGAACATTTTCACATGATTTTACAAAATGGCGCCAAGGGCATTATTTCCAAAGTGTGTACTTGATTTTATCTGCAATTAGACAATGATCCAGTTTGAATGGAAACTGTCCCCGTCATCAGCTTATTTAATGCACATGGTCCAAATTCTCAATGTCTGTGTATGTTCAGCAAATTCCTGCCTTCACAAACCCAGCTCTAGCTAATCGCCTGTTTTATGGCCACTTATTGTAGGAAACACAATGGTTTCATGTGATGCATTTCTGCCTTTTTTTTAGCTACACTGACAAAACACTCTGCTGAGAAGTTACTCTGCAAATCTGCCCCCTCTGGGTTTGTGGGATGTGGCTGGGCTGTTGTAGAATTGTATCAGAGACTGGCTCAACTCAAACTGCAGTTTAAAAGGTAGGAGTTATTTCATATATTTTCTAATCAAGTTAGCAGATAAGATTATTTTGGCTTTTTTAGTAAAATCTGAGTTATATTTTAATTTTTCAATTACGTTAAACATCAGTCATTAGAGGCAAAGCAAAGTACCTTTTTAAAGTGGGATTTAAAAGAGATTATAAGGGAGTATTTCTTTTGTCCGGTACAATCAACACTGTGAAAACTCAAATGTGACACTGAGGCAAGGTATGAATAACACAGAGTGATAGTATTGCAAGAACAGCCTGAATTGCAATTTGGAGCATTATATCAACACTAATTGTATAAATCATGTCACTAACTCCACAAGTAATTGTTAGAAAAATATCTTTCCTTCATTCACCCTATATTATATCTTATTTGGAGTCTGTTCTATTCAGTGTTCAAAATGTGGAAATGTATTTCTAACTTTGCAACAAACCACAATCAGCTTTATAATGACCTTGTTAATTGTTCATTTCTACACTCGTGTCTAGCTCTTTCAAGCCATTCATTCAATAGGTTTCAGTCTTTAATTACCCTATTATTGAAAAAATTTCTGCACAGCATTTTTAAAAAGATATTACAGCATATTTGCTAGATCCTGGTCTTCAGAAAAAAAGTTAATATTAATATTCGTATCCCAAAGAATGATGGATCAGAACATCACATGGACACTACCATCATCTCCACTATCACTATCATTGAAAATATTCACATCACTTTCACCATCACCTTCAGTGCACTCACATCTCCACCATCTTTATCAGCATCTCCACATTGACTACAATTGCCACGTACATATCTCCACCATGAATGTAGTCTTTGCCATCACTGCTCCCTCCACTCCAGCTCTACACCAGCTAACCACCATTGCTATGTCTCCAATACTTCCACTAATAGTTGATATTTTACAAACATATTCTGGCATATGTTATCACATATCTGGCTGCCTGCTCTCCACAAAGGAAGCACTAACATCCTATGTTGCTGATAAAGATGAAATATTAGATATTAAATGGATTTGTGCTATATATTGTGATGTACGTTTATTTTAACCTCACCTGGTTAGGAAGCATGTGTATTCTGTTAGTGTTGGGTACATCAAATTACACTTTGTTGTGGTGCCGCTGCCCCCCCCCCCCCCCCCCGCCATGCTTCAGTAGTCGGCTAATGCTCATTTGTCAAGTGCTCATATAAATAATAACCCATTAGTAAGTTACAGGGGCTGTGGGTGCTCGAAACACTATACTGAGTATAAAGCAACATCTCCAAGAAAGGAAATAAAAGATTTCTAAAATGCAAAATAGTTGATTAACATGTGAGGAATCAGGAATTTGGCACAAAAAAGCCCTCCCTCCCTGCAATTCCACTCTGTCCTCAGTGGCTCTTTAAATTCCACTGGGCAGTGTATAATGAGTGAATTTTCCATCTGCCATTTCAATGAGGCTAGCCCTTAATTACACCCTTTACTCACTTTAAAGTTCTTGGCAGAATTCTCAATGATTCCCACTGAGAAAAAGCAAATAAGGAAATCCAAACCCTTACTATAGAAAGTTACATGTATTCATGGTTTTGTCAGCAATTTGGGAGAATAAGATGTGAAGAAGGTTTAGGTCAATTCATTCCATGGCCTCCACTCTGCCATTGGAGTATAGGGCTGCCCCAGCCAGCTGGCTGACTGTTCATGGAGGCAGTTTCTGCAATATGCTTATGGACATAATGAGTGAAATTTAATACCCTCCCTCCAGGTGAGTTTGGAGGTTGGGGGGGGTGCATTTAATTGGGTGGGTGGGTGGCAGGGTTGGCAGGTGGGGACCACTCTGCCTTCCCACCTCTTTCCTGATAAAGTGTGGGGTGGGAAGGCTTGTGATGGACTATACCCACCCTGCTGCCAATTGAGGCCCTGAAGTGGGGCAGTCACCATGCGGGGAGCCCAAAAAGCAAACCCTATTGAGGATTCTTGCTGACTCCCAGAAAGGGTTCAAAGGCATTCAATGCCTGATTGAGGGGACCTGGCATCAGGATAGGTGGATGGAACCATTGAAAGCCACCCCTTGCCCTTGCTGCTGAACCCCTCCCCAATCTCCCACAAACCAACCCCATGACTTCCATCTTGCCTTCACTTACCGGAAGCCTGGGTCCCGATCTGGTGGGTGCATTACTGGTAGCTACCACCACTCCCCCGGTGGCACTACCTGCAATGCACAGCAGCAGGCCTCTGACTGGCCAGCAGCTCTCACAGGGGTAAGGTGTTGGCCCCTGGGGTCCGTGATTCCAGGGAAGGCCCACTGCTGGCCACTTAAGTGCCTGAGAGGCATTTAATTTGAAGGGCCTACCCCAAAGAAGGCAATGCAGGGATTCTCACTGGCTCTCCAGCTGGTGGGCGAAACCCACATCACCTGTATTCAAAACAGCCCATAGCAGCTATGCAAATTACTCCATCCCTGCACTTTCGAACAAGGTTTGAGGGCCGACACCAACTCCAATTTCCCACATTTATGCAAGTGAAGCAGGGTCTAAGAATTTCAGCATGTCCTTTGAGAGTTGCAGAAAGCAATCAGGATGTGAAGGGTTAGCCTTTGTTTCATTGAGAGCAGATGGATAATGTTCTAAAAAGCCTCAAGAAACACAACTTTTCACTGCAATAAAGTAACTGGGCACAAAAAGGAATTTGCCTTGTGTACAATTGTTGGTTTGTTCTTGTTTTGAGAAATTGAAGTAACCAAAAGGATCTAAGATGAATAATAATCTGTACCTTTCTTACATATTTCCTCTTATAGGTTGTATCTCTAACAGCAAGATGTACAGTTTTATGGGAGGAGGCTTGTTCTGCGCTGGTGTGGGCAATATCCTACTAATTGTTTCCACGGCAACAGATTACTGGATGCAATACCGCCACTCTGGCAGTTTTATGCACCAGGGACTCTGGAGATATTGTCTGCCAGGAAAATGCTATCTACACACTGACAGTGTTGGTAAGGAGATCAAAAGCAGACATGAGTGGAGTTCATAGTGAATGAACACAACAACCTAGGACTGTAATAAGTGTAATTCTTAAATTTAGTGAGAATTTGAGCATAAGTAGGATAATCATTGAATGTTACTAGCAGATATTAGAGATTTTGTTTATATATAAAAAATGGCAGTGGGGATGCAGGGGTACTTCCCTTTCAAAAAGATGGGAGTTTTTAGAAGGTGATTGTTCTTGTGATTTATGATGGCACAATTACACCTCCCCTGGTTGATAAAGGCTCCAACACAAAGTGATTGCCAAGTTCAGCTCCAAGGTTCTGCTGATCATAGATGAGGCAGTAATTGGGGTTATTTTTTTAAAATTGTTTCAAAAGCAGTCACTGAGTAGGAGTGAATTTAAAGAGATATAGAAAGCTCACAGATGTACAACAAAACAATATATGAACATAAAAAGAGGACTAGAAGATGCCAGCTGGTGCAGCAAGCCCATTGAATCAGACATGGTGCCACCACGTAGAGATTGTGCTCAAAAGGCATACAGAGAAATGTTTAATATGCAGAAAAGATAGTTGAAGACAAGCAAAAAGGTACAGAGAGAAAAGAGAAAGTGTGTGAGAGAGAGGGTGAGTCAAAAGGGTACAAGGCAAGGACAGGGGGGAGGCAGAAGAATGTCAAAAGAAGAAGACAAGACATGAAGAGAAATAACTTAAAATATCTTATAAACAACACCACAAGGATTAATTGGTGTGATAAATATAAATATCTGTAAATGCATAGTGTCCTTTTCCAAGATATCCCAATGTTCAATCGCCAATTTTAGAGACACAGCCATTGGCAACAAAAACACAATCAGTTGTATCTTCATGACATCTGCAAAATATCTGCACAGAAACAAAATCAAATTATGGTGGGAACATATTGAGTGATAAACAGGGAGTAACCCTTCATCAGAAATGGGTTCCATTCAAAACAACACCCTTTCTTTCCTGACCAACCTATTCCACATTTCTCACCATTTCTTGATTCACATATTTTCCTTTCCCTCTTAATACATCTGACCTTCCTGACCATTTACATTCTCAGCTTAGCCTTTGAATTTGAGTAGTTCTTTGGATAAAAGGGTGTATTTTGAAATAGTGAGAACTGTCTCTCTATTCAGTATTGGGTTAGCGTGTCTTTAGTTCGTCAGAATGAATTAATTCTACTGCAGATTGAAACAGCTTTAATCACCAAAGAATAGAAAACACTATAGAAAAAAATCACATTAAATTCAACACTTAGCTTGTGAATATTTGTCCAGCAGACAATAGTCACTTTAATTTATTTTTACAACTTAATATTTGAGAAGTGGCTAGTTCCATTAATGAATCAGAGTAAATTGCTATTTGCCCACATTGATGATATTCCTGATAATACAGAAAATGCTGGAAATACTCTGCAGGTTAGACAGCATCTGTGGAGAGAAACAGAGTTAACATTTCAGGTTAATGACCCTTCCAATGTTTACAGCCCAGATTAAACAATCACTTTCTCACAAATGGCGCGTTCTGCAATCCAAGACATTTAATTTTCTATCAAAATAAATGCAGCAAGTTAAAGCACTGGTGTTATCAGGTCTGTCTTATTTGCATTATCTCTCCTGTGAGAGGCGCACAATAGCATTAATTTGGTAATATTGCTAATATTGTCAGCAACTGTCATCAGTTTACTTGAGGCTTGGGTGAGGAAAGAAAAGGCAACCATATTCAATGGATGTATATTGCAGTCAAAGTGACGATAAAATGCTTTATTTATTTCTCATTTTTCTGATGTAGTCTTTTTCCACTAGTTACAATGGAATTTAAATTGACTTTGTTCTAATGTATATTGATAAATAACTGATACTACCCGTTGTTTTTCCTCACTTATTCCAGCGTATTGGGATGCCACACGAGCATTCATGATCCTGTCCCTACTGGCAGGCATCATTGGCATCATCATTGGCATCATGGCATTTATGCAGTACTCTTCCTTCAACAAAGTTGATAAAACGTTCGCTGCAGGCATTTTGTACTTTATCTCATGTAAGTAATGTAAATGATTTCAAGCATCATCACAGGCCATGATGTCATTCACTCTTTCCAGTTCGTCTTAACTTTTATTCTTGCTATGCCTCTTCTCTTTTCATTTGGTAGGTTTGTTTGTGTTGCTGGCCATGGCCATTTATACAGCAGTCACAGTAAACTATTATGGTAAGCGGTATGGCCATTGGCGCTTCTCCTGGTCCTATATCGTTGGATGGGTGGCCGTGGTGCTCAACTTCTTTGCAGGTAGGACATTATGTTATACAAGAGAAGAATTCCTTTACAGTCTTAAATTTATCAAGAATTTGCACCTAAGATTTTGCTTCACTCCTCTGTACAACCTGCATTACAATGGAGTATCGAAAGCAAATTTACCCTCCACTGAAAGTGCTAGGTCATAATTCTGCATTACAGCTGCATTCTTTTGCTACTTATTCTCATGTCTGATCCACAATGTGAGTGTTGGCATATTATTTTGCCAGGGAGGGGATACCATAGCTGAGCCTAATCTTCTTTGGGCCAAACTTTTCATGCAGCCAAATGTACTGCTGGACAGAAATCGGAGGTGGGAGCTCTGGCTGGTTCTTCTCTCCCAACCTAAGGACATGAGATCGTACGCCATGCCAGCTGAGATCAGTTAACTTGACAATGACCAGGGATTAAAGCTATAGGCTTCCTGAAGTATAAGGCTCAGTTCTGTACTGGGCACACATAGGACCTATCAGAAGAGCTTCAAAAGTAAACTTTTTAGACAAAAGGATTCTCAGTAACAGATCTCTTTTTAAGAACAGGTACAAAGAAATCATTCTAACATAAGTCTTCTCTCCGCTTCAGCTACTTTTTAAAGTATCCTTTGTTAAACAGTAGGCATTGGTGAGTACAGAAAGGCAGTAACAATAATATAAATATGGTGATGGGGCATTTTATTGCTTTCTAACTTTGAGAATCTGATTAGCAGCCAACAGGATGGTTTGTACAAATATGTTAAATCCATGCACATTCAGCTCTGCTTCACTTCTTAAGAAAAACTGAAATGAAGTTAGAGATTTCCTTTCTCAATGGTACTGACAGTCTGTGCAAAGGATTGTCAGATATAAAAGCTGTGATAATTTCACTCAGTTATGACTGAAAGAGATCTGGGAAGTGCCAGTGAACAGAATGGAGTGGTCTCAGAGTTGGGTTATAAAAGAATGGAGTGGTCTCAGAGTTGGGTTATAAAAGAATGGAGTGGTCTCAGAGTTGGGTTATAAAAGAATGGAGTGGTCTCAGAGTTGGGTTATAAAAGAATGGAGTGGTCTCAGAGTTGGGTTATAAAAGAATGGAGTGGTCTCAGAGTTGGGTTATAAAAGAATGGAGTGGTCTCAGAGTTGGGTTATAAAAGAATGGAGTGGTCTCAGAGTTGGGTTATAAAAGAATGGAGTGGTCTCAGAGTTGGGTTATAAAAGAATGGAGTGGTCTCAGAGTTGGGTTATAAAAGAATGGAGTGGTCTCAGAGTTGGGTTATAAAAGAATGGAGTGGTCTCAGAGTTGGGTTATAAAAGAATGGAGTGGTCTCAGAGTTGGGTTATAACCTACAACTTTCTTCCTTGCTGTCATCAGAGGTCCTTTTGCAAAATATCTTGATTTCTTTACGCATTGTTTGACTCTCCCCAGTACTCTAATGCTTGTTTTAATCAGGCATCTTCGATACACATTTGAGCCAAATGTTCTTCTGAAATACATTAATAAACCCATTGATTTTTGATAACAACTGCAGGTGTTTTCATAATAATTGTCAGATCATTTTCAAATTCATTGGGCTGAATTTTGTCACTTACCTGGAAGTCCCACTGCCAGGACAAAAAGTGAGATACAACCCCACAGAGGCAGGTGATGGGACCTTGATAGCATATTGCTGGTGGTGGCCAACTAAGAATGGCAGCCCACCTCCTGCTCCCACTCCAACCTCCCCCCCCCACCCCCAACAACCCCCCCCCTCCCCACCACCCCTCCCCAAGACCTACCAGACCAATCACAGGCCTAGCAGCTCAGCATCCCCATCAGTGCCACTGCTAGTGGTGACCATTGCTGAGTCTGCAGCTCCAGGAAGAGGTAGTAGATTTCCATGGAGAAGTCAGGGTCTGGCAACCAGCTGCAACAATAGAGGGGGCAATGGGTCATGGAGCAGTATTGTGCTGTTGCCCGGTGGGTAACCATTTCCACGGGAGGCCTTTGTGGGCCATCAAAGAGGGCCTCCAAAACTCACTGGGAGGCCTTCAGAGTTTACTTGGCAGCCTCCCCAAATGGCAGTAGGATCTTCTGACGCACGAAAAATGCCCGTAGATGAGGGAAGGGCTCTCAATTGGACACTTGAGTGGCTGCTTAGTGGTTACTCAGTAGGGCCACTGAGTGGGTGGCTGAGCTACCACATCTCCTGCCACTGGCAATCTCGCATGGCGGGGGAAGATGTCGGGTTCCCCTACCAGTGCCTCCTCTCACCGTTTTTCCAGCCCATCACCAAAAGCCAGTTAAATTCAGCCTGTTGAATTCAGTTTCATAACTTGTTATGGTGAACTCATGACCCCTGCACTGGGGTCTTGCATCATAACTACTTTGCTGCTGTGGCAAATTGTACCTGTTTTTGGGTTGTCATTGTATCATTTCACAATTGCACGTTTTGCTGTGCTGATTTGATGGCAGAACACAAATGTATTCATTTCTTTCCTAGGTATCTTCTTCATGTGTGCCTATCGTATGCATGAGAGTCCACAAAGCTCAAATTCTCGCTAATACTCAAGACTATATCGAAAGAAATGGAATTAAACAATGCGCCATTATGATGCAAGGAGCCCCATATTATGAAGTGGTATTTTTTCCTTCTCCTTAGCTAGCCAGTGAAACATAGACAGAAGTTAAATAAATTGTAGCTATGTTTTCAGGACTTGGCTGTAGATTTTCTTATTACAGCTTTTGAGAAATGAAGTTTTAACAAGGCATGAAGGTGCTGTCCCATAATTTAAAGAATGTTGTGTAAATTTCTCCATGAAGTAAAAGCAAAATGGAGAAAAAGTAACCCAGTTCCAATGTTGTGTACAAGAAAAATATCTATTTACTAACTCATTTTAATATATTGGAAATGGCAAAACACTGAAACTAAATCAAATTCATTGCTCTCACTTTGTTTTACTTAATAAAAGTTCCTTGAACATCTACTAACATTAAGCAAACATAATCTTCTACTGTACTGTTATTAAATCATACTTGTGAATGTTATTTTTATATATGATCATTCTAAGGGTGCAGGCACACTAGTAAGTTCTGCATTTATTGCCCATTGCTAGTTGCCCTGCCAAGGTGGCATAGTGATTTGACATAACTGAATGACATAACTGAATGACTGATAACTGATTTGACATAACTGAATGACTGATAACTGATTTGACATAACTGAATGACATGCTAGGCCACTTTAGAAGGGAATTAAAAAAAATATATCTGAGTACTGCAGGGCTAGAGTAATATATAATCCAAAATGAGTAAAATGGCAGATTTAATTCCCCAAAGTGCATTCGTGAACCAGTTGGATTTTAATGACAATCCAACAACTTCAAAGGCACTTTTACTGATACCAGCCTTTTTTTTTGGCTTAATTCTAGATTTTTCAAAAGTGAATTCAAATGATCAAACTATTTTGTGGGAAGTGTGCTCACACACACTATTATTAGTCCAGACTTCTGATATACAAAGTTCCAATCAGACCACTGCCCTGTGTCCTTCAGTGTTCACATGAGCTAGTTTTCTCTAACAAGTGACAGAATAATGAAGATGACTGCATTTTGTGTCTTAAATTGCAGGATTTAATACAAATTATATAGCCACTTGGTAGTACAGAACTTGAGTATTGCTGAAAAAATAGACATGCTGCCTAAGCTTTTTGTCTTGCACTCATCAGGACAGATGCAAGAATGCCAAATTTCAAAGGGAACAACAATGTATATTATATGAGAAAAAAGGTGCTGATTTGTTGGCAAGTTGGCTCAGATTGAGCGATTTATTGCCAAGGTGAATGCATGAGGGAGCTATTGTCCTCTGTAGGCAAAAGGAACATATTGCACCTTTTTGAATGGACAAAAACAAGGGGAACAACAGCTCTCTGGTCCATTCACTGTGGCAACATCTCCACCAATCAGAACCGAATTGCCAACTAATCAGCACCCCTTTTCTCATGCAGCATAAATTGTTGTGCCCTTTGAAATTTGGCATTCTTGAGTTTGTCCTGATGTGTGTTGGACGAAAAGCTTTGACAACATGTCCCTTTTTTCAGCAATACACATTATATCTGAATTGAGTTCACGTCATGTTAATTCAGAAAAAAAGTAGTATCCAAAATTATTTTCTATTAGTTTCTGAAATCCACATTTAATTGTATTTCAAAGAGCCCAACTGCTTCCAGTCCATTCCCATTATACTGATACCCTTGGGGACCAAAGCTCCTGCTATTCACACCTACTGTATAGCACTGCAGTGGACAAATCCATTCTCCCTCACTCTCCTTAAATAGCATTCCCAATTCGTTTAAGTACGGAATCCTGATTTAAGCATAAAATGTTCCCTGATGATCAAAATGTCAATGCTCAGCGTATTAAATTAATTGCCTCACTGTTTTCTATAACCTATGTGTTTGTGTTAAGCAATTTTGTTTTGGCTGATTGAGCTGTGATTTGAAAAAACTCTGCAAAGAGACTGTTTCAGATTGTTTCTTAGATGTGCTTTCATTTGTACTGGTTGCTTGTTGACAATAATGTCAGAAATGTGCCCAATATTGGTGCAGTATAACTGAGGCATGGGACTGCAAGAACACTGGGATCAATATCCCAACAAGGAGTATTCATCAGGGGAACCAGAATAGCTCACCACAGACATGTGCCAGAGCACTGAAGAGGAAAACACAGCTAACCCACTACCTGAGGAGAAACGTTATATACTTCTGTGCCAACTTAGCCCTGGATGCCTGTTAGTGCTTCAATAAAGTCTGTGAATTTTTTTTTAAAGCAAACCGCCATCTTAAACATTTAGCAGACTCCTGTTAATAAGTGAACCCCAGTTGATGCTAACGTATTATGTTGTTTACAATTAAATGTAATACCATGCTTACAATGATTTAGATTCTGTCGATTTTTAACACCTTCAGTGTAATTGCCAATACCGAATCTTATGTCAACTGTGGTGGAATAAATGTAGATATGAAAAGCAGCTGTTTATAGTATATCTCTGAGCAGCTCAATTCTTGATATCACTGGCACATTAGAGTTATTCTGAACTTCACCCAGTGTTGGGTAGTTTTGCTATTGACGTATCAGGTCTTCATCAAAGTTAATCGGATTAGTCTATGCATGACATTTGAAAGGAAGCCAAGTATGCATCATTTGTGAAGCCCTACATAAGTATCAATCCCAATCCATTTTTCCATAAATTGCTGAAAGGTGGCGCTCAACTGAGACCCTTAAGCTAACATCAGTCACACATTAGGATTGTCAATTAGCTTTTCCTTCATGGAGAATGGTCATCAGCTTTGATTTGCTTTGAACAGACTCGTGTTCTACAAGCTACTCATTCACTATTGGCAGAGAAATCAGAAATTGTAACAACAACTATATAATTTGAACAAAAAGAACAGTGCACTCTTTGTTCATTTCTAACAAATATCTAAGTTCTGATATGAAGTACGTGTTAAAATAGTTACACAAAATATATTTAAGCCTCATTCTAACATAAGATTTCATGGTTAGTTTGTGCTTATCTAGTATTTTAATACAGTTCAACATTACAAATAGACTGCAGCTAGTGGAATGTAATGCCCTCTGACATATTCATTGTGCTATTCCAATACTACATAGGATAGGTTTGGACTTCAGAGGGAGAGTGTGTGGAGCAGGGATTTACAGCTTTGCAGGAGCAAGAAAGGACGGAATGCTGAGGTCCTCCTCCATGGCTATCATTTCTTTCATTAGTGGACAACTACAACAAGGTTAAGTGCCTAAAAACTTAACCCTGGTGTTTTCAGAATGGAAAGAAACCCAGCTTATAGAAATGTGTGTGTATATATCTATAAACATACTTAAGTGCGGAAAATCCTTCATTATAATTCTTTCAAAACTATGACACAAGAAATTTTAAATGATAGAACCAAATTACTTTCTTGCAGTTAATCAAACAGTTCTTTCAGATGTTGTAAATGCCCCTCCCACGTTTGACTGAAAACTGTCAAGTTGTCAATATAAACAGCACAATTGCTCAACCCCACAACTACTTTGGTTGTCAGGCTTTGAAATGTTGCTGGTCCATTTTTCATAACAAATGGCATAACTTTAAACTGATATAGTCCATCTGATATTTCATTTGCTCTCTCCAAAAATGGTACTTGTAAATGTCTTCTCAGAAAGTCATTCTTTGTGATAAACTTTGATTGTCCCACTTTCTCAATACAATCTTCTGGCCATGGTATAGGATATGAATCCACTTTTATCACTGCTTATTTTTGTTACTTTTTGATAATCCACACCTAGTCTTTGTATTCTATTTGGTTTCAGTACCATCACAATAGGCGAACCCCAGTTACTGCAACTAGACTCAATAAAGTCATTTTGAAGCATGAATTCGATTTCTTTCTGTCCTTGTGATAAATTTGCTGGACTTAGTCTGCAAGGATATTGCCTTATCGAAACTGAAGCATGCACATTTACATCAAGGGTAGCTAAATTTGTCCTCCCTAGCTTATTCCATTAAATACTTTGTGTGACTGCAATAGCTTCTCCAAATCACTTTGACACCTGTCTGGAAGGTAACTCAATATTATATTTAAATTTTCAAGTGCCTCCTCATTATCCAATTCAATTCAAGGAAAATCAACTTCAGAATCTTCCATTCCCACCTCTTTCTCTTTATTTACTGCCACTAATAACTTCTTTTGGTCAGCTTCCCTGTCAAAGTATTTTTTAAACATATTTACATGACACACCCTCTGCTTCTTTCTTCTCTCTGGAGTATTTATTGGGCAGAATTTTTTGCTTGGCATGTGGGCATGCACCCAACACACTCAAGTGTAAAATAATGCGCGATGATGTCAGGTAAGCATGCTGACATCATCACGCACTCGCACGGACAAAATGGGCGGGTGGCCAGCTGACAATTTCAAAAACCTCATCCATGGGTGGGAGAGAAAGGATCAGCAGCATTACCAGTGTGAGTAATGAGGAGTTTGGTGGATAGTTTGCTGCTGGTTACTTACTGGTATATGGCAGATTCATCTCTGTTCAGGGCTTCATTGTTAGCATTTCCAGGCTTCATCTCAGGGCTCCTTGGTGTCCCCAAGGACCCCAGAGAATTCAGACCGTGTAGACCCTTCCAAGTATCAGACAGCCTTCTGTTACCCTGGTAATGGGGATTGTGGTCTCGGCTGGAGGCACCTCTTAGGAGGAAGAGAGGGGCAGAAGATAGAGGAGGCCAGGTGTGCCAATGTAGTTTCCAGGGGCAGGACCTGTGGGAGAAGAAGTGCAGGCACCAAAGGCACAAGACCAGCTGGCAATCCAAGGCAGAAGGGGCCTCAGAAAACACCACAATCCTGCTGGCAGTGTTTATAGGTGGCAATGCAGCTGCCTCAATATGTCCAAGGTGCAATGCCGAAGGAGGCTCTGCCTCTCAAGGGAGACAGTGACACCCATCTGTTAGATGATTGGGCCTGAGATCACCTCTGAATGTTTGGGTGGACACCCCATGCCAGTGGCTCTGAAGGACACAGTGGCCCTCAACTTCAATGCCTCTGGTTCTTTCCAGGGGTCAGTGGGGGATATATGTGGAGTTTCCCAGTCAGCTGTCTACAGTTGCGACAAGCTGATGACAGAAGTTAAGTTCAGATGGGAGCCATACCTCCACAAGGGCGGTGATAAAGAGGAACATAGGTCATCTGAAGACTCGTTTCCGATGCCTGGACCATGTGGGGGGAGCACTACAATACCCCCCCGAGTGGGTGCCACTGATAGTGGTTGCATGCTGCGCTCTCCACAATCTGACACTAGCAAGGGGCGACCCATTGGAGGAAGAGGATGTTAACACAGCTGCACAGGCCTCAGATGATGAATCCAGTAGTGAGACAGAAGAGGAACATGGTGAAGAGAATGCTGAGGGCATGGAGGTAGAACTCGGTAACCTTTAGGGAGGCAGGGACACCAGGGATGCCTTGATCCAACACTTCTTTAGCTAGGCTGCCAAATAAGCACTACCACCTCATGCCAGGGCTACCACCTCCATCCTGGATGTCTGAAATGGCCCTTTCCTTTGACCCCATAGTCCACTCAGTGCCTGTGTAATAAAGTTTCAAGTCACCAAAATCCATCATTACATACTGCTGTACACTACCACATTAACTAAAAAAGTGAAGCATACTCAGGCTATTACGACAAAAGAAAATTCATCTCATACTGACAGTCAACACAAATTAACAAAACATTCTATGGTGTTCAACCCCAGACCAGTAAACATAAACAAAACATTGCACAACAGAAGATCACCCATATGCAGTCACTCTTGTGCTTATGGTGCCCTAAACTTACATTTGTGAGCACTACATCTTGGTGCTCCCCCCCTCGCTGGCACTGGCATTGGAGACAGCCTGCTGACTCTGCTGTCCTGTTGGCCTTGATGACCTTGGTGGTCATCCTCTGGCCAATGGGGCCAGAGCAACCAGTTCCACAGCTGACACCTCCCCAGTTGTCACAGTCTCATCAGGTACCACAATCACTGGCAGAGAAACAGAAGAGCTGCTGCTGTCATCCAGAGCACCCTGAGAGGTGCCTGCAGAGACAACAGGCAGCTAGTGTGCCAATATGAGGTTGCTCTGGACCTCCCTGGTCACCATTGATGGACAGGCACCTAGCTGGGATACTGGGTGCCCAATCCATCTCCCACATGAACACAGACCATCTGAGGTCAGTGCCTGTGTGTGGGCTTGCAGGTCCAAATGCAATGCCAGGTACCCCTGATTCTGTTCCTGGAGCTGCCTGTCCATGAGGGTTGCCAGTCTCTCAATGGAGGAGGCAGTGCACTCAGCGATGAGGATCGATGCATTGCTTATGCTTATGGATTGCTCCTTAATGGAGACAAATGGCATGCATATCCTCATGAATCTCCGCCAGATTCTCCCACACATCTTTCTGGACACCCAGAATCTGCCATCTAATGGACAACTCCAGATGCTCATCATCTGCCTTCGACTGAGCATCATCCTGGTCGCCAGAAGTCCTCCGAGTGCCAGAGCCTTGTGCACTCTCTGCCTCCACCTGCACCTCAATTGAGTGTGAAGTGCCCTCACCAATGTGCACCGACATTTTAGCCAGCATTCACAGGACTGCTGGAGACAAGGATGATGCTCAGTCGAAGGCAGATGATGAGCCTCTACAGTTATCCATTAGGAGCAGATGCTGGATGTCCAGCAGGATGTGTGGGAGGATCTGGCAGATATCCATGAGGATATGCATGCCATGGTGGTCCACTTACCTCATGACCATAGACTAACTCAAAAGGACATTTTAGCCGAAGATCTAATGCCCACTGAGGTGCTGGTGTCTGAGCTGGTGCCTGGTTCAGAGAGCGAGTGTGATGAAGGTGAATCTGGCACTTGGCGATCCTCTGGCATCAGGTGTGGGTCTTTGGGGTCCTGCAATTGGGTGCATAGTGGCAAACCTAAGACAGGACAATGACATGTCATCACACTGTCACTGTGCACATCTGGCACCCTGGTGAGACCATGGGGATCTGCATCATGGTGCCATCATATTTCAATGGTCAATGGGGACTACAGTTTTAAGGCTCCGATCAATGATGAGACTATACAGGAATGTTTGCACCATCTGAAACTCTCACCTCTGTGGACTGCACCCTTACCTTCGTCTGACACCCCAGCCTCGCTGTGGTTGGTTGACCAAGGTGTGTGATGCCTCCCCAGCTCCAAGGCGGCTTGCTTGAATCTGGATAGGATTAGAAGGTTTGGGGGCCTCCACCTGTCTGCAATCTTTCAATGTTGTTATGGGTCATCTTCTCCAGAAAGCACAGAGGAGCATTGATTAGTCCACTCCCTACCTGCAGCGCCAATGCAACCTGGCCAACCCCACCTGAGGAACAATTTATATATATATCCGAGTTGTGGCCCTAGAGCTGCAAGGCACTCAGCCCAAGCAGCCAGGGTTCACCCCCTTGGCCAGCTCCAGCATCACTGACGGTTGGTACTCAGACTCAAACACTCCTGAGCTCCATGGGAGGATGGCCATCCCTTAACAATTCAACACACTGATCCATGCCAACACAGTAGTCACCCTTCCCAAGTGCAGCAGGTCATTAAACCTCTTGCGGCACTGGACCCAGGTGTGCTGCACAACTTCATGGCTGCTGAGTAGCACTGTCACCTCCTCCTAAGCTCTTTTTGTAAGGTGTGCTGGCCTTCTCCTTCCATCCCTAAGGACAAGGGTGTCCCTCCTGGCTGCCACCTCCTCCAGGAAGACCACGAGGCATTCATCAGAAAACCAGGGGGGCTGAGAGCCCACCCGACCTGGCCTCCCGCCTGGTGTCTGCAGCCACATTGGAATCCACAATTTGTAATCTCCAGCTGACAACACTGAAGATGTCTTCCTCGCCGGCAGCCTTCCAGGTCCTGGCAGTGCTGGTTTTAAACTGACCATGGGGTTGCCATTGTCTCGGGCAGCTAACAGGCCCCCGGCCCCAGCTGCCCCTTCCCAGCCATTGGGGAGTTGCTGTTCATGCTCAGCGGGCCTTAATTGGCCTACCAGCAGGAAATGGTGGTCAGAGGCTTATCACGGGTGGCGGGCCATTTCCCCAACCCCCCACCCCCCCACTTCTGGGCCGACCAACTGGGCCCACCCACCAAACTCAAAATTCTGGACACTAAATAATTCACTTCACTCATTTTTTTTTCCAATTCTGTAAGGCCCACTAAACCATGCCTTTAACGGTTCATCCAATACTGTAATAAAACTAACACTTTTTCCCCAGCAACAACACTATGCGCTTTCATATTGTCTTTGCCTTCATCTTCTGCTGTGATTTCTTCAAATGGTCCTTAGCTAAGTCACATGATCCATTCAATCTTTCTCTGAAGTTTATCACATAATCCAAGAGAGTAGTTTCAGAATTTTGAAACATTAATTTCTCTAAATCAACTTCAGTGGTCCCCTTACCTCATGACCATAGACTAATTCAAAATAACTAAATCCTGTTGATTCATTAGGATCTTCCCTAATAGAAAATAACAAGAATGGAATCCCCCTATCCTAGTCCTGTGGATAGTCTTGACTATAAGCTCTCATCATGGTTTTCAAATTGAGTGCGGATGTAATGGTACTGAACTATTTTCTAATATATGTTACCAATTTTCACAACCAGTTAAGTACTCAATTGTCTCTCTCTAACAGAGAGAGATGCCTGTGGTCCTTCATGGACTATGCTTAATTGTCTAATTGCCTACATATTGGCCAGGATACTGCTCTTGTTCCAAAAGTGCCACAGGATCTGTATTATCCATTTGAGAGGGCAAATAATTCAACATTTCACCTGAAAGACAACACCTCCAATAGTGCAGCACTCCCTCAGTGCTACACTAAAGGGTCAACCTGGTTGTGTGTTTGGCTCTACTTGACTTTAGCTTAAATATTTAGACAGCAGAAATTCTCCTCTCACGACATATGAAACAGTTACTTCTCTGCATTCATCCAGGGATTCTCCAAGCTATCTTCTAACCAGGAAACAGGAACCAACCATTTTTTGGTATCTGGTTGGAAACTTACTTGGAATAATTAGTCTCAAACTGGTAGATGCATTATAAATGCACCAACGCAGTGTGGGCCTGATTGGAAATTAAATCTCAGATTGGCTCAGTTACCCATTGAAATTAATAATGGAACAATCCAGAGAACCAGAGCCCCTCTGACTGAACTACAAGGGGGCTACAGCACTTTACACTCTCCAAATTTTAGGCATTCAATTTAAGACATCTTAGCTTCTGGTTTATTTGATGGTATGTGTGTGAGCTCCTTCTCCTTGTATTTTAGATTTTGAAAAACTTCTCTGCTATATTTGTATTAATGTATATCCAGTCCTTGCCAGGATTTTTTTTTACCACATCTCTGTTTTTTTTTTCGAAAATGGAAATGGACAGCCCTAGAGATTTGATTTGACTTAAACTTCATGGTGGATAACGTGTGCTTCCTTACTTTGTTCTTTGACACCTGCCGCCCACTCCTTGCTAAGTCTAGAACAATAGCCATTCTGTTGAGTCTCCAACCAACAGCCCTGCATTTTATTATCCTGGAAATAAACACCTTTTGTTGAATAATTTTGGTAAAGATTAAGAACGAAATCCAAACTAATTTTCTGCCAAAGAAACTGTAAAGAGAGTGGATAAAGATATTCTCAGTGGCGAATGTGATTGTTAAGGTGCAGGTAGCTGGTATCCACTAATTAATTCAGTGATATTGGAATTTCTGAAGATAAAGGTTTTTTGACGCGTTGGATATGTTGAATTGTAAATATAATCCCGATTTTCTCAAAATCAAAAAACGTGAATGTAGGCAGTCACACTTGAAATTTGCAAAATCTAACGATTCTCGCACTCACTGCATATGTCTTCACCTCACACTCTGCCCTTATCGCCCACCTGTGTTTGCACTCAGCTTTCTAGAAAAGTGAAAGCGAAGCGTTCTGTTTCACTCCAGAGGTCCTTATAATTATTTCATTTACTTAATTGTTCCCCGGTCTCTGCCTTTTTTACGTGAATCATCCTACCAACAAAATACACATTACAAATCTGAAAAGTTTAACATGTGTTGTCGAATTTCCCTTCACAACGTTGTTGAAATCTTTAGTATCCACGAAAACTGTCAGAGTCTCTCCAGATTTCCCTTTAGCCGGACTCTGCGATTGAGCATCGCCAGAGCAGTTTCACAACGGGGAAAGAGACGCCGAATATCTGGGGCATAAAATTGATTTTGCTGCTATAGAATAACAAAACTCAGTGCCTTTTACTGGGAATACCTCTTGTCGTAAAGATCTGGGCATAAAATTATGCCCTGCTGTAGAAGAGATATCGATTAAAAATAGTGAAATTAATTAAGTGCTTAATTAGTTCCATTTTAAGTTGAACCGGATGATAACCACAATCATGTCATATGGTGGATATCATTTAACGCGGTTTAATGTAAAAGTATTTAACATTAAATAGAATTCAACGGTTAGAGTTCCAATCAGGTAAATTGGATCACTTACATCTTCCACTTTGATAATAAACTACCAGTTCAGACTATATTCCCGTTAAAAGGATATTTAACATAATGCATGAGAGTTTAATTATGAAAAAGCATTGAAATAAATGACTAAAATGACGGTTAAGTATTCATTCTCTAAAATTAAGAAAACGAACATTCATACCAATGTGGCTCACTTCGCTTAACACTCGCTATGACGTGATTGAATATTACAGGAAGATATCATTTAGATAGGGCGGTCAACACTGGTAAAGGTGACTTTCAATAGCCATGATAAAAATGGGCTTCTTGCCTGCTTTGACTTTTAAGATAGCCTAGGTAAAGGCGATGCATATGTGAAGAGTAGCAATTTTAAAAGCAAAATGCAAGTTATTGGTTAAACAATCAATTGGTAATCTTGAACCATCTTCGTGCAATATAGCTGTGCTGCATACCTCAGATAAACCGCAAACACAAACACACACACACACATACAAACACAAACACACACGCACACAAAAACACAAACGCTCACAGAAGCACACAAACAGAAACAAACACAAACAAAAAACACAAGCACGCGCACACCGACAGAAACAAACACACACACAAATACACACAGGTCCACCCTTACTAGTCCGTACCAAACGACCGAGTACAGTTTTTGTTGCCTTCGATTTTTTTTGCAAGGTAAGTGACGTGAAATTCTGATACATGGAATTCTGATTCACAAACAAATTAAACCTTTGACCAAATGAGAAATGCGCCAGAGCATTTGTTTAGTTTCAACACGTTTGCATTGATTTAATGCTGATCAATGATGTTAGTTCACATTACTCAACCAGCAATTGTTCTATTTTAACTTTTCCTTATTATTTCGGTGCCTTTCGGCTTGAGTTCCCCCTGCAGATGTCTGGGCTTCAATTCGAAATCCCCCCGGAGCTGCATTCATTCCTCAGGCTCTTTATCTGTCCAGAAAACTCCTTTTCTCGGAGTTAAAGTGCCCCTGTATTGACACAAACCCCACTCGGAGCACAATCGAGATGTGGATTGGTGCTTCTTCTGGCTAACACGGTTTCATGCTGAGTGTGCCCTTGGTCTGTTTCGCACTGCCGTCTGAGTTGAACAATCACGATAGGGAACATCAACCCAGCTTATTTCCCCCCATCCCTTGTTTATTTACTCATCTATTCCTCCTTTATTTCTCAATTCACTTAGAAAAGGGAAGGTATGCAAGTGCTAGAAAGTTAAGGGCTTTCAATTTCTAAGAACTTGGGGAAGAAAAGTCTGTAATCGGGTATTAAATGAATTACTGTTTTCAACTTTGTGACAGATTGGCTTTTAAATAACAGAATAAGTAAGTATCTTTAATACACCGATAGGTACTGGAGCAGAGATAAAATCCCCACATCTGTTGGATTCCTGTTGCTTTACTGAATTCTTATTACGAATAAAACGTCGTATTCCATGATGTATGGCGCACGTGTTCATAAACATATGGAAACTCACGTTGATTTTTTGCTATATGAGACATTTCGGGCAAGTGTAAAACCAGCTGCAATTATTGTGAACAGCGTACAGCAAACACTTAAAATGCTCCAGTGGTTAGCCTTTGGCTGGTCGCTAGCATTTTGCACTACCCTTTCGTGTGTACAGGCAGCAGAAGTATTATTCAGCATTAATGTTATTAGTTGTCGAACCGTTTACATTCTGGCCAGAGTTTAATCCTGGCCTTTTAATAATGACAGAGCCCATCTTACCCTAAGTGAAGAATTCACCTTTCACAGCAATTAGAGGTTAAAGGGATCTCTGTGCCACTTCAAGTTCAATTTACAATGCCATTCGGTTACCCCCTTTTCCTCAACGCCTAATCATGTTTTCAGAAGTTCCAGACGGAGTCGCGACCTCTCCCATTGTTGCTTTTGACCGTGTTCGCTCAGATTGTGCGGAGACCTTTTTCGAGCTAAATCCGTTGCAATTAATATCAGTGTACAAAATGTGGGCTCTGGACAACTGAGAGTCCCGAAAAGCGTCCTACACTGTGTCAAATCATAGACTGGGTTATTTTGAGGTGTCTTGTGGAAAACCCACCATCATACCTTAGGGTTTCTTTTTCAATCAGGTATAATTTATAAAGAGCATAACCGAGGTGGTAAATGATACACTGATCGGCTATTTTACGGCAATGCTGTTACCAGGAAATTTACAGACTCGATTAGCTGAACAATTGAAAGGGGTGCATGTATCTGACTATTTCATCTGCGATACAGTAATTCAACTTTATCACAATATTAATAGCAACGAATTGAGTTGCAGGTACACTGGGGAAATATTTTATAATGGGGCCGTTTTGGTTTCACAATAGAAATTAAGGATGTAAGTATGTAAAAACTGTCACTATTCTATTTAAACCTGTACGAAATGTATAGGATGACAACGATAGTGGAATCGGCCCTAATGACGGCTGCATGTTGCTCTGTTTGAATAGACATATATACGGAGTTGTCATTAATCCCAGAAGCTGCTTTAGGAGCATGTGTCGCTTCAGAGAAAGGGGGCTGTAGTCTGAAAGCCCAACAACAGGCGTCCCTCTTGATGAGATGGACAGTAAAGCAGCTTATTCTCTGCTCTGACGGCATCGAGAAGCTGCACATTAGGACAATTTCATCACCATTAATTCATTCACATTCCCATTTGCCCCTAACGGCAACTAGTTACCGTGTTGTGTTTTTTAATCAGCCTCGCCGTATTGTGTTCAGGCTGGGTCTGTATGTGTACATAATGACAACAGTGTCGCCGGACAGGAACAAGAAAGGGCCAGATAGAAAATTATACACATATATGCATATATACATATGTCTCTGCATGTGTGTGCATGGGGTTCAAAGAAATGTAACGTGACAAGAACAATAATGCGTTTATTCTACTTCACGTGATTTTCAGACCAAGTGTCCAATCCAACCTCCACATCCAAGACAGCATTCAAAACTTGCCTTTGCAGTCAGTACTCGCTAGCAACTAGGCATATATTTATTAAAATATTCTTGTTTACCAGCACTGCGGTCTCTTAAACCTTCATCATTTTCCCCTCATACATATGGAAGACGCGACTCCCACTTGGCGAAATAATGTTCTTTTAAGGCTAATTGATTCCAGAAATTAATTTCTTCTACCTGCCTGATCGGATGGAAAGGCTGTCCCCGTGCCCAAGGATTAGCACTTCCCTCTCTAACATCTTCCCTAATTATCTAATAGCATGGGCTGCGAGAATTCTGCCTCTGTTCAACCACTTTCCGCATTAATAAAAAATGATTGAAACTGTGATGGCAACTCGATTTCAACAAATTAGTGCGGGCACTGGGACATGGAACAGAAGTACCTTCTTGTAATTTTCCTGAGTTTAATGTCAATAATTACACCAATTTGATGGGAAATGAGCTGAAATTATCCGCCGTTCTATTTAGTCCTACAGTGCAGGGGAAGAATGCATGAGCTCAACAGAGGAGAGTAAATATCAGGCAAGGACGACGGAGAGAGGTGAAATAAATCGGCGAGGTTAAGGGTTAAGTTTTTGATGAAAATATCAATTCATAATTTTCTCATCGCTTCGAGGGAAATCGTGTATAATTACACGGAGATAATGTCTATCTAAATATGCATTGAACGGCGTAGGATTGCGGGGTAGAAACACACAGTCGGGGAAATTAAACATCTAATGAATAGGATAGAAAAAACAAAAAGTATCTTGGAACGGATAAAGCAGTTCAAGTTAAATGTACAGACATGGTAAAGTATGGTGTGGACCTGCTAGCACACGGTCTGGTTTATGTAACCCTACATCCAGATAGATGGCGGTAAACGGTTAAAATTAAAATAGCAACATAATGGTTTCCTTTAAATATAAAATTATACATGTATGATTCATATTAAGAATGTATATATTAAAATGGTTTTCCGGAAAGTAAGTGCATTTTATTTAACGCACAGCTCGGAGCATTGGTGAAAAGTTTTAATAAATGAAAAGTAGAGTGTTTAAAATCTGGGCCATTTCACTTTGTTTTGCCTCACGTTCTAGGGTTATAAGTACCAACTGTTCTTGCTTCTAACTAGGCTATCATCTTGAAAGTGACCGTAGATAATTAACCCAGGTATAATCATTTTGACATTAAATGCGATGCTCCCTATCAAAATGTTAATTTTAAGTTCCTAGGCAGGCTGGTGTATTATACCATTTATTTTACCCCCGTTTTTGTGTTGATTTCGCGCAGTTTCAGAGATACATCGAGAGCAAAGCAACGATATAAATGAACAAGTCAAGCTAATCTAATTCCACTCTACCCCAACCCCTCTAGACACACACCCCTTACTCCCAAACGTGTATTTGCAAGCCTGTGTCTCAATGCCTACAGACCACAGCTACGTTCCCTGCTGCACTGGGTTGTGTGGCAAAGGGATTCTGCTCCCGTCCACTCCTTGGATGTGATTTCTAAATGCTGGTAGAAATGATAAACAGCTGCGAGATCTCTCCTAGCACTGAATTAATTCAAGTGTAACTTTAAAGAATGCAGATGGTCCGGTGAGGCTCAACGTGGCAATAGGCTAACGTGATACTGCACCCGGCGTGAAGCCGAAGTGTGAAGCTACCTGCAAGAATGGCCTGGTGTCAGTTGCATTGATCAGGACGAGATCACATAGCTGACTCTCGACTTATGTTATTGCTTTTAAATTGGTGCGTTTTCTAAATTTACAAAATATGACGAAGAAAAGTATAGTTGGGTTGAGGTCATTGGATTTCACCTGCACCTGCAGCAGTCTTTATACAAACGTAAGAAAGTTGCGCACAGAAGAAGACCATCTGGCCCATCGAATCTGCCTCAAACTCGTGATACTTGGGGTATCATCACTAGGTACTTGTTACAAGCCCCCTCCCCCCACTGCCACCAAAACCTATTACCACCAACACCACCTACAGCAGCTGGAGAGGTGAGAAAAATACCGGGGAGGGGGGGGGGGGGCGGGGGGGATGGTGGGGAGGTGTGGGAGGTGTGGGGGTTGGTGAGGACTGGATCAATACAGAAGAAAAATCTCTGAGGGATTACTCTCTGACGCCATCCCCATCTCCCGGACGACCGAAACCAATCTATGAAACCATTTTAAATAAACTTCGGATCCTATAATCACAACGCCAAACATTTATATGCAAACATACTTGGACACAAATAACACAAGAGCCGGGAAGTTACATTTAGGGCGCATTCTCATACTGACTTTACATTGACGCAGAGTAACTGTAGTCTTGTGCAACGCCATATTCAGACTGTCCACTGACAATATATTGGGCTCCCCTGGCATTGAGAACGAGCCTTTCCTTGTAACATAAGATAGGACTAGACTAGGAAGGAAGTTGGGCAAAAATGTCCGTATCCAAACCATTTGCCATTTGGATGAAGCTAGGAACCTGAAGTCTTCTGACTGAACTTGGATCTGTACAGATAGTATAACTTCTGAAAATAACCACCTTTTGAATCCGAACACCATTTCTCACACATATCCACCAAGTGACAAGTCACAATAATGTGTGCTCAAACAATCTGTACCTCTAGATTCTCTGTTGAGTTTTTCCATACCATAGTCTTTAACAAGTGGATAGTTTTAGCAAATGCAAATTATTAAACCACGTTTAGTAAACCAGCCAGCGGTGCAGCTTTAAATAACTTGGTAACCATTACTCTTGCAAATGGCAGCATTATCCCCTTGTCAGCGCTTAAAAAGAATTCGTATCCAAATATTAACACTTTAAATCATAATATGAACTAATTATTTTGTGGTTGTTACATTCTGATGTGCAGTCGGGGATCATCATCTGTTATAACCATGCACGGTATAATGCAATGTACCCAAATTTGAGAAATGGGTGCAAAATATATTTTTTTAATTGTCTGGGCATGTAATTGCAAGCAATTTCAATAAACACACCTCTTTAGTCTGAAGAGGGAGCAAAGAACTGCAGATGCTGGAACTCTAAATCAGAACTCAACAGGTCAGTCGGCATCTGTGGAGAGAGCGGACAAGTTAGACTTTCAGGTGGGTACCCTTCTACAGATGTTAACTGACCCGCTGGGTATGTCCACGAGTTTGTCATCTCGCTTCAACTCCACTGGCCAAAGTCTCTAGAACAGAGGGCCACAGCCTCAGGGTAAGTAAGGGGTCAATCACTTTGGACTGAGATGAGGATAAATTTCTACATTCCGAGCAATGTGAATCTCTGGCATTCTCTTGCCCTGGAGGGTGCTCCCTGGGTGAGTACATTGACCGCTGGGATGGATAGGTTTCTGATCACTCAAGGAATCAATGGATATAGGGTGCCAACGGAAAAGTGGAGTTGAGGCCACGATCAGATCTGCTACGACAGCATTGAATGGCGGAGGCAGGCTGGAGGGGCTGAATGTTCTACTCCAGTTCCTACTTCATATGTTCAACCTGACACATTGCAGGAGCACGGGGAGGCTTGGAAAGTGTTTCACATTGAGCAGGAATACCTCCTGCTTGTCTTGGAGGGCAGGGATCATTTTCGAAATTAAAAACAAGCGCAAATTAGTTTAGGAAAACAATTGTATGAATAAAAGCGTTTAAATAAAGTGCTGAAAGATTACAGTATTTCGCGAGATGGGCCCTTTCAGCACCTGGGCCAGCTCCCGACAACCAGCGTTAACAGCACCATATCCCCAGCCAGCGTGATGCTGACTCCAATCCTCCGCCCTGCAGCTTCGCCATTGGTTGATCTCAGTCCTATTTCAGGCTGAAGTGCAGATCTTACTTCAGTAAATAGTCTCCCAACCTCCCACAAACCTGTTGCATCTAAAAATTCGCACAGTTCTCAGTAATAAAAGGCGCGTCGGCCTTGTTAGAGGAGTTCCCTCCACAAAACAAGGACGAAAACAAAAAAAAAATAACCGAAAGAAAATCTCTTTGGACTGAGAGGAGCCAGCGAAGTGGCGAGATGAACCTAAATTTCACCTCCCCGATACAACAAGCTTCTGCCCAGCGGCCGACCTCTTTCTTCATCGAAGATATTCTACTGCACAAACCCAAGCCTCTAAGGGAAGCCCCTCCCGTTTCCTTTGCCAGCTCTTTGGCATCCCGGGTCCCTCTGCTAGAGTATGGATACCCCATCATGCCAACCCCCACCATACTGGCACCTCACCCTCACCACCCACTCCACAAGCCGGAGCATCATCACCCCTACTTCCTCACTTCGCCTGGTAAGTCTACTTGTTAAACGATAGCCGGGCAGCGAAAGAAAATACTTGGCGGAAAAGCAAAGAGCGATTTTAACTTGAAAGGGCATTCCTCAATGTGTGCGTGACAGCATCCCTGCGGGTGTGCACAGAATGTGTGGAGGCAGCCACGTTAAGCGGGGCACTCATACTTTCCATGTTTTTGCTGAAAACTATATGTTCTCAAAGGTTTAATGGAATGCATTACATTGTTAATATTTCCGCAGAGGCAGAATTCTCACAAATGTGTTTCTCACAACTGTAACCCGCAGTTTGGGGGAAATAGCTATGAAATCGGGTGACACGCAATTTCGTAAAAGCTTTAGGCGCCGTAAGGCTTCTTGCAGCAAGGAAAGAAATACATTACCTCAAACATGGAGCTTCAGAAACAAGGCGCAGTAAACAGTTGCTGATTCAATATTCTTGCCTGCGCTTCCTTCCTGGGGAAAATATGCACAGAAACAGGGCACCATGTAAGAAAATAGGAACTTTAATTTTGAACTATGTGACAAGGTGTCTTTTTTTAAAAAAAAAGGGCGCCTGTTTCTAGGTGGAATTGTTGCAATCGTTTGAAAGTAACCAGATTCCAGATAAATTTAATACTCAAGTTATGTACAAGCATAATTGACAACGATTTAAACAATTTCATTTTTGTGAATGAAAGTCATACCACACAGTCCAGGAGTAAATTACACACGTTTGTATGGCCTTTTTAAATCCCCTTTTGTGTTGTGATGAAACTGAATTCATTCATTACTGCAGTATTTGAAGGGAATTATTTTAAATATATATATATCAAATGAAATGGGTACATTTGCAGATGTTTTAACGGATCCTGTTTATTACATTTTATAAAGCTTCTCAGTTTTTTCTGTTACTTCAAACTTCAATCATCACAGGGATTTCAGCGATGCACTCATTTCCTGGAAACATTTGTAAACTGAATGTATTTTTTTCAGGGCAAGGGAGAATCCAGCTCCTCCTGAGCCCCACATTCAGCTCTCCAAAGTTTCTCGGACTGTGTTGCACTCGGGTAACATGGAAATAGGCTTTTGTGTAAACTAAATCCCTTCGCTAGGGTGGAACCTAACTGGTCATTCCAAAACTTCGTTCTGAGGCAAAACTCTGGAGTCGGTTCTGTGTAAAATGTTTGTGAAATACATTGAAACTATCAAAAACCACAACAGAACGATGTCAAATTTAATCTATTACTATTCAAAAGAGAAAAAGAAAATCACATTTATAACCTGCATTTAAAAGGATGTGGCTAAATTTTGCTTATTAGCCTTTACATTTTAAATATCACATTCATAACTAATATTAGTGCTGCTTATTTATTTGCTGCTAATTACATTCGACACAAACCGCCAAGCACACAACAGATCATGTAAACACTTTGAAATAGCTAACTAGGGAACTGGAGTAACATTACTTAGTGACAGTGAGCTTCTACTGCGGCAAACAATGATGGTTATATCCTTAAGTAGGCTATCTATAAAGTGAAGTGTAATAAATCCTAGATTATTACTGTACATTCAGGGAGTTAGTAATCATCAACAATGTCCGCACCCTAACTAGTGTGAACGATTGAGGGAGGGAGCGTGACTGGGAAACGCACTCGCTCCTGCTACCGACTTCCAATCTTCAAAATTGAAAGAAAGTTTCACATATCCTAGAATCTAGGACGTATTTCAAAACGATTCACCTGCAAACGGCTCTCATTTGTATCTGATTTTAACACTGAGCTCGGGAAAGCACGAAGACTCCTTTAAGCAAAGATGCCCTTATAATATGCCACACTGTTAAACAAACAAGCAAATATGATTCTGAACGGAACACAGAATAAAACAGCAAATGGTCGAAATGTAGCCATTGACTTAAGCTGAGTTTTTCCAGGTAATTCTGTTTTTGTTTTGTTATTGATTTAAGTATGTTCGGTCATACTTTAATTGGTCGGCCACTGCTCTGTAACAAAACCAGTCTTTGATAAAACTGTTTAAGCTATTCTAAACTTATAGAATGGCGGCGGGACTCAGTAGGCGAGTTGAGGATATAGGCCGGTATCACTTTACTGAAGTCCTTGATGTGAATTTCATCGCTTGAATAAAACTCACTAAATATATCCAAACCGCTTGACCATTTCAACTAGAACCGATGCGTCTAGGACGTCCTGTTCTGCAGCTCTGATACAATAGGCCTTCCAGATAAAACACACCTTCTGTTGTACTGACAAATGAAGACCAAACACTTAGGGACGAGCGCCAATTAGTTCGATAAATCGGTAAATTTTTAGAAGATTTTACCGGCAAAGGTTTGACAATTTATCAAAGAGATAACCGTGTCTCTAATAGAAAAACGTGTCAAAAATGGAAATCATATAAATGGAATACCTCGATCATGATACTTTATACATTTATCATTGACATGTGATAAAAAAAGATATTTTAATCGAAATTATTGTTAGACAAGTAAAGGATGAAATCTTGTTCCACACAGGTTATCAACGGTTTTTTATTCCTCTCTTTGATTTTAAAACCTAATTTATTATTCGTTGCTTTTATTGTCTGTCTTTTAGGGATATGTGTAAAATTTGTACAGAAATAATATTTAAAAAGCCAGTGGGCAATTTCAGAATATCTGCCTTTGGTTGACCTGCCCAATCTTGGAACAGGGATGGTCAGAATCCGCCTTAAAGGCCGAAATTGTGATCCAGTTGAACCAGAGTTAAAGAGTCGCGCAAGAATATTGTTAAACTATGTTGAATACTGATGTCCATGATGTTCATCTTGGAGTATTGTCCCTCTGTTATCAGTAGGTATGCACGTGCCCGCTCTATTCCAACACCCCCCTGAGCTCCCGGGCAAACACTGCAGGCGGCGGAAAGCCAGGACCGTCTTCTCGGACTCGCAGCTCTCAGGGCTGGAGAAACGCTTCGAGATTCAGCGCTACCTGTCAACCCCGGAGCGGGTTGAATTGGCGTCGGCCCTTAGCCTCTCGGAAACGCAGGTACATCCGGAGAAGCAGCCGGCGGGAGTGGGGGTGGTGGGTGGTGGGGGGGTGGGGGAGGGGTGGGTGCGGAATGCCTAAAAAGAAATAAAACGAAATAGTACAGCCCCCTCCATAGAACAGAATTCCACTGTCCCAAAGTGATGTTCAGAGAATACTTTCAAAAAAACTCACATCACAGAGACACACACACACACACACACACACATACAGACAATCACAGACGTTCACGCATAAGCACAGCATACACACACAGACACACAACATATACACACACTCAAACACAATCAGACACACACAACAAACACACACACAAACACAGACACACACAAACAGACACACAAATTCCACTGATATATATTGAGGTGAAAACATGGAGATTTTCAAATATAAAACCAGTGGGAATAAATGATAACAAATATTTCTAGAGAATTTGATCTTTCTACAACCAGGTGAGCAGCTGCTTATTGATTCAATGTAAGGGCATTTTCTATTTGTATAAAACGATTTTCAGGCCGGGGATGGGGTCTGCTTTTTCATTCACCCAGCACCGCCGGCCCCAGTCAATGACACGGCCTTGCTAACTGCAAAGATAGTTATAAGAAAAATTGAGAGGCACCGGAATATAAATCAAAGACACCCAACTCGTTTCTCTCCAGAAGTCAGAAGGCAAAAAAATATATACACTTATCCATTCAATTGCATTTAGCTCCACATTTTTTTCACAAATGCATAGATTGAAGCTACTAACATAAACTCGCAGTCCCCTACAAAAAAAATCAAATCTAATGTCGACAGCCACACTTTAAAATTCACAGACAACCTGTCGGAACAAGAAACTAAACCTAATTCTCAGAATTGAGAGTAACCAGCAGATTGTGAAGTGCCGACACAGTAAACATATAAACTGAAAGCAAATGTTCTGATTTGAATAAAAACACTTGCAGTGAACGTAGGCTGACAATTGTTTTTTGATTGAGATTATCCCAACTGAATTAATTTTTACATATTCAACGGTTCTTTCACTGCACATATTCCAATGACAGTTACATTTAGAATTAAAGCTACCATTGCTGAAATTAAATACCAAATGAATTTATACTCATATCCTTCCAATAACATTTGACGCTGGGAATTCCAATGTCGAATTTTGAGATGCACTTCACATGTTGAATGTTACGTGTGTACTCATCCTGACGATAAATTTGTAGTGATAGCCTTTTCCGAATCGGGCACAGAAATGTTTCCTTAACCCGCACATCAGATTTATCAGATCAAGTGTTTAGCCGGTGACCACACAGCGCGTTTCTTGGCTTTCGTGGTTAAATGTTTAATGCAAAGCAGTTAATATAATTACGTGTTCATATTTACGTGCTTTAAGCAAAAATAAATCGTGCCAAATATTTCTACAAACATCGAAAGGAAAAATTCTGGATTTGCCTGTGCAAAACAAAACGTTTTAGAGCCAAGAAGCAATTCTGTTTAAACATTACCAACCATCGCATTTCACTCTATTCGGTTTAGTCGCTGCTGATTTCTGCCCTTCAGATGCCCAGTCAATCCGCACAGTACTCTCGCCCCGCAGCCAATATCGTGAGGTAAAGTTGGTTTCTAAACTCACTGGGTCAGTAGTGGTGCCGTCTCTTCCTGTGAACTTCTTGTGAGCTTCTTCTTGGTGACATTTCCAGGTCAAAACGTGGTTTCAGAATCGACGAATGAAACACAAAAAGCAGCTAAGAAAGACTCGGGATGATCATGGCCAGAAAAACTCAGCCACCGACGACCAGTGTCTGGAATCCAGCGTCAGCGAAGCGGAACTAAACCAGAAAAGTTCCTCAGAGATCAAATCTTTAAGCAGCCAGAACGCTTTTCTCCTAGAGGATCACGAAGATGATGTGGATATAATTGAAGATGATGATATTTGTGCTGCTGATCATATAGTGTAATATAAGATTAAAACATATAAGGTCACGAAATAAATACAACAAGGCAAAGAACTGTTGTCCACATAGGAAATACATTGAAACTGTTGGGTTTGTGAGGGGGCTGGGAGGATTGGGATTACAACACCGATCCTGATGTGACAACTCCTGAAACACACACTTCTAATAGTCTGCAAAGCTGGTGTTCTTTTCTGTATATAGATAATTTACGGAAATCTAATATTTATTTCAAGTCTATTGTTGCAAATAAATTGGGTTGAAATGATGTCTGATGTTATCTATACCATAGGAACAGCTGTTGGGATTTTTAAAAAAATATTTTATAGCACTTATAATGTAGAATGTCTGAATCTTGTCAATGATTTAAAATTATATTCATGTCAATAAAATACTAATTTACAAGAAATTAAAATGTAAATATTAACTCCTATGGCAGCATTGAAAGGCTTACCGTCCAAAATCACCAACTTTCTAATATTCGGATTTAAATGTGTGGACTTCAATTTATTAAAACTGTCTATTCTTGATCGGAATTTCTGTTACAAATTCTCAACCGATTCTCCCACCGACGCAAAAGATTTCTGTGAATAAAATTTGAAAACAAAAACCAACACAGTGATAAGGATTGAAACTAGTTTCTATACCGACGAACACGGTGTTGGAATTGTATATATATAGTGCGCATTTATTATTTTCGCTGCAGCTTTTATTAATAATACGAACTATTTTACACCCTGCTGCACGTTTCTTTTATCGTGTTTTCGGCATCAGTTGTGTATATGGGAATCTTTAATAATCCAACAAGAACTTAAAACCAAGAGAAAATCTGGTTTGTGCTATTCTCTTTATGATGTATGCTGTATATGGTATTCCCTATATAATACATGGTAAATGTAATTATATGTTATTCTTATATACTGTATGTGTTATCCTATGAATAATATATACTGTATGAAATATTCTCTACATAACATATACAATGTGCTGTACTCCATACCATACACACTGCGTGTGTTAGTTGCCAATAATCCACTGAAGAACACAAAGCTTTGCCTTAATATTTATGTGATATTTATACCCAGATTCAACATAATCAACCATTTTTCTACCCTTCTGGCTACAGAATGCCACACTGCACTGTTCGCTGATAGCATAGGTAAAGTTACTCTGAACGCAATAGTTCTTCAAGCATGAAAACAGTCACGTTTGTAACTTAAAGACAGAAATATTGAACAGGAGTCGAAAGATTTTTTTATTTAAATCTTTATGTTTCAAGCTCAGTTGATTAATGTCAACATAGATCTTAATGGAATTAAATTACTGGATTTTAGTGTCACTCTTTCGATAGTGTACTCAGTTGCACTTCACCAAATGTAATGCACTTTGGGGGAGGAAAGCTGTTAGATCAATGTCATTTTATTATTTGTTTTCTTGAACGATGTGTACAATGAGACATCAATTGAGGCATGCTACATCAGCTTCCAAAATACCTGTAGCTTCAGCTTGACCTGTTTAAAGATGAGGGCCATTGTTCAATTTCTGGATGAGCTGCCCATCATTTCAGCCACATTTAGACACAGAGGATATTTCGAGATAAAAACAAAACAAAAACAGAATTATCTGGAAAAGCTTGAGTGAAAGTTCTGTCGAAGGGTCATGAGGACTCGAAACGTCAATTCTTTTCTTCTCCGCCGATGCTGCCAGACCTGCTGAGTTTTTCCAGGTAATTCTGTTTTTGTTTTGGATATTTCGAGAGGTGGGCATGTTGAATATGTAACTACCATAAACGCCGAATCTTCACAGGACAGTGGAAGCAGGTCAGGAGACGGAGAGAACCCTCCAAGGCGAGCTCCATGACATGTTCCCGTCTCCACGGTTTCTGCACAAGGCGGAACTCTCGTCATCCAACCATTTGCGATGATTGAGGCTCTCCAGGTGAGGTTGCCAGACGCCGAGAGGAGCTTCGGGAGCTCCTGTTGGCCCTCCAGGCTCCAGGGCCCGCCCACTATCATCAATTGGGCAAGGCTCAGGAGACGACCGTTTGATTGGCCGCTCCAACCAAAATCTCCTTCGGTGGGGTGGAGGGACGGCCCTGACATAGATATTTCCGAATTCCTCACCCGCTCTTCAATAGTTGTGGGAGACCCGGGAACTAAAATTCAGCCCGAAGTGAGCAACTCACTCTTAGTTTCTAAAGAAAATATACAGTTGCGTGACAATTATACTTTAATCAGGACTCCGACAGAATTGCAGGGAATTGGAGTAGGGCATTGGAATTCTATACTAGAATGGAGTATGGCTTTATCCAGCTCCTATTATAATTAAAACGATGGTGATGCAAATTTAAGAATTACAGGTAAGCAATTTATTGAGTAAGGAACCATTTTCACAACTTTGTATTTGTACTGCCCACACAACACGCCGTATGTTTTACACAATCTGCAAAATAGCCTACCTAATTTTTGATGTTGAGTACAATTGGTAAGAACATGACAGAAAAAAATAGACCATAACAGTAATATAAATTGTTAATTCTTCACAAAATAGATATTCACATTAAATAATCAGTCATTTTATATTGCTGCTATTTTCTTTCCTTATGCTGTAAAAATGACCAAACCCTAGAGCTGCATTAAGGTCATCTGTTGATGTCAGGAAACTGGACTGTGCTCATCACTTTCACAAATGCTGTATTAACCAAACACGGTATAAATTCTGTCTCTGTCTCTCTCAGGTGCACATTGATGCTCACATTTCTTCCCTCATAATTCAAAATATTTAAAGGATTTGATAGGGTGGCAGCATCAAGAATGAAAGAATATAATCTTAAAATTAGGGCCAAGGCATTCAGGGGTGAAATGAGGAAGCATATTTTCCACACAATGGCTAGTAGGAATCTGGCATTCTCTCCCCTAAAATGCTTTAGATTCTGGGACAATTGGGGCTTTCAAGGCTGAGATTGATAGATTTTTGTTTGGTAAGCATACCAGGTGATATGGAGTTAAGACAGGTAAATGGAGGTACAGATCAACAATCATTTACATGCATGACAGAGTAGGCTTGAGGGGATAAATGCCCTACTCCTCTGATGTTCCTATGTTCCCCTGCTTGGTTAATGGCATGAATTAATGATGCAATTTCCCTGGCAACAATGTGCACAATACAGTAAGATATACACTTTTCAATATGCTGCGATGATAAATAGATTAGAAGCAGGCAGCAGACTCCGCAGTGCAGCTTAACCTCATAACTGGGAACATATTGGACTGTCCAGGTAGTTACTTAATAAAGCTTGAGTTTCATTATTGGTTTTCAATGATGTTTTAGCTGGGACTAAATAAAAGGTTTTACATAGTAAGATATTTTTAATAACCAAGTTATAAGAAGATTTAAAAGACCAAAAAGTATTTCATCAAGCCTTTTACTATGATTAAATTAATTACACTCAAATGTCTTACGGTATCCTCATGAAATAAATGATGCACACAATACAAAGTATTTTGGGAAATAATAGGTGTACCTAAATTATTTTTTCACTAAATTGTTAGCCCAAAAATAAAATTAATAATTTCCACACCTCTATCATTTACATTTTTATAAAGCAATTAATTTTGTTGAAGCGTATAACATAATAGGGTCCTGACACCTTGTCAAAGGTGTGGGTTCGAATCCAGTCCCAAATAGACATAAGTTTCATCTGCCAATGGGCTACAATGGGCTACATCTTATGTCTTGGCAATTTCATTCTAGATTTTCATTGGTCTAGGTCCAAAGCACTAAACTGCCCATGATCTAGCATTGATGGGCAATTTCAATCAGAAATTTCGTGTGGAAAATGGAGAAACTTACATTAGTGCAGCAGACAGTGCTAAGGCATATCGCTGGGAAATGAACTTCACTCTGCTTCTATTTGTAAAGGCTGATTTTAACAATGTGTGCTTTTGGCACAGAGCCTTGCTGAATTCAGTTTAATGGATGGAGAATCATGGGGAGTGCTCCCAGAAGGAAAGGCTCCCCAATGGAGTACACATTCATAAAATCAACCATCTAATGTACACCCGGCCTGGAAAATACTCAAACTGACAGAAACAAACAATAGAAACAGTTCATCTCCATCACTATAGCCTTCATGAACATAAAAAGCTTTTAAAAATATCGAGTGAGGCGTTGGATCTAAAAAAATGTGCCTGATGCAACTGATATGTCCATTATATCAACTCAGAGAAGCAGAGCTTACTCACAACCATAAGCTATCATGCTAAGACTAATTTCAAAAATGGAGAATCTTGTGCTCAAAGCTCACATGACAATATACAGGAGATAGTGGATCATCAGCTGAGAACAAGGATTAAGTAAAGCAGAACAAAAACAGAATTACCTGGAAAAACTCAGCAGGTCTGGCAGTATCAGTGGAGAAGAACAAAGTTGACATTTCGAGTTCTCATGACCCTTCAACAGAACTGAGTAAAAATGGGAGAGGGGTGAAATATAAGCTGGTTTAAGGTGGTGGGGGGGGGGGGGGGGGGGTGGGGGGGGGGGCCTGGGGGGAGAGAAGTTAGGGGGGTGTGGTTGTAGGGACAAGCAAGCAGTGATAGGAGCAGATAATCAAAATATGACACAGACAAAAGAACAAAGAGGTGTTAAAGGTGATGATATTATCTAAAAGAATGTGCTAAGTAAGAATGGATGGCAGGACACACAAGGTACAGCTCTAGTCGGGGTGGGGTGAAATAAGACTAACATGGCATAAAAGGTATAGATTTAAAAATAATGGAAATAGGTGGGAAAAGAAAAATCTATATAAATTATTGGAAAAAACAAAAGGGAGGGGGAAGAAATGGAAAGGGGTTGGGGATGGAGGAGGGAGTTCAAGATCTAAAATTGTTGAATTCAATATTCAGTCCGGAAGGCTGTAAAGTGCCTAGTCGGAAGATGAGGTGCTGTTCCTCCAGTTTGCGTTGAGCTTCAGTGGAACAATACAGCAAGCCAAGGACAGACATGTGGGCAAGAGAGCAGGGTGGAGTGTTAAAATGGCAAGCGACAGGGAGGTTTGGGTCATTCTTGCGGACAGACCGCATGTATTCTGCAAAGCGGTCGGCCAGTTTACGTTTGGTCTCTCCAATGTAGAGGAGACCGCATTGGGAGCAACGAATGCAGTAGACTAAATTAGGGGAAATGCAAGTGAAATGCCGCTTCTCTTGAAAGGAGTGTTTGGGCCCTTGGATGGTGAGGAGAGAGGAAGTGAAGGGGCAGGTGTTGCATCTTATGCGTATGCATGGGGAGGTGCCATAGGTGGGGGTTGAGGAGTAGGGGGTGATGGAGGAGTGGACCAGGGTGTCACTGAGGGAATGATCCCTACGGAATGCCACCGGGGTGGGGGGGGGGGGGGGGGGGGGGGGGGGGGGGGTGAAGGGAAGATGTGTTTGGTGGTGGCATCATGCTGGAGTTGGCGGAAATGGCGGAGGATGATCTTTTGAATGCGGAGACTGGTGGGGTGATAAGTGAGGACAAGGGGGACCCTATCATGTTTCTGGGAGGGAGGAGAAGGCGTGAGGGTGGATGCGCGGGAGATGGGCCTCGGTTAAGGAAGAAGGAGGACATGTCAGAGGAACTGTTTTTGAAGGTAGCATCATCAGAACAGATGCAATGGAGGCAAAGGAACTGAGAGAATAGGATGGAGTCTTTACAGGAAGCGGGGTGTGAAGAGCTGTAGTCGAGGTAGCTGTGGGAGTCGGTAGCCTTGTAATGGATATTGGTGGACAGTCTATCACCAGAAATTGAGACAGAGAGGTCAAGGAAGGGAAGGGAAGTGTCAGAGATGGACCATGTGAAAATGATGGAAGGGTGGAGATTGGAAGCAAAATTAATAAATTGTTCCAGGTCCCGACGAGAGCATGAAGCAGCACCGAAGTAATCATCGATGTACCGGAGAAAGAGTTGTGGGAGGGGACTGGAGTAGGACTGGAACAAGGAATGTTCCCATAAAGAGACAGTCATAGCTGGGGCCCATGCGGGTACCCATAGCCACACCTTTTAATTGGAGGAAGTGAGAGGAGTTGAAGGAGAAATTGTTCAGTGTGAGAACGAGTTCAGCCAGACGGAGGAGAGTATTGGTGGATGGGGATTGTTCAGGCCTCTGTTCAAGGAAGAAGCTAAGGGTCCTCAGACAATCCTGGTGGGGGATGGAGGTGTAGGGGGATTGGACGTCCATGGTGAAGAGGAGATGGTTGGGGCCAGGGAACTGGAAATTGTTGATGTGATGTAAGGTGTCAGAGGAATCATGGATGTAGGTGGGAAAGGACTGGACAAGCGGAGAGAGAAGGGAGTCAAGATAATGAGAAATGAGTTCCGTGGGGCAGGAACAGGCTGACATGATCTGTCTGCTGGGAGAGTCCTGTTTGTGGATTTTGGGTAGGAGGTAGAAGCGGGCCATCCGAGGTTGGCCGACTATCAGGTTTGAAGCTGTGGGAGGAAGATCTCCAGAGGAGATGAGGTCAGTGACAGTCCTGGAAACAATGGCTTGACGTTCAGTGGTGGGGTCATGGTCCAGGGAGAGGTAGGAGGAAGTGTCTGCGAGTTGACGCTCAGCCTCTGTGAGGTAGAGGTCAGTGCGCCAGACAACAACAGCACCACCCTTGTCAGCGGGTTTGATGACAATGTTAAGGTTGGACCTGACAGAACGGAGTGCAGTAAGTTCAGAGAGAGACAGATTAGAATGAGTGAGAGGAGTAGAGAAATTGAGACGACTAATGTCACGCTGACAGTTCTCAATGAAAAGATCAAGAGAAGGTAAGAATCCAGAGGGAGGGGTCCAGGTGGAGGGAGAATATTGGAGATGGGTAAAAGGATCCGTTGAACGGGGAGAGGACTCCTGTCCAAAGAAGTGAGCCTGGAGACGAAGGCGGCAAAAGAAGAGTTCAGCATCATACCGAGCTCAAAATTCATTGAGATGAGGGTGTAACAGTATGAAACTTAGTCCTTTGCTGAGCACTGAACATTCAGCGTCGGAGAGGGGAAGGCCAGGGGGTATAGTGAATACACGGCTGGGGCTGGGATTGGAAGATGGGGTGGGGACGGAGGGACAGGCAGGGGTGGAGGGTCCTAGATGGGTGTTGGTGTCAATGAGTTGTTGGAGCTTGCGTTCCTTAGCACTTGAGAGAAAGAGAAAATGTTTCTTGTTGAGGCGTCGGATGAGATGAAGAATAAAATGAAACTGGGGGCAAGCGCAGCTTTGAAAAAGTGTTTGGCAGTGCTGCTGGAGGGAGAGGTTGAGTGTGTTCATATGGCGGCGCGTGGCACTGAGTGTGGATCTCAGAATGTGACAGGAACAGCAGTCCGAGAAATGTTTTATGTCCCGGAGATACCTGTAATCCTGGGTGGGTTCGAAACATGAGGGATGGAATTTCAGTTGAAATCCACGTGGGGTAAGTCGGAGACAGAGACAGTCACTGAGAAAGGAGATATGGCTGTGAAAGCTGGTTTTAGTAAACACCTTGTCAAACACCAGGAGACAAATGGAAAGCAATGAAGGTGAACAAGGCAAAAGAGAGATACGGAAATCCTGTCGGAGAGAAGAGCAGTACTTCTTCAAAGTAGGCATTTCTTGAAGAGGAGTGGCAGTCAATTAAACACAGAGATAAAAACAAAAAACTGCAGATGCTGGAAATCCAAAACAAAAACAGAATTACCTGGAAAAACTCAGCAGGTCTGGCAGCACCGGCAGAGAAGAAAAGAGTTGCCATTTCAAGTCCTCATGACCCTTCAACAGAACTGAGTAAAATTAAGAGAGGGGTGAGATATAAGCTGGTTTAAGGTTGGGGGGTGGGGTGTTGGGGGGAGAGAAGTTGGAGGGGGGGGGCGGTGGTAGTAAGGCAAGCTGGGCAACATCATACAAAATTTAACGCTATTAACTGATGTAGCTTTGTCATTGTCAGCTGTTACTCAGGTGGTAGCACTCTTGCCTCTGTGTCAGAAAGTTTTGGGTTCAAACCACAATCCATGATTTCAGCATGAAAATCCAGGCTGTAATGCCATTGCAGTACTGAGGGAGTCCTGCATTGTTAAGAGGTGCTGGCATTTGGATGAATTGTTGTTGAGATGTTAAAACCCGAGGCACTGCCTGCTCCTCTCTCAGGTGAATGTAAAAGATCCCATTGCGTTATTTTAAAACTGAGTAGGTGAGTTATTCTTTGTATCCTGGCCAATATATATCCTTCAATCAGTATTACAAAAAACAGATTATCTGACTATTAACACATTACTGTTTGTGGGATCTTGCTATGCATAAATTAGTTGTCACATTTCCTAACATTAGAACGGTGACTAGACTTCAAAAGTATTTCATTGGCTGTAAATTGTTTTGGGACATCATGTTGTTGAAAAAGGCACATTATAAATGCAAGTCTTGATCTTTGGGTAGTGATAAAGCCCATTCAACATGCCAAATGGAAACCAATAATGTACTTACAGTTGATGGAATATTGATTGAGAACCAAGTGCTACCAAACCGTACATTTGTATTTTTCAACATTTTCAAACTTTACACGCACTTTTATTTTTAAATGTAAAACTTGTCTGTTTCAAAGATTACTTTAAAGACAGCTAATCATTTAGTTCAATAAACATTTGATGTTTTTCAGAATATTAGATGATTACCCTAGGAAAGGGAACAAATATTTAGAATTAAAACAAAATGTTGGAAATACTCAGCAAGTTATATCAGCATCTGTGGAGAGAAACTGTTAATGTTTCAGGTGGGGCAGGGACAAAAGGACATCTGCTCTAGACACATCTTTTGTTTTTTTTTTCTTTTCTGACCCCATCACATTCTCTCTGGACCAGGAAGACTGACTCTCCTGGTATTCAATTTCTCCTGACCTTCATCCTATCACAGACCATCCTTTTGTCCTTGCCCTAGTTACCCCTTGCTCAGAACCTATTATATCTTTAACTTTTCCCAGTTCTGATGAAAGGTTAACTCTGTTTCTTTCCACAGATGCTGTCATAACCTGCTGAACATTTTCTGTTTTTATTTCACATTTGCATCCTCAGTATTCAGTTTTTCAAATATTTAAATGTTTGTTTGAACAGATTATTGATAATCAAAGTTAGGAAGCCTAAGGATAGAAGTTGGAAGCTTTGAAAACTGCCTACTTTTTTAATGCACATGCAATTGTGCTTGTTGTTCCGCTTGTGTCTGCTCTTAAAGGCATCATAAATTGTTTCCTTGCACATTTAAAAAAAAATGAGGCGACTGCCTTCCCTGATGGCTCAGTTTAGCACATGTCAACTAAACTTACAAACTAACCAGACACCAAAAAAATGACAAACCTAAAACTCTGCGACCTAGCGATTTATTTTGGGTACAGGGTTCCAGATAAGGAAGTATTTAGGTGAGCACTTGAAATGCCATCGCATACAGGGCTACAGGCCAAGTGCTGGAAAATGTAATTAGAATAGATAAGTGCCTGATGGCCAGCATGGACACAATGGGCCGAAGGGCCTGTTTCTGTGCTGTATAACTCTATGACTCTATTAACTTGGGGGGGAGGGGGAGGGGGTGTCCAGGCAAGTTACCTTCTTGCGAGTGGCAGGACATTGATTATAATATTTAAATGAGACCTCGTGCTGCATATTTTAGCAGCTGTTTCAATTTAATCGCCACAGGTCTACTTTCTTGGGACTCCAGAAGCCCAGGAGTTAAAGAAAGGACCAGACCTGTCAGGTCAAGCAGCCAAGTCTATTTACAGGACTGTTTGTGAGCCACGAGAAACACCTTCCCCACCCTAAGCTAAACTGCCGCCCTTTTCATGATCGTCCAAATCCTTCCCCAAAGTTTCCCAATTCCCCCTGGTGAGCTGATATCTCCCCCTGACAATATCTCCACTCCCCTTGATCACAGATTTCTCCGCCATCTCATCCTTCCCTCCGCTCCATTGACACCCGGCGGCAGCCTTGCACAGCAGGCTATCCTGCTCAGCAGCTGGCCAACCTCTCACTCAGTCACTTCACGACAGTAGACCAGAGTAAAAATACCCAAATGATGTCTTGTTGGTAAATTCAACAGGTCTTTCCTGCATTTACAAGTTTGTCGGCAGCTGACAGTCACTCCCATTCCTTACCGATCTCCCCACAAATATTGGACCATCCTGTGGCTCTGCTACCTTAATACAAAGCTAACAGAATAATCAGTATTGAAGGTTTTTTCCAGAATAAAAATCGGAGTGAATTATTTTGAAGACTTCTTTGGAGCTCACTTGCAATATTTGTTGAGCCTTTTTCTCCAATAATGGGTTTACTTAAATGTTTGAACATCTCACCAGAGGAAGATTTTTTTAGCACTGAACACCTAAAGGTAAATTGGTGGCTTGCCATAGTCCCAGTAATAAATGCAGGCTGAGAGCTGCCAGTGCTGTTTTCTGCCAATACACAAAGACAGCCCTATTAAGCCCTAAAAAGCTTATGTCAATTAAGGACTCTAGTTCAAGACCATTTCCATCACAACCATCAGCAAGGGAAGAAAATTACTGGAAATTATAGAATGTGAATTCAAAGGATAAAAAGGATAGGTACCTGAGCCTAAATCAAATTGCAGGTTACTGTCCTTGAGTGTAAGCAAAAATGCTTGGGAATATGGTCATCTGTGTGATTCCTGGTTCATAGTGGCAGGCTTTCAACTGCAGCAAAGGTGTCTCCTTACGTTTAAACCTACAAAAAGTTATCCTGCTCTCTTGTGTTACAGATGATATTTAGGTTACACTGGCTTGTGATGCCCAAGGTCTAGGTGCTGCAGAATTTTATAGTTTGTGTGATATTTACCAGACATTTAAAAGTGTCATAGGTTGGATACTGTCTCTGTTGGTGGTCAATAATCACCTTTTCCATTGCATTTCTCTCTAGAATATCCATTCACTGATGAGCAAGGCCTTTGCCATCAACAATTTCATTCTGGCTAATTGTATTAAGGTTCTGGCTTTGACTGATTCTTTTTTTGAAAAATATACTTTATTCATAAAATATCTGGAAGAACATTACAAAACATTTCTAAATAGCCATCACAAAAAGTGCTATCAGATTCAACTTTTACAGATGGATCACGAGGTGCTTCAGTACAATCAATGAATATTACAATCATTTCAATATGGTCATTACAGACAATCCGACAATGGTATTGGAGTTATCAACATACATCATGTTGCACTCTGAGGTGCTTCAATACAATTATAATACAATTAGTATTCAATGCAGACATTCATTGAGCTGTACAGCCCGAGGGGTTCTAAACAATTCCCAGCCCCTTGGTGCACTGTGGCAGAAAGGTCTTAGACAGTGACCTTTCCCCATTGAGCCTTTGCAGCGGCTGCCCCAAGCTTTAGTGCGTCCCTCAACACATAGTCCTGGACCTTGGAATGTGCCAGTCTGCAACACTCAGTCGGGGACAACTCTTTGCGCTGGAAGACCAACAAGTTTTGGGCAGACCAAAGAGCGTCTTTCACTGAGTTGATGATCCTCCAGCTGCAGTTGATGTTTGTCTCGGTGTGTCCCCCTGGGAACAGCCTGTAGAGCACAGAGTCCTGTGTGGCACAGAACTGCTCGGGATGAACCGCGACAGAAACCACTGCATCTCTCTCCAGACCTTCTTTACAAAGGCACAATCACAAGGAGGTGAACAATGGTCTCTTCCCCACCACAGCCACCTCGAGGGCAGCGTGCAGAGGGGGTGAGACTCCTGGTGTGTAGGAAGGATCTGAAGCTACATCTTGGTGCTTGTTGGAAAGTTCTTGCGATGAGGCATTCTGCCAAATGACTTTGACGGTCTGCTCAGGGAACCATCCCACAGGATCCACCCTCTCCTTTTCCCTCAGGGCCACTAAGATGTTACGTGCCGACCACTGCCTGATGGACTTGTGGTCAAAGGTGTTTCCCTGCATAAATTTTCCCACGAGGTACAGGTGGTACGGCACGGTCCAACTACTTGGAGCGTTCCACGGCATCGTGGCCAGACCCATCCTGCGCAACACCAGGGAAAGGTAGAACCTCAGCACATAGTGACACTTGGTGTTTGCGTACCGAGGGTCTACGCACAGCTTGATGCAGCCGCACACAAAGGTGGCCATCAATATGAGGGCGATGTTGGGCATGCTTTTCCCCCTTTATCTAGAGACTTATACATCGCGTCCCTGCGGACACGAACCATTTTCGACCTCCAGATAAAGCGGAAGATGGCTCGGGTGATTGCCATCGCTCAGGAGTCTGGAATTGGCCAAGACCCGTGCCACGTACAGCAACAGCGAGAGTGCCTCACACCTGATGACCAGGTTCTTACCTGCAATGGAGAGGGAGCATCGCACGATAGCCACTCGCTCCTTCCAGTTTCTAACGCATGCCCCGGTCCCTCCAAACCATATCCCCAACACCTTCAGACCGTCAGCCCTGACAGTGAAGGGGACAAAGGATTAGTCAGCCCAGTTCCCAAAGAACATGACCTCACTCTTCCCACGATTTACCTTGGCTCCTGAGGCCAGTTTGAATTAGTTGCAGATGTGGATCAGTCTGAGCACCGACAGCGGATCCAAGCAGAAGACGGCGACATTGTCTATGTACAGGGAGGCTTTGACCTGACTGCCTCCACTGCCTGGGATCGTCACTCTTCTTATGCCCTGATCCTTCCTGATGGACTCAGCAAAGGGTTCTATGCAACACACAAACAGGACAGGGGAGAGAGGACAGCCCTGCCTGACTCCAGATTTAATCGGAAAACTATTTGATTCCCATCCATTGATTGAGACTGTGCTACTGATGTTAGTGTAGAGCAGTTGGATCCAATTGCAAATTCCCTCCCAAACCCCATTTTGGAGAGCACCTCCACCATGTAGGTGTGCGATATTCTGTCAAAGGCCTTCTCCTGATCCAGGCTGATGAGGCAGGTGTCCACACCCCTGTCCTGTACATAGGCAATCGTATCCCTGAGCAGCATGAGGCTGTCAGAGATCTTCCTGCCCGGCACAGTGCAGGTCTGGTCAGGGTAGATCACCAAGTTCCAGAGCGAACTTGGCCCGATTGGGGATGACCTTGGACAGAATCTTATAGTCCACATTCAACAGTGAAATGAGTCACCAATTTCTAATTTCCTCCCTTTCCCCCTTGTGCTTGTAGATGAGGGTGATGATGCCTTTCCTCATGGATTCTGACATGCTGCCAGCCAGGACATCCTCTGGTACACTTCTGCCTTTGACTGATATGTCCAAACCACCACAATGACAGTTTGACCCTTATCATCAAATCACATCCTGATTTCCCCTGCAACATCTTCACAATAAAGCATCTCATTTTATTCTATCTCACCTCCCCATTTATTTATATTTTTGTCTACTGCCCACATTGCATTTCTTATCAAGACATCAGTCCTCATTTCCTTGCATAGAATTTGTGTGGAATGACAGCTGGTGTGATTCTAATCTTAGCTTCCTCTGTGCTTTCCATTAATTCACTGTCATCCTGTCCTGGCCTCTTAACTCCTTAGGTCTCAATTACATAGAAGCCATTCCTGAGTACTTCTTAATTACCCTTACTATGACCATTACATTTCCCTTTCCCCTTCTAAACTCACTTCTGTCTGCATCCACTCCCATTAAAAAAATTTTCTCAAATCACATATAAACTATGCATTCAAACTACCAATTGCCTAGTGTTGGGAATTCCATTCACCATGACACTTCTGCAGCTGTGGATTTGCTCAACTACTCCTTCACCTCTATTTCAATATCCTCGTTGCCAGTAAAACAGTTACTCACTTTTATCCTGCTTATTCCTCCCAGTCTCGCCCGATCTTCATGATCTCAAATCGTAGGGCTGCAGATATGAACGTACCTGTGCACAACTGGTTTAGCCATCCATCATGAAATCTGGCAGGATCATATCATGTCTTCTGCTAAAACTGCCTACTACAAACATACGGAATAAGAGCAGAAGTAGGCCATTCGGCCCCTCGAGCCTGCTCCACTATGACATATAGAGCTGCAACCAAACGATCCAATTCCATTTCTAAACATTTGTTTGGTTGAATGCAGCTTTCTTAAAAAAATGAGTTTCTATGAAAATATGAAAGGTGCTTTTCTTTAATAGCATTCAAACCAGTTAAAAAAACATATAACTGATTACTAGCCTCTTAGGAAGCCCAATCCATGTAACCTTTCATCCATCAACTAGTCCAAGAGCATTCTAAAATGTTATTGCAGATCTCAAAATATATCATAGAGCAATGTGGTGATCCAACACAAATGATCTCATAACAGATTTGGGGGCCATTTAATTCAGGAGTCTCAGTAGTTTACCGAGACTCCATAGAGCATTGATCTTTTTTATTCTTTCATGGGATGTGGGTATCACTGGCTGGGCCAGCATTTACTGCCCAAGCCTAATTGCACTTGAGAAGGTGGTGGTAAGCTGCCTTCTTGAACCGCTGCAGTCCATATGGTGTAGGTATATCCACAGTGCTGTTAGGAAGGCAGTTCCAGGATTTTGACCCAGCGACAGTGAGGGAACAGCAATATAGTTCCAGATCAGGAGGGTGTGTACTTGAAGGGGAACTTGCAGGTGGTGGTGATCCCATGTATCCATTGCTGCTATTTTTTTTCAATTACAGCTTTTGTTTACCACTATGTTTCAACATTTCTTTTGTAATCATTTCTTTAACAATTGTCACCTGTTTGCATTGTATTCCTCACATTCATGAGTTTTGTGTAGCCAAAGTCAACATTTTTAAGTCAATGGTTGCAATTTTGTTTGAACAATTACCAGTAATTCAGTGAGCTTTTGTAGTTTTATCTGCTACTTAGTAATCTTAGCTATGCAATGTATATTTAAATCCAGGTCAGCAGAGGTCCCAACACCAACCATTGGGGGAACCTACTGCACAATTCCCTCCAGTCTGAAAAACAAGCATTCAACACTTTCTGTCCCTTGCCCAGTTTTGTAACTCTTTTGGGTACAAACACGTTTCCATCTGTTCCTATTCAGATGAATTTACATTGTTTCATAGTTTGCCATTGTGAGATTTGAACTCTTGATACTCTTTTTGAGTAAACCTGTTTCCATCTGTTTCAGATGAAGTTACATTGTTTCATAGTTTGCCATTGTGAGATTTGAACTCTTGATCTTGGGGTTACAAACCCAGTACCATAACCACTTGGCCATTTAGGCCATAGTTATATTGTTTCATAGTTTGCCATTGTGAGATTTGAACTCTTGATAATCTTTTAAATAAATGCAAATAACTCTTTCGAGTACAAAGCCGTTTCCATCTGTTTCAGATGAAGTTACATTGTTTCATAGTTTGCCATTGTGAGATTTGAACTCTTGATCTTGGGGTTCCAAACCCAGTACCATAACCACTTGGCTATTTAGGCCAAGCCCTTGCCCAGGTTTGTATCCATGCAAACCCTACCCCTTGAATTCCATGAACTTCAATTTTACAATCAAGTCTATTATGTGGTATTTATCAAACTCATTTTTGAAGAGCATGTACACAATATCAATTACACTACCCTCATCAACCTTTTCCGCTGCTTCATCAAAAAACTAAATCAAGTCAGTCAAACATAATTTGCCTTTAACAAATAATTCCTGCTGGCTTTCATTTATTAGTGAATATTTTTCTAAATAGTTTTGTCTCAGATTAATGTCGTTAAGTATTTTCCCAGCACTGATGTTAGGCTGACTTGTCTGTTGTTGCCAGGTTTATCCCTCCCCTCTTTTTTAAAACTGGTCATATATTTGAAATTCTCTAGTCTTTGAACCACTCCCAAATCTAAGGAGAGTTATGGCCAGATAGTTATGCAATTTCCACTCTTGCTTCCCTCAGCAACCTAGATTGCATTTAATCCTGACTGGGTGACTTTTCCACTTTGAGCACCACTAACCTTTTATAAAACAAAAACAGAATTACCTGGAAATACTCAGCAGGTCTGGCAGCATCGGCGGAGAAGAAAAGAGTTGACGTTTCGAGTCCTCATGACCCTTCGACAGAACCTCTGTCGAAGGGTCATGAGGACTCAAAACATCAACTCTTTTCTTCTCCGCCGATGCTGCCAGACCTGCTGAGTTTTTCCAGGTAATTCTGTTTTTGTTTTGGATTTCCAGCATCCACAGTTTTTTTGTTTTTATTACTAATCTTTTACATCCTCATTATCTACTGTTATCCTAACCTATTTCTCCACTACCTGCTCATTTATTGTATTGCCCTCATGCTGAATAGTCTAATGTTTATTAAATTGGTTCAGGCATGATAAGTTATTTGAAGTACCTGTGGGCTTTGCATGAGTCAGTATCTTCAAGAAAGGAGAAACAAAAGAGAGACAGGTGAATCAGAGTCCACATTAGTGCTTTCAGTATTTTGAGATGCTGTACTCTTATTGGCATTGCTAGAGTCCTTAGCAGAATGGAACCCACCTGTGGCAGGTAGACTATTTTACCAAAAGAACTTTGAAGTTGAGAGCATTTAAATAAGAAAATTTGATCTAAAATTCAATCAATAGCAGATTCATTCTCAAACTTTAAGCTGTAATTGAGAGTACATTATAAATGTAGTAATGAACCATTAGTATGTTCCATGCTGCCATTTTGAAATGTTTATAACATTACATCCAATTAGTACCTCTGGTTATTTCTATCTGAGTAAACCAGAATTTCTATTTAAGCTATACTAAAAGAAAAAAGTCCTTTGTTCCTTCTCATTTTAAATTATTCGTGCATTGCTTTCTCCAACTGTTAGAAATACCCTGTGCTCTGCTCCATAGTCTAACACCCCATCAGTTCTGTCAGAAGGTTTCATGTCTACCTCACAATTTCTAACTGACTTTTTTTTTTGGTGTCTGCTACAGGACTACCACGTGAGCAACGCCAACAGATTAGAAAAGAGCTATTACAGTGCAAGTTAATTTAACCTACTTCCTGCTGAATTAATTCTAATTTACCCGTTTTCTGCAGGTTGTTTGCGTAAGCATTGCCAATTTCAGCCCTGCCTAAGAAAAGAGTACAGAAAGTTTAGCTCCCCTCGCCCCTCCTCAAGGTTGTCTGTTTTCTTTATTTATGAAATTAGCCCTTTCCTTTCACAGATGCATGTTAGTCATTTCCTTCTACAGTTCTTTTTGTGCAAATTGCACCTATTCAGTCAGGAACAGCATTTGCATTATCATCTATCAGCATAAACATCAAAAGATTCTCTTTCACTGAGAGGTACAGTTATAGCAAATACAACAGCACCTTTTGAAATTTCACTGATTGCGAAAATTCACAAATAATTTTGTCCTACATTTAAAATGGTACCACGGGGGAGCTGGATATTTAAATTGGACTTTATATGTGAAACAAAAAATGAGAAAAGGCTGTATTGGTAGATCTAGTAAGTCGACACAGTTCATTTTCCAAAATGTGACTTTGATATGCTGACAATTTAAAAAAGCAGTAGTATATGGATAGTGCAGAAGGTGATCAATTAAGAGATTAAGCATTTTGTAGCACATGGGGTGCATCTGCATTTTATCCTAATAACAGGGCCATCAGCTCATTTTCAGAGCACTGCTGTCTACTTCAGTTCAGACTTCACTTCAAAGAGACAACGTCTGCCTGTGCTATATAATCAGAAAAGGGATGCTAATTTGGCCTCCTTAATGTGTGGTGTTAAGAGACTCCTTCAATTAACTGAATTCTATAGTCAGGGAATAAAGGGATGCAAACAGAGTCGAACTGGAAAGGCAGATTTCTCATTAAATCAAAAGGTCCAGCATTCATTACCTCTCGCATCTGAGGCTAAACACTAAATACACACAGAGCATCAAAGGGTCCGTGATGGGTTAAATAGGGAATGCAATCTAATTAAAATATTACATATGAGTAAATAGCTCTTTGATATTCATCTAAAGGTTCCATTAAAGAAATAGGTGCTTCAGATTTATATTATGGGAGGATTATCACTTTTAAGTACAGACAACAAGTTTGTGCCTAATCAGAACCGCTTCAAAGTGTCATCGTTTTGTGACCCATTTGCAGAACCAGCCATGAATGAGAAAATATGTTGATACTTGGGTTGTGAAAGGCCATTTAATTCTGGTTCAATATAGCAGCAGGTGCACAAACCAGAGAGACAGAGGAAGAGAACTGAGAAAGATAAAGAGGAGTAGTAGTGGGGGGGGGGGGGGGGGGGGGAAGAGTAATACAGCAGTAGGAAGAGTGGACGGAGTATATTCAATAACTTTATCAGTATGTATCCATTACTCTTTCAGTGATGTGAACTGTTGCAACTGCTTTGGTTGAACTTGCAGGCAAGCAATAAAAATGCTCCTTTCACCATTTTGTTTGTAATGTTGAACCTCCTACCACTTTTGATTCACTTTGCGAGCTCTTTCTGTATTACTAACTTACTGGGTGCAACATCTTTTGCAGCAGTTCTCCATTTATACTAGGTTCTGAATGGCTCCTGAACATCCAAAGTGGTTTGTGAATTTGCTTGGCTTGCCTGCCAACCAACCTTAATATTTAATTACCTGGAAAAACTCAGCAGGTCTGGCAGCATCGGCGGAGAAGAAAAGAGTTGACGTTTCGAGTCCTCATGACCCTTCGACAGAACTAGAAGTGTCATGAGGACTCGAAACGTCAACTCTTTTCTTCTCCGCCGATGCTGCCAGACCTGCTGAGTTTTTCCAGGTAATTCTGTTTTTGTTTTGGATTTCCAGCATCCGCAGTTTTTTGTTTTTAACCTTAATATTTATCTGTGCGATAAAAACTGACCAGTGAGGGTGTATCTGCTTTAAGTCAACTTGACTAGGTTGCATTGGAGATTCAGAACAACTAGTTTTGTATTTGCAAATAAAGTCAGTGCAATATTAAAACAAGTCACTGATGACCACCTTGTTCATAACCAGCATCCTCGTGGTTTATTGATATCTTGATATAGCAATGTTGATGCAGAAGGGAGAATCAAGGGGATTATTTTCTGTATTGTGATGTGCCCGTCACTAGTCAGTAACTGAATGCAGTGAATTTTTTTTTGGTAATAAGTTCCAGGACAAGAGTCCGTCTGAAGCAAGCATATATTCCACAAAGGCTCAAAAGCAAAATACCACAGATGGAGAGAGAAACAGAGTTAACATCTCAGGTCGATGATCTATGAATCCATATACCACTGCTTTTCTTTTAAATTTTAAGTGGTCAGCATACCAAAGTCACATTTTAGAAAATTAACTGCTTTGGCTTACCAGATCTCTCTTTTTGTTTCATATATAAAGTACAATAGTACAATTTAAATATCCAGCTCCCCCATGGTACCATTTTAAATGTGGGACAAGATTATTTGTGAATTTTCACCATCTTCTTTGATGACATAAGGAATGAGCTTTTTTGAGACATTCTTCACTGCTAAGCAGCTCTTTTTGGATCATCTTTGCAACTTCAAGGTTAGATGAGCTCTTTTAATGAAGGTTCATCAATAGCTTTTTTGCTTCACACATCTAATATAGAGAAAAACTTGAAGCATTTAAATTTTTAATCAGTGTCCTCTGATTCAACGCTCAAAAATCAAATCAAATAAGCCTTCTCACATCTACATCACCACAGTTTTCACAATTTTAAAGATCTGATTCACTTTCCTTTCTAAACCATCTTCTCCCCCCAAAAAAGTGCAGTTCTCACCTCGTAAGTCAAAGCCCTCTTCCAGTGTCACTATTGCTATTTTTCTCCAGACTCTCGCTTTTCAATGGCATTTAGGAAGCAGGAGTCTAAAATTGTGCACAGTATTCCAAATTTGGCCTCATGTGGTTTGTGCAAGTTTAGATCAACATATTTCAATTTATGGTGAAATGCACTGCAGTGCCCTGGCTAATAATTTATTTGTTTTGTTAATAACAGCTTCACATGATGAAAAACTTCCAGTGAATACTAGATGCACCCAAATCTTTTTTCATCTTTGCTAATGGACCTGTTTTCTTCCCAGCAAATGTACATATATACATCTGCCAGAATATGCGTTGGCAGAGAATGCTGCTCAGCAGATGTAGTTTTGCTTAGGATAATTTCCCCATTTCACCAGCAACCGAGGGCATGTTTCTTACAAAAGTATGAAACTGATCATCAGGAAAAGGCCAGCTGGTCTATCAAGCCTGCTCCTCACTTATCATGCTCTATTTCTAGCCCCACCTCCTCCTAGAGTCATGAGATCTATTGGGAGGAGAGAAAACAGAGAGAAAAAAAAGAGGCCAATTAGGGATTAAAAATTCTAGAAAATGCCTCTCCAGCCACCTCAGGCAATTGAAAGTAGCCCATAAAATCTGATTGAACATGCATACTTTATCGTTAACCCACTTACCTTCTATATGATGGGATCTGCCTGAATTAAGAATAATTCAGCTCCCTCTTGAAAGCATGAAGAGTTTGCACACAGCACACAAGTCACAGTGTATTCAAGAGAATCACTACTGTCTGGGAAAGGAAGAACTGCCGAACATAATTCCTTCTTCTTCTTTAGTTCTTTGCCCAAAAGCAGGTCCTCGGCGATTTTTCGCTGAACTACAGCAAAGTACTGAGAGTTTTAACTACGGGTAGAATGTGGAGGCAGGCTTTGAGTCTACCTTAACCAGAAAGATGATTGAATCCTGTGCTGTTGGCAATAATGTGATCCATACGCCAGCTCTCTAGCCAACAAAGCTAACCGGCAGTACCCCCCTAACATAACATCTAAGCTATTCCTAAATTTACATAGTTTGAACTGCAACCCTTTGGTGCTCCCTAACTGGTCAAACTTGGCAGAATTTCAAGGCTGACTTAGACAGATTTATTGATTGATAAGGGAATCAAGGGTTATGGTGGACAGGCAGGGAAATGGAGTCCAGGCCACAATCAGATCAGCCATAATCTTCTTCAATGGTAGAGCAGGTTCAAGGGACTGAAGGGCCTACTGCTGCTCCTATTTCTTATGTTCTTATATGAGGTCTCTATTTGTGCTGACATATCTCTTATCAGGGTATACTGTCAAGAAATAGACATTCCCATCAAATTCTTCAGCTGAGGTTAAAGCAGGATTTACAACTTTGAAAATCGTGGAATGAATGTACAGATCAGTGAGAAAAGTATCCAATATTCTCATACATTTTAAAACTAGGAGCTTGTAGTAATGCAGGAAATTGAGGACGAGTCATTCAACATTAAGCAACAAGAATTAGGCAGAGTCATTGCAATCACCACTGGGTAAGTTTGCATGACCAAACAAAAATTAACTTTCAGTAAAGGTTACTGCTAAGATAATTCCTCACACCCAACAAAACTGAACAGGTATATATTAAGGGAAAAAATACTGCCAAAATTCCTTCTGCCATGCATCAAGACTTGAACAGCAAAAGAAATGTGCAGGAAAGATCATCTAACCAAAATGCAATGCAATCATGTAAAGGGATGGTGCTCTCCTGGGGTGATTTTCTCCTCCTGCCATGGCAAATGCATAACATTCCTCTTGTTTTTAAGAAGTTAAACTTAATGTAGATAAATGGAAAAAGAGGGATATCCATTAAACATGATGTTTCAAATATGTGAACTTAACTTATTTGGATAAGTTAATTTTAATTTAACTGGAAATGAGCTCAAATTGTAGTGCTCTCTCAATGACAACAAATTGTATTTATAAATTGTATTTTATACCTTTAACAGAGTACAACATCTTGAGGTGCTTCATGGGAGTATTATCACATAAAAATTGACAGAGAGCTACAAAAGATGTTAAAGCAGATGACCAGAACCTTAGTCAAAGAGGTAAGTTTTAAGGGAAAAAGAGAGGTAGAGAGGCAGGGAAGTTTATGGAGGGAATTCCAGCGTTTGGGGCCTTGGCAACTAAAGGCCAGGCCATCAATGGTGGAACAATTAAAATCTGGAATAATAGAGGCTCGAATTGGAGGAGTGGGGCTATGTTGGAGGGCTGCAGAGAGTTACAGAGGTAGGGAGGGGCGAGGCTATGAGGGGCTTTGAAAATAAGGGTGAGAATTTTAAAATGGAGGCGATGATGAACCAGGAGCCAATGTAGGTTAGTGAGAATGGAGATGATGGGTCAACGAAACTTGGCTAGAGTTAGGAAACTAGCAGCAAAGTTTTGAATGACTTCAAGTATATGGAGGGTTGAAAATGGGGTGTCAGTCAGCAGTACATTAGTATGGTCAAGTCTAAAGGTAAAAAAGGATGGATGAATGTTTCTGCAAGAGATAAGCTGAGGCTCAGGCAGACAATGTTACAGAAGTTGAAAAAGGTGATCTTATCGATGGCACAGCTGTGTTTGGAAGCTCACATTGGGATCAAATATAGCACGAGGGTTGTTAACAGTCTGGTTTAGCCTCAGTCAACTGCTAGGAAGAAGTAATATACCCAGTGGCTAGGGAACAGAGTTTCTGGACGGGAACCAAGGAAATCTCTTTGGTCTTCCCAACGTTTAGTTGGAGGAAATTTCTGCTCATCCAGTACTGGGCTTTGGATAAGTGGTCAGACAATTAAGAGACACTGGAGGGGGTGAAAGAGGTGGTGGTGAGGTACAGCTGGGTGTTTTCAGCTTACATGTACTCTAATCCAACCTTAAATTTGGAATCTTGTTCCAAGCATCTGTAGGATAGCTGGTGTAGGAATTGGGAAAATATCACATTAGAACAGTAGAAATGTTCTTTCTGAGTTTGATGTGGAACTTCATTGTTGGGTCAGAATAGATGGAGATTACTCTGCACCCAACATTTCTATGTTCAATTAGGAGTTCACAATGATGAGACTGAAAGCCTGAAATGGTGTATTTCCCCAGTACTATCATCATTCAACTTTGATGAGGTTAAATCGACACATTAAAAAATAACAGGTTTTCGATTTGAGTCCAGGAAGAGTTAGGTTGAAGGATTCAGTGGGCAATTTTTCTTCACATTTACAATATTCACAGTTAAGAATAGCCATAGTAAATTTCTCAAAAAATCCAAGGAGCAATTATAAGTAAAATGAGAAAATTAGTTACTTTAACTTTTGCAAAAAATAAAGCATTTCAACACTGCAATCAAGGCCTCAAGTTTATAGTCTTCACAGAAAAATAGACAAAATTGCAAAATTAGTATTTTATTGCCAGAATAAAAATCATAGATTCCCATGTAATAAAAAGAATGATTTTATATTCACCTGTAAACCAGCCATCTGCTTATGATCACTACACTGTCACAAGGCTATGCCCAATAAATATTGAAGAAATGATTTTCAACTTTCAACTGACTGGAAATTTTGCAATTTGAAATGAGACAGAACAAACTACTCAAAAATGCAAGGCCACCATCCAAGGTGAAGGTGAAAAAGCAAAGACACCATCAGGGGAGTGTGAAGGCGGAGAAATTTCTTATAATTCAAAGATCCATCAAAACTAATTAGGAAGAGTAATTAAAATGCAAGTGCTGGATATTGAAATAGTGGCTGCCACAGACAGACCCACCCAAAACCCCTTGGCAATACACAGTGGGTAAAATACAACAGGCCAGGCTGCAGCCACTGCAGAGAGATTGCAAGAAAGCCTTCAGCAGAAAAGACAGGCTGAAAGTGCTTTCTCTCTCTCTCTCTCTCCCCCTCCCTCTTGGAACAAGTATAGTAACTGGCTTGGAAGACAACTTTACTAGAGAACTACCAGCGAATCTAGATTTTGCAATAATTGCAACATCATCTACATCTGACCGCATCCACAAAACAAATCTAAATCAGCCGCAATGTTTAACAATCTGTGCCTCAAGGACAATCAATGGACACTTAACTGTATGTTCTTTTAACTTTTTTTATTGGACTCTTAACTTCCCTTATTTCTGATATGTGTGCGTGAGAGAGAGGGAAATGTCACCTTATTATTTTTTTCTCAGATTTAGTGGTTCATAAATTAGCTCTTTCTTTAACTTAAGGAAATCTTGTTTTAGGCTCTTTATTGCTCACTGCATAAATATTCTGAATTGGGAAAAGGCATATCCTCGTGAAAAAGAAATTTAAAATGTTTGTTGTGACCAACTGAGGAGGCTGAAGAGAGCGGAACCAGTTCACTCCTTATCACCTGGTCATAACAACACTTTATGGAGACTTCAAAACTAATTCTCAACAGCCCCCGTTGCTTCTGATTCTATTACAATGATTCTATTAAAATGGAAACAGCAAGGAAATACATTTTAAATTACATTGCAAATCTCATTATAATTTAATGAAAATCAATGCCATTTGTAACAGTCTAAATGATGCACTAGATTATTAACAATTATACTAAGAATCAGTTTTGAAAGTTGGACGCACTTCATTTTAATGGAAATCTTGTGTGGACTAATCATATAAATGTTCCACCATGAGAAGACACATATTTTGATCACAGTTTCATTATTTACAAGTAGCAGGCACAGAGTATAATGAAAATTAAAATTAATATTATAAACATATACAATCATGAATAATCCAGAAAAAATAATTTTTCTAAAAATTAACACCTCCCATTACATTCCAGCAGTGAGCAGAAAATAAATACATTCCTTGGAAATACATAAAATTAGAATTGAATTTAGTTGGTGCATTTAAAGAGCTTTATGGGTTATACTTTAAAGTCTTACTAAAAGAAGGCCGGGCACAGTGAAATTACAGTCTGTAAATGATGAGTCAATTTCAAATCTAAAATGCAAGATTGCTTTCAAATATATTCAATAAAATGTGACAACACTAGTTAAGAGTGAGTAATTTTTCATTCATATTTTGCTTCAGAATCTGTTAATTTTACTCATTGTATAGTGTGGAATACAAACGAGCATCAGTAGGCCACAACACAATGGTGGTGTTGTACTCCTCTGAAATATGTGGCCTTATTTTTTTCTACAGGGCGTTGTTTGAATCAATGACAATGTCTTATTACCATTATGAAGGCACATTTAAAAAAAAAGGTACTGTGGAAACTCACTTTAAATAAAATAATTGAATTGAAAAGCTCTGGGTGAGTTAACCCACACTTTGCAGGGAATTATACTAGGGCCCACATGCTCTTTCATAAGAAATCATAGGATGAGTTTATGCCCATGACTTTACGGGGTGAGTTCCCAATCTCAGCTGAGCTGCCATGGAGGAGAAACTTGGTGCTCACCTAAAAGTTGGGAGGGGAAAATGAAAAATTGAATCAGAGGGCTGCATTCCTGATTGCCTTAGTGCTCAGTTTCAGAGTGACACTAGAACAGCCAATGAATGACCTCCCATCCACAGCTGTAAAAGGTGCATGGAAATCTAAACAAGAGGAACAAATACTTCAACAGAAAGGCATCCATCAAAAAAATAGGTTTTGAGAATAGTTAAACTGCCAAGATTAAATCAATCACTAGAATTTGTAAAGATCAAAACTGGTGTCGGCTTGCTGATCAAGTGTATATATTGTTTGTGATCGAACATTATGAAATTAGACAGGGTTTAATAAAAAAAGTACAAAATGATGCATCTAAATGGCATTTCATACATAGATATATGTACACAGAATAAACTTTATACAGTATGTGTATACATAATGGGGAAGTAATATTTCTTAAGGGCATATTCATATTGTGTTATCAACAGAAAAAAAGTTGTTTTTTGGTAATATAGTGAAATCACGATGACTCAAATTCGGATCACATGAAATTCCGGTTATGTTGAAGTCATCAACCATTCATGCCTGCAGAATAGCAAATCCTGTTGAACAGTGTCCGTGATAAGCTAAAATTCCTCACTGGTAACTCTGGATTAACTGAACTTATCTAAGCTTGTCATATGACTGCGCTGACCAGTCAGAGCAGAGTTAGACCACATAAGCGCATGAAATCATGGAACGCTGGGCAAGGCATCATATGACATCAAGAATATTGAGTTCTCCCTGTGAAAGGACATGAGAAACCTGCGAGTATGATTAAACCTGTGAGAAAGTTAAAAGTGTTATCAATTGGAAAGAAAGAAAGGGAGCAAGGAATGTGTCACTGGATTTCACTAAAAGCTATTGCTTCTTGTGATTGGAAAGTCCAAGAAGCCATGGTGCTTCATGAATGTCAAGACACTACCCACACAGTACGAGGCTAACAAAAGGGCCAGAATTTTTGAGGTGTGATCAGGAAAGTGGGCAAAACATATCAAAAAAAAAAGAGGATTGTCATTATTACAGACAACTGCCCCTTGCACCCAAACATCTCTGGCCTGAATAGCGTGAAACTGTTGTTTTTGCCACCCAATACTCCGACCAAGCTCCAGCCAATAGATCAGGGGCTGATTCAGGCACCTGAAAACCCACTAACAATGACAAGTGATCTCTCAGGTTATCGAGGCTATCGATAAGAAACACGTGTACAATCCAATTGTACTAGAGGCCATGTCCATGATAAAATGGTGACAGAAGCCACAATTGCCAACTGCTTCCACCACACTGGGTTCAAAACGGGTTAGGACTACGCAAAACATCAAGAATAAGGAGGAGCAGGGTGAGGCCAACCAACCTGATGATGAGGCACCTTTCGCTTGCCTGCGGGAGGCTGGTATAGAAGTTGCAGCAGAGCAAGCTATGGAGACTTACACAGAGGTAGACGGTGCTATTCAATGCATGATGGATCTGACAGATGATGGCACTATAGATGCAAATAATGTTCTCCAACTGAGGAGCCCAAGGAGGCCGATACCCTTAAGAGTCTGATGAATGCCTGCCTGTTTCCCTAGCTGATGCTGCAAAGGCCATAGAGATACTCTGGGATTTTGCACTGCATCACGAAGAAACTGAAAACATGCTTGACAGCAATAAACACATGGCGGACTGTATGGTGCACGTGCAAAAACAGCATGGTAAGCAGAAGAGGAATTACGGAGTTTGTCCAGAAGTAACTCCCAGCCTTTTGCAAGGTCAGGTTATCGTATGGTGTGGTCAAATTGAATAAAGATTTTTTCACACATTTATTATCATCCTGAATGGGAATGAAATAGTTCGCTATGTTGTCGGGCGAGCGTCCAAACATCATCCTGCACTCTCACGATCCTTTGGTCAGCAGGCTCACATGAGAGGTGGCAGCATGACCGCCGACTATTATGAGGCCTATTAAGGCCCTTAAGTAATTAATTAAGTTGCAGAAGTAACTCCCAGCCTGTTTCCAGTTGACATTTGAATGTGTTGTTTTTGATATAGACCGCGTTTGTAAAGGTATTGAACTACATAGAGATGCATTCATTTGGAATGAGACCTCCTCGGCTATCACAAAGCTCCACTCAACATTAATTTGGAGAGGGATCCCATGGAATTCAACTCATTAGGATTTTACTGTATAGTCTCATCTGACTTGTATACCCTCTCTGATTATATTGACCTAAATATGTTGTTCGACTTCTGATTGGTTAAGAGGTGGTAGGAGTAATTTTCAACTCATAAGACTTTTGCAGGAAATGGATGTACTTGGGAGCTTTTCACTGGGAAGAGGTGTATTGAAAGCAGCAACGTGAAATGTTAAATCAATTGCCCTATATTCTTTTCATAATAAACGAAAGAATACTTTAAAAGTAAATGTAATGAAATAATTAGTGTTAGAAAATCTTCTAGCAGAAATCTGGCAGCATTAAAATCAGTTGGTTACCTTAGGTTGCACTGAGCTGGTTCAGACACTTGGGGCAGAATTTTTCCCTTATCGGGTGGGTGGGCCCGGGAGTGGCCATGAAACCGACCACTACGATTGGGCTCCGCGAGTTCATGCTGGCTGGCCTCAGCGCTGCTGGGGTGGGGGCGGGAGGAGCGTGAGCACATGCATGGGGGAGCATGCACAGGGCTGCCTCAGGGAGCTGACGGATTTTAAATACAAAAATAAACTTTTAACATCTGAGATAAACATGTCCCCACATGTGACTCAGTCACATGAAGAGGGACATGCGAAAAAGGATGTTAAAAAAGGTTTAGTGGTTTTTTAGTGAGCGTTGGAAACCTCATCCCATCCGTGAATGAGGTTCTGTTAAAAATGCAAAGGCCACCTAGCCTATTCGCCTGCCCGCCAACCCAATGCAACTTAATTAATTACTTAAGGGCCGTAATAGGCCTCTGAATAGTCAGTCGTCATGCTGCCACCTCTCATGTGAGCCTGCTGACCAAAGGATCGTTAGAGTGCAGGATGATATTGGGATGCTCGCCCGACAACATAGCGCACGATTTCACTCCCATTCGGGTCGGGCACATGCCCACTCGCGGGATGAAAAATTCTGCCCTTGGGGGTTTTTTGTGAACATTGTTTTTAGGTAAAAAGCATATGAGTAGATGAGAAGGAACAATGTTTTATTTTCAGATATGCTTTTTCACTAAAATTAGTGAACAGAGGAAAATAGACACCTGAATGAGCCTGGAGACATAAAGAATACATTGAGAATTGATCTACCATTTTCAAAATATAATCAAATAGCAATAATGAACTTTCTGATGTGCAGTAGATGCTATTTTGAGAACAGACAGTATGATTGTGGACTCAACATGCATTCTGATATATCATTTACTATTACTTGAGCTCAGTTGCAACCTGGTATATTCCTGTGCCTTCATCATTATCTGTCTGTGCATTCTCCTTGGCAAGCTTTATCTCTATCAATATGAAGATCAATCACAAAGAAGATTATTATTATGCAGACCACTCACCTAAATTAAAATGAGAGCAAAGTGATTTTAATAATCATCTGAGGTAATTTACTCTATATGGAGCTTCTTCCTATTTTAGGCTTTGTTTCTGTTGTACATTATAGAATCATGCAGCACAGGTGGAGGCCATTTGGTCCATTATGACTGGTCTGGCTCTTTGAAAGAGGTATCCAATTAGTTCCACTCCCTTGTTCTTCCTCCATAGCCCAGTACATTTCTAACTGGTAATTAATAAATACAAATAGACTTGTCTTACACATACTTTGATTGCGGATGGCAAAAGTATGCAATGTGTCCATATTAAACGTAATATAGGATCAGAAATAATGGGCAACGTCTTTAATAATTCTCTTGCAGTGAAAACAGACCTTGATGGTTGATAATAATAAGGTCATGATAACCTGTGGCTTTGAGTACTTAATTTTGGATTTTAAAGTTACTTTTTAAACAGGGTTGCAAAAGAGTTCTTAGTCTCTAAAAGAAATGCTATGCTATTATTAAAAGTAAAAAATAATTTGTGAAGCTACATGGATTTTAGAATATTTATAAATTTCATTCACAAAGAATTGGACTAATCCTCAATATTGAGAATTCTGAAAAATTTTCTCAACAGACTTTTGGGGCTTTTACAGTTTCTCCAGGTGTCATACATCCTTCTTATGCAGAGCTTGTCTCTCGAACAGACGTTTTACTTGCCAGGTACTACAAGATTGCAGATTGCAAACACCAGTTTAGTTCTGGTGAGAAAGGAAATTTTTTTAAAATCCAAAAAATTATTTTTAAGTCAAATTTAAATGACTCTTTAAGCCCATTCAACCCATCACCAATAATGATGGTCAGTCATAATCACACCTCCAAACAGTTTGAAATCCTGAAAAATCTGACTGAAAAATATTTTAGAAAGAATTTAGGCATACTATCTCAGTCACAGTCTTTGTACAGAATGCAAGGTGAGCCCATCATTTACTATTTTTCAACAAATTATTGTTGTATGTCATGACAAATGCAATTGTTTTATAAAATATGCAATGTCCAACACAGCAATATAAGTTCTTCCTGTGTGATTCATACAATATCTGATGCTCCTCTTGAAATACCAAATTCACTTCTCATCATCAGCTCACATGCATTGCTCTGAAACCTGCCACAATTTGCTTCTCCTTTTTATGTCGTTGTTGCATCATCTCAAGAAGTATATTGTGGGGTGAGTCCAGTTGTGCATATTGACCATGTTCAGAAAACTCACCGGCGTCTGATTTCTCATTAGCATCCCCAGGTCTAGCTGCAAGTGATTTTGGTTTATGGATATTTCTAGCATATTCCAATGCCTAGGGTTGTGTAAAGGGAAAATTCAAATTTAAATGTATAATATAATTCATTGTACTCTGGTAAAATAGAGTTTTACAATAGGCAGAGGTAAATCATCACTTACTGTTATGATCAACTCTCAAAAGGGGTTAGTTTGTTTTAAAATTGATTTCTGAGACCTAGTGCTGTGTGGCTGGCAGGGGAAAGAAAAGTGTTAGCTTCATGGAACCATCCTTTGTGTTCACCAGGATGTCAAACAACACTGATGACAGAAACCATGAAGAAGTTTCCTTAAGTAGTGCATGGATAAGTGGCTTAGTAGTAGTGCCCTTATGATATCTATAATCACAAGACATCCAGTTGCAGGCTCCAGTCACAATAGCTGCAGAGGTCAATTCATTTGTGAAATATATTTGGCTATTTTTCATTGAAAGCTTTCTTTATCTGGGCAGTAAAATGGAAATACTATGGGTTCACTCCACAAAAACATTTCACTACGCAGATTGAAGTGCGGAATAGGTTTGTACCTAGAATTCCTAAAGCTACTACAGAAGCGCTACAAGGGATTAAAATCGCAAAACCTAATAGTTGGAAGTCTTATATATATATATATATATAACATTATATGTGCGTGTGTGTGTGTGTGTGTGTGTGTGTGTGTGTGTGTGTGTATGCATGTGTGGGGGAGGGGGAGGGGGAGGGGGCGGCAGCGCGGGGCTGGTGGGCGGCATTGTGGAAGCAGACTCCATAATAACTTCCACAACAACACAAGGTAAAATAATTTAATTAAAATATAACTTTTGTTTTGCATTCATCAAGATAAATGCAAGAATACCAAATTTCAAAAGGAACAACAATTTATACTGCATGAGAAAAGGGTGCTGAATGGTTGGAAAATGGACTCCAATTGGTCGGGGCATTGCCATGGGGATTGCACCAGGGAACAGTTGTCCCCTATGCTTTTGTTTAATTGAAAAAGGTGCATTGCCTGAACACATTCATTCTGTTTACTAAGCACAGGGACCTGTGTATGAATATATGTGGCTTCTAGCAAACATAAGTGAGCTACATTGTGAGCTTGACTAATATCTTAAATTGGCTATTAGTGTGATTTTTAGCATACTCCAGATTGTTCAGTAAGTCCAATCGTGGGAGCAAATCCAAAATTGGACACTATATGCTGAGTTTTGCAAGCAAGGGCTGGTTGAGCATGGTCAGTACTCTGCCTGTTGCGAATAGCTGAAGGGACATGCTGTTTGATATGATCCACCAGTCTTTGGGACGGACAGCATACAAACCCGACATCACATCGGCACTGAAAATCATATACCACATTATTTATTTGTGTGGTAGGCAAGGATTTCTTTTTAGCTACAAGGCAGCATCCTGTTAGTGGCAAAAAACCACTTGTGTTGCACTTTTCAGACATTTGCGCCACATCACTATATCATGGCAATATAGATGCATGGCCATTGCCTGAATCTGTATTATGAACTTATGAAGCAAGTCGCGCAGTTGAGTTCAGCTTTAACAAAACCATGTATGGTCAAGTAGATGGTGATGTCATGGATCCCCTCTAAGCCTAGTTCTCGCTAACATTTTTGTCAGTTTCCACGAGAAATATATTTTAGAATGGAATAACTCCTAATCTCCTACCCCTTGCATATTTCCAAAACGTAGATGATATATATGTTGCTATATTTGAATCTGCAGCTGTATGTAAGAATTTCTATACACAACTTAATGGGCTCCACCCAATGCTCAAATTCACCTTTGAAATGGAGCAGTCTGACCTCAACGTGCTAGTTGAGAAATCCACTAATGGGTTCTCTACTACTGTCTACCGCAAGCCTACCCTCACTGATCAATATGCACTGGGATTCCTACAGCTCCACACACTAAGATTTGCCTCACTGGCAACTTGGTAACTGGGGCCCAAGTGTTTGCTCATCATGCAAGCTTGATACCGAAATATGAGTTCAAAGCTATCCAGCAGGATAATGGCTACTTCAGTCAGATAATTGCTCGCTGTACATTGTGTAAACTCATGAATGGCCAAAGGTTGTCACCTTTGGTCCTGAAAAGTGTCCCGTCTACCTCAAATTATGCTGGAATGGTAAGGTGTATCAAAATTTGAACAACAGGTGAAGCTAACCATTTCACGCTTCTACATGCAGTAGCAACATGAGTTGGTATTCTCCACAAAAAGGAGGCTGCCATCTAGCCAAAAGACATTCTGCCTATCACACAAATGAGTAATATGGTATATGAACTTCAGTGTCAGTGCAATGCCAGTTTTGTAGGATGTACGTCTCAATGACGGGTGGACTATATCAAACAACACGTCTCTTCGGCTATTCGCAATAGGCAGAGTATTGAACGTGCTCAACCCGCTCATGCTTACTTAACTCAGAACATAGTGTTCGACATTAGATATGGTTCCGTGATTGGACAGCACTCACTGACTAATCCAGAGTGTGGAAAGAATTACACTAACAACCAATTTAAGATTATCAGTCAGGCTTGCAATACGGCTCACCTATGTTTGCAAGAAGCTACAATTTTCATACTAAGGGCCCTGTCCTCTGTAAGCAGAAATAACATATCCAGGCATTGCACCTTTTTCAATTGAACAAAGTATAGGGGACATGCATTCCCCATGGAAACACCTTGACCAACTAGGGTCGACTTGCCTTTTTTTGAACTTAAGCAAAAGCTTGAGGGATAACTATTCCCCAATGCTTTCTCTGTGATAATGCCTCAACCAGAGTCCATTTGCCAACCAATCAGCATCCTTTTCTCATGCAGTATAAATTTTTGTTCCCTTTGAAATTTGGTGCTCTTGCATCTGTCCTGAGTTCAAGGCAAAAAGCTCCGACATCATCTTTTTTTTCATCAATACGCAAGTTCTGTACTACGAAGCTACTATAAAATATAATTCTATAAGATGGGCATAGCGTTATTAAAACCAGGATATCATTTTAAATTACCTTCTCATTTAGATTTTATCCTTTTCCTTAGGCAACAGGTTGAAAACCTATCCCTTCATAATGTTTGTAAACAATACAGGGAATAATTTCAATTGCGTTGAAAACGGGAGTAGGGATTGCAATGTGTGATTAACCCATGGCCATTGATTGCATTGCAGGCAGCATGCCAGCTTGTTGACAATGACTGTGTGACTGTGATAAAGATAAATTATCCCTCCTTATCCTGTCTGCAGCTTGTGACATGGCTGACCACAACATCCTTTGCCGATGCCTCTCTACCATTACCCAGCTGGCTGGGACAGCACGCATCTGGTTCCATTCTTATTGATCCAGTCAGAGCCACCTGCAATGGCTTCCCTACCATTCCCATACCATTACCTCTGGTGTTCCCCAAGTCTCTATCATTAGCTGCCTCCTACTTCTCACCCCAGTTGCCCCTCAGCGATGCAATCTGAAAGCGCAGCAAAATGTATTTTGGGAACAGAGCTCTACTTCATTACCATCTTGCTTGATCACTCCACTGTCTCTAAATTGTCAGACCACTTGTCTGACATCTGGTGTTGGAGCACCAATTTCCTCCAAGTATATATTGGAAAGACCGGAGCCATTTTCTTCAATCCCTGTCACAACTCCATTGTCCAGCCTGGCAGCTGTCTTGAGGCTGAACCAGACTGTTCACAACTTTGGTTTCACGTTTGATCCCGATATGAATTTCCGATCACATATGTGTGCTATCACTAACTGTCTACTTCCAGCACCATAACATTGCCCAACTGTGCCACTGCCTCAGCTCATCTGTGGCTGAAACTTTCAGCCATGTGTTTGTTACCTCTGGTTTACTATTCTGACGCACACATGCCTGACCTCCAGCGTTCTACCCTCAGACTTCAAGTTATCCAAAACTCTGCTACCTGTGTCCTAACTTGTACCCATTCACCTATCAGTATTGTGCTTGCTGACTTACACTGGGCTCCTGGTTAAGCAAAGTCTCGATTTTAAAATTCTCATCCCTGTCATGAAATCCCTTCATCCCTTCCTATCTCCATAATCTTCTCCAATCCTACAACCCTTCAAGATATCAGCATTCTTCCAATTTTGGACATTCACCTTACCCAAAAAAATTTCACAACACTCACAACACACTTACCTCTCTCTTACAGGACAAGGTGGTGCACAACAGGAGGCATCAGAAGCTAACTGGAGGGGGAGAGGTTTTCTTTCATGTTGAACTCCTATGAAGGAGACAGTGCTGACCATTATTGGCATGGCCATTGTTGGGAATACAGCCAGTGGCATGGCTGAAACCATCAAAGATGACAGTATCCTCATACCTAATGCTCCTTGTCACATTACACTTCCCCCTCATTCCACACTTTCTTCTGATTCACAATTTGCAGATAGTGCTAGTACACAGCCCCACTGCTCCCCACATCATAACCTTATCCTTGGTGCAAGGGATGCAATCTAGACAGCCAGTGAAAGAACTGCAAGAAGACAGCAGTGATGGAGGGACACCATTACTTGATTTCACTGGACTTCACACTTGCAGCTACCAACTCAGATACTGACATTTCATACAACTTAGAGGATAGCATATGGCGAGGTATCAGGCATGAGTGGCCTTTAGACAGGAAGGGGGGTGGGTGGGAGGGGGGCAAGGATAGTGCACTTGTCTTATGGTACATGAGTTCTGCTGCAGAGAGATCAGATGACCACTTCAATGAGGCATGAACTGGAGCTTTGAGCTGCAAATGGCACTGTGGTGTCAAATTAGCATTGGATGCTGACCGATCTCATGATCCACCCTGCATACTCCTCCTGGCTGGTCACTGCACGCACATGCTGATGCCCTCACCAATATGGCATTTGGCACAATTTGCCCAAAATGTGTGCTAATTTGTGGCGCCCAAAGAACGTGTGTAAATGATCCCAAATTATCGATCTATAGCTTTTATTAAAAATAATTTCTCAAAACTTAAGAAATTCTATTAGATGCAACAGCTCAGTGTGTATTTTTTACATCCAACTGAAATAAAATAATAGTACTTTAACATTTCATATGTTCCTATCACTTCCTTTGTTCTAGCTAATGCCAAAATATTCTTTTCATAACATCTTATCATAAACCAATCAATATACATTGTTCTAATGGTGATACAACATCATTTACTTGTTTTTTTTTAAACGCACCAATTTCCGCCGTGAAGTTGCAGCTTTATTTTCAATGTTTGGAGATGGTTTAGGCAGGGATGAAGATAATTTAGAGCCTATTTTCAAGTTCCGATCTGTAACTTGTTTTGCATATTCCTTTTGTCGTTTCATTTTCTCTGCCTTAAGAGACAAATGAACAAAAACAAGTGTCAGCTACAGGAATGGAATGAAAGAATAAACTTTGCCCAGATCTGAAGAAAGAAAAACAGTGGATTGTGACTTTTCAATTCTCAATTTCCTGTAGCTCTTCCCTAACATTGTCTCTTTTGTACCATGTACCCAGCACTACCAGAGAAACCATAACATAACATCATGCAGAGGGTTTGATGTGCAACTACAGTATGCAAGATCAGACTCCTGTCGGAACCTAGCAGGAATTGCAGCCTGGATGAGAGTGGAAGTTTGGGCAGTAGGACCAACAATGGCGTCCAGCAGGAAAATTTGCTAGCACAAGGCTCCAGGAGAAGGTGAGGGGAAACCTGCGGCAGACGTGGCCCAAGGCTTCCTTTAGGAACTTGTAGGAGTACTCCTCAAGGCCCAGAAGAAAATTTAAAAATAAATGTAAATAATGCAAGGTCTCCTCTGGCCCTGCCAGTTGTTCCCAGTACATTTGGCCTGGTAGAAAAGGCACCACTGGTCTCCTGCTCAGGCCACCAGTTAAAATGGAAGTCTTGACCCAACTACATTTTTAGACTTCTATCTTTAAAGAGAACCCTGCTGGTGTAGTCAATAATTTAAAATTGGAATTGTCCAGATTATGTTGGGAAAATAGTCAGTAAGTCCCTGCTCCATTTTAACAGTTCCCCTGGCCTACATTAATATGCACACAAAAACTGAAAGTGCTTACCTTTTCCTGAGCAGAATTACAGTCCGGTCCCAGACCTCCAAGTTTCACATCCTGTTTTAGACTCTTGTAGTCTCTGAGTGTATAAGGCTGAACAGAAAGCAAATGACAAAGTTCAACTAAGTTTTCTTTAGCTTATTTTATGCTGCAGTAATTCAAAATAAAGTGAATGCTATAAAGATTGCACTTGAAGTTTGTAGAAATTGAAGAATGGTGACTAAGCAGAGAATGATTTGACATTTTCCATTGTTTCTTATTCTCTATAAACTGCATATATAATTGAAATATAACTAAAGATAAGAACTTATGCCTCCAGAGTTATTTCCAGTTGGGGCATAGCTATCTGAACTATTGAACTGTTTTGCAGCTTAAGCCATACCAAAGCTATAGCAGTGAAGTGATGAAAGTTGACCCAAAATGTGGCTGCATCATGAAAGGATTAGTTTAACCACAGATTAACCTGTGGTTCTGGACTAGCAAAGAATAAAATGACACTGATTCTGGTACTTAACTGGTTCATCTCAGCTTTCTGATCAGTTACAGATAACCAGAAATTGCAATTATATAGCATCTTAGGGTGGGACCCCAAGATGCTTTACAGAGTAGAGGGAAAAGAGACAGCAACTTTGTCAAAGAATGGATTTTGCGAAGGTTTTAAAGGTGAAGAGAGAAGCAAAGGGTTTTAGGTTGCGAATAAAGCTGAAGCAGCTGAATCTTGTGCTGCCAGTGGTGGAATGAAGAGAAGGTGAATTGCTTAAAAGATCTGACTTGGAAATCAATATCATGGGAGGGCCTGTAAGGCAGGAGGAGTTTGAAAATTATGGTGTTAAAGATATTACAAAACTCACACATTTGATGGGGAATTTAAAATGTTAATCTTTAATTCCAAATTAGCACTATAAAAATGGCAACTTGACGTAAACATGGCTGCTAAATCAAATTGTTGCCAATATGTATAGAGTAAACAAGATGTCCTTCAGACTTTGTAGATTGGGAAGCAGCCAAATTAGCCAACTGCCCTTCCAGACAAGATGTTCCAAAGTCACTCTCAGATAAGGACTATGTTTTTCAGAAATGCAATACATAGTGAATAATGGGAGTCGTTTTCAAATTCAGCTGACATTTCTATTAAAAAGACACGAGGCTAAGGACCCAGTTAGAGTCAGCAGGCAGCCATCTTTACAACTATAGGTCGAGTCAGACATGCTGTCTGATTCCTTAGAACTGAGTCAGAGACACTTCAAAATCTAATACAATCATATTGGATTGTGAGTATAATTTTTAAAAAAAATCAATATTTGTTTGATGATCCAAGAATTGCTGACAATGGTGGATTTTAAAAATGCATGTATTTTACAACCTTATTGGCATGGTATGATTAGCTTTATTTACCATCTATGCTATTCTACAATCCTTTTTGTATAAGCTGTAATCCATAATTGATTTCAATAAAAGACATGTATTAATGAAGCATACAAGGGGTTGTAGTCTCAAATCTATATTATCTTTAGAACCCTTATATAGTCCCTTATATAGAACACTTATATAGTCACATGACTCTAGGGGCAGGATCTTCCGGTCGGCGAGCGGGGGTGGAAAATGATCCAACCTCACTTCAAGTCATTTCCATTTTTAGGTCGGCGAGGGCACAGCCGAGTCAGCTGCACCCGCCAACCTGTCAACGGCCTATTGAGGCCACCGAAAACTAATTAAGGTCATTAATGGACCTGCCTGTCCAACCTTAAGGTTGGCGGGCAGGCCGGGAGCACTGGCTGGCTTCAGAAAAAACATGAAACCTCATCCATGGGCTGGGTGAGGTTTCATGAGGGTATTTAAATTTTTATTAAAGGTTTCAATAAAAGGTATGGACATGTCCCAATTCATGTGAGTGTCACATGAGGGGACATGTCAGGGAGATTTTTTTTATCATTTGTATTACAAATTTTAAATCGGAGCCAATCTCCCTGAGGCAGCACTTAGCCTCAGGGAGATCTGTGCGCTCTTTCGCGCACACGGGTGAAAGTGCACACTCCCGACTGAGGGAATCCCCCATCTGCACAGTGCTTCCGAGTGGACATCACGCTGGGCGGGCCTTAATTGGCCCACCCACGTAAAATGGTGGCTCGCCCCCGATCTGGGGCTGCTGATCGGAGGTTCCCCCCACTGCGCCCGCACTTCCCCCCCAACAGGGTGGGGTGGGGGAGAGAGAAATTTTTCTCTAGGAATCTGAGTTAGACTCCTATGGGCTGATATTGGAGAATCCCACAATAATTCATTCTGCTATAACATATCACCATATATGTCCTGTCCTAAGATAACTTTGTTAAATTGGAGATTCCTGGGGGAAGAGGTTGTTTTATTTGAGGATCCAGTCTAAGAATATGTTCCTTTAATACTTGGAAATTTCTTTCAGTTTACCCTTCTGGGGGATAAAGGTTATTAACAAAACAGTGGTTTGGAAAGGCTGTGGAGGGATTTGAAGACAGCAACAAATGGGATTTACCTAAAATTTTATTCATAATTTAAACAAGAAGTCAACTAAAGACAAAAATTTTGCTTACACTATAAATGTGCTAAAGTAAAAATATACAGATTACTATCAGCCACAAACTGCATCTCTGAGAAACCATTTAGTTTTCCAAGAACTGGGGTAAAAAATGTCCTGTCACTGGACTATAAAACACAATGCACATGTCAGTATAAACCTCACTTTAGGCCTATATTGCTTGGAGAGGATAATTTATTCCAGCACTCAGCAGTGATTGCCTTGTTTTGCCTCATGATGCATTAGGGTAACCAGAATAAACTAAGACAGTATGTAAAACAAAATGGGATAATTTTGTTTTTAATAAGTATTGGTAAAGAGGCTCTGCCGCTTATTGTACCAGAAGCTGAAATTTGCACTAGTACCACCTTCACTTGCTCAGCCGTTATACTGGAAGCAAAACTGGTATCCCTTCCCCCTCCAAGCTGACATTTAAAATTTATTCAGATGACATAATTTTAAAGAAGGACCCCATATTCTCACCATAACTCTCAATTTTATCTCTCCAGATGTGTACCTATTTGTCTCTTTAATCCATTTATGCTACCTGCTTTGTGGTCTTCTTTGGCAAATTGCTTTACAGTTCTATTCTGGTCAGGAAGAACAAGATCATCTTGATTTCTTTGTCTGACTTCTCTTTTTATTCCTAACTTCCTCATTTTTAACTTGTGAATTTTAATTCTTCACTTGAATCAACTTGGAAGTTTTGAGCCAGAACATAAATTTACTCAGGGAAAGCCAAATGTTTTCAGCTTTTGTGCACAACTTATCATGGGGTCACCTAGGCAACTAAACAATGCATGACAACATAAAATCTATGGACTTTAATGCAAAATGTAGCATTCAGTAGACCTTTCATTTTTATTCTGTAAATTAAGGGGCCCTGAATTTCGCAACATATTCTAATTATTTATATACTGAAATGTTCATAATTGTGCAATGCTTTAATTATTTTATACTTTACTTCAATGATTGTCTATGACTGTTATGATTTATGATTACCTGAATTATTTGTATTGTTATCACAATGCAGCACATACTACCATGATGATTTTTCAATAAACTAATTATTTATCCATGATAGAAGAGTTACTGATTATACCTGGAAGCAGAACAGAGAGTTAGGAACTAGGCCAGCTAGCCTAGGTCCCAAAGTTTTTCCTCTTAAATTGTTGTAAGCTGAGAGTTGATAATATCAAATTTAGATACATGGAAAGGCATAGAAGTTGGTTTTGCTTTCATTGAAAGAGTCTTCAGTTGGTTTTAATTTCATTGGAAGAGTGTTCAAGGAAACCTGATTGAAAGTATGAAGGGGATTGAACAAGTTGATTCAGGTGAAGAATTCAAATTCACAAGTTAAAAATGAGGAAGTTAGCAATAAAAAGAGAAGTCAGACAAAGAAATCAAGATGATCTTCTTCAGCCTGACCAGAATAGAACTGTAGAACAATTTGCCAAAGAAGACCATAAAGCAGGTAGCATAAATGAATAAAGAGACAAATAGGCACACATTTGGAGAGATAAAATTGAGAGTTATGGTGAGAATATGTGGTCCTTCTTTAAAATTATGTCATCTGAATAAATTTTAAATGTCAGCTTGGAGGGGGAAGGGATACCAGTTTTGCTTCCAGTATAACGGCTGAGCAAGTGAAGATGGTACTGGTGCAAATTTCAGCTTCTGGTACAATAAGTGGCAGAGCCTCTTTACCAATACTTTTTAATAACAAGATTATCACATTTTGTTTGGTGAAGGAATACCTCAGAGGCACAGGACTGACAAAATTAGCAAACACAAAGGGAAACAATTATTACAGCACTTGGGGGGCAGGGGGAATGGATGAATCAGACAGATTTGTGCTATGGTCAGTGGCTAATCCTCAAAGCCAGTCTGCCGGGCAGTCAACCGGCAATACACAAAATGCACAGCTCAAAACTGCAAAAACCATTACCTCTGTTTACGATGTCTGTGTTGGAGCTTTAAGTTAACTTTTAAGTGTGTGTTTGGTCATGGGTCTGCTAATCACTTTAACCCTTTACCAGCTGCTTCACTGGTACTTTCTAATGTTCAACTTACACCATGAATGTCTTCCCTAAGAAAATAAACAGAATATACTAAACTCTTAATTGTCATCTAAGACCAAAAGGACATTGATCCATCCAAGTTGTAGAAAAAGAGTTTCAATATTGTTGTGTCACCTCAAATTATACAATCAGTTGACGTTTAATTCCTTTTGATGTAAGTAGATTATTGATAAAAAAAGTTCTAGCCGTATACTTAACTTGTTTAAATAATAAAGGAATTAAGAATCCATCAACTGCATTTAATCACAAAAATGTTTATGCCTCTGTATTAGATCCTGGTCACCAGTTTCTTGGGACTTATGAATCCAGGTTGCACGCATGTTTTGGGATGGCCAAGTATAATAGACAGAGTAGGTCAGCAGACAGTTCTTAGGTGGAACACATTCTGTTTATTTTACAAAGGTATTCATCAGCTACACTTATGTGCTTTCAACTCAAGCCCTGTCTCTACACTACAGACTCTAACTATAGACTATTGACTACTGAGGCAGCCCGCCCTACTCTTCTAGTGGATACTAAGATCATATGATCTTCCATTATAACATTCTTCTTAAACATAAGAACATAAGAAGTAGGAGTAGGCCATTCGGCCCCTCAAGCCTGCCCCGGCATTCAATAAGATCTGCCCCCGGCCTCAACTCCTCTTTCATGCCAGCTCCTCATAGCCCTCAACTCCCAGATATTTCAAAAATCTATTTATCTCCTCTTTAAATACTCTCAGTAATCTAGCCTCCACAACTCTCAGGGGTAGCGAATCCCTGACACTCACTACCCCCTGAGAGGAGAAATTCCTTCGCATCTCAGTTTTAAGTGAGTGTCCCCTTATTCTGTAACTATGTCCCCTAGTTCGAGATTCCCCCACTGGTAGAAAAATCTTCTCAACATCTACCCTGTCAAACCCCCTCAGAATCTTGCACATTTAAATAAGATCACCCCTGATTCTTCTAAACTCTAATGAATAAAGGCCTAATTTGTTTAGCCGTTCTTGATAAGTCAATCCCTTCATCCCAGGAATCAGCCTAGTGAATCTCTTTTGAACTGCCTCCAATGCCAGTAAATCCTTTGTTAAACACGGGGACCAAAACTGTACACAGTACTCCAGGTGCAGCCTCACCAACACCCTGTACAGTTGTAAAAAGACTTCCCTATTTTTAAATTCCAACCCCCTAGCAATACGGGCTAAAATTCAATTTGCCTTCTTAATTACTTGCTGCACCTGCATGCTAAGTTTTTGTGTTTCATGCACAAGAACACCCAGATCCCGCTGTGCTGCACTTTTTGGAGTCTGTTTCCATTTAAATAATAGTTTGCCTTTTGATTCTTCCCACCTAAGTGCATGACCTCACACTTTCCTATATTAAGCTCCATGTGCCAAGTTTTTCCCACTCATTCTACCTGTCTATATCCCCTTGCAGATTCCTTATGTCCTCATCATAACATGACCTCCCACCTATTTTTGTATCATCAGCAAATTTGGATACATTATATTCTGCCCCCTCCTCCAAGTCATTACTATAGATAGTAAATAATTGAGACTCTAGGACTAATCTTTGTGGCACCCCACTAGTCTTTCCAACCTGAAAAAGACCCATTAATCCTGACTCTCTGTCTTCTGTGTATTAACCAATCCTCAATCCATGCTAATATATTACTCCCAATACTATGAGTTCCTATGTTGCGCAATAACCTTTTATGTGGCACCTTACTGAATGCCTTTTGCAAATCCAAATACGCGACATCTACCGGTTCCCCTTTGTCAACTCTGCTTGTTATATCCTCAAATAGTTTGCCAAACATGATTTCCCTTTCACAAAACCATGTTGACTCTGTTTGATTTTGTTAAGCCTTTCTAAATGTCTTGCTATTTCTTCCTTAATAATGGACTCTAGCATTTTCCCAACAGCAGATGTTAGGCTGACTGGCCTATAGTTTCCTGCTTTTTGTCTGTCTCCCTTCTTGAATAGGGGCATCACATTAGCGGTTTTCCAATCTGCTGGGACCCTCCCGGAATCCAGTGCATTCTGGGATATTTTTATCTTAAAAACCTTTAAAACCCTTGGATGCAGGCCATCAGGTCCTGGTGACTTGTCTGCCTTTAGTCCCATTAGTTTCTCAAATACTTTGTCCCTCGTGATAGACTGTTATAAGATCTTTCCTCCCATTAGCTCCTTGCTTTTCTGATACCTTTGGGATGTTTATAGTGTCCTCCACCACGGAGACCGATGCAAAATATTGATTTAAGTTATCCGTCATTTCCCTGTTCCCCATTATCAATTCTCCAGCCATGGTCCCATGCTCACTTTAGCTACTCTGTTTTTATATACCCATAGAAGCTCTTGCTGTTTGGTTTTATATTTCTTGCCAATTTACTTTAATAATAAATTTTCTCCCTCTTTATTAGCATTTTAGTCATCCACTGCTGGTTCCTAAAAACATTGCAAATTCTCTGGCCTACTACTAGTTTTCACCACTGTGTATGTCTTAGTTTTTGATTGGGTACTTTCCTTGACCACCTTTGTTAACCACTGGTGGTTCGTCCTTCTCATCGAGTCCTTGCTTTTGACTGGGATAAATTTTTGCTGAGTGTTATGAAATATTTGCTTAAATGTTTGCCACTGCTCATCCACTGACCTTCCCCTTAGTCTATTTTCTCAGCTCGCTTTATACATCTCTTTCTTCATATCTCTGTAATTGCCCTTATTTAAGTTGAGGACACTGGTTTGAGACCCCAGTTGCTCGCACTCAAACTGCATTTGAAATTCTACCAGCTTGTGATCGCGACCATCTAAAGGATCCTTAACTATGATACCTCTTATTAATCCCTCCTCATTACACATTCATAAAGGTATATTACACATCACATTATCACACTCTGCCACTGACAAGATTTGGCAGTGCATTCAACTCACTCCTTGAAACAATTACAAAGCAGTAATGTCACTGAGGGGTTCAGACAATACCATGAACTGTGAAAGCGAAGTTTGAACATTTATAGCTGCCAAGTGAACTCAGATTACATACCTACAAATTGGTCATGTGCCTATCTACATCTATCATCTCTGGTGCAGCAAATATTGCAGAGATTGTGTACTCACGTGCAAAATTTGGACTTAGAAGTACATATAATATAAAATTTGATAACCATGTTGCTAAAATTATTTAAATTTCAACTATAATTCTAATTTAATAAGATCACTAAAAACTAACTAATTCATTAAATAGATGTATAATTTTATCTTCTACAGTGAATTGTATCATAGTACAGAAACAGAATTAATTTAAGGCTTCAATACTTTGAAAGAAAATTTAGCTGGGAGTTTTGGGGGTGATGCAGGTTGTATCACATATAACAGAGTGGGTCGGATTTTTGTCAACTGTCCTGTTTATGCCTGTCAACAGTAGCAGAATGATAATTTCCTAAAAAAGTAAACTTACTACGTTATCAAAATCCCGAAATAGGAGTCAGATGACACAGTTAAGAATGCAATACAATGTTCATGACACTCAGAATTATTTCCTTAACTTACCTGCAAGTCATAGGCAATACAGTTTGGGAGCTGGCCACTTCTAGTAGTATTTGAATGGATTTTCACCTGCTGTCATTTAAGATGCTGCAAAGATTTGAGTGACATTGCATTGACACTTTGTCATGTTTTTACATTCAGTTACTTGATTTTAAAGTGTTTATGGTGGCTAAACAACCTTCTGTGCTCTTAAAGGGACATTGGTAATGCACTTTTCTCAAAAAGGGCATTCTTCTGTCAATTCCATTCCGGCCAGAGACAGAGTTAGCAGGAAAAGGTGAAAGGAGTATACAGAGCTCCACCTGCAAGGAGATCAGATATTGAACCCACCCAACAGAGCCTACAGGCCCAGATAACACAGCTATATCACACTGAGGTGCAATGCACAGGTATTAATGCTTCCCAAGGAGGCTCTCTATAGTTTCCTGCTTTTTGACTCCCTCCCTTCTTGAATAGGGGCATCACATTAGCGGTTTTCCAATCTGCTGGGACCCTCCCGGAATCCAGTGCATTCTGGGATATTTTGATCTTAAAAACATTTAAAACCCTTGGATGCAATAAGACCTACATCCCACTGCTGCTGCATTCTTCTTGCAGGCCTGCTGGTCACTACTGTAGTAAGCTTCTTTACATTCGGATTCTTTGGGTTGCAACATCAACCTAAAGTTCATGCATGTATTAAGCAGGTGACTGATGACATGCTTGCTAAAGCAAACACTTTCATCAGATTTCCCAATGAACAATTGAAAGCAACAGGTTAAGGGTTTCCAAAGTCTAGGGTTTCACTGATGGAAACCAAATCACTCTATGGGCTACTTCAGTCAAGGTCCCTTGCTTTCATGAATTACATAAATGTTTTCGAAATTGTTGTGTGCAAAGTGTTTCTGCAGTTAACTTGGAAATGTTAGCTGATATGAACATCAATATTGGTCTTTGTAATTTATTGGAAGGCAGAAGGACTGGAACAGATGTTGGGCATGACTGTTAATGCAGCGAGACAGGGATTATAAAACTGGTGTGCAATCATCAACAGCATATTATGCATGGCGGTAAGAACTATTCTCCGCAAACTTAGCTTAGGGTGCCCTCTAGCATCCCACATTTAGCAGTCAAATTAAGTTAAATCAGATCCACAAGTAAATTTGAACCCTCAGTGATCAGAAAATTGGGGTTATCAAGGAACAACTCTGCTGCCTAGACAGGTCTAGAGTGGTCCTCCAACATAGCTAAGGCAGAGTGATCTGTATGATAATGATTTGTTGCATGCTGCAGAACTTTGCTCTTCAATAGATAGATGGAGTCACTCTTGAATTAAAAACTTCAGCTAGAACATTCAAACAGAAATTACATTGTGAATGGCAAAAAAGCAGAAGGCTTAAAGCACTTGCTTGTAGCCACAGCATTTTGGCATTGAAGAGCGCTTCAGCTGAACAATCCCTGTCTCACTACATTAACAGTTATGCCCAACATCTGTTCCAGCCCTTCCACCTTCCAATAAATTACAAAGACCGACATTGATTTTCATATCAGCTGACATTTCCAAGTTAACTACAGCAACGCTTTGTACACAACAATTTCAAAAACATTTATCATGATACTGGCTTACACAAATACCTATGAATTAATTACCACCCAAGAATTGTCATAGTGTCTTTCTTACCTACTCTACTACTCCTATAAGTGCGTCCTCAGTGCTTCTGCATGGTAGACAGAAAACTGCAGTGGCTTGAATGAGGGTTCATTAAGCTCATAGGCAGTAACCTCTAGGAGCTTAGCCCCAGTGTAGTATCTCTATGATTGACAGCTCACTCTGGCTTAATTGGCTTATTAGCACCAGGAGTTTGCAGAGTTGCAAATGTGCAGTCTGTTTGAAAGGAGTTCTCCCTCACACCAATGTAATTGGCTTTGTTTAAGATTCTTGTTTGTAATTGGAGTATGTCACTTTCAAATTTAACATGGAATTCAATGGTATTATGATCACTATTTCCCAGTGGATCTTTTACTATGACATTATTGACTAACTAACCCACGCATTACACAATACTAGATCTAAGATAGCTTTAACCCAAGTCGGTTCCACAATGTATTGTTCCAAAAAATTGTCACAAATACATACTACAAACTCATTTTCTAGCCCACCCTTTCCAATTTGATTGACCCAGTCGATATGAAAATTAAAGTCCCCTACAACTATTACATTTCCTTTGTTACAAGATCCAATAATTTCTTGTTTAATGCTCTGTCCAACAGTATAACTACTGTTAGGGGGCCTTTAAAACTACTCCCACCAGCATTTTCTGACATTTGCTATTCCTAATTTCCATGTTCAACATGTTACAGTGGCTCCGTGGCAGATAGTTGATACTTGCAATTTTCTTTTAAAGGTTCTAAAGTTTGCATCTCTGCTTTCTTTAACATGACTTAGACCTGAGCTTGCCATCAGGCGAGTCAGTTCCTGTGCTGTCCTTTCCATGTGCACCTACACCTTTGTGCAATGTGAATCATTCTGTGCAGGCTTCTCCAATTTACTAGCTATGGCATCTGGAATGCCGATTTTTTTGCTAGTGCTTGGAATACAGGCATCTCTGTCTGCGCAACTGCGGGGCCTGAACTGTCTAAAGGACCTATACAAAGAGCAGCGGGATGAACATTAGGACATAATGGGAAGGGAAAGCCATTGCAGATTAGTAGCTGCACACTACAGACACACATCGTCATGCTGTCTGTATGTAGGCATGTAGACTATAGAATTAAGTGGAAAGAGAAAATACCCAAACATCTTTCTGCCCATGGCCTTCAGCCTTGCCATCCCCAATATATCCTCCCTCTGACAATGACGTTGATAGTGACAACCTCTACTGGAGCCATAGTGAGTCTTCTTCCAACTGTGTGCCAGCTTTGCCTCCCAGAAATGAGTTAGTAAGACCTGGTGAAGATATCTGAGGCAGCACAGTATAGCGTGAGGAAGCAGCAGCAAGTGACAGCAAGGGGGTATGTCACTGTGAGGGCATTAGCAAATGATCAATTTGTGCATGAAGGCAGAAGGAGATGTAGTGAAGTATCCTGCTATGACTAGAGGACAGGGCTGTGAAGCAAGGACTGAAGGATAGCTAGTGCTAGAGCTAAATCTTATGTTTCAGAACAATGCAAGAGAGATGGGAATTAAATTCTTAATTTTTACTTCCCAGGTTGGGAAATTCATTATATTTCCTTCTGCGCTGTAGTCAGGTCATAAAAACTATGCTGCAGACACTGACTTGCCCAGTTACCTTTTTCTATCACTTTTGGCTATTTTGTTCAGGCACTCATCATCCATATGAAGAGGTTCATCAGTTGTTCCACAAGGACCTCAACTGCAGTATCTGAAAATTGACTATCATTCTTCCTGCTGTTTCAGTAATATTTTGCCCATTCACCACCACCGAAAGCTGCACGTCCTCTTTAAGAGCTGCAAACTGCTTCTAAGTGGTGGCAGCCCATTGGAGTTCCAGACATCCCAAATGGAAAGCCAACTTGCTGTGGCAACATGTACTTTTACATGCATGTTGTAGTCCGGACCTATAATTAGTGATGGGAGAGGCTCCAATTTCCTTTCCATCACAAGGCTGACCAGGAATCTCTCCCGCTCTTATTGCCTGCCACTGGCGCATATTGGAAGGATTTGCAGGTGGCCGTGTTATGAACGCACCTTCCTTGGTCATCAAGTCCTGGAGCGGAACTTGAACCCAGAGCTTCTGGCTCAGAGGCAAGAACCCCACCCACTGCACCACAAGACCTCCATCTTCCAGTTCACCTTACTCAAAAGCCTGTCAGTGCGAAAAAGGGACCTAATTTACAAGATCACAGTGTAATCATAAACATGCAAGGTGATTCCACCTGTCTTAGTTCACACATCCAGGAAGATGTTAGTTTCCCCATTGCAGCATCAAATTATTTATTAAATAACACCAGTTTAAAATGTCACAAACCATTTTCACTGCAGAAAACATAACCAGAAATAGTTTTTGAAAGTGTTGGATTTTTTGGTGTTGCAAAATTTATCACAGCAATTAAAAAAGGCTATAACATTTTGTGCAGATTCTAAAAATAAATCTATATAATGGATAGAACTGTTCTCAGCTGCTGAAGCAACTCCAAGTGAATAGATTGCCTTTCAAAATACAACCAACTATATTCATACTGTGCTCTCAAATGCAAAAGAAAACCTTATTTTGGCTAACATTTTCAATCTTTGCAGTAGCAGTGCTTCAAGGGAAATATCCCTGTAACAAAAAGCTGCCACAACTACTATTCCTATAGCACCCATGTGCACAGAAGGATTTCAGAGCTACTGTACTTATGGACACTGAGCAGGAAGAAAGATGGAAAAGATGATGGAGTAATGAGGTCAAAAGCAAGGTCAAAGTGAACAGTCTTTAGGGAGCTGTTGAAAACAGCAGGGGAAACAGTTGCAAAAGATGGAGCTACAGTGGCTGAAGGAGCAGCTGTTAATAGTGGAGCAAAGGGAATGGGCCACAGTGTGGTGCCAGAGGAGTGGAGCTTGTACAGACATTATTTAGGTAGGCCACTACTAGGCCACTGATGGATTATAAATGAGGACTACCAGATCATTGGGGCTGAAACAGACAAGCGGTGGGGGGGGAGGGGGGGGGGGTGGAGAGGAAAGGGGAAAGGGGAGGGGGGAGCTGAGGGAAGGGGGGAAGAGGGTGGAGATGAGGAGGGAGGAGGAGGGGAGGGGTAGAAGTGGGAGGGGGAGAGGGAGAAAGGGGGAGGAGAGAAGGAAGGGGAGGGGTAGGAAGGGGAGGAGGGGAGAGGGAGGAGGGGGAGGAGGAGGAGGTTGAGGAGGGGGAGGAGGAGGAGGGGGAGGGGGAGGAGGGGGAGGGGGAGGAGGGGGAGGAGGGGGAGGAGGGGGAGGAGGGGGAGGAGGGAGGAGGGGGAGGAGGGGGAGGAGGGGGAGGAGGGTCCTCATTATCAAGCACCCTCTCTCCAGCTATATGGCCCTTTCCGCCGACCCTCATTCCACCCTTACCCAGCTGTATCCATGGATCTAACTATGATCCTTGTGTGTTCCTTGCAGTATTGCCAGCAAGGACTTCTCCCAGTGGTGCTACAGGCAATGGAGAGTTGTTGGTCAATCTGAGGCTGGCAGCTATTGGCGGGGTTGGGGGAGTGTGATTTCCACACCCAGGGTCCTAAATCAGGGGGAATGCCCAATGCTGGCCAGAATGGACACTTAATTTTGTCAGGCCCCCAATACAGAATTGATGCAGGTCTCCTGCCAGTTCTCCAACCAGTGGACGAGAACCACATCATCTACAATTAAATCCAGACCATTGTGTGCACAATACTGCTGCTAAGCAACTAAAATAAATAACTAATATAAATATATATAGCACTTGTCACAACTTCAAGACATCCCAAAGCACTTTACAGCCAATGAAGTGTAGTAACTACCATAAAATCGAGAAATGAGGCAGCCAATTTGTCACAGCAAATTCGCACAAATAATGGGATAAATTATCAAATAAGCTGCTTTTAGTAAAATAAACCTGAGAATATTGGAGATCTGAAATAAATTCAGAAAGTGCTGGAAAAACTCAGCAGGTCTGGCATCATCAGTGGAGAGAGAAACAGTTAACGTTTCGAGTTCAATATTGGTTCTGCTCACCACATTACAGGAAGTAAATAATGGAGATTTGTGTGGAGAGAGTAGAGAGCAAATTTATAAAAATGTTGCCCATGCTTGAAGATTGCAGCTAAGAGGAAAGATTGGGTTGTTTTCCTTAGAACAGAGAAGGCTGAGGGATGACTTAATTGAGGCGTACAAAATTATGAGGGGCCTCGATAGGGTAGACAGGAAAGACCTGTGCCCCCTGGCAGAGAGGTGAATTACTGGGGGCACAGATTTGAGGCAATTGGTAGAAGGATTAGAGGGGGCATGAGGAAAAGACTTTTTCACTCAGGGGTGGTGCATGTCTAGAATTCACTAAGTTGGTGGTTGTGGCTGAAACACTCGACTCATTTAATAGGTACCTGGATCTGCACCTTAAGTGCTGTAACCTGCAAGGTTACAGAGCAGCTGCTGAAAAGTGGGATTAAAATGATCGGCTAGTTTTTTTTTTGGTCTGCTTTGGCCAATGCAGACACGGTGGGCTGAATGGACTTTTTGTACACCTTTTCTATGATTCAACGATTCAACGGTTAAATCTGTTTTAAGTGATAGTTCAGACCTAAATGTTAGTAAAAACTTTAGGAGAAATCCTGGTGAAGCAAGTCAGTAATATTGATAAGTTTACCAGAAAAGAAAACTTAAAATACCAAAAATATCCAGCAAATTCATCAGCTTGCTAACTAAAACAGACTAAGGCTACACCCGACTTTCCTTGACTTCCTTTCACTGATTCACCAAAACCCTCTGCCACTCATTAATATAGCCCCACTTCTATGCAAAGGTTTAGATCACACAAATCTCCGTTATTTACTTAAACAAAAGCAAGATACCACAGATATTGGAAATCTGAAAAGAAAACAGAACATGCTGGAAACACTAATTAAGTCAGTATTTATAATAGTTTTCTGTGTGCATTGATTGAAGTCAAATTATTTAAGTCTGAAATAAAGTTGTTAAAAGTAATTCTTAGAGATATGAACATGAGGTCATGTAAGCTTTTTAAAAGACATCTGTTTTAAAGGTATAACTTTTTGAAGGGAGCATGTTGGGTGATGAAAATTCTAGGAATAAATATGTAATTCACTTCTTTCCATAACATATGAAAATCTCATGAGGATGCCATTTTCATAACTATCATATAAAATGCCAGAAACTGTCAGCCATTTTGTTGTATTTACCTTGTAGTTATTCTTTTCTTTGAGCTTATTAATCTTCTCCATCTGTGCTAGGTAGCCATCTGAATTGCAGCGTGTTAATGTCAATGCTTTCTTCTCGTTTGGCCGAGTTTGGTCCAGTTCAGAGTCGCTCTCTGCCATGAGACCAATAGGTGGCAGCACCAGGTGGGAGCTAGGGTGTGTGTGAGCCAGGCGGGGTGTGCCCTCATAAATATGCTCCATTTGCTGAATGAGACGTGTGCTAGGAGACTGAACTAAATGCTGCTGATAAGAGGGCAGAAAAGGGAGAGTAGGGAACCTAGGTAAAAAAGAAAGGTGGTTAAATTACTTTTATTGTAGTGACAATTAATTCCCTGTAACACCTTTTTAAAGATAGAAATACAGTCTAATCACTCATAATGGGTCAGTGGATATGGTTCTAGCTGCATTTAATGCTGTTAAAAACACAGCTTAAAAAGTATATATGGCAACATAGTACCCATGGATAAGGATTGCAAGTGTGTATGCAGATTCGCATTTACAGCCTTTCACAAAATCACTGTTTTTCAATCATCTAAATGAAGCTGAACCTCCGGGGGATGTTATGGGATTGTGGCTGCAAAGGTAGCGTAAAGGCTGGAAGCAGGTATACTAATTACTGCTATTTTAACTTGGAGATGGTACCTATCAATACTTATTAATACTACTTTAAGTCAAATTATCAAACCACATATATTTCACAATCTTTTGTTAGTCAGAAATTGAAGCAAAATTAGTTTCCCACTATCAACCAAGTGTTAAATTACAACTTATGGGCATCAATAAGAATTCATAGCCAGAGGGATAATTTTTTTTTACTGGTATGGTGAAACTGGGAAAAGGCAATAAAACATCTTCAAATTTGCTTGAAAGTGGAATATTTTCTAGGTTCTGAACCTGACAACATACATTCAACATGTATGTTGTCAGGTTCATTATTTACAAAGATACATCTCTGAGCACTTTGCCAGACAAGGGATCACAAAAAGACATCAAGCAGGAGAAAGGGAGTGAATCAGGAAGTAGCGAAACACGGTGTGACTAATGCCCAATTCTCATTAATGTGACATCATTCTTTGCTTTGCAGTTTGCAATTGTTAGCTAGTGATAATAATTCAGATGATATACTATTCCTTTTCTTATTGATACACAGGTGATAAAGCCACCAGGATTCTCTTTGGTGAAACTTTTCTCAGCGTATTCCATGTAGAAAGGAAAAGGACCTGGAGTGAGAGATTATAAAAACAGAATGCTAACAACATGAACGACAGACAGAAGTTAAAAATGCTACTTTTCCAGTACTGATATACCTCCACTGGTAAGCATCTGAATATACACATTTACTGTAAGCAGGGAATTAAACAGGGCATTTTCTTTTAAATAACTCAGAAAAATCATAGATCTGAGAAAATGCATATTTATACAAAACAATAGAAACACAAATTGTGCAATGATACAGATGTTAACACATTTGTTAAACATTGGCTTTTGCTGGTGTTTAATCTTTCTGCGTACTGACATATGAAAAAGCAGGGAAATAAAGGTTATGATGGTAGGTTTAGATGAAAAAAGATGGGGGAGACTCAAATGGAGCATTAACACCAGAATAGACTAGTTGGGACATTTGGCTTATTTCTGTGTGCATATCCTATGTAATACTTGAAGCAAATTAGATACAACCTTGATAGCGAGTTAAACATTATTGCTTTTGTTTAATGTTTGTTTAATTGATTTTTAATTTTAAATTAGAGAATAGATACTATCTTTTGACCCAAAGTTCAAAGTGAATCATATAATTGATGGAGGCATGTAATTATTCACTGGATTATCTCAGATGGAAAGGTATTTGTGAGTCTACCCCCTGAGAGAAGAAATTCCTTCGCATCTCAGTTTTAAATGAGTGAACCCTTATTCTGTAACTACGTCCCCTAGTTCGAGATTCCCCCACTAGTGGAAACATCTTCTCAACATCTAACCTGTCAAACCCCCTCAGAATCTTGCATGTTTCAAGAAGATCACCACTCATTCTTCTAAACTCTAATGAATAAAGACCTAACATGTTTAGTCCTTCCTGATAAGTCAACTCCTTCGTCCCAGGAATCCGCCTAGTGAATCTCTTTTGAACTGCCCCCAATGCCAGTATATCCCTTAAGTCATTAATATCTCACAATTTCACTTTAAAATAATTAGCAGAGAATGTTAGAGGTGAATGTTGACAATTAATTCGTAAGTTGTTCAAAACTGGTCAGTCAGAATTCAACACTATACTTTAGTACATGATCAAATAGAACACTTCGTTTCATGCCCTTGCTGAGATATTACTGTATTAAACATTATGCTAGATCAATACCAAAAATGGTTCAAGAGGAAACCCATTGCAAATGCCTTATTTGAAACTAGGACTTTGTTTATTCGGCCATAAGAAATTGTTAATTTCTTTAGTAGTCATCCTTAGGAAGGGCAATCTCCCCATTAGGGCACTGCTGGCTACATGAATAAATAAAATGTAGTTTTCATATTTGTCAAAAGTTTGAGCTTCCTATCATTGTTTAATTGATAGTTAATCATTTGTTGTTTTGGTTTTTAAACACTTTCATCAGTGTTTAACATGCTGTACTTCAATTCTACTGGTCATCTACCACACGTGTCATGCCTAGAAGACATGAGGGAAGACTAAACAAGTCATATTTAATTCTCAGGATACTCATGTATAGGGTAGCCTGCAAAAGAAAATACAGCTTCTGGGTCATGTAGGATAAAATCAAACAACAAAGAAAATGGTTAAACAACCCAAAAACTGGACAATTCTATAATTTAAAAAACAAAATTTTTAATAGGATGTCTTACTTCAGATTGAAAAATGTCATTTCTTTTACATTTGTTACATTAAAGGTGAAACTGTATTTGTAAACCACTCGCAAATAACAGTCTCCCCTATTAATTTGGAGAAATGCTGCATTTAATCTCATTACCCACAGCTTTCACAATGAGATTGAAAGCCAAAGATGAGTTGTTCAATCAGCATCACTGGCTGGCCCATCAGTGAATGGCTCTTATAATGATAGGATGTAACAACACCCTTTTCAACTCTAGTTGCTGAACAGTAACCATCTGCCAGTTAAAAACTGAGTGCCAGCAAATTAATAGCAACAGGTTTTAAGTAGACAAAATTGCTTGTAACAAAACAGATGTAGCCGAAATGATGATTCCACTTCTTATTTTTGTTACATCAGCTTTTAAGTTAGCTTCTACAAAATCTTATAGTAACCATTGTGCTTAACACTTGGAAAATGGTATTATAATGAGTAAAAATGAGATTTTGCAGCTTGACTAAACACAATTTATTTAACCTGTACAATTAAGTATATTAAAAATCAATAGAACTTAAATGACAGAAAATGACTGCTTTAATATAGGACAAGATAAGGTATCTTACTTAGCAAGAATCCAGATGAGTTTGTTATAACCAAGCAATAGACCGAGATATCTCAAAACCTCAAATAATCAAAGTGTCAAATAAGGTGTAAGAGTCTATTGACATTTTTCATTTATTTTTCTAGGACTTCTTTCTCATCACAAGCAAGGATAGTCAATACACATGAACTAACGATGCTGAAGCATTGTCAATGCTATCTAATGGTTCCTTGGTTGTTGGTGGATCAATTACAGGACTGTCATTTTCAATATCACCACATCTTGCAATCTGAGCCAAACCTTGTTGCTGATCACCTGTTCATTAGCTGTTATAAATGACTCAAAAATCCCTTCAGTGGCCATCTAACACAGTCCAACTGGAAATAGCAACATCTGGCTTCTTCGGCTACATACTGATCATCTCTGTATCCTCTTTGATGATGCTCACTTTGCACTAGAAGCTGAGGTAGCCAGGAGGTAGTGAAGAAATCTAATGCTGTCTTGAGGTTCTGCAGTTCAAAAGGGCATAACAGACCACCAGATAATGCCTGGGGAGAAGGGTGCGATACTTTGTACTAAAGATTTGTGCTCCAGAACTAGCCGGGTCCTTCGTCAAGCTATTCCAGTACAGGCACAACACTAGCATCTCCCCAAAAATGTGGAAAATTGCCTACATATGTCCTGTCCACAAAAGGCAGGACAAATCCAATCTGGCCAATTACAGCTCCATCAATACTCTCAATCATCAGCAAATTGGTGGAAGGTGTGATGAACAGTGCTTCAAGCGGCACTTATTCAGCAAGAACCTGCTCACCGATGTTCATTTTGGATTCTGCCAAGGTCACTCAACTCCTGATCTCATTACAGCATTGGTCCAAACAATAGAGCTTAATTCCAGAGGTAAGGAGAGAGTGGCTGCCTCTGACCTCAAGACAGCATTTGACTGAATGTGGCATTAAGGAGCCCTGGAAAAATTGAAGTAAATGAGAATCAGGGGGAAACTCTTCACTGTTTGGAGTCTTACCTAGCACAAAAGAAAGTGGTTGTGGTTGTTAGAGGTTGGTCTTCTCAACCCCAGGACATTGCTGCAGAAGTTCATCAAGATAATGTTGTGGACCCAACCATCTTTAGCTGCTTCAGTAATGACCTTCCCTCCAATAGAAGGTCAGAAGTGGGAATGTTTGCTGATGACAGTGATCAGCCCATTTGCAACTCCTCAGATAACAAAGTCGTCTATGAATACATGCAGTAAGTTCGGATAACAGTCAGGCTTGGGTTGATAAGTGGCAAGTGACATTCACACCACACAAGTATCAGGTAATGACCATCTCCCTTTGATGTTCAACGGCATAGCCATCACTGAATCCCCTACCATCAAAACTTTGGAGTTTACTATTGACCAGAAACTTAACTGGATCAGTCTTCTAAATACTGTGGCTACAAGAGTAGGTCAAAAGACTGGGAATTCTGTGGCAAGTAACTCACCTGTGACTCTCCAAAGCCTGTCAACTATCTACAAAGCACAAGCAAGAGTGTGATGGAATATTCTCCACTTGCCTGGATGAGTACAGCTCTAACAATACTCAAGAAGCTTAACACAATCCAAGGCAAAGTTGCCCTGTTGATCGGCACCCCATTCACCACCTTAAACATTCACTCCCTCCTCACCACTGCACAGTAGCTGCAGTGTGTAACATACATAAGACACACTGCAGCAACTCTCCAAGGCACCTTCGACAGCACCTTCTAAACACATCACCTTTACCACCTAAATGGACAAGAGCAGCAGATGCATAGAGATGCCACCACCTGCAAGTTTCCTTCCAAGTTACTCACCATCCTGGAACTATATTCCCATTCCTTCACTATCGCTGGATCAAAATCCTGGAACTCTCTCCCTAACAGCATTGTGGATGTACCTGCACACATGGACTGTAGCGGTTCAAGTAGGTTGCTCACCACCACCTTCTCAGTGATATTAAGGGATTGGCAGCAAATGCTGGCCTTGCCAGGAACATCCACATCCCAAGAACAAATAAAAAAAGCTTAAAGCTGACCTGCCATGTTTAATTTGATGGCAAGTGTGGCCTCTGGCCACTAACTGGCCAATCCAAGCAAAATCAAGGCTGGGTGACTGCTCCCAACACAGTGCAGGGTCAGGAGTCCCATTTGACCCCGACATCAATGACCTGACTCAAAACGCAAAATCCTGTTCATGTTTCATTGATATCAAAGGATCACGTATAAGTGGAAAAAGTGAGTAAATATTATATCAGATATCAAAGTGCCCTTTGGGTAACTGCAATAATTTTTTAGTGAGGATGTCTCATCATAACTAACCTTCTTTTAAACAGATTTTAGCTAATGTTAAATAACAGAAAAAAACGACCATGACATTGCTATACAGTTTTTGTTCCTTGCTTACCTTGCATTCCCATATTCTTTTCCAAACTGGTTGCGATCCTCTTTTGCCATTTTCTCCTGGTTCATGGAATAGAATAGTGAATTTTTAGTACCAATATCTAGCCCTGGCAGATGGGAATAATTGCAAAGACCTGGTGCTAATGTTTTAGTGTAAGCAGCTTGCTGATAGTTAGGATTGAGAATTGGGCAATGTTGGGTTTGTCCAAATTCTGTATAGGAAGGGGCCTGGATGTCACACGTAGGTTGATGCCGGGCATTTTCTGGTACAAACAAAGTTGTTGAAAAGTGGGATGGATCAGTGTCCAACCTGTATGGAAAGTGAGAGGTCCTTAATTCAGGACACTTTTGATACTCCTGGAAATGTGAAACAGGATTTTGTGGCTGTGATGTACTATACATATTGTGGTCTCTGTAAACTGAAGCAGCTTGACTCATTGGATGATGTGATGGGACCAGTTTAACAGCGGTCTGTGTATTGCCACCAGATGACAAAGTATTTAAGTTAATGTTCAGATTCACTGTTGGATGAGAATTGGGAATGAAGGCAGGTCCAATTTCATTGACAGATGATGAATTAAATGTTCGGTCACTGCTAGGAGTCAGCAAGACACTGTTGTCATCTCTCTGAATTATTAGCAACTCAGGTGCACTTTTATTCTGATGAACCACATTTTCAAAATGTTGTGATTGCTCATCATGAAGCTGGGATTTCTGTATCTGCTGTTTAATGGAAGGCTTATCAGGTGGTCTTGGGGGTCTTTCTCTCACCACGTTTGTTAATCCCTTTTTCCTCATAGATAGTTGCTTTGCTTTCTGGTTCTGAAAAAAATTAGTATTATTATACAGTGTATTAATACTTAAATATTGTGTGAGATTTTCAACCATTTCCTGCCTGAAAAGTAAGTGAACCTGCAGCTGAGAATCAGAAGAGGTGAGGTTACCTTGACAGCCTGACTGGTGCCCAAGATCTAGCTGATGCAATTTTCAGGCAGGACTATAAATGGAGAAGCAGCATGCCCATCTCAAATGGCCAGGAGCACGTATATGTATGTAAACCAGGGTTCTACGCTGGTTGTAGGATGCCGTTTGAAATTTTCATGATGAAAGATTAGGCAGTGTGCTGTGCACGCTCTGCCGGGTTATAGCAGGTGTTCAGCAGACGAACCAGTGGTTATTAAAGGAACCACTGCAGGCTGCACAATAAATGATACAGGAAGTTTCAATTTTGGAGGGCCAGGGCCAGCACCCCTGCACTTCCTGGGACCCTCCAAAACGCTCTGGTCCACTACCAGGCCGTTTGAGGCCACCTCTTGGGATTTCCTACTCTCCACCACCCCCACCCCCCATTACTTCGGTCTAATAACTGCTTTGTCAAATACATGCCTGTTTTGGGCTCTACTTGAAAATCACCCCCAGTATATGTGAAAATCAAAATCTTACAGTAAGTTTAATTATATAGTTCAAAGGGAGAAGGGGCAACACTGGGATATAAGGCAATCCCTAGCATAAGAAGAACACAGCTACATCACAGAGGCAGTAGAAAGATAAAAGGAGATGAGCTAGGGGACATCACAACTGTCTGAGGATAAGCCATTATGAATTTGTATTTGCCCTTTAACACAATGCTATTCACTAAATTTTTGTTCATCCAATGACTTGTTGAAAGGTCAATCTAAGGAATGTTGCACCAGCAAAGGTACAAAGGGCTGAATGGCTCTCTGTTATGTAGTGATCTCTGTTATTTTGTAAATGTCGTGTACTGATAGCATGTGCCCCTGCAACTGTGATTCTGCACCTGGTGAAATTTCAACCACATATCCAGGTACGGGGGGCAGGGGAGGGGGGGACTGGATGAAAAGGCCGCCCAGGTGCTCCAGCACTGTGAAAGTAAGAATAAACTAAAAACAGCCCTCCTGCCCTCACCACACCCTTACAACTGCACACACTTCGTCTGCCCCACCCATGCCTACCTATGCCACCTCATGCTCCCACCATCCCTTGACACCTCATATCCTCATGCCAACCTACATGTCTCCCCCCCACTCCCCATGGCCCTTTATAGTCCTTATGCCAACTTAGTGTCCCTCTACCCAATGTCCATGGCCATCATACCTCCATGCCAACCTGTTGCTCTCTACCCAACCCCATACCTCTTTACAGTCCCTATTCTGACTTAGTGCCAACTCATGCCAACCTTTTCCTACTTGGTCTAATATGCAGATGTCACATTTCCCACACCCTCCTTCCAAACATCAGATCAGACTGAAGGCAGCTGCATTTTAACATGTGAAGCTGCCTCCATGAACCACAAATGTGCAAAGTTCGACCTGCTCCTGTTCCCAGTTCTGCGAAAATGGTGGGGGTGGAGGTCAGGGGTGGAACTTCTGATTTCGGGCCTCTGGAGCCATTTTCAATGAGACAGAGGGCCTGTCCATCAATGCAAGACATTGCTGCTTTGGTGGCATATGTAATGCATCTAGTCACTGTTCTAACTACAGGAAAAACTCTGTCAGCCGCATGGCCCGGGAATGGGAGTTATCGGTTAATCAAATATGCCGGTTAACTGAGACATAAGGTGACTTCTGTGTTTTCACCCAATGGGAAAGCTCCAGGGGGATCAAGTGGGCATCGACCTTGTGAGAGGTGCGGGAGCAGGGGAATCGAGTGAGCCACATGGATGGGAGATGGTGCTGCAGAGCAGTGGGAGGCTGAGGCCAGATCCAGGACAGGCCGCCCGCTGATAACTATCACTGGTGAGTTTGACATCAGGCAACAGAAAGACAAAAACAAAAATACAGGCATGACCTCAGATTTCCTGTTAATAGAGAATTCAGGTTGCTAAAGTGCTGGATAATAGAAATTTAACAGTACAATGGACTGCAGTGCCACATATGCTATGCTCGAGGACAGGCAATCTTTAAAGCTATTGTTGTACCACATTCAAAATATCACATTACAGTTAGATCTATTTTTGATGTTAATGACTAATTTGATCAAAAGTTTTAACATATTATGAAGGACACTTTCATATTTGCAGCATATTAAAGGATAAGGATTGTAAATAATCTAACCTGCAACTTCTGTGCCCTTTGCTTCCACTTCATTTCAATACAACAATTCTCCTGACCATCCACAGTATTCTGGACAGACTCAATTGTATTCATGGATTTGGAACTATTAGCAGAAGATAGCTGTGAAAGTAAACAAGTGTCAGTGAATATGTTTGAAAATATAGAATATATGCTGAAATTAACCGGAAGATATTGAAATATAGTATTGGAATATATATATATATATATATATAATATTTATATATTTTTTAATTAATTCACAGAATATGGACACCACTGGTAAGAGCAGCATTTATTGCCCATCCCTAATTGCCCTTGCAAAGGTGGAGGTAAACCACCTTCTTGAACTGCTGCAGTTTATGTAATGAACATGCTGCCATAGTACTGTAAGGGAGGGAGTGCAGGATTTTGACCCAGCAATGATGAAGAGGCACTGCTATATTTCCAAGTCAGCATAGCATGTGACTTGTTCATCTTGGTGGTAGAGGTTGAGTTTGGAAGGTGCAATCAAGAAAACCTTAGCAAGTTTTTGCAGTGCATCCTGTAGGTGGCACACACTGCTGCCCTGGTGCATCAGTGGTGGAGGCAGTGAATGTTTAAGATGATGAATGGGGTGGCAGTCAAGCAGGCTGCTTTGTCCTGGATGATGCCAAGCCTCTAGATTGTTGTTGGAGCAGTACACATCCTGGCAAGTAGAGGGTATCCATCACACTCCTGACTTGTGCTTTGTAGATGGTAGAAAGTGCTTGTGGAGTCATGAGGCCAGTTATTCACCACAGAATTCTAAATGTCTGACCTACTTTTGTAACCACGGTGTTTAGGTAGCTGGTCCAGTTAAGTTGTTGGTCAATGGTGACCTCCAGGTTGTTGCCGATGGGTTTGACAAAGGAAACACCTTTGAATGTCAAGGTGACATTCATGGAGATAGTCGTTGCCTAGCACTTTTATTTCTTGTTACTTGCCACTTATCAACCCATTTCTCAATATTGTCCAGGTCTTCCTACATGGGCACACATTGCTTCATTTTTAAAATTATTTTATGGCAAGGTCAGCATTTGTTGCCCAGACAATTGCGCTTGAACCAAGTGGTTTGCTAGGCAATTTCAGAGGGCATTTAAGAGTTAACCCACATTGCTGTGGGTCTGGAGGGTGATTTCCTTCCCTAAATGGCACTAGTGAACCAGATGGGTTTTTACAATAATCAATAATAATTATCATGGTCACCATTACCGAGACTAGCTTTATAATTCCAGATTTATTAATTTTGAATTTAAATTCCACCAGCTGTCATGGTAGGATTTGAACCCATGAGCCCAGGGCATTAGCCTGGGCTTCTGAATTACTAGCTCGCTATGCCACCATCTCCCTCATTATCTAAGGAGTTGTGAAATATTTTGTCACCTGTAGGTGCCTACTTTGGATACTTCAAAATTATTGCATCCAGACATGTGCTAAATTTGATGATGTCTGCCCTGACATGTTCCTCATAAGATTTTGGATCAACACTGTCTGTGATACCAGAAACATTAGAAACTCCTGTGTTTGCATGTGGTTTTAGCCTATCAGACATGGCTCCAGTACTGATCATCTTGATAAAGGTAAGTAATGGCAAATAAGTCATGAATTTTACTTATTGGTAAAATATATCTTGATGGCCTTCCTCCTCTGCTGTTGTGCCACACCTATGATGCTTCTTTTTAACATCCCAACTGGCCCCCATACTTCCTTGATTTCCACTGATTGCCACAACTAGATTTGCCGTTTTGTTTTTTTAACGGGTAACCATTTCATCCTAAGAAAGCCCTATTCGATTCTATTTTTGTCAACGAGGCATTGCTGTGCACACACATTATTCTGGCATTTGGTCTGGCTTCATTCCGTTCAAAAAAGATAAAAGCAATACACTGCGGATGCTGGAAATCCAAAACAAAAACAAAAATACCTGGAAAAACTCAGCAGGTCTGGCAGCATCTGCGGAGAGGAACACAGTTAACGTTTCGAGTCCGAATGACCCTTCATTCAGTTCAGCCTGGCCTGGCAATGCCACTTCCCATTGACTGCTCTCAGCATTTAGACCTGATGTTGGCCCCTGCAGTCCTTTCAAAGTTCTTCTTCGTTCTTTATTAACCAAATTGGGAAAGGGAGGTGGGGGGGTGGGTGGTGCAGCGTGGGTGGTGGATGTAAGACAAATACGCAGAAAACTGAAATGGTGCGGAAAATGAAATGTGACTGACAGAGATTGAAATGATCCAAAGAGAGAAACAGAAAAAACATAATTCTGAGGAATACAGACATCTTTGCCATCATCTCTGCATTCTGCCTTCTCTACTCTCTCTCCAGTTTCTTCTTGCGTCCTGCATACTCTTCCACCTTGGCCTTAGTTCAGTTATGCCTCTTGCGCTCATCGATGTAATCAATCAGGTACCAGCGCTTGGGTCATGGGTATTGCCATGACATTTTGTTTTCCTAGCAGAACAGGGTATTAGTGATGATGAGCCCAAGTTCTGCCCATTTGGTAAGGAGAAGAATGTCGTTGGAACTGACATTTCCAATTCCTTCCCTGCCAATTGTTCTAATCCAGAGATTGGAATCTCTTCCAGCTCTGGCATTGAAGTCTCCAAGAAGAATAAACCCGTCCTCTTTCGGAACTCCACAGAGAACTTTGTCAAGTTTGGGATAGAAATCTTCCTTGGTTTCATCATCGGCATCCAGAGTTGGGGCATTCTCACTGACCAGGTTGGCGAATTGGCCCCTTGCCAGTTTGAGATGAAGAGTTATAAGGCGCTTTTATTTTCCAGGATGGAACTAATGAAGCTGGTTCACAAGTACATTCTCGATGGCAGATCCAACTCTGTGTTCTTTTTCTGATTGCCCTTTCCAGATGAAAGTGTAGCTGCCTTGGAGTTCCTTGAGCTGCCCCTCTCCAGCTCACCAGGTCCCACTCAGAATGATGATTTCGATGTCATATCGCTGGAGTTCTCAAGCGACAACGCAGAGTGACACTCTGGGCGTTCACTCGCTGCTGTGTCCCTGACGATCCTGATGATCCAGGTCTCAAACTTTACTACTTTTGTCTTTTGTGTGCTCCTACCACAGAAGGTGATCCCTTTTGTCACAGACTATGTTTAAGGCACCTTTTCTAGCCCTCTCCCCAATAAGGGGTGAGCTGAGTAGATCCTCAAGGGGGCTGTTCAGTCGCAGTTACAGCTGCTGAAAGGCACCCCTGCCTCATCTGAGTGCTAGATGACCATCTTGTAACTGCTACCTCCATGACTAGAAGCTTCCAGACAACACAATCCTGCTCCCGTTACCATTTTCTGTTCGCCGAAGGGCTTGGAAGATGTGCTCGGAAAGAAAGATGCCTGTGTCTGACTTCTTTTAACATGGAGTAACCGGTTGCACACAGCTTCCACACGTCTTGAATGAAACCTTGATCCGATGGCAAGAAAACTAAGGTTTTGTTTTGCTGCAGCCTTTGCTCACTGGAACAGTCATTGAGATATGCTATATGGCGTATCTTCCTCTGCCTGTTCTGCCGTTAAGGACTTGTTTGCCAAACTACTGTCTGCTGAGTACTTCTACGGTTCTTAACAGGCCTTCATGGTAACTGAAGTGGCCCAGGACATAAGGAGTCCCATCGTACTTCAAGTTGTTTTGATCAACTCTTTCTTACTCATTGCCCAAGTTCTGTGGCAAGGATGAGGGGGTGGACATTGGAACCAACAGCAATAATTAAAAGCTGAAGTAATGAGATTCCATACTTATAAAAGTTAATTTTCAGTGTGAGAAGTTGTTTGGCAAGAATTAAGATTTACAATGCTGTTTAAAAAGGTATGTAGACTAGAATGAACAAACCTCAAATTTTAGTGGTTAATTTAGTCAGTAGCTATGTTTTAAAACAGGAGCATCACACTGTTCAACACAGTTAAATAGGGAGCCAGACAGCGAGAGACTATTTTTGCACAGCTTACAGAAAAAAGGTACATCCTGGACAGCAACTTCCGAAATTTCATGTTTAACTATGCACCTGTGCTTCCTGAAAATTATTGTCCAATTTGTGTGAGCGCTGTTAGTCCCCTCGTTATTTTCATTGCAAAATCCAGTTCATTGTGAGACAACTATACCATCATTGAATACAGTATAAAGACCTTAGAATAGTACTACTACGTTATATACAAGACATGTTCATGAGATAACAATCAACAAAAGCAAATTAATTATGTGAAAGGTCACAGGGACATTCAATTTGGAGGATAAAAAGAGTGCTTAAATAAAGCACTTCAGGAATGAAGCAATGGTGATTTAATCAGCCCTCAATGATTCACATTTGCTGAGATGAATGATGCACATCACAATGATATATAATTGAGACAGAATACTGCTTTATAAAGATGATCTGACTACTCGCTTCAGTGACCGGAAATTGCAGCTGTTATACCATTGGACCTATGATATGAATTGTGTAGCACATAAAATTCAGAAAAAGAATATTGGCAAAAAAATGTTTCTTCCACTTCATTCCCCTACCATAGCTCCCCACCCCACTCATCTCAGATGGATGTCAGTTGTTACTATTACAGTAAAGAAACTATTTAACTGGGTGTCTCAATTGGGTTGGGTGGGGGAGGGGTGGAGGGAAAAGATGCCCAAACTCAGAAGCGTGGTCCAGGCAATTTTAACTCTCGGGTTTCATTAGCATGCCAGTCAGCTGCCCACCTGAAATCAGTGTGTAGCAGAAGTTAGCTGTCGTGTGAGAGCAGAAGCTCAGGTAGCAAGAAGCTGCTGACTGGCACTAAAGGAAGGTTCAACGGGAAGAAAGTAAATTACCAGAAGTGAGTTTTAGGAGACTCATGCAGTAAGGAATGGAATCGAGGAATGGGATGGGTGGTCTAAACTTTCCTTGTGAGCTCAGAGTAGAACTCCTGATCCCGTAAGGAAATGAAAATAAAAGTTAATTAAATAGCCTCTTTGAAGTGGATTAAAATCCTAGCCCCTTTTTGGGACTAGTCCAGATCAGGCTTATTCCTCAGATGATCACTCACTTAAGGCTGAGAAAGACAGGCCCCACAGACACTTAAATGGTCCTGAAGAACCAACCTAACTCTCCCCGAAGGAAAGGAACCACCAGAGGATATTACAAATCTCCAGATGGACCTTTTAACAAGTTTTAGCCAGATTATAACAGCCTGGATAGAAGAAGGGTCCAGCATTACTTCCCAACAATGTACCTCCTCACTGAACAGTATATAGAAATGGTTTTTCGAGTTTGGATACAGATGATATATGAGACAATATATTTTCTAAATTATATAAAAGTTTATTAAAGAACTGAACATGCAATTTATTTTTGATGGTAATCGCAACATTGATAGTTATAGGAAAAGTATAACTTTGTTTCTATTAGAGAAACCAGATCTTAATAATTACAGAGCGATATTTAGGATATCCATCAATATGTAAAGTAGCATTTACCTTAAATCCCTGAGTAGAAAGCTACAGAGTCAAGCAAGATACCTCTATCCCAATTAAGGGGAGAACTATCATCGCTACACTACAACAGCCATGTTTATCTTGAGAGTTGCTAGAGTGAATCCAATGAATTTAAAAATCGTACTGTGTGTCCAATATTTATACCGAAAAATAGCTAAACTAACAGGAAGCACGTTGAGCACTCATGCTGAACAATATCCTTTGTTTTAGTCGACATTCTTCATTTTAGTCAACATCTTTCAAGCAAACAGGATACTCAGAGGTGCAGATGATGTTCACTACACTCAATTTCCAGGATTCAGTTAACAAGTGATTTAGGGGCAAGCTTAAGGTTTGACTGTGGTATCTTACAATTTATCAGTGCCTTGATGAGATGATGTAGAGGCCAGTTCCTGTTTTTTTTTCAGGAACTGCCTTGTGTTAGAGGATATACCATATCCAATGCCACAGGATGTTAGTGTCCTTGAGCACACAATTATGCCCAGACATGTTTATAAACTTCTAAACCTTTGTCCAGCAGATGAACCCTGCTTTTAACTTTTAATCCTTACTTCATAGGAGAATCACTTTTTAATTTTATAACTCCGATTTTATAGCTGACTTCTCTTATAACTTTGTTTTATAGCTGCATTCCTTCACATCTTCCAGCACCAGACCACCTTCTTGCTGTCTTTACAAAGCAGGAAAGCCACAGAAATTTCCCCATTCAGATCAGAATTAAAACCACCCCAGGTCCAATGACCCAATAATTGGACCTTGAGCTATATATTTAATGTAGGCAGCATTTGCTGCCTTTTCAGAAGAGCAGGTCACAAATGGAACATATATAGACAACATGGTCAATTTCTATCAGGGGTGGGGTGGATGGGATAAAATTTTCCCTCTTATACCTTAGCAAAAGGAAAGAACAAAAATATCCCATTATCAATAATAAAAAAAAATGAGAGGACCTGAGATGGAATATAGCTTTGAGTGACATTCAAATCTATTGTTCATGTTTGGTCATTTCATGATTAGGCCTATAAATGGATCAATTTCTCCCAAGGGTAGGCCGTTTAGAAATACTCTATGAAGATCCCATCCCTCACTGTGAAAGTGCCTGTTACACAATCATAAAATGCCACTACCATAACATGCAGCAAGGAAATCACAACATGGATAAATAAAAGGAAAATGAAACCATTCCAAACTTAAAGCTGCAATGCTCTAAAAATTTCACAATTTAATAAAATATAATCATTTTCTAAATGTTAAAAGTTATTTATTGCTGAGTCATCTTAAAGTAGCTGTGTCAATTTTGTGTGAACACAATTTTTCCGATTTCTTCTTTTGCTGGACAAAAGCTAATGTTCCCCAAGAGAGAAGGATCAAAAACTGGATTCATTTTACCATTAATTTAAATAAAAATAAAGGGAGGAATTTTAAGGAATGCATTAAAATCAGTCAAGTGGGCATCATTGCCTAAAAATACTACCTTCTACAAAAATAATCCATAATGTGCTATGCTTTGTGCCACGGTGCCAGCTGGTTACCAACTGAATTGGGTTTTATTGGAATCAAAATCTGTTGGGCTAAGTAATTAAATAAGCTTCTTTGTTTCTGTGTAACTGCTAAAGCCTGAGAGTTTGTCAAAGTGAGTTGTCCCTATATTTAGACAGTAGTCCTGACAATCATTCTCATGCAATAGAATGCAATTATATGGTTGGCAAAGGAGTTGAGGGACACTTAGTAGAGACGCCGCCTGACATATAAAGTGCTGATTTATTAAATATTGTTAAGTAATTATCAGGCATAAATTTTAAACAACAACCAAAGGGGAAAAAAGTATCGTCCTGCAGTAAACTTTCTTTTGAATATTGTTCAAATGTGAATCCAATGTAGTGTCTCACTCATTTAACAGAACGATACATTCCACGGAGGAGAATTTTCCAGTCAGCGGGCAGGGCTGGGGCCTGCTCACCGACATGTAAAATGACGCGTGGTGATGTTGGGCAGCTGTCCCAATGTCACCGCGCGTCTTTTAGATTTTCAGTTTGGCGGGTGCGCAGCCAAGTCAGCTGCACCCCACCAAACTGTCAAAGGCCTTTTAAGGCCTGTTTAAAACTAATTAAATCAATTAAATGAGCTGCCCATCCATCCTTAAGATTGGCGGGCAGGCAAAGAGCCCAGGCGGCCTTCGCATTTTTCATGGAACCTCATCCACAGGCCGGATGAGGTTTCATGAAGTGTTTATAAATTAAATAAATTTTTTAATCAATGTTCCTTGACATGTCCCAGCTTATGTGCCACTGTCACATGAGGGGTCATCTCAAAATATTTTCAATTCTTTACTTAAATGTTTGAACTTTAAACAAATCTCCGAGGCACCTCTGGGAGATTTCTGCGCTCTTTCGCGCGCATGCCCGGACTCAGGGAACACCCCGCCCACACAGGGAGCACTCAGCACTTCCGGGCAAGCATCACACTGGGCAGACCTTAATTGGCCCACCCATATAAAACGGGTGCCGACCGGGTTCGCGCTCACTCCCACCCACCCCCGCACAACCTGCCTGATGGGGGGAAAATTCAGCCCCTGGTGGACTCTACCAAAATATATATTCTTGATAAGTATGTAGAACATTATCGCCAAGTCATCATCATCTAGCTACAGAAGTACTCTGAAGAATGAAAATAATTTGATGGTACTATTATACCAATGCATTTATGTATACTGAAGTGTTTTTGCACCAATTCTAATCTGAAATCACAAGTTGAACTTGGAAATCAAAAGCCCAACCTGACTCAGACTGCAGAAAAAGTTGTGGCACCTGCAGGAAAAACTCTCCCAGGCTTTATCAATAGAGGCACAGAGTGCCAAAGGCCACAAAGTAACGCTAAACCCATACAAAACACAAGTTGGGCACCAGACTTCACTAAGGACGTAAAGGCTTTGGAGAGGGTGCAGAAGAGATTTATCAGAATGGTCCCAGAGATAAGGGATTGCAGTTACATAGAAAGACCCGAGATTGTTTTGCTTATAGCAGGGAGGCTAAGGAGTGATATGATACAGCTGGATTATATCAGGAAGGCTTTAGATAAAATAAATAAAGATAAACTCTTTTCAGTGGCAGAAGGTTTGATAACCAGAAGGCAGAGATTTAAGGCAATTGGAAAAGGAACCAGAGGTGCTATGACCAAAAACACTTTGACTCAATGAGTGGTTACGATTGGAATGAATCCCTGATAGAGTATAAGACAGATTCAATAGTTGTTTTCAGAAGGAATTGGGTAAATATCTGATAGATAAAATGTATTGGAGGGATAAAGGAAAAGAGTGGAGGAATGGAGCTAACTTGATCAGCTCTTCAAAAGAGTCATCGTAAGCTCAATGGGCCAAATGTCCTCATTCTGCGCTGCACTTTTCTATTATTTTAATGACACCACTGTCAACAGAAATGTAACTCAAAACGTAATGGCCCAGATTTTCCAGTCAGTGGTGGTCCCGTAGTAGTCGCCGCTAACCCCCATTAAAAGTTACCCCTAATGCTTTTTTCACTGTTGTAGCCAGGACTGGGAGTGAGGAGCGAGCCATCATCATAGAGATTCACAAGCAGGAGTGGCAAGATCATGCCCCCTTTTAATGTCACCAGCTCAAGTAACTCCCCTTAAGGTTAGCATGTTTACAGTGCTATGGTGAGGTTTTCTCGAAGTTCTTAAAGGTTTCTTAAAATAGTATTTCTAATGTTTCAAAGACATTTAATAGCTATTGAGTTTGGGGGTTGTTAGTTGTTCAGGTTTTCAGGTTAGTTTTAAATACATTTTCAATCCATCCCGATAAAACTCTTTCTGTATACCATGTATGTGTGTTAAAAACTAGATTTATTTCTATCTGCAAATATACTCCAAGGCAGCGTTCATTGATTTTCAAGTTCAATTTGAATTTCCAGATTAGGCAGGTTTAGAAAATTGGGGGAGGGAAAAGGGTGAGAGAAAAAGGATGGGGTAGAGGAGAGAGTGGAATGGGAAGACAGTGTGGGAGGAGAGAAAAGACAGCGGGAGCGTATAGGTGAACCAGAGAGAGGAAAGGGGAAGAAGGGAGATGGTTGGACAGATGAAGAGATAAATCAAGAGAGCAGAAATCAAGGGGTAGAGGGAAGGAAAATAAATAACTGTGGGGTAGAAGAAGCTTTGGTGAGATTCTGAAGTACATCCTGTAGATCATTCACACTGTAGCCATGGTACACAAGTGGAGAATGGGGCGACTTTCAGCTAGTGCATAACATGTATAGTGTCTGGATAGTGTCAAGCTGCATCAACCAGGTGAGTGAAGAGTATTTCATCACCGTTCTGATGTAGGCCTTGTACATGGTGAAGAGACTTTAGGGAGTTAGGAGGTGAACAAATGCTGCAGAATGCTCAGCCTCTGACCTACACCAGAACCCACAGCATTTATGGGGAGGTTCAATGAGCCCCATGATGCTAATGAGGTGGAGGAGGAGGATGGGTTGGATTTCAGCAATAGTAATGCCACTGATTGTCAAGGAGAAGCGGTTCAGTTCTTTTTTTGGAGATGGCCATTGCCTGGCACTTGTGTAGTGTGAATACTATTTTCCACTTATCAGGTAAGCCTAGATATTGGCCAGGTCTTGCTATATGCGGACACAACTGTTTCATTTTCTGAGAAATTGTGAATGGAGATGAACACTACACATCATTAGCACATAATGCTGCTTCTGCACTTTGGTGTGACACTGGGTGTCCTTGGTGGGACACTGGGTGTCCTTGGTGGATAGGTATTCGGCACATCATCACTGACATCACTTATTTTGATAAGCACAAAAAGCAGTTTAATCAAACTTAACTACATGAGTTCTGTTGAAACATTAGTTTTTGAAAAAGTTTTATCTTAATACGTCAATTCATACTACTGAATAAATCTTTAAGTTATAAGGAAAAATAAAGAGATTTTCATTCCCCTTCTGACACGGTGGCGCAGTGGTTAGCACCGCTGCCTCACAGCTCCAGTGACCTGGGTTGGATTCTGTGTGGAGTTTGCATGTTTTCCCTGTGTCCACATGGGTTTCCGCCAGGTGCTCCGATTTCCTCCCACCATCCAAAGACGTGCTGGTTAGGTGGATTAGCTACAGTTAAATTGTCCCTTAGTGTGTATGTGCGCGCGTGTGCGTGTGTCCTATGATGGACTGGCATCCCGTTCTGGATGTACCCCACCTAGCGCCCATTACCTGTCAGGACAGGCTCCAACTCCCTGCAACACCGAATCAGATTAAACAGTTCTGGAGAAGTGAGGGATTGCATTATATCAGTATTATTCAGCAGTTTCCCAGAATGTTATATTTTCAGTATTTTTGGTATGGGGCTAATTAACAGGAAACTGATAAATGAGTCATTTCCAGGTTGGCAAACTAACTGGTAGTGTGCCACAGGGATCAGTGCCAGGGCCTCAACTATTTACAATCTATATTAATGATTTGGATGAAGGGACCAAGTGTATTACAGCCAAATTTGCTGACGATACAAAGATAAATAGGAAAGCAAGCTGTGAGGAGGATGTAAAGAGTCTGCAAAGGGATATAGGTAGGTTAAATGAGAGAGCAAAAATTTGGCAGATGGTGTATAATGTAGGAAAATGTGAAGTTCTCCACTTTGGTGGAAAAATAGCAAAGCAGAATATTATATACATGGAGAGAAACTGCAGAGTGCTGTGGTACAGAGGAATCGGAATATCCTCAAAACGTTTCACAAAAAGTTATCATGCAAATACAGCAAGTAATTAGAAAGGGCAAATGAAATTTATTGCAAGGGGGATGGAATATAAAAGTAGAGAAGTCTTGTTACAACTGTCCATGGCATTGGTGAGATCACACCTGGAATACTGTGTACAGTTTTGATCTCCTTATTTACGAAGGAATATACTTGCAGTGGAAGCATTTCAGAGCAGGTTCACTAGGTTGATTCCTGGGATGAAGGGATTGTCTTATGAGGAAAGGTTGAGCAGGTTGAGTCTATACTCCTAGGAGTTTAGAAGAATAAGAGATGATCATATTGAAACATAAAAGATTCTGAGGGGGGACTTGACAAGATAATATTTCCCCTCATTTGGGAATCTAGAACCAGGGAGCACAGTTTGAAATAAGGAATTGTTCATTTAAAACTGAGATGAGGGGAATTTCTTCCCTCAGCTGGTCTTTAATCTTTGGAATTCACTAATCCAGAGAGCAGTGGAGGTTGTGTCATTGAATATATTCAAGGCTGAGTTAAACAGATTTTGATCTACATAGGTTATGGCGAAAGGTGGTGGGGAGGGGCGGGGTGGGGGGGAGCGTTGGCATAGGCAGGAAAGTGGGGTTAAGGTCATAATTAGATCAGTCATGATCTTACTGAATGGTGGAGCAGGCTTGAAAGGCCAAATGGCTACTCGTGCCCCTATTTCTTATGTTCCTATGTTTTTACATACAGACTTTAAGTATTAGACCCTGGTCAATACCAATATTCTACAAAACCAACAGCCAAATACTAGGTTCAATAGGATGTTTTACACACTGATTGATTTGCAGTTAATCCCTCCATTAATTATTACTGAAAAGGTAACCAGTCTAGAGTTCAAACAATGGAGGTGTCTCATTTAATTGCTGATTCCATGGCTTTAAACCACTTTAGTGCCTGTCAAGACGCAGACAGTTCTTCACATGTTTGCAGCTAATTTTAAAAGCATTTCTGAATAACATAAGGTTACACAACATCTAACCTCAGTTGGCTAGCATACCTAGTTTAAAAGATGATAAAATGCTTTGAGGTTTTAAGTATTTTACACCTATTTTATATCAATGAAGAAAATAGAGTTTTTGACGAATAAGTACCAATAACTGAGCTAATAACAGTATACTAGAATTGTAACTTTCAGTGAAATAATGATTAAATAAATTTGCAAAGTCCACTTATTCCTCATATATGATCTTTTAACATGTTCTAGCCTAAATATTTTCTTATGTGTAAATTCTAGAATTCTAATATGGCTAACATTCGGAAAAGAAGAAGAGTCATATTGGACTCAAAATGTTAACTCTGCTTCTCTCTCCACAGTTGCTGCCAGAGCTGCTGAGACAGTTGTGGTTGTTGGAGTCCAATCATCTCAGCCCCAAGACATTGTTGCAGGGGTTCCTCAAGGTAGTGTTCTAGGCCCAACCATCTTCAGCTGCTTCACCAAAGGGTTTCCCTCCAACAAAAGATCAGATTAGTTAAAGTCCTGTTGCTGCTCAACATAAATTGCCCACACAACACAAAAGCAAAATACCACACATGGTGGAAATTTGGAATGAAAACAGCGAATGCTGGAAATACTCAACAGGTCTGGCAACATCTATGGAGAGAGAAATAAATTTAACATTTCAGGTCTGTGACTTTTCATCTAACCCCTGACACATCTGCCCTATTTCTCTTCACAGATGCTGTCAGGCACGGAGTATTTTGAGAAAATTTTCCAAATAACAATTTACTTTTCATTTCAAGTTCCAAGTTAGAAGTATCTAACATTAAATGACAAAATGTTATGTTTGGTACTCAAGGGGGAAAAGATGCTCCAGTTGCACAGTGAGCCAGAAAATATACTTTTGCATGGGAACTGGGTTTGGAAGTGGAGAGGTGCATAGCTCCACTTAAGCCTTTGGTAAGAAGTTTGTAAGGAATCTCCCCAGATTCAGACAGGTAATTGTTTTCTGACTGGTTATTGGAAAATAATTAAACAGTATTTTCCTGACCAGCTGTAGGTAGATAAATATAGTTTTCCCTCACATTACACAATTGAATTAATAAATGTCTGCATGCAATACATGGGAATGACTGGTATCATTTCATTCCACCCGCTTCATCAAAGCCTTTGTATTATGAAGACTAAGGAATCTATAAACTTTAGTTTAATCTTTCACTTTTTGTATTTTTCCTTATTTACCAATTTATTGCTATGACAAATTGTATTTTAGCAGGATTTTGTAAAATATAATTCAGTACTTTTATGCAGAAATTCTCCTCAAAGCCTAATACCACTGCTTATACAGAGTTCAAAAATAACTATTGTTTATTTAAACTTAACTGAAAAACAGATGGAGCTTTTGTAACCATTTGGGAAGCATTAGAAGATGAAGGATTCCTCCATGTCCTTTCCTGATTTCTGGTTTTTCCATCAGGTGTATCTGTATTTGGTCCACGAGGATTCTGATACATCACAGATGGATTAATGTTCAGCAAATTAGAGTGTAAATATTGATTGATATGAATAGGCAGCTGGGAAGCCCAAATAATAATGTTCCAACAAAAATGCATTCCAGCTAATTCAGGACCAAGAATACTTTTTTTAAAGATTGAGAGATTTATTTGGTTTGTTGGCTCCTTTCTATTACTGACTATCCATTTTTTGATTTGCAGTCATTTAAACCCAATGATTTGTCACCTATTTTCTAGTTATAACTTGCTGATTGAAAACATACTATGCAGCTGTGATTATTTGCCCATTACTAAATATAAAATGTGAACCAATCGTGTGTGACACAAATTGTTGCAGGTAAAATGCTATGAGATCTGACACGTAGCAGCATTGTTTGATGGACATTTGGCCCCGCCAACACACATGACTATGCAAAATCAACCTGAAACCTAGCATTTAAAAAAAATCTAGTCAGAGTGTGATGCTTCACTTATGAAATGGTGCACAAACCTAAAATCAGTAAATAGAATTAGCAAGATTTGTTTACTGGAACTTCTCTTTTAATATTAAACTCAATCAGTCAGGCAACCCCAAGCTGGTGTTATTATCTGCTCCTTTTTTTGAATGGGTAATGTTACTTTTAATTTTAAAATCCCACAATATGGAGCACCTTTGGTTGACTGAATTCAGAAAGGAGATTGTGCAACTGGAACTGAGGTAATTCAATACAAGTTGGCATATGATTGATGTTCAACTGAATTGGTGAACATGATCATGAAATAATGGTTGCAAGTATATTTTTTAATTGTTTGATGTTATCATTGTAGAAAAATCATTTTTGGACTCTGGGGTTCCCCAGAAAATCCCAGCCTAAGTTTTTTTTTATATTGAAAAGCACTGGAATAGCTCAACTGTTCAATCCACTCTATTGAATGAGACCTAAACTATGTTCAGCATTTCAAAATGCACTGTGGTCATAACACTGAGAAAAGTACACTGCTGGTAAGGACTGCAGAGACAGCATCCATTGTAGGTGTTGATTGTTCAGACACAATCACAACATAGTCCTCATTATCTCTTTCACTGGGACGCAGGCCTCAACCTCTGCCCATGTTTCTTACAATATTTTTTATGAGCTATTCTAATAATACCAATCAAATTGAGAAAATGATCAAATGAAGTTACATCTTGAGCATAAGCTGCGTAATGTTCTTTCTGTTAAATCGAGTCTGTAATTACTTCTCCACAGAGAATATACAACAAAGCTAGCAATCATGGCATGTTATTATCCCAGGCTCGGCTACAGAAATCTGCTATAGGACTTCAAAGGCTCACCATTGTTGAATTGCATTTGGTTGCTATTGTAGGGGCTTGGGCAATCCTGATTAGATGTTCATACTAAGGAGAAGCATGCTGCACAGAGAGCCCAAGCCCTTTGGTCTAGTGCCAATGAGCCATTAATAAATTGTACATTATGTCTTCCCACTTTGAAGTGACAGTTATTGGGAAGGGAAAGAGCTAGTTTAAGTGCAGCTGAGGTAAAAATACAGCTACTTTGGTTATCAGGAGAAGTCAACAGCTTCTCCCAGACTAACATGCCTGGCAAAAGTTGCTGCTGTTTCAAACACCAAATTCATTTTTATAGGTTGAATATCATGCTCATATGTTGCTAATAAATTGATGATATAACAGTGGTTATATATTTTTTTAGAATGTAACTGGAAAGGCCAAAGTAAACTGAAGCAATACCAGAAACTACAGAGTAAAACTGTGTTTGATCAATATGGATAACTTCAAAGAAAATTCTGCAGAGTCAAGAAACAGGTATGTGATATAAATAATTAGTGCTGTACTACTTAATTATTACTGTTAATTTTATTTTACCTTAACAGCTTCTTAAAACCAGCTTAAAATAACGGGTGCAAACAGTGACATCACAAGTTCCAGGTAGAAAGAAAATGATTGGACTATTTTCCGGTCAATCGTGTTTGGAAATCACACTACTATAACTAACAGGAACTGACTTTATATGCAGTATTTGCATTATGTAACTATCCTCCACTTGCTGTATTTTGCTGAGGAAATAATGCTGCTGTACTGGGGCAGCTATGCTGTAGTTTAAATTAGGAGTTCAGTGATACTGTCTGCTATAGTTCATTAGCAAATAGACAAATGACTAAATCAATATTCGGTTCTAAAATAACTATTATTGGGCACTGGCAAAATGTATTCCCAAAACTGATTCATAAACATCCGCAATAGAACACTTCTCTGAATATCTGTCAGTAAAAGTGTTACTTATGGCAGAATTTTGCCCTTAGTGGGTGAGCGGGCCCCACCGGCTTGGCAGTGGGCGGGCAGCCAACCCCTGCCGCCAAAATGGGGCCCGTCCTCATTTTGAGTGGGCGGGCCAATTAAAGCCCTGCAGCCTACCCGACAGGAAGTGCTTCCTGTGCAGGGGGGTGAAGGGAATCCCCATCTGTCAAAGTGCGCTCTATCGCGCATGCGTGCAAAACAACGCCCTGCTCCCTGAGGCAAAGTGCTGTCTCAGGAAGTTTACTAACAGGTAAGAAAAGTCAAAAAATAGAGAAATATTAAAATTATTAACATGCCCCCTCATGTGACAATGTCACATGAGATGGGACATGTTAATAATAAACACAAAGTTTATTAAATGTTTAAAAAACGGTCAGAAACTTCATCCCGCCAGTGGTTGAAGTTTCATGAATAATCTGGAGGCCGCTGGGGCTCCTGGCCTGCCCGCCAGCCTTAAGCTTGGACAGGCAGGGTCTTTAACAAGGTTAATGAGCCTGTCAATGGCCTTAATTAGCCATTGACAGGTGGGCGGGCTGACAGCTGATTTCGCTGACTGCCCGCCTTCCTGAAGATTTAAATGGACCAGGATGACGTCGGGGATTCCTCCCAACATCATTCCGCGTCATTTTCCCCTCGACGAACGGGTCCCGCCCCTAGATTCTTACATAAAGTTGCACAGTGGCATTCAATAGAACAGCTGATTCTTCCTTCAAATAATTACTTTTGTGGTCACTGAGTTGTATAAAAATGCAAACATTTCCTCACACCATGCCAAAAATAACAGGCTAAATGCTGCATTGTAGTTTACAGAGTGCTCGTAGATATACACATTACTGGTTCAGATCCTATACAGACACGGATGTCTGTAGCCCATGAGCTAATGTTTATTCACTTTTTGACAGCAAATTCGAATGCACATCAAATGTCAGTTGTTAATGAACTTATTCATCAGAGACTACACATTAGCTTCTGCCCAATTATTTGTAGTTGCGTTGATCTGTTCAGCTCATCTTTTTTTAAAAATATATTGAAAAAGGAAGGTGGAGGACCAAGGAACATATTGCCATATACCAAGATTGAAAAGTAGAATGTTGAAATTTGAGGAAAGTATAAACTCTCTTTCCTCACCCTTTTTTTATCCCCTTTTTTCTACATTCATTTTTATTTTTTATCCACTTATTTTTCATTTTTATTCATTTGTTTTCTCCCCTTTTTTATCCCCCCTTCAATCCCATTTTCTATCCTCCACCACCTCCCCTCCCGCCCCACCAACCCCATCCCCAAAGGGCCATCTGTTACTTGTTCCATGTTGTTCTTTCATGCAATGCTACCCTTGTTCTGCTATTATCACATTCTGTTTTCTTACATTTACGCCACTACCAGCATCTTTTTTAGTCCTTACCACTACCATTAACACTCCCTTTGTCCTTTAGTTCATGACATCTTTGTCAATCGCTCCTTTGTCCCTACCTACGGCTGGCCTTCTATCCAGCTTCACCTGCTCCACCGCCACCCACCCACCTCCTAAACAGTATAAATGTCATCACATTTCCACTTCTCTTCAGCTCTGAAGGAGGGTCATATGGACTTGAAACATTAACTCTGTTTCTCTCTCCACTGATGCTGCTAGACCTGCTGTTTTTCCAATTTTGTGTTTTTGTTTCAGATTTCAAGCATCAGCAGTATTTTGCTTTTATATAAACCCAAAAGAACCTGAATCTAAAGAATTATTCCAACAGTTCTCAACCATTTGTGAATGGAATTCAGAATTTACAATCTATGTAAACACAGCATGTTGATGCACATCTAGTGCAGCATTTCAAATTGACCCTCTCTCAAATAGATCCTAGTGAACACTGCACACCAAATGCTTCACTCCTCCATTGTAGTTACTATAAGCAGCAGTCACTAACTGCTCTCAAGCTCACTAGAAGAGTGAATAGTAATATGGATTATAAAGCTGGGGCAATCTTATCCTCACTTAGAGAAAGGAACTTGCAAACTGCTATACCTGAAGTAATAAAGAAATCCCCTTCCTCAATGTGAACTAGATGTTACAACAATTCATAAGGTCAGACCACAATCACCCAAATTTTGCCATGCTAATGTCCACAAAATGCAGGACAAATCTAACCCGGCCATTTAGCGCTTCATCAGTCTACTCTTGATCATCAGCAAAGTGATGAAAGGTGTTGTCAAGGGTGCTATCAAGCAGCGCTTACTCAGCAATAACCTGTTCACTGACACTTAGTTTGGGATTTGCCAGGGCCACTCAGCTTCTGACCTCATTACAACTTTAGTTCAAACATGGACAAAAGAGCTGAAATCCAGAAGTCAGGTGATAGTGACTGCCCTTGACAGCAAGACAGCATTTGACCCAGTCAAGGAGCCCTAGCAAAACTGATGTCAATAGGAATCGGGAAAAACTCTCCACTGGTTGGAGTCATAGCTTGCACAAAAAAAGATAGTTGTGGTTGTTGGAAGTCAATCATCCCAGTCCCAGGACATCACTGCAGGAGTTCCTCAGGGTAGTGTCCTAGGCCCAACCATCTTCAGCTGCTTCATCAATGACCTTCCGTCCATCAAAAGGTCAGAAGTGGGGTTGTTCACTGATGATTGCACAATATTCAGCACCATTTGTGACTCTTTAATGTCCAGTCAATGGATCACAGCCCCAACTTACTTACAAGCATATTGAGCTTTTTAAGGAAGATGTGTTTTTTTTCTAAAAAAAAAAGACATACAAACAAAAACACTGAGCAAAAGCTGGCTGAGAATGTAAAGTAACCAATTTCTGGAAAACTCCTATGTGGATTATACTTGACCGACTAGTCCAGAGAAAACATGGAATGTTGCACCTAAAAAGGTGTTAAGGCCTACTTCAGACACTTGAAAGGAAAAGATGAAATGCATAAGATTGAACATTAATCTCCTGTGGTTGTGGAGACAGAGGAGACTGATTACCACATTTCAGCAGAAACCGTCCCCGGTTGAGTTATACCTCAATGTGGAAATGATCTGAGTTGAAAGAAAACAGACTCTGGGCGAAAAACCAGAAAATTCCTGGAAGGAAAGAAACGGACAATGAAATGGGTCAAAAAACTAGCTGCAGACCTGATCTATGTGTTCTATTTCTGGTGTGCTACTGAGAATCACAGCAGAAGATCGATTAGGCACCCCTTTGCAGCGTAAACGCAAAGGATCTCCTTCTCTCTCTCTTGCTGGAGGCAACTCAGCAAAGCCATATTCCAAAAGGAAATAGGACAACTTCTTCAGCTAACCTGCAAAACCAAGTGTTTCCAAACCAACTGCTATACTGCCAAAGTCAGGTCTACCAGAATCACCTGAAAGGTTTAGACAATTTTAGTTATGTGTCTTTTAATAAAAATAAAATATAAGCAGAAAAGTGGAATGGAAGAATAGCAGGTATGTTTTAGACAGGATAAGAAATGAGACAGGAAAGCTAGTAAAACAAGGAGCAAGGCTAGGGAATGGTTGTTGAAATCAGACTCCTGCGCAATCAGCAAGATATGGTGGTCTTGCATGGACGAGAACAATGCCTGATGTATGTACACACATAAAACAAGTAACTGAGACCAGACAAGCATGTGATTGTAAGTTGACAAGATTATAATATGTGTACGTGACCAACGGTGTATATAAGGAGTGAACACTTGTAACCTTTAAGAGTTCAGTCTTGGACTGCCCAAGGCTGTCTCTCCCTGCATACGCTTGAATAATTAATAAATGATCGTAGCCTGTCCCCGAGTCTCCTTGCGGTTTGTCGATGCGAACTACAACACACTCAATTTAATGGCCACAGCGTTTCGCCATCTGCGCCTCACAGACAAGCCAAAGACTGATTCGTATATTTTTAAAAAACTTTTATTTGGCCTCAACTTCTCATTTCTGATCTGTGCGTATGTGTGTTGCATTTTTATTATTTTTTCTCAGTAACTAATAAGCTTACCCTTTCTTTGACTCAAGAAATCCTAGTTAAATTGACTCCTTTTAGAACATAAATACATTTGGACTGGGAAAAGCTTATTCACGAGGGAAGAGATCCCTTTTAAATTAACCTTGTTGCAACCAGCTGAGAGGGTTGAGTAAAGAAGGGGAGCCAGCTCATTCCTCCTCACCTGGCAGCATAACAAAATTGGGGTCCTGTTTGGGAGGTTAACAATTTGTAGTATCTTGTCCAGGATCATAACAAATTTGGGGACCTTGCGCGGGAACTGGTCGTAACATTAGATACTGAAGCAGTCCCTGTGCATATGCAGCAAGATGTGGATAACATTAAGGCTTGGGCTGACGGTCGGCAAGTAATATTCATGCCACAGAAGTGTCGGGCAATGACTTATCTCCAACAACAGAGAATCTGACATTCAACGGAATTACTATTGCTGAATCCCCCTCCATCAACATCCTGGGGGTTACCATTGACCAAAATTGAACTGGACTAGCCATATAAATACGTTGGCTACAAGAGCAGGTCAGAATCTGGGAATTCTGCAGTGAGTAACTCACCTGACTTCCCAAAATCTGTCCACCATCTACAAGCACAAGTCAGGAGTGTGATGGAATACTCTCCACTCGCCTGGTTGAGTGCAGCTCCAATAACACTCAAGAAGCTTGACACCATCCAGGACAAAGCAGCCCATTTGACATCTCATCCACCACCTTAAACATTCACTCCTTCCACCCCTGACACACAGTGGCAGCAGTGTGTACCATCTGCAAGATACACTGCAGCAACTTACCAAGAATCCTTCGACAGCATCTTTCAAATCTGCGACCTCCATCTCAAAGGACAAAGACAGCAGATGCATGGGAACATCACCACATGCAAGTTTCCCTCCAAGCCACACACCATCCTGCATAAGAACTATTTTGCCAATCCTTCATTGCCGCTGGGTCAAAATCCTGAAACTCCCTTCTGAATTGCACTGTGGGTGTACCTACATTACTTCGCATACAGCGGTTTAAGAAGGTGACTCATCACCACCACCTTCTCAAGAGCAATTAGGAATGGGAAATAAATGCTGGCTTAGCCAGCGATACCCACACCCCATGAAAGGATAAATGTAATAAATAAATAACAATAGCAAGGCTGTCAGCATTTGCCACGATTACAAGGTAAAATTTACAGCAACTTCTGGTATCCATGTTTGTACAACTAATTGTGAATCTCTGCCCGTTACAGTTAAAGCTTCCCTGCTCTTCCACAGGCTGCGCTTTGTGGTCTTCACTGAAGGAAATCTGCATGGAGATCATGATGATGATGCGATCACGGGCTAATTCTGACTGTAAAAACAGCCAAAAATGTTAAGGTTAGCTGAGTTTTAAATTGATGCATGATGCAATCATTACTCTGAACACCCTCTCTTGCCCTGAAAAATTAATTTGAAAAGTGTGGAGTCTCATTCCCTCAGAAGAAAATTAATGTTGTAGATTTTTTAAAATGTTTTAATAGTTTTACTATTTTGCATTTTTTGTTTAAGAATTTCCCTTAATACCATGTGCATGTCCCAAAGTTGATCTTGCTTATTGTACATAGATTGATAAATAATTTATATGTTCTATTTTTTAATTCCTATTTTGCTGTCTGATGTCAGTGACAATTCTTCAGCCTTACTGGTAAAGTTTCTCTACTGTTTTATCTGTTTATAGATCCCCAGTAGAGAGCGCCAAATTCAAAGAAACATTGGCAAGGCAGGATCCACTGATAAGTCCATGAATAGTCATTGGGTAACTATTTGGGGGGGGTCAGTTAACTTGATGGCTGGTTTGTAATGCAGAGTGATGCCAACAGTGCCGGTTCAATTCCCGTATTGGCTAAGGTCATCCATGAAGGCCATCCTTCTCAATCTCACCCCTCGCCTGAGATGTGGTGATCCTCAGGTTAAACTCACCACCAGACATCTCTATAATGAGAGAGCAGCCTATGGGCCTCCACAACTATGGCGACTTTCATTCATTGTATATGAGGTGATCAACAGAAGCCATTTCTTTGCCACTCACAGCAAAATCCAGGCCATCATCTTTTATCATTAAAGCAAAATTCTGTAGATGCTGGAAATCTGAAAATAACAACAGAAAATGCTGACAAATCTCAGCAGGTCTGGCAGCAACTGTGGAGAGAAAAACAGCGTTAACGTTTCGAGTCCGCTTTAAGTCACAGGGATTCAAAACATTAACTGTTTCCCTCTCCACAGATGCTGCCAGACGATCTCCCAGCATTTTCTGTCTTTACATCATCTTTTATTGTTTGTTATTACGTAAGACTCAGACTGAGCCAGTAAAAAACTCTACCTTTTACAAATGAGGAACTGTCTATAATTAAGGTCTTGTGGTGCAGTGTTCATGTCTCTAACTCTGGGCCACAAGCTCTGGGTTCATCCCAGGACTTGATGACTAAGGAATTGGCGTTCATAACATGGCAAAGCCAGTTGATTATCAATAAGTAAATCCTTCCAAGACGCCTGATGGCAGGCAGTAAAAGTAGGGGAGGTTCCTGATCAGCCAAACTGCAGAAGGCAACAGGAAACCACTGCAGTACTTTGTCAAGCATAATCTTGGACCAATCCGATGGTAGTCTTTGGTCACCATTGCCCTCTTAGGGTATTGTATCTGGAGGAGGAGGAGCCCGGAATGAATCAGACAACAGAATTTCCGAAGGGATCCAGCCTTTATGAATAAAATTACAAGTATAAAAGCAGCATCTTTTCAGAAAGAGAGGAATTTAAGATTTTGTGTGTTGAAGTACTTAAGTTTTTAAACAGTTACTGTGAAGATGGAAAAAAACTGGGAGAAAATGTCTAATTTCCTTGCCCCACCCACTTCCCCCCCTGCAAAGCAGTTTGAAGTGAGGTTTAAATGGAATTCAGAATAGGCAACTGCAATTGGTGGAAGTCCTGATTTTGACTTGTGACCCCTCTCTACACTCTCCCTGGTCAAATCCTCATCTTGATGTTATGTTTCTGCCTTAAAAATCAATCATTCTGTGAAGACGCAGAGTAGACAGCCATACAATTACAATTGCTAGCTTTATGAAGGAGAGAGAAAATTCTAGAATTCTATTGTAATGAACAAGTAGTTTTACTGGAGGTGGGGGGGGGGGGTGTAAAAAGGAAGAGGAGAAGCTGTGGGTTAATTTTCTGACACACTTCAACCAGCTGTAGTGCATCAGCTGTTTAGTTTTGCAAATTATATTTTTAAAGTGTTACAAAGATGCAGAGTAAAGCGTAAAAGGAAGCATATAATGAAATCTCTTAAGAAAGGTTTATATACTCAATAAAAGGCAACTAATTGTTTATGTGTATGTATCAATATATATTTTTAATATATATATATATATACATATATATATATATATATACATACATATATGGATAAAGTAGGTAGAGGGTACTGACGTTTTGTATTTATTTTGAGTTGATTTGGCCTTATTTATACCACGTCATTTTTGAAGTGAGACACTAACAATATTAAGAACTGTAATTCTTAGCGGTCCTAGTTGTCTGCAAAGTCAGAACGAAACATACTGACTTACATATTGTTGTACATCTGTACTCTTAGAATTTTCTTTTTTGTTGCTATCAATCCCAGTAGCAAATTAATCATTGAATATTGTGGTGAATTTTTTTTAAATGACAAAATTTGGTTCCAAGATCAAGAGATGTAAATGGAGATTCAAAAAACATTTTGCTAAACTAGCTGCAAAGTATTGAAATGCTTTATTGTACATGGCAGCTCTGTATGAATGAATGACAGGACGAAAAGCAATTTATGGAGTAAGTCTGAGCTGGTCAATCCAGGAGGATACATGTCTGTATATGTGCATCTTATGAGGATCCTGAACAGTTGCTTATATAAAATCTATTGAAATCAATGCTATGCGTTTCCTTTTGGTACAACACATTGAGCTCACAATTAATTATTACAACATAGTAAGACAATTAGCCAACAAAATTATTCATCTATGCCAATGTGAAAAGCTTTCATCGCTGCAAAAACTGCAGCTTAGATACTGCAAATCCATGCTAAATAGTCTGAATGGTGGTAATTTTGGTAGGAAATTAAATATTGCTCATCAATTAATATGTTCAGAACCACAGGCACACTGCAATGTTTTCGTACAACATTAGCCATAATTGGCACTTGAATATGCAAATACTGGTGATAGAGAACATTATCACACTGCTGGGAACAGATGGAGGCCAGAAACAATAACCTCAGCTCTTTAGAAATATGAAAAAACTGTAGAAATTCTCATATTCCTTCATCTTCCTATAGTGATTAGAATACCAATAATGAAGAAAAGACACAGAAAAGCAGCCCCCAGTGACATAATTCTGTATTAATAAAAAGTCAGATCTTCAACAGATTTTGAGGAAATCAATGGAAATTCAATTTGAATGGATTCCATAATGGCAGATGATATGATCCACCCCTTCACCACTGAAGCTGAAAAGTACCCCCTTATTTTTTTAGCTGATAATTAAATAAGGTTAAAAAGGCAGAAATTGCTGAAAATGCACAGTAGTTCTGACAACATTTCTCAACCCCCTTCTAATGAAAGGAAATGCATGGAAAATGTTAGAGTTTTTATCTTTTAGACACTGATTCACTTACTTTGAAACTGCAGTATTTTACTTTTTTTTCAGGTTTACATTTTTTTCTTTTTAATGGCTTAATAGGCCTGTTAATTATTGGCGGGCGCGCTGCCGACTCCTGCGTGCTCCCGATGACCAAAATATTGCACAAGTGCGTAATGACGTCGGGACACTTGCCCAACCACATCACACGTCATTTTAGGCTTGTTCGAGTTGGGCGCACGCCTGATCAGCGCAATATTCTGCCCAGAGAATGTTTACAGCACAGGAGGCCATTCTGCTCTTGTCTGTGCTGACCCCACCAAAAGAGCAATTCACTTAGTGCCACTCCTATTTTTACCCCACAGTCCTGTAAATTTTTGCTTTTCAAATAATGATCCAATTCCTTTTGAAAACCCTTCTTCCATTACATGCTCAATGCATTGCAGATCCTAACCACTCGCTGCGTGAAAAAGTTGTTCCTCATGTCGCCATTGCTTCTTTGCCAATTACCTTCAACCTGTGCCTTCTCGTTTTTGATCCTTTATCAAGTGGGAACAGTTTCTCTCCATCTACTCTCTCCAGAGTCCTCATAATTTTGAATATTTCTATCAAATATCCTCTCAACCTTCCCTTCTTCAAGGGCAACAAGTCCAACTTCTCCAATCGTTCCAAGTAACAAAAGTTTCTCATTCTTGGGAATCTTTTCTGTACCGTCCCTAATTTCTTCATTTCCTTCCTAAAGTTTGGTGCCTGGAACTGAACACAACACTCCAATTGAAGCTGAACGAATGTTTTATACAGGTTTACATACTTTGTACTCTATCCCCTAATTGATAAAGCCCAGGATGCTGTATGATTTATTAACCGTACTCTCACCACCTTCAATGATTTATGCACATGCACATGTACATGTACACCCATGCCCCTCTGTTCCTGTACCCCTTTTAGAATTTGCCTTTAAAAAATCCATACTGGCTTTCCTTAATTAACCAACATTTGCCCAAGTGACTATTAATTTTGTCCGGAATTATCATTTCTAAAAGCTTCCCCAAATCACTGACAAACGTTAAGTGTTTGTATGCTAATATCACACAAAGTAATTTTTAAGCTAAATTTAGCAGGTGCCCTTTTAAAGTTAGAAACAGCCATTCCATTATTTTGGTATTTTTCCCATTCAATTCTTTAAGTTGTTTTAATTGTGTGTAGACACAAATAATTATAAAATAATATTACAGCCATTGCCAAGTCTGAGAGAGAGTCAGTACAAACAGGCCATTTATTCAATAGGTTTAAATGGATTGATTTAAAACTGGGCCTTAGCACATGTGTGGGTTGCAAAATCTTTAATTAAACTAGATTCTTATTTCTTTCTTACTATACATCCTCCAAAGAAATAATGGCATCAAACGGGGCAATTACTCTGCAGCTGGACCCATCCAATATTCAGATTTAAATTAGAAACTTCACATAGTTCCGACTATCCAACAGAGAGCGCTGGTGAGAAGTGACTGAAGCATTCTGAGACAAGTCACCACAGCCACCGCGACACAGGAGGGAATCGAGGAGAAGGACTCTTGTACTCAACAGGAGGAAGAGCATCGAACAGAAGGCGCTGGTGAGAAGTGACTGAAGCATTCTGGGAGAAGTCACCGTTGCCACTGTGACTCAGGAGGGAATTGAGGAGGACCCACTGTCAAAAGAACAGAATAGCCCCAAACATTACATTGCTGTAGTGTTTTCATCCCTCCCTCCTCCTCAAACCTAAAAGAAGAGGAAGAAGCAGTGCCTTCAGGAGTGCACCAGACCTGTGAGGGACACTCTTCTGAAAGTGGATTTTAAAGAGAAAGCAGCTGATTGATGAGTAAATCCTGGGAGCAGACGCGGAGGGAGGAGCACCGGAGCGGTGAGTATAAATCTAACTTACCTTGGGGATTTGCAGCCTTGTCTCCAGGGAGCAGACTCGGAGGGAGGAGCACCAGAGCAGTGACCTCGGGGCACAGAGTAACTGAAGCCAAAACTGAAAAAGTGACATCACAGGAAAGCTGTGACCTGATTGGTTGGTAGGAAATATGCACCAAATTTGAAAAAAAAAATGCAAAGCTAATTAACAAATTAATTAACTAAGTCGAGATGGCTGGGCAAGTGATGTGCTGTAGCTGTATGATGTGGGAGCTGGCAGATCCCATTGTGAGCCGCAGTGACCACATCTGTAGCAAGTGTTGGTTGCTGGAGGAAATCCGACTCAGAATTGATGAGCTGGAGTCCGAGCTCCGGACGCTGCGGCACATCCGGGAGGGAGAGAGTTACCTGGACGCTTTGTTTCAGGAGGTGATCACGCCCGGTAGATTAAGTACCTCAAGTTCGGTCAGTGGTCAGGGTCAGCAGGGTATGACTGCAAGTGAGGCAGGTAGAGGGATCCTGTGTTCAGGAACAGAGGAACCTCAGCTCTTGACTTTGTCCAACAGGTACGAGGTACTTGCTCCCTGTGTGGATGAGGAACAGGGCTGTAGGGAGGATGAGCCAGCTGACCACGGCACCGTGGCACAGGAGGCCATTCAAGAGGGGGAGCAAAAATACAAGTGGTAGTTATAGGGGATTCTATAATTAGGGGAATTGAAAGCATCCTTTGTAAGCAGGATCGAGAGTCCCGCATGGTATGTTGCCTGCCCGGTTCCAGGATGAGGGACATCTCTGACTGGCTTGAAAGGATATTGGAGAGGGAGGGGGAGGATCCAGTTGTTGTGGTCCACATCGGGACAAATAACATAGGTAAGACTAGGAAAGAAGACCTGTTTGGGGATTATCAGGAACTAGGAACTAAATTAAAGAACAGGTCCACAGGGGTTATAATCACCGGATTACTACCTGAGCCACGTGCAAATTGGCATAGGGACACGAGAATAAGGGAAGTAAACACGTGGCTAAAGGAGTGTTGCGGGAAAGAGATGTTCCATTTCGTGGGGCACTGACATCTGTATTGGAACAGGAGGGATCTGTACCATTGGGACGGTCTCCACCTGAACCGATCTGGGACCAATGTTCTAGCGAAAAGGGTAAATAGGGTGGTCAAAAGGACTTTAAACTAGAAAGTGGGGGGGGGGGGGGCGGAGGGAAGGGTAAAACTCCAAGAAGTATGACTAATGGGAAACAAAGCAGCAGGTTAGTGTGTGGGGGGTGGATTCAACTTCATGGAAAATTATGAAAAAACTGAAAAGAAAGGAGAGCCCAGGAGAGGCTATTAAAGTCTCTAGAACACAAAATAGGACCGAGTGTTTGGAAAAGGCTAGGAATCTAACTTCAAGCACATCAGATAAAGGGACGACAATGAGAAAGGGGATGGGAAATACAGGTCTGAAGATGTTGTATCTGAATGCATGCAGTATACGAAATAAAGTAAATGAGCTTGTGGCGCAGATTGAAATTGGTAGGTATGATGTGGTGGGCATCACAGAGACATGGCTGCAAGGGGATCAGGACCGGGAGCTAAATATCCAAGGATATACATCCTATCGAAAAGATAGGCAGGTTGGCAGAGGGGTGGATTGCTTTGTTAGTAAGAAATTAAATTAAATCGATAGCAAGAAATGACGTAGGGTCAGATGATGTAGAATCTGTGTGGTAGAGTTGAGGAACCGCAAAGGTAAAAAAAACCATAATGGGAGTTATGTACAGGCCTCCGAAGTAGTCAGGATGTGGGGCACAAGATATACCAGGAGATAGAAAAGGTGTGTAATAAAGGCAAGGTTACAGTGATCATGGGAGATTTCAAATGCAGGTAGACTGGGAAAATCAGGTTGCTAGCGGATCCCAAGAAAAGGAATTTGTGGAATGTCTACGAGATGGCTTTTTGGAGCAGCTTGTAGTGGAGCCCACTAGGGAACAAGCAATTCTAGATTTAGTGATGTGTAATGAGGCAGATTTGATAAGAGAGCTTAAGGTGAAGGAACCTTTAGGAGGAAGTGATCATAATATGATAGAATTTACCCTGCAATTTGAGAGGAAAAAGCTGGAATCAGATGTAACGGTATTACAGTTGAATAAAGGCAACTACAGAGGCATGAGGGAGGAGCTGGCCAGAATTGACTGGGAGATGAGCCTAGCAGGAAGGACAGTGGAACAGCAATGGCAGGAGTTTCTGGGAATAATTTGGGAGACACAGCAAAAATTCATCCCTAGGAAGAAGAAGCATACTAAAGGGAGGACGAGGCAACCATGGCTGACAAAAGTCAGGGATAGCATAAAAGCTAAATTGAAAGCATACAATGCGGCGAAGAGCAGTGGGAAACCAGGGGACTGGGGAGCCTACAAAGACCAACAGAGGACAACTAAAAAAAGAAATAACGAGGAAGAAGATTAAATATGAGGGTAAACTAGCCAGTAATATCAAAGAAGATTGCAAGAGTTTTTTTTAGATATATAAAGGGTAAGAGAGAGGCAAAAGCGGACATTGGGCTGCTGGAAAATGATGCTGGAGAAGTAGTAGTGGGGAACAAAGAAATGGCAGAGGAACTGAATAGGTACTTTGCGTCAGTCTTCACGGTGGAAGACACGAGTAACATCCCCAAAGTTTAAGAGAGTCAGGGGGCAGAGGTGAATGTGGTGGCCATTACCAAGGAGAAGGTGCTAGGAAAACTGAAAGGTCTGAAGGTGAATAAATCACCTGGACCAGATGGATTACACCCCAGAGTTCTGAAGGAGATAGCTGAAGAGATAGAGGAGGCGTTAGTGATGATCTTTCAGGAATCACTGGAGTCAGGGAGGGTCCCAGAGGACTGGAAAATCGCTAATGTAACCCCCCTGTTTAAGAAGGGAGTGAGGCAAAAGACGGGAAATTACAGGCCGATTAGCCTGACCTCGGTTGTTGGTAAGATTTTAGAGTCCATTATTAAGGATGAGATTTCAGAATACTTGGAAATGTAAAATAGGGCAAAGTCAGCATGGTTTCATCAAGGGGAGGTCATGCCTGACAAATCTGTTAGAATTCTTTGAGGAGGTAACGAGCAGGTTAGGCAAAGGAGAGCCAATGGATGTTATCTACTTGGACTTCCAGAAGGCCTTTGACAAGGTGCCGCACAGGAGGCTGCTCAGTAAGATAAGAGCCCATGGTGTTAGAGGCAAGGTACTAGCATGGATAGAAGATTGGCTGTCTGGCAGGAGGCAGAGAGTGGGGATAAGGGGGTCCTTCGCAGGATGGCAGCTGGTGACTAGTGGTGTTCCGCAGGGGTCAGTGTTGGGACCACAACTTTTCACTTTATACATTAATGATCTAGATGTAGGAACTGAGGGCATCCTGGCTAAGTTTGCAGATGATACAAAGATAGGTGGAGGGACAGGTAGTATTGAGGAGGCGGGGAGGCTGCAGAAGGATTTGGACAGGTTAGGAGAATGGGCAAAGAAGTGGCAGATGGAATACAATGTGGGGAAGTGTGAGGTCATGCACTTTGGTAGGAAGAATGGAGGCATAGGATTATTTTCTAAATGGGGAGAGAATTCAGAAATCTGGAGTGCAAAGGGACTTGGGAGTCCTAGTCCAGGATTCTCTTAAGGTTAACTTGCAGGTTGAGTTGGTAGTTAGGAAGGCAAATGCAATGTTGGCATTTATTTCGAAAGGACTAGAATATAAAAGCAGGGATGTGCTGCTGAGGCTTTATAAGGCTCTGGTCAGACTACATTTGGAATATTGTGAGCAATTTTGGGTCCCTTATCTCAGGAAGGATGTTCTGGCCCTGGAGCGGGTCCAGAGAAGGTTCACAAGAACGATCCCAGGAATGAAGGGCTTAACATATGAGGAACGTTTGAGGACTCTGGGTCTATACTCGATGGAGTTTAGAAGGATGAGGGGGGATCTGATTGAAACTTACAGAATACTGAAAGGCCTAGATAGAGTGGATTTGGGGAAGATGTTTCCATTAGTAGGACAGACTAGGACTCGAGGGCACAGCCTCAGAGTAAAGGGAAGACCTTTTAGAACAGAGATGAGGAGAAACTTATTTAGCCAGAGAGTGGTGAATCTATGGAATTCATTGCCACAGAAGGCTGTGAAGGCCAGGTCATTGAATGTATTTAAGACCAAGATAGATAGGTTCTTGATTGGAAAGGGGATCAAAGGTTATGGGGAGAAGGCGGGAGAATGGGGTTGAGAAACTTATCAACCATGATTGAATGGCGGAGCAGACTCGATGGGCCGAATGGCCTAATTTCTGCTTCTATGTCTTATGGTCTTATCTTAGCAGAATAATTAGCAAAGAAAAGTTGGAAGGATTAAAACTACTTCTAACTCCTAGGTAACTATGGTACTGACCCCCGCCACTGGACCCTCTGACTACGCCCCGGATCCCTCCACTACTCTCCTGACCTCCGCCCTCCAACTACCTCCCATCCGACAATTCCACCCCCCCCAACCCCGGTCACTCTTCCCAGCCACGAAAACATCCTCCAGCCCCTCCGCAACCACGGACTACCCCACCGGACTCCTCGACTACCCTTCTCGACCTCCGACTACCCTCCTGAACCCTTTTGACTCCCCCCATCACCTGACCACTCCGGCTACACTCCCCACACTCCTGATATCCCCCCAATCTCCCGACACCCCACCTGACCACCTGCACCCCACTTCCCCAACCATCTGACCTCCCTTCCCTGACACCCCAATTGACCTGACCACTTGACCACCACCCCCACCCCAAACCAACCATCCATCCCTGACCCCAACCAATCCCCATCTCCCGAGACCACCCTAACCTCTCACCCACTTACCTTCTCTCTGGCTTTCCAAAGTGGCTGGGACCTTTAAACTTACACAGTTTACTGCAGTGTTAATGCCATTAAAAAAAGGGCATGGCTTCACATCCCCTGATATTGCTGCCCTGCACTGGAAGGACTCAGAATTGCTGTGCTGCACATTTCTCTTCAAGCCTGGGTCTGAAGTCCAGGCAAGAAATGTGCAGCTCCAGTCTAGGGTAGGTAAAAAAGAGCAGAGTAGGAACCTGACTGTGATTGCCACTTCACGGAGGTTCTGACCCAAAGTTTTTTTTTGAACCAGTATTGTATCATTTGGGCAAAAACATGGGTACTAACTTTCCAACCAAACTGCAAAACAGGATACGGTTTTAGATTTTTAATTCTGACATTTAGAAATTCAGTGGATCACATTTACTAGCATAGGGTACAAGCTGCCTAGAATTCTCACAGCATCCACTGTACTTTTGATTAGACTATAAAATATTCAAAATCACCTTAAATAACTTTTTTAACCATTACCATAGCAGCATAGTACATACAAAATGTTTATTTCCAGCATAGTTCAATTTTGTTACCTTCAAATTGTTTTTTTACTCTGGCATCTTATTTTGATTTTACTGAAAAATCAGCTTGGCTCAGGGGTAATAATTTTGCTTCTTCAATGGGCCAGAATTTAAAGTAACTGGCTACTAAACAGCACCCACCTGTCATTGACTTGCTTGTTTATTTTCCATGAGATTTTGCAAGACAGGTTGCTGTGAATTGGAGATCTACAGGACACCTGGAACTTGTGTGAGCAGGGCAAGTGTACTCTGTAACTCCGGAAGCAGTCAAATAGAAAAATTGTTAATGACCAATGCAGTCTGAACTAGGAAGTGTAAGTGAGATTAATGAACTCAATACCAAATCAGGCACAGAAAGAAAAATAAAGAGAGAGAAAGAAAGATTGGAATAAGAAAAAAGAGAAAAAGATATTTTTTTTTTTTACATTTTTTAAAAAAGCTTCCAACAATTAATAGCCTCACTGCTATTTTGGAGAAAAAGTAGTTTTAGTGCTCTTCCCATTTGTAAGATATTTTCAAGTTTCTCATGATATCTCATGTACTGGAGTGCTCTCTAGTGTTTCAAGGCTGTCATTGTACCCCATAGCTTCCACTATTGCAAATAAGTATATACATACATATATATCAGCAACAGAGCAACATTGATTTAATAGCTTCAGGCCAAATTCATTCTGATATTCAGTGTTAAAGGTTACTTAATTTTATAATTCTTCAGACATGTTTAAAAATAATATATGCAACAATACAATAAAGGAAGTGGCAAATGGGCCAAAAACGCTGTCCCGCCCTTAAGGTGTGCTTCTGTCCCAATGGGCTGACCACTGTCCAAATACACAAGATCAGATCATTACTATATTTTGGTACCACTCCCACTGTATGTCTTATAACTTATTGGGAATACAAAGAGTCCAGCAATAACTGTCTTTAATGCTGCACTTCAAATCTCATCAAGACCAATGACTGAGGGCAGAATGGATCCATACAATGGTCAGGTTCTGGAGTAGGTAGTTCAGGCAGGCAAGGTCAATTGGAATTGTATTGATAGAATGGTATATAATGCCTGTGTATTAAGTGTTTGGTGCTGAATTTTGGACTACGTATCAGGAGCAGGAATGCAGATCTAATTCATTTCAAATGCATTGCTTGAAAAAGATTCTTAGGGTCCATTGGCAGCATAGATTCCCCAACATAGAAGTACTTTGGCTTTCTAACTCCAAAAGTATCATGGCAATGCTCAAATGACCTTAACTACAATGACTAGGCCATGTCATTAGAATGAATGATGGTCATCCACCAAAAGATTCACAATGGAGACTGTTGGTGCTAGTAGACCCATTGGGCAGCCAAAACAAAGATATAAGTGAGATATAATTTCATGCCAGATTGTTCCCAGTTATTGAAGTCAATCTGCACGTGGGCAAAGCACTTGATACCGAAGTCTCCACACTGGAGCATGGAAATTTGAATAACCACATCTTCAGATTGCCCAGCAAAGCACCATCACAGAAAGGAGTATATGGACGTCACCCCTGCATCAGCAAATGATAACCTAAAATGCCTTCACTGCAACAAACAATGCCTTGAATTGGACTATAATCCCATTTGAAGGCTCACAAAGATGAGCAGAAAATGTGAATCATTGGTAACGATATGAAGCCAAAGAAAAAAGAGGGGATGAGCTGGTAGCTCTTGCTATCTAATGGATGGCACTATGCTTGGGCTCGAGACATCCATGGCCACATGGAGTAAATGATGGTGTGTACTTGTAGGAATTCAGTGTCATGGCAGAAGTGGAGGGCTGTTCCTCTTGCTGGCTGCTTTCCAGAGAAAATGTGATGAAACCCCCAACCACGATTCCTACTTGATACATCCCCTGATTTTCAGTCCACAATTGTAACAATAACCTCCACACTTGCTTGTGGGAAGTCTACATATAAAAGTTCAAAGCAGCTGAAAGTTTTACTGTTGTTCCTGTTCATAAGCTGATCTCCAAATCTGGCTTCACATTTGAATGAGAGCTACTTTTACTATTTAAGTGAATGCTGGCAGGTTTCCTGAGATAGCTGCAGTTAAGAGACCTGAGCATAACGCCAGCATAATGATATCTCTGAAATGGGCCTCATGTATAATTCCCATGTGTTTAAATGCTACACTAAACCCATTGGAGTTTGGAGAAGGCTTCAGGGTTCCCGTGCTGTGTAGCTTAAAATGCTTAATTTTGCCCAATTGCTTCCTTTTTCAGTACAGAAAACGAATACTATATTCAGTTTCAGCATATTGTTGTGGATTCTTTTAGCAATGCAATGCTTGGGAAGAAAGGCAATCCATTAACGATGGCTTCTGAAAAATATTGCTGCAGCCAGTTAGAGCGGCACTTTAGATCTGGGTGTGGATCACCTGCCCACCATTTCAGGGAAAATGCAATTTGATGTGAAAGAAGCTAAAGATATAAAGAATTATTTAATTTACCACCAAAGGATTGAGATTTTTTTTTTAAATGTCTCTGAAACAGAAAAGAGGCAATAATATTCAGTAAAACAAAGAAACCTGGAGAGAATAACCGTAAAGGCACAATGCAACACTGTAGATGAAATGAAAGAGAGGAAGAGAATAAATGGAAAAGCATGAAAAAAATGAATGGGAAGTGGAAAGAATAAAACAAACAATGGAAGAAATGTGAAAATACAGCTCTTAGCATCAAAAGTGGGACAACAATCTCTGCACACTTTTAAAAGGTAACATTAATGTAAAAGTTAATATTTTCACTGCAAAACTTTTGCTTAGTTCATAAAAGGCGATGTAATATACCAATTAGAAGAAAGCTTACAATTACCTGCTCACCCTCAGGAACTGGAGACAGAACATTTTGCCTCTTAAGTTTCTTAATAAGCTTCTTAAGAAACTACTAGAAAAGTAGTTGATCAACTGATTGCAGTAGCAGGCTGAGTTACCATCGTCCAGTTTTGAACCAGACATCGTTTTTTTCTGCAGATTGTTAGGAAATGAAAAACAGATACCAACAATCTGCTTTTCATCTCAAAACACAGTTTTCCCATTTATTTTTCTGCCTTTGACATAAGGCTATTAATATTAATAAAGTTTTTAAATAATATTCCAGTTAGCAATATAAGAAGCCCAGTCCTATTTGGATCTAGATTCAAAAGAGAGCGTCCACCACTGAGCAGATGCTACTGCTAGTGCTGTCAGTCCACAATGACAATACGAAGGTGTTAGCGAATTTAATTCAGTAACTAAAACACAGAACAAACATGAATTTCAGTAAAGGAAAACACAAACTTCAGCAATTAACTTAGGTAATAAATTTTGCAACAAAATGCTGTCAGGGTGTACTTTAACAAAAGAAATAGTGTTAAACCCCCACATGCAATGGTTTGATCACTCTAACTTCAGTATAGCAACTATTTTTCATGCATCGATAAGCATTTCAGCACTGAAACCCAGAATGACTTCTTCCTCATTCCGCACATTTATTGGGATCAAAAGACAATATGTTACCATCTTCCATCCCCACCCTCTCAAGGTAGTCCCTAGCTTTTGACCAACCAAAATGGAGAAGGTTCATTCAGGAAAGCATTGAACACATTGAGAGACGTCATTGGGAACATGCAGAAGCAAAGTCAACGCATTGGAGAGAGCATAAAAACCTCCAAAATCTCATCTATCCAACCCTCCAAGTACCACCTGTATTACATGTGGCATAGTCTGTAAGTCATGCACTGGACTTATCAGCCACCTCAGAATCCATCGAACTAGAGTAGAAGCAAGTCATCCTCGACCCCGAAGAACTGCCCAAGAAAAGGGAAGATTTTTACCATTTCACCTACCTGCTGCATACCTTGAACCTCCTCCTTTTCGCTGTACAATAGCTGATATGAGGTTATTTTGCGTCTGCCCAGAGTTTGTTTATTACGTTCCACAAAATCATCCTGTGATCTTACTTTTGCTTGCAATTTCCTGCCATGAGAGATCACAGAGTTCTTGTGGTCTTTCACACTATTTGTGCTCACATCGTTACAGGTTGACTCACGCTCCAAGAGCTGCTGGTATTCTTTCTGATAGTGATCATACAAATTTTCATCATCTTCATTGGGATCTTTATTTTTCTCATGGTTACCCTTGGATACATTTTCTGTGATTTTGTCTGTTCTAGTTATCCTGTGGTTTTGCAAATCACTCATAATGTTTTCATCATAAAATCCAGAAGAATCATGTAAATCCTGTTCTTCTTGTGTGCTAGTTTCACATTTACTATAAGGAGAAGGTGGTCTTTTCCTTTTAGGTTGTTTCTCCACATTATTATCACTTTCTTTCAAAGTAAATCTAACTCCATGAGCTTTATTTGTTTGCATTTTTTGTTCCAATATGTCTTGGTGTTCATATTCATGGTATCTTCCAACATTTTTCTCCAACAGCTCATTTGACTCTTGCAGCAAGTTCTCCAGTGAATCATAAAGATGTGAGTTGTGTTTCTGTTTGGACATAAAAATCTCAGCTCCTGCTCTTGTATTTCTCCAATTGGGATTATATCGCAGGTTGGCGTATCTGTCACTGCATTTTTCTCTGCAAGAATTTTTTAAAAAGTCAATTGTAGCATAAAAGATTGTTGACCAAGTAGCCAAAAATATATAGAAAACATCCTATTAGACTATTGGTTAGTCTATCTCAGTTTATAAGCAAATGTGGAACAAAGGAGTGAGTGGGAAAGCTACTGTCTGATTGCATCACTGTAATTTAGGGCTTTCATGAAACCTTAAGTTCATGGATTGAACAAAGCTCCCATTTGTAGTAAAAGGATGGAGGCACAGGGGTGCACCCTTACTTGTGATTTTAAATATTGTTAATTAAAGACAGATTTTGCACTAGAGGCATTTCTACAACAACTCACGTTTGTAAAACTCTCATCATGGTGAAATGCTGTAAATTGTTATTTCACAACAAGGAAAATTGAACACTGATCACAAATCGAGGAATTTTGGAAAAAAAGTGCAACCCAAATGCATTAAGGTTTTTTTAAAATAGACATCTGAACACGGGGAGAATAATAGCAAGATAAAGTGGTTTTGGAAAATAATTCCAGAGAGCAAAGAATGAAAGAGAAAAGCAAAATACTGCAGATGCTGGAAATCTGAAACAAAAACAAAAATTGCTGGAAAAACTCAGGTCTGACAGCATCTGTGGAGAGAAAGACAGAGTTAACTTTTCAAGTCCATATGACTCTTCTTCAGAACTAAAGAGAAGAACTAAATAATGGAAGATCCCCATTTAATGATGGGCTATGGGGAATTAGAGGCAACCTATTGGCTTGGTCAGAGAAAGCATCTCTCACAATAGCAAATTTATCTGAAATGCCTTTCCTAAGTTCTATTGCTGATCTTTACAAGTAATTTCAAGACCTTTTGGGAATTTGTCCCAAACATATAATGTTAATTAATAAAACGACATAAACAGTAATGCATTTATTAAATAGTTGTTAAGTATTTAATATTTAAATTGGTATGCTACTTTCTAAAGGATTTGATTTCAAACTCATTTGTGGGCTGATAAATCCAATTAAAAACTAGGTATTTTTGTTTGGCTAAGTGGGATGAAATGAGCATTAAATCACAACAAAATACATGGCTGTAAACAAACAAATTTAAAATAAATGAGTAATAATTGTAAATGTAAGCTAAATGTTTAATAACATGTTTCATCCACATATTCAAAGAGCAATGAGTCCCAATTATTGAAAATGTTAAGCTAAGTGCATGGGCTGTAATTATCGGAAACTGTTCCAATTCAGCCCCTTTAGCAGCGTTTGTGAAGCTGTTATCTATTAAATGGATATTTTGTTTTATTTGATGTGATCATGATGAGCACCACTAATGTAGTCCATTAACCTACCAAAATGTTATTGCGTACGGATTTGAACCCCATTAGTCACTCAGGAATTTGAAGCACTTGCCCAGCATCTGTTTTATATTTATAAACAAAAGTGTTGTGTATCTATTGTTTGCATAACCTTTCATTTGACTGAGAACAAAAAGATTCACATTTCTTTCATGATAGACTATGAAGGAGCACTTCACATTCGTGTTTCCACACAGCGACTTGGGTCACAGTGAACAATGCAACTCATTTGGATATGGTGCAGCAGCTGAAATAATTAGGGTCATTTGAAATGATCCATTCTGACACCAAGCTGTCCTTATGAAAAGGGTTTCAAACCCATAAACTACAAATTGCAGTGTTATATATGCTTCATCATTTACACTGACTGTTATTGGATAATTAGTTCAGCTGCTGTGTCAAGCTCTTCTATCACTTTACACTGATGATCTCCACTTTAAGAAGTTTATTTTTATACTACTTCCTCTTGTTTCTGAGCACCTCAATTATATACCACCAAAGTTCTACACAAAAGGAGGACATCATGGTAAGATTCCTTATGGATTGCATGTTTTAAAACAGGCAATAGATCCATTAACATTTAAAAGAGAAAGACAAGTTAATGGGTCAGATGGGACTATCAGAATTCTGATGGATGATAATAAAGTTATCTACTGAAAGAAAAGTGGTATGTAACTTTATAAAACTTCATCAAAATTTTGTTACAAGGCCTCAATCATACATTAACAATTTTCTCTTTCAGATGTTGACTGATCTGTTTGCTACTTTTATTTCAGATTTTCAGCAGTAATATTCTTTCACATTATGCCTTCTGTAGTGCAGACTAGATTGAATATACTGTTAGAGCCAGAAACTGTTGTTGATGCTATTCAGCAGTTAGCTGTGAATTACTTAAGGTTTCTGGGGAAAAAATGTGTACACTTGTTAATCGCCAGTACTGCTGGCTTTGGTCGTATGAGTAAACCTTGTCCCAGGAAACCCTCACAGCAGGACGAACAAAGGAGTGGCATAAGCAGAAGCAAGCCTCAGCAGCAGTTGATTACATTAAGGGGCTACATTGCTGCAAAATACAAATTTCTAGGGCTCATAAGAAATACTTTGATGACCAACTGCTGGAAGTACTAACATAGTAAGGGACATGAGGACAATAATGAGCTGAAGACCATTCTATGCAGAGATGCCAGAAGCTTGGGAACAAAGAGCACACATAGGAATATAATCTCAAGAACTCAGTAGACTTGGAGAGATGCAAATAAAACTGTGGCTGATCTCATGAAATCAGTTAACATAAAATCAAATTAAAGTTTGGAATGCTATGTACCTCCCTCAAGCATATCCTCGCAACCTGTAAATCACCTGCTCTTAACCATTAATAAGTGCTCACAATGTGCAATAGTGCCAGGAGGGACACATGTCCTGGAGGGTTATGAAACAAGTCACATTGCAATAAGAAATAGATGCAACAAGTGACTTTATAACTCTAACTGTGGGATTCAAAGAAATCTTAAAGGGACTTTATACATGAATTCCTCACCAGCCACCTTAGCTAAATCATGCACTTACATTTACTGTCAGACAAAATGATCTGGAGGATAGATAACCACGTCAGTCTGCTATTTAAACTTGCAAAAATCACAAGATTATTTATCTGCTTGCAAGTCAAAATGGTTCATAGTAAGAAACAGCAGAGCAAAACCGGAGGCATATAAAAGCCTTTGGCTCCATTAGGAGGCCACCCTGCACATTATAGAGCATAAACATAAACACAATAGCAGACAACAAAGCCAGAAAGTTCCCCTGAACTCAGGTCCACTGCCATCGTGTTCTTCATATATTTCTTGTCCAATTCCGTCACAGGAACATAGGTATCCATTTAGTTTCAGGAACATTGCACGCAATAGATACCTGGACTGCTAAACAATCTTTCTTTGAGGTTACATTTTGATCTCCCTGCTCTGTTATTTTTGTAGGCCAAGTGAAATACCAGCCATGGCATTGAGCAAGATAGTACCACAAATGTATGATGAGAAGACAAAATGAAGATGGATGAAGTGGTACACTTTCTATTTATGTCCAGCATTGTATAATGGATGAGAGTCCTGTGGCTATCTGGATTTTATCAATCACCCCAGTAGAATTGGACATCTTTGTTGTGCTGCTGTTCTTGGTCATTGCAATAAAAGACAAATGTATTGCTTCTCCTGAATAAATAATCAGTCTTTATTATCTCCACAGACAGAAAAAAATTCTGATACCATTAGCCTTGAAGAATGAAGGAATGAAGATTGAAAAAGAAAATCAGCCATATTTCTGACTGCTAACCAGTGATCCATGGTAAAAAGTTGATGTCTGTGGACAATGGATGAGGACAGTATATAGCTCAGCTATGTGCCTATCACATTCGAATACTCTACCACACTGAGTCTAAACAATACAACCACCTGATTGAGGAATTGAACCACTGTATAATACCATAGGGTGAATTGGCCAGCATTTTCAGATGGTTGCAATTTAGATAAGGTTGTGGAGAGGGGGGAAAAGCTGAAGAAAAGCAGTGGGCTAAACATCAGCTTCCCAAATAACAAGATTATGCCCATAGATAAAGCAAAGGATTATACACAAAGACTGAACAAAATGGCCATTGGGGATTATGGGGTAAAAGCTGTAGAAATGTTTCCATGCTTCAGAAGGTGTACATCCAGCCAAGGAAAAAGTGAGAGAAGTAAAAGATTTATTGCTCTAGGCAATGTGTTCTGACAAACTTGGAAACCAATCTGGAGGAGGAAAGACGGGTTATGGGATATGAAAAGAATGTGTGAGGCCAATGTCCAATCAACACTCTAAAGAACACAGTGTGTTAGAATCAAGAGGCAACTCAGCAGTAGCGGGCAGAAGTGTTTAGAACACTCCACGTAAGGAAAATGTTGGGTGCAAGCCAGGAGGATAAGGTGACCAAAATTTAAATAATGAGAAGGGCTAATATGTAAAGGCCAGGTTTTCAGAAGGGGAGTTAGGTTAAATTGGTTGTGCCTGAGTCATGTGGAACTATGATGAATGGTTGCTTGAATGAGGTAGCAAAGACCTATTGGTGCCAATGAAACCATAGCCTAACAAGACTCAATATCTAGAATGATAGAACCTTGCAGCCCACAAGAAGTCCCATTGTGTTATGCTGGCTCTTTGAAATCATGCTTAGCTCTGCATCCTGCTTTCTGTTCATAACTTTAAGTTCCTCATCCTCAAGTGCCTGTCCAACTCTATTTCAAAAATGTTTATGGGATCAACTTCCACCTCCTTTTCCAGTAGATCATTTCAGATCCTGACAACTGAAAACATTTATCCTTATCTCCCCACTACATCTTTTTCTGATCATTTGAATCTATGCCCTCTGATTATTGGCCCATTCACCACAGGGAACAGTTTTTCTCTGTCTATTTTTATCAAAAAATTTATCACCTTGAAAACCTCCATTAGGTAACCTCTTAATCTGCACTGTCCAAGGAGAACAGTCCTAACTTTTCCAACCTTGGCTCACTAAAGGTCCCCATCCCTTATGGTATCTTGATAAAGCTCCCCTGTACCCTTTCTCAGGCCTTTCTTGAAATGTGGTGTCCAGAATTGTCCAGCTAAAGCCTAACCAATAATTCAGGGGAACAGGAGAGGAATTTGGGAGCAGTGGCTAGGGGGGAAAAAAAAGTTGTTCAAATACATTTTCAAAATTAATAATTACCTCGTATTGTCATTGTATTCAGGTGCAATCTTGTATCTATCCTGTTCATCTTCAGCTTCTGTTTCCTCAAGACTGTCATAGAAATTCCATCCTTCCTCTTCCCCATTCTCTGCACCAAATTCAGTATCTTCTAAAGTTACCATCTCTTCATTCTCCTGAATGTGATGCTGCAGTTCCAATTGGTATTGCCTCTCTTGAATTAAGCTGTCAGAATCAGACTCCAATGAGTCATATAAACTTAAGTGAAAATCCTCTCCTTTCTCCAGTGGAAATGACCCCTCTGGCACCTCTTTCAGTTGGGTGCCAGCTTCTGGGTTTAGCAGCTTACTACTCTGTATGAGATTCCTATTTTTCTCCATTGTTAAAATATGCAAGATGTAAAAAAGGTTTTATTGAGCATTCATTGTGCAGGTACAGTACTAGTTCACATGAAAGAACTGGATATGATGTCTCATATAAATAGGATTTTCTGACTTCATCAGATGCAAAGGAGATTCATGTTCTGTAACACGTGACAACCGAATGTTTTAATTTTGCTTGTATCATATTTATTCAACAACTAAAAGGAAAAAAGATAAACCATTAATATATTAACAAACTAAGATGAAGGCTTAATGTGGTAGAAGCACTTTTTGTGAAATATTTTGTCAAATTTGACTTCAGCAGAATAGATAACTTTAAATTTCAGTGTTTCTCCAGTTTGGATACAAGTAACCTTTATTTTGCATACAAAGCCTTTTTCATAACATGTAAAAGAATAGTAAGTAATAACCGACATAAAACACGACATGAAATTTTCAATCAAAGACTCTACTATGTATCGGTTCTGGTGACGGTTATACTGAAATGTTTACTGAAATGTTAACTTGTCTGTTCTTTCCATGGGTAACAACTGAATTATTAAATATTTCTAGCATCTTTTGCTTTTATATCTACCACAGTGGCTTCAGTTTTAGTTCCTTGATTCAAAATAACTGTATGTGCATCGAGAGCTGACTCTGTAGTTCGGGTCTTGTAATAAAGTTTAACAGTAATCTTTGTACACAAAGAAATATATCAGAATACAAGTTGCAATTGCATTTTCTATTGTTACATTGTGGAGGAATTTTGAGTTCAAGATGAAGGATACAACTGCCCGGAAATCAAAGTTTTTTCTACATTTTACACCCAATACTTGTTGCTTAACTATACTATTGCTGGATGAACATTAAGGTTTACTGTAGTCAGTCCTAACATATCTTAACATCAATCTTAAAAACATCCTACTGATCAGTGCACCAATATTACTTTTATTTATTTCTTATACTAGTCATCCCTATGGCCACTCTATTGAGATTGACAATTTAATATTAATTTGTGTCAAAATGTGCAAGGTTTGTGTGGAGGAGTTACAGTATAACCATTAAGAATTGACTCAAAGCAATCCAAAACTCTTGGGGCTGTCAAGAGAAGTTTTTAATCTCACCATGGGCTTAAATCCAGGTATTAACCTCATTTCCTCAACATCACATCTTTGAAAATGTCACAATTTATATTAGATCCTGCACAGCGTTATATTGTATTTTGGAATTTAAACAATGCAATGTGTTTCATTACAAATCACTTCTTCACCCAGGTAGTGCACCAACTTGAATGACTGAAATCAGGAATTTGCTGTATGGGAATCAATGGCACAAGCCCACAATCTATGATTACACTAAGTAGTTTACATTCACATTATTGAAATATCTCTCAATAATACAGGGATATAATGATTTCCTATATTAGATAAAAATTTCACTAATATTTGGACAAGAAATTTGCAGCTTTTAGTTGATTAAATTACCCCAGCAAAGGGTGGCAAGACTCCCAGGCTCGGAATACTGGGGTGGCATCCAGTGAAGTACCTACATCCAAGGGGAGTAGAATGGTGATTTCCCCATCACATCTAGCCTCTTTGGTCAGGCTAATGACCTGTTCACATAAAAAAAAGGATTGTTGCTACGAAAAACTCAGAGCACCATCTGCTGGATGTAATGCAGTGAAAGAAATGGGCTGTCATGTGCTGTTAGGAAAGGAATAAAGAGAAGCTTAGTCAACTTATGCCATATAAATTTAGGTGAAAACTAACTTAAAAAACAAAATAAAGCTTAATATTTGCAAATGAAAGCACTCCAAAAATAAAGTCAAACATATCATATTCTAAGAAGATTTTCTCTTTAGTCACCAATCCTGTTTGGGAGGACTTCCTTAACAAGTATGTTTTAAAGTTATGACACATTCCTTGCAAAAGTTTTTTTTCCAACTCTTGTTATTATATGGCATAGTAGCACAGTGCAACCATCACTCCATTCTTGAAAACCTTGTCCAAGCTGGATTTCATCGTTGGCACCTAAATTGCTCCCCTTGACCCTATCAAAGTCAGAAATTACATCCTATGTAACTGTGACCATGGTGTACTATCTCTCCTCATCCTTCTCAACCTATCTGCAGTCTTCAGATCGGTTGACCAAAGCACCCTCCTCCAATGCCTCTCTTCCATTTCCCAGCTGAGTGGGGCTGCACTCATCTAGTTTCATTCTTATCTATTCAGTTGTAGCCAGAAATTTTACTGTAACAGCTTCTCTTCCTGCTCCCACAATTATCTCGAAGTTCCTCAAGGATGTAACTTGGTGCCCTTGTAATTCACATCCACAATCATCCAGAAACACATCAAATTCTATATGTAGATCTGGGTGTCACCAGTGTACCTCACCACCCCTCCTTCCAGTCTGCCACTGAATCCAATTCATATTGCCCCTTCTCCACTATCCAGTATTGGATGAGCAGAAATGTTTTCCAATTAAAACATTGAGAAGACTAAAGCCATTGTCTTTGGCCCCACCAAAACCTCCAATTTCTAGCACCAAATTCAATTGTTCTCCCTGGCTCTGTGACTGAGGCTGAAGCAAACTGCTCAAACCACAGTGTCCTCTGTGATTCCAAGTTGATCTTCTGATCCCATTTCTTTTCTATCACCAAGACCACCTATTTCCATTCCTGTGATCTAGTCCAACACCACCTTAGCTCATCTGCTGTTCAAACCCACACTTTAGTTACCTCCAGACTCAACTTTTCCATTGCTCTCCTGGCTGGCCTTCCATCTTACACCCTTTGTAAACTTGATTTCATCCAAAACTCTGCTATCCATATATGACTCACCAAATTTCCATTGCCTCATCGTCCCTATGTTCACTGCTCAACATCGGCTCGAGCAATGCCTCTATTTTAAATTTCTTATCCGTGTTCAAATCTCTCCAAGACATTGCACCACACTATCTCAGTAACCTCCAAAAGTCCTAAAATCCCAAGAAAAATCTGCATTTCCCCAACTCTTGAACACGTCCAATTTCTTTCACCCATCCACTGGCGGCTATGCTTTCATCTGTCTAGGTCGTTGAGGACATAACCTTTAAATAAGAACAAGGTCGTTTGAGGATAATGTCAGAAAGCATTCCATCACATAATGAGTAGTGAAAATCTGGAACTCGTCTCCTAAAAAGTTCTGAAGCTATGTCAATTAACATAAAAAAAACATAAAAACTGAAATTGACATGTTTTAGTTAGTTAAAGGTATTAAAGGTTCTGGAATTAATGTGAGTAGATAGAATTAAGATACAGATTAGTCATAATCTAAATGAGTGGCAGACCAGGCTCAAGAGGCTGAGTAACCTGCTCCTGTTCCTTTGGATCCTATTGCCTGAAATTCCATCCCGAAACCACTCCATCTCTCTCTTCATTTAAGATGCTCCTTAAAACCTACCTTTCTACGGTTTTGGTCACCTGTCCTAATATCTCCTTTTGGTGTCTTGGTGTCAATTTTTTGTCTGGTAATAATTCCACAAAGTACTTTGGAACATGTAATTGTCTTTAAGGCACTATCTGAAATGCAAGTTGTTGTGACGGGACGCAAGTCTTCTACCTTTGCTGTGTATATGGGTTGCATGTAAAATGTTTTAAAGAAGTCTACTGGACATTGACCCAAAGAACAAAGTTAATTGAAATTGTATACTAATCAACATTCCTATTACTCTCTTAGAAGCATAGTGAATTATGAAGATAGTACAAAATTGAAAAAGAACAGATGAAGCAAGTAGGTGAAATGTTGGTAGCTGCAATCAATAGAATTATGCTGCATATACTTTGGATGGAAGATTTAATTGCCTTTGATAAGATGGTGGTGAGTCTCCTTCTTGAACCGCTGCAGTCCATGTGGTGTTGGTACACCCACAATGCTGTTAAGGAGGGAGTTTCCAGATTTTGACCCAGCGACTAAGTTGAAGCAAAAACAGAATTACCTGGAAAAACTCAGCAGGTCTGGCAGCATCGGCGGAGAAGAAAAGAGTTGACGTTTCGAGTCCTCATGACCCTTCGACAGAACTTTGTCGAAGGGTCATGAGGACTCGAAACGTCAACTCTTTTCTTCTCCGCCGATGCTGCCAGACCTGCTGAGTTTTTCCAGGTAATTCTGTTTTTGTTTTGGATTTCCAGCATCCGCAGTTTTTTTGTTTTTGACTAAGTTGAAGCAACTGATTAAAAGTAAATCAGAGGAAAACACCTCTATCCAAAGGATTAAGAGAATGTGGAATATGCCTTCCCAAAAGGCCATTGGTGCAAAGTTGATTGAGGGCCCTGAAAGGGAGCTTTATACTTACCTGGGAAGTAAAGGCATTAAAAGAATGGTTAAATTCCAAGCATTGACATCTCTGTTCTTGAAGACTTAATCAGTTACAACTTATTAAACTTGCTGTGTTCACATAATTACTGGTCTTTCACTCAGGACATCAATACATGGTTCTGAAGAATCATATTTGACTTGAAATGTAAACATTGTTTCTCTCTCTACAGATGCTACAAGACTAGCTGAGTATTTCAAGCACTTTATGTTTTTATTTCAGATTTCCAGCATTCATAGTTTTTTGCTTTTGTCATGACACATTAACTGCTAGAGAGACTTCTGGCCAAAATCCATTTGCAGCAAAACTGAAATAAAGCAAAGCAAAACACAACTCTTCCTGTCACCTTTAAAGTATCTCTGAATTTTTTTGATGGATTTATGTGACAGCTATGGCACTAGCAAGCATGGGTTCAAGTCCCATTCTAGGCACTGGAGTACAAATATTTAGGTTACCACTCCAGTGCAGTACTCAGGAAGTGCTGCACGACTGAGATGCTATCATTTGAATGATGTAAAAGATCCACTGACACTCTGAAGGAGAACAGGGATGTCCTGGTCAACATTTATCCTTTAATCAACATCGCAAAAACAAATTATACTGTCATTATCACATTGCTGTGGGAACTTGCTGTGCACAAATTGGCTGTAATTCCTACATTAGAAAAGTGACTACATGTCAAAAGTATGCATTTGGCTGTAAAGCACTTTGGAATGTCCAGTAATATGAAAGGCATTATATAAGTACAACTCTTATTTTTAAATATAAAAGGTGCTTCATCTTCTGAAGTCACGCAGAACAACTTGTCATGAGTTTGCAAGTGAAAGTCCATGTTTCCCACATCGTTTAAATTCAGTAAAAAATACAAATGCACACAAACAATTTCTAAAATATAACTCACCCTTTGTGGCTCTGATTTAAATTGTAAAACTTCCTCCATGTTTCACCCAGCACTGCCAATAGTGCAGAAAATATTAGAAATTACTCTAGTGTTCAGAAAATGCCAGGCGACTTTCTCAAACCACTTCTGGGAGATATGGTAACATTTCTCAACCAAATATGACTGAGTTGGGCACTCTGAGCCCCTTAATGCAGTTATTGCCCTTTTAATTGTTCCTTTAGTCCTGAGCCAGACCAGAGGCTGGGGCTGAGGCTTGGACAGATGAGGCTGGAGCTGGGGCAGGTGAGGGTGAGGCTGAGGCTGGGGCTGGGGGAGGCAGGGGCTGGGGCTGGTGGGGACAGCGGGGGCAGGGGCTGGGGTTGGGGGAAGGGGCTGGGGTGGGGGGGGCAGGGGGGTGGAGGGGCTGGGGTGGGGGGGACGCGGCTGGGGGGGTGGAGGGGCTGGGGGGAAGGGGCTGGGGTGGGGGGGGGCAGGGGAGTGGAGGGGCTGGGGCGGGGGGGCAGGGGCTGGGGGGAAGGGGCTGGGGTGGGGGGGGCAGGGGGGTGGAGGGGCTGGGGTGGGGGGGCAGGGGGGTGGAGGGGCTGGGGTGGAGGGGCTGGGGGGAAGGGGCTGGGGCAGGTGAGGCGCAGGCGCAGTGCTGGAGTCAGTTGGGAGGATCAGTCCGGCTGCCGAGAGGTTCAGATAAATCATCCCCCTCCCACGGGAGGCTGAATTTTATTACTACATCTCACAAGCCATGGGATGTCTGTTATTGACTAATTTACCGAATTTCTCATTTATAAGGTATTAAATCTCCAGTTGCTACGGGCTGTGACCACATAAACTCACCCGGGACGAACACGCCTCCATGCCACTGGCCAACAACTTGCCCGGGCTACACAACGTCGTCGCCACGGCAACGCCGCTGGAACGTCATCACGTAATCAGCGCTCTGTGCGTGCTGAGTTGTTCCGGGCAAAAAAATCATCAGCGATTGATCACGTGGATAAAAGGAAACTACTGCGGTTGCTGGAAATCTGCAACAAAAACAGAAAATGCTGGGTAACGTCGTACAGAATCGAAACGTTAACACTGTTTCTCTCTCCACTGACCTGCTGAGTTTTTCCAGCACTTTGTTTTTTTATCCGATTTCCAGCATCTGCAACATTTTGCTTTAATTTTCTCACGTAACAACTTCACCAGCTCAACATCAATCGTAATTGTCTTGCTGCGATCTCAGATTGTGCACAAAGTGCTAACATTCTCTTTTTGCTCGAAACCTTAACCCCCCTACATATATTATCAAGGGTAACTAGTGTTAATAGTCACTTTGTTTTTGGAGAATGCTACAAGTTTACAGTTACATTATTTATGTTGGATTAACACGAACGAAGTTCTCCAATCATTAAAGCATTTACTAAATGGGAAAACAAATCTCTACAATAAACCTGATCTTGGGCCTATCCAGATCTGCGATGCTGAGAGTTAAATTTGGATCACCTGAACAAGCGAAGTGTACTTAATTTCCTGTAATGTACAATCTGCTCAGTCTGTTGCAGTAAAGTAACATTTTCTTTAATTTTTGGCATCAAGTCAAAGAGATGTCTTGGCATGCAGCAGCAGTGATGTCAACAATCAAACTGAAGTATACACAGCCATCCAAGAAGTTAAAAGCACTTAACATCCCTCATTTTTAATTTAAATTTTCAGATAGTTAAATAAATATGTCTGTATTAGGGAAGAAGTTCACATAAAGATAAGCAGACTTTTAAAAAGAGAAAACATTTTTTGTTGAAAAAACAATTTGGAAATTTCAATATTGTGGAGAAATTTGACTTTCCAAAAATATAAAATCAGCTTTTCAGGGCCAGTGAGCTTGTTTTGTAGTAATTATGAAATTAGTACACAGTTAAAAAAAGTTACACCTCGTTCAACAAGGTGTAACTTTTTCAAGGGTTTTTACAGCAAAACTAACAGCAAGGAATGGAAGCTTATGTTAATTTATGATTGCAGCAGATATTATGGCCTGTGCAAACTTCAACAGCATACCTTCTGGAGATGTAGACTCATTGATAGCAACTTCTGGATGTCTGTGTTACCTTGTGCATATCCGGACTCCCGAAGTTGCTGTCAGTTTTGGTGAAGTAATATTGGTGAACGCTGACGCTTTCGCTGCCATTATCACAGAAAAATATAGGCCATAGTCATGTCTACATCTGCAATTGGACACTTCTAACATTGGGGCTTCCAAAGCTCTGGACACCTACCTCAACATCGTACAGGTTCAGGGCCTTCCAGATCACAACCAACCATACTGCTTTCCTACTTGAATATTAGCAGTAGCAATGGAATGAAGTTCCACTAGCAATGGAGTTAAGGGAAGAGCCTCATGTGAGTTGATGAGAGTCAAAAAGGATAGCTTTAGTTTTGTCAATGTTGAATTGCAACAAATTTTGCGGATAAGTCTAAAAATGATGCACTTTGGGAGGAACACCATGGGGAGACAGTATAACCTAAATGGTACTATTTTGAGATGCTGCAAGACCTGAGGAACCTGGGGATATCTTTAAAGATGACAGGTCAAGTTGACAAAGTGGGTAAGAAGGCATATGTGGTACTTGGTTTTGTAAATAGGGCATTGAATATGAAAGTTATGCTAAACCTTTACAAATCACTAAAAAGACCTTAGCTGGAGTCTTGTGTGCAATTCTGAGCACCACACCTTAGGAAGGATTTCAAAATTTGGAAGATGATGCAGAGGAGACTCACTAAGATGGCACCAGGAATAAGACTTTATGATTCTATTCTATAACAACCTTGAGATTCATTCATACTCTGTCCAAAGGCAGGTCCCTTGACTTATTGTCTGCTGATGTTTCATCCTGAGTCATTTTCTTGGGTAGTTTTTTGTCAGTACTTACTATTCCCAGGATCAGGGCAATATGGTAAGTACCAAGTCTACCTTAACTTGAACAGGAATCAAACCCATACAAGTGGTGTTATCTTAAACCACACACTAGCCACCTGGCTAACTGAGCTAATTGGCCCTGACAGTTTTCACTAATAGAAATGTTGGGTCTTTGATGAAGTAGCTTTTTTCCCCCAGTAGGTGGCATTTATAAACCAATTCAAGCCATTGAGTCAAAAACAACTATCAGGCCCTAACTTCCTCAAAGTGACAATCAGTGTTGAATTGTGATTTTTCTTCTGCACCTGTGTTGCCCAACCTTCTGACTCGGCTTGGGTGAGATCCAGGCAGCACAGCTTGTCCCTTAGCCCCAGCGTCGAAGTCCAACTCTGTTGAAGTGAAGTAGGACAGGTCCTTTTTTATGCGACCAGCTCTGGTAAACCACGTAAGTTAAAGGTCCCATTGAAATTTGAAGGACCTTGATAGGCCAGGGAGAAGGTAAGTGTCTAAGCTAGGATTTGGGGTGGGGAGGGATCTGAGGTCTGGGGGGTGTGGCTGTGCCTTGGTGGTGGGGATGTCGGAGATTAATCACATCGAGGCATCATTTTGTACAAAGAAACCCCATTTATTACTTGTGCACAAGGGAGACAGCACAATGAGAGCTACTGTACAGTCTCGTAGCAGAATACATGCAGACTTGTTAAAAGCGTTTTTACAGCCAATCAATAAGTTTCGCAACAAACCTATCCGTTTATTTGCATTAGTTAACTGACCAATCCATGTTCCAGTAAATTTCTATTTCCCTAACAACAGATGTTTGGTTACGCAGTTGCTTATCACAACCCTGATTACATTCAGCCTGAGAAAGAACAAAATGGAATGTCTCAGGGCTCATCCTACAACTGTGGTCAGACAAGATGGTATTGTTCTCAAGGTTGTAGTATTTTTCTCTTAGGCCTAGGCGTACAATCAACTTCTCATTAACCCTTCCAGCACCAAATGGGCTCCCTGCAGTTGCCTAGACCACCAGAGGGGAGGGTCAGACCTCGAGTGGGGTTGGAGGGTGTCAGACATTTGGGGCGGCTTTGAATCTTGAGGGAGGGGGGATCAGATCTCGAGGAGGGAGTGGGGGTCTGGATCTTGGGGGGGGTCGGACTCATGGGGAGGGTGTCGGTCCTTGATGGGTTGAGGTCTGGGACATGGTAGGGGGTGTGGGGGTTAGACCTTGGTAGGAGGAGGCTCAGACCTCATGGGGCTCTTGGGACTTGCGGGGCCGGGGACATTGTACCTCGGGAGATGGGGAATGGGTGGGGGGGTTCAGTCTTTGCTGGGGAGGGGGTATGGGGATCGGACCAGGGAGGGGGAGTGGACATCGGGAGGGGCGGTGGAGGGTGGGGTCGGGCCTACAGGGGTGCGGGGGGGAGGGGGTGTTGCAGTGGCAGGGTGTTGGGTCATGTCGTGTGTTGGAGGAGAGAGAGTTGGGCCCCAGGCAGTTATGGGGGTGAGAGTCGGGCCAGCAGGGTGGCAGGGAGAGCAGTCCCATGGGAATACCATGGTGGGGTGGTTAGTCGGCGGGGCCGGAGGGCAGTCCCCTGGAGGGTCAGGGGTTTGGTGGGATTTCCTTCGGGGCTTCGAGTGTGTGAGGTTAGTCCCATGGGATGTCATCCTGGGTCTTTATAATAGTCACCCAGAAGTTAGAAGAGGTTTTAATTCTTCTAACTTTTTCTAAGTAACTATTGGTGTAGCCCTGTCGGAACCATCGAACATTTGCAATTAAATTGCATTTTTGGATGGTTCCCAGTGCAGGGCTCTTGCCCAGAGGAAGTTTGCACTTCTGGACAATTGCTGTGCAAACCCTGACCTTTGAAGATCCGAGAGGGGTGCCTCAGTGCATCTTTGGGATATCTCCCCCTGAATCTGATGCTGGGGAGCTGAGAAGTTACGGCTCATTGTGGCAGGATTTTTACAGAGTTCCAGTGAAAATTTGCAGTGACTTAAATGTCCTGTCTGTAGGAATGCAGTGTGGCTCTGTATGAGGCAATGACCGTTGCTAGGACCTGGCAGAAGGTTTTGTGTTTTTTGTTCCTATGTTTGTTTCCTCTCTGCTGCATTGCGAGAAAGGACAAAAATGGAAAACTCATAATAATGCAAGAGTGACCCAGAGCTCCCTCAGCTTAGTTCAAAATTTTGCCGAATTTTGATATATTTTGCTCTGAAAAAGAAACAAGGCCCCATATGATTAATTGGGTTTTTAATTAGTCTCATTCACTTCAAACATAAATCTCACTCATATAAGCCTGTCTTGATGGCCATGTTTTGGGAGAATTTAAAACGAGTAAGAGTTCCTGACATGAACACATCCAAAAGGAAGTCAATTCTACTGTAGCCTTTTCTTGTTCAGAAAGGAAAGCTTACTACTCCCACAGGTGAAATTAGACCTGGGTCAATCCAGAAATGTCAACAGAACAGAAGTAGTAACTATTGTAGAAAGAAGCTGTATTGTAACTAGAGCTGTTGATGAGGATGTAAGTTATACCATTAATAAGCATTTAGAATAATTTGTAATGTAGTTTATTGATTCCCTGGGGAATCAGCTCCTGGTTTAAAATAAGAAACCATTTAGTTTGGGCCAACACGTTTTATTTTTTAAATTGTGATTTTGTTTCACAGTCTCCAGAAATAAAATGTAATTGTTCTGTATTGATGCCAGTAAAATTGATAGAATCTAAAGGGCCAGCTCTATTATACGTGCAGCACAGTGATTCCGGAATGTAATATTTTCAGAATATTCTAAAAGTTGTGAAGTCTCTTTTAAATAGCATTATAGTTTGGTTACTGAAATGAATTGCTTGCCTATGTCTGTACCATTTGGTAAGACGTATTTAGAAGTCCTGCAACCTTTTACATCCCATTGAAACATGCATCATCCTGCAGTTAGTACCTCTCCTAAATACCATTTTTGTGATGGGGACCATGCCATTTTCAGCATCACTGGTCCCCTGCCTTCACACTTCCTGGCAGATTTTGCATTGAGAGAGACTGAATTCTAACTAAGGAGAAAAACCTGAAAAAAGTATGAAGTTTTACTGAATCATGCATGTTTTACAATATCAAAATGTTAATGTTAATAGAAAACTTTAAGAAAAAGAATTAAAGAAAAAAGTTAAAATAACAAATTTGCCACACTCAGCACTCCAGGGAATGCAATAGCAGGATAAAATCTTTGCTGCCCACCTGCATTATTGGAGAAATTAAGGGCCTGCCAGTCTTGAGAAAACAGGTCATTAGTCACTTCCTGAACGTAGGCGTCACAATGAGCTGGCAAATATCAGCGACATCATCCTTTGTACCAAACATAATGCAGCAACCAAGAAATTGATGCTTGCTGTTCATTTCAGTGCCAAGGGCAGAGCAGTTTTAGTCACTGGGAACCTTCCATACTCCTGAAAACTAGGTGTCAAGATTTAAGATAACTGTTACTACTTCCCTTTTGAATTTTTGAAAGCGTTGATATAATATATTTAAGTAACTAGGGCACAGCCACTATTAAGGATATGGCTTTTCCCCAAAACTGTTTTATTTTTCAATATTATTTAAAATGTTAAAATGTTTTTATTTCGATTTTGCAATATAGCTCATTAATGCTGATTTACTCCTGTAGAAAAAAATTCTGATAATGCAGAGATTGGAAATGGATCTTATCATTGATCATTTTCAACATTTTAAACAAAAAGTCAATTATTAGGTATCTACAAAATATTGTTAACTTTCTTTCTGTACTCAGCTCTTCTCAAGTTGTAGTACTTTTTGAAGTAGTGATTCAGTTTGTAACAGCCCTCGCATGGAATCTTAGATATGACTTTACTGAAGGAAGCCATGTTTGTGCCAGTCATGTTTTTAACTGGAACTATCTACTCTAATCTAATTTTACATGCTTATCACAATGTTGTTTTAGTCTAAATTTTCAAATACTTATCCAATTTCCATTGAAATAATGCCCTAGACCATTCCTAAACATGCACTTATGCATTCAATGTTCTAATAACCCTCCTTAAAATGGGTACACATAGAAGGAGACCATTCAGCTTGAGGAATCGGTGCCAGCTCTCTGCAAGAGCAAATGAGTTTGGCTTTTGACTTTCAAATTGTTTTTTCTATGATTTTAGATTAGCATATCTCCAGTGGCATTGCTCTGGTGAGTCAAAGGTGATATGGTTGTGGCAGGAGAGAAAGGATCGTGTGGAAATGAGAAAGACACATATGTGTGGAAATGTTTGAAAATAGAGAGAAGGAAAGGTAAAGTTCCTTTTCTAAAGGATACCATAGATAAAAGGCTGCATAAGCTGCTGGAAGAGTGGTTTAAATGGCTGGAGCTAAAGGGGAAAGATGGTGAGATTCAAATTTTTCAGAGGCTGATGTGTAAGTGCTGCTGTCCCAAATTAATGAATGAAGAGATGCTATTATTGTAGTATCAGGACATGAACCATGTGGTAATTTGTAGCTGTAGCTGGGATTTTCATAGCCCCTAAGAAATCCTTGCAGTACAGAAGAAGTATAATGATCTCACCAGGGTCAGGAAATGTAAGAATGTTTTAAATAAATGGCAGGGCAGAAAACTGAATAAAAAGGAATACATGTGTGTTCCCTACAATAATAGTCAACCATTGCCTCTTTAGGTTATGTTATGAATCTGAGAACTATATGCTTTTTTTAAAAGTTGGAGGGACTTGAATTATTTAGACACTCTCCTGAGTTTTTTTAAGGCTACATGTTCACTTTGATCTGTGAGAAAGCTGTTTTTTTTCAAGAAATCACAAAACTTCAGCTAGATGACCAACAAGCTGCCTGGTGAGACAAGTTATTTTGTTTACTTGAGTTAACATAAAAAAAAACTGCTGTTGCCAAGCCTTGGGCTCCCTGCTGATTGGCTGAAAAAACCTGACCTCTCTGAACATTTTACCTTGAACTCAGTCTGTGCCTTTGGAGCAAACTGTGAAGGAAGATTGATTCTCTCTCTCTTTCCCTCTTCCCACCCTCCTGCTGTATTGCCTGCAGTCCAGAGTGGCTGTTCACCTTCAGCCATAAAATTCTCATCTCAATATAAGTGATCTGTATTTTGAAAGCCAGCGATGCGTACAATTCTGGTCGCCACATTACCAGAAGGATATGGAGGCATTGGAGAGGGTGCAGAGGATATTTACCAGGATGCTGCCTGGTCTGGAGGTTATTAGCTATGAGGAGAGGTTGGAGAAACTCTGATTGTTCTCACCAGAGCGACAGAGATTGAAGGGCGACTTGATAGACGTTTACAAAATTATGAGTGGCATGGACAGAGTAGATAGTCAGAAGCTTTTTCCCAGGGTGGAAGAGTCAATTACTAGGGGACATAGATTTAAGGTGAGAGGAGAAAACTATAGAGGAGATGTGCGGGGCAAGTTTTTTATGCAGAGGGTAGTGAGTGTCTGGAATTCGCTGCCAGAGGAATTGGTGGAAGCAGGTACGATAGTGGTGTTTAAGAGGCAGCTTGACAAATACATGAATAGGATGGGAATAGAGGGATATAGACCCCGGAAGTGCAAAATGTTTTAGTTTGACAGGCAATATGATTGGCGCAGGCTTGGAGGGCTGAAGGGCCTGTTCCTGTGCTGTACTTTTCTTTGTTCTTTGTTCTTTAAGCAAGTTAACAAAGACAGTGTTTCACTGAAGATCTATCTAAAAAGGACTTACAGATAACTACTGTGATCAGCACTCTGTCAGATTGACAGCATCAAGACCTTTTTGAACTTTATCCAACCCCTGCAGAGACCTTATTTGTCTTGTCCTTTGTTTTATGTATGTGTGAGTGTGTATGTGTGTTGGGATTTTTAAAGGAGGTAAATCATTACACTTCCAGGTTACAAATTGCATGTTAACTAGTTTTGCCAGAAGTTTAATTTCATGATAAATCAATTATTGAGTTTATTGAAAGAAACTTGGTTAAAGTCTCTTTTATTCTGGGTCTAGCAGTAGCAAAGATAAACAATTGGCTATTTTAGTGAGTGAATAATAATATTAAGTGTAGCCTACTGAAATGCGCTTATGTATTTGCATGTAGAAGATGTCAACACAGAGTTGACATAATCCAGAAGAAAAAGAGTCAGAATTTTCAGAATGAAGAGGTGAACATTCTTCCAAGTGAGGTGAAAGTGAGATGTCAGTGCACCCTTGAAGGTGGAAAAATGAAACTGTGCAGAAAAGTGATCTCCATAGCCTGGAAGGAAGTAACATAGGCAGTGAGTGCAAATAGTAGCATGCCAATTGAAACAATGCCAGAAATAAACTTAATGATTTGATGCATTCTGCCAGGGTATGTATAGGGAAGTTATTTTGTTAAAATTAAAATCCTAGTTTTCAATCATAGAATGGTTATTTATAGCTAAGGAGGCCATTCGGCCTACTGTGTCCGTGCCACCTCTCTGCAAGAGCAAACCAGTTAGCCCCACTCCCACATCCTTTCCCCATAGCCCTGCAAATTCTCTCTCTTCAGGTAATTATACAATTCCCTTCTGAAAGCCATGATTTAATCTCCCTCCTCCACAGTCTCAGGTAGTGCATTCTAAATCCTAACCACTCAGTGTGGAAGTTTTTTCTCTTGTCACTGTTGATTCTTTTGTCAATTGATTTAAATCAATGTCTTCTGCTTCTTGAACCCTCCACAAACAGGAGAAGTTTATCCCTATCTACCTTGTCTAGAACCCTCATGATTTTGAACACTTCTTTCACATCCCTTCTCAACCCTCCCTTCTCTAAGGTGAACAGTCCCAGCTTCTCCAATCTATCCACGTAACTGAAGTGCTTCATCACAGGAACCATTCTCATAAAGCATTTTTGCATCTTCTCTAGAGCAAATTAGACACATTGGCCTGGATTTCATCTTCGAGGCTGGGATCGGGAATTGGGAAAACTCCCAGCTCAGACCACCCGTTGAAGTTGAAAATACAGAAAGGTTATGAGATGTTGTTTTTTTGTTTACTAATTTTACCAGATGTCATAAATTGCAATTGCCCTGGAAATGGTTCTGACTTTTTCATTTGCGTTATCTCTAATCACAACCATGCCCCACCCACCAAGTGCCACTTAACGAGCCATCACCAGTAATCATAAAATGCGACACAAGGCAGCACAGTCTTGAGCTTTATTTTTAAAATTTTCATTTCTTCTTTTAGGCAAATTTGGCCCATAATGCCCAGGAGTGCTCGTGGTGTGGCGCACTTGAAGGAACTGACAGAACTCGAGGAGTTTACAAGGGAACTGTTTGGTATTTCCATACTGCCATGTGCCAGTGGTGGATCAGATGTGTTGATAAGTGAAGGTAATGTCATCAGCTGAATACTTAAACCATCGAAAGGAGAGTTAATTTATGTGACAAAAAATAATTGTGAACATTTCCTCTTCCAGATCCATGTGGACACATCAAATGGTGATGGAGTGGTGTGCTGTGGGCAGCGCCCAAGGTTCCTGAGAGGAGTGATGTGGAGGAAAATGCTTCACAATGAAGAGGTATGGCAGCTGTAGTGGAGAAGGAAGAAGAGTGACCAACAATGGAACAGGATGGTGGGATCTCTTAGTTTGAGGGTAGTCATAGTAGTGCTGAGACTTCAGTCTGAAGATTAAACCTTATGTTTGTGAAGAAGGGGAAACCTTTGATGTTATGGCTGCTGTGGAAAGAAGCACTCAGAATTGTCAGGAGGCAAGAAACTGGCTTTGGAAGCAGAAGTTCTGCCGTCACCACGAGCACTCAGGCCCATGCTGATGGTGCACAAAATGCTGATGATGCAAATGACCTGACATTCCTTGAGCAGTTATATCATGATCAACATGAGAAACAACTGGCCATTGCAGATTTTAATTGATTTGGTTCAATGTGTGCGTAATATTGAGACAGGTCTTTGTCAGCATTGGCATAGAAGCAGTAATGAGATGCTTTGCCTGCATTTGCAAAAATAAAAGTGAAGTTCTTTGCTAGCTTCAGCAAAGAACCAATGAAACCCTGAATGAAATGAGACGGATCCTGGCTCAAATCATAGTGGTTGCACCCTCAATGCAGAGGCTTTTTTTTTTGCAAAAATATACTTTATTCATAAATCTTCAAAAACATTTCGAATATTTTAAATCACCATTACAAAAATACAAACAGGTTCAACTTTTACAAACTGAAACACAAGGTGTATCAGAAAAAACAATGAATATTTCAAACATTGGCAGACATACATTTTAATCTGTACAGCCTGAGGGGCTCTTTACAGTTCCCAGCCCCCCAGTGCACTGTGGCAGAAAGGTCTTAGGCAGTGACCCTTCCCCATTGCGCCTTTGTGGCGGCTGCCCCAAGCTTAACTGTGTCCCTCAGCACGTAGTCCTGGACCTTGGAAAGTGCTAGTCTGCTACACTCGGTCGGGGACAACTCTTTGCGCTGGAAAACCAACAAGTTTCGGACAGACCGAAGAGCGTCTTTCACCGAGTTGATGATCCTCCAGCTGCAGTTGATGTTTGTCTCGGTGTGTGTCCCTGGGAACAGCCCGTAGAGCACAGTGTCCTCTGTCACTGAACTGCTCGGGATGAACCTCGACAGCAACCACTGCATCCCTCTCCAGACCTTCTTTGCAAAGACACAATCTACAAGGAGGTGAACAATGGTCTCTTCCCCACCACAGCCTCCTCGAGGGCAACGTGCAGAGGGGATGAGACTCCTGGCGTGTAGGAAGGATCTTACAGGGAGGGCCTTTCTCACCACCAGCCAAGCTACGTCTTGGTGCTTGTTGGAAAGTTCTGGTGATGAGGCATTCTGCCAAATTACTTTGTCAGTCTGCTCAGGGAACCATCCCACAGGATCCACCCTCTCCTTTTCCCTCAGGGCCTTTAAGATGTTACGTGCCGACCACTGCCTGACGGACTTGTGGTCGAAGGTATTTCTCTGCATAAATTTTCCCACGAGGGACAGGTGGTACGGCACGGTCCAACTACTTAGAGCATTCCGCGGCATCGTGGCCAGACCCATCCTGCGCAACACCGGGGACAGGTAGAACCTCAGCATGTAGTGACACTTGGTGTTTGCATACTGAGGGTCTACGCACCGCTTGATGCAGCCGCACACAAAGGTGGCCATCAGTATGAGGGCAATGTTGGGCACGTTTTTTCCCCCTTTATCTAGAGGCTTGTACATCGTGTCCCTGTGGACACGATCCATTTTCGACCTCCAGATAAAGCGGAAGATGGCTCGGGTGATCGCCACCACACAGGAGTGTGGAATGGGCCAGACCTGCGCCACGTTCAGCAACAGCGTTGCTCCCACAAGCCCAGTTTCCTTTTCACCATAGACACTCGCTCCTTCCAGTTTCTAACGCGTGCCCTGGTCCCTCCGAACCATATCCCCAGCACCTTCAGGCCATCAGCCCTGACAGTGAAGGGGACAAAGGATCGGTCAGCCCAGTTCCCAAAGAACATGGCCTCGCTCTTCCCACGATTTACCTTGGCTCCCGAAGCCAGTTCGAAACGGTTGCAGATGTGGATAAGTCTGTGTACCGACAGTGGATCAGAGCAGAAGATGGCGACATCGTCCATGTACAGGGAGACTTTGGTCTGAGTGCCTCCACTACCTGGGATCGTCACTCCTCTTATGCCCGGATCCTTCCTGATGGACTCAGCAAAGGGTTCTATGCAACACACGAAAAGAACAGGCGAGAGAGGCAGCCCTGCCTGACTCCAGATTTCATGGGAAAGCTATCTGATTCCCACCCATTGATTGAGACAGCACTACTGATGTTAGTGTAGGGCAGTTGGATCCAATTGCGAATTCCCTCCCCAAACCCCATTTTGGAGAGCACATCCACCATATAGGTGTGCGATATTCTGTCAAAGGCCTTCTCCTTATCCAGGCTGATGAGGCAGGTATCCACACCCCTGTCTTGTACATAGGCAATCGTATCCCTGAGCAGCGTGAGGCTGTCAGAGATCTTCCTGCCCGGCACAGTGCAGCTCTGGTCAGAGTGGATCACCAATTCCAGAGCGGATTTGACCCGATTGGCGATGACCTTGGACAGAATTTTATAGTTCACATTCAACAGTGAAATGGGTCGCCAATTTCTAATTTCCTCCCTTTCCCCCTTGTGCTTGTAGATGAGGGTGATAATGCCTTTCCTCATGGATTCTAACATACTGCTGGCCAGGAGCATACTCTCGTACACTTCTAGCAGGTCTGGACCGATCCAGTCCCACAGAGCCGAATACAACCCCGCCGGCAAGCCGTCGCTTCCGGGAGTTTTACTCTTCTCGAAGAACTCAAGGGCCTCAATCAGTTCGTCAGGAGTTAGCGCTTTGTCCAGACTCTCCCGTGTACTGTCATCTAAGACCTCCGTGATAGAGGACAGGAAGGACTGGGAGGCCGTGCTGTCTGTGGGCTTTACGTCATACAATCCGGCATAGAAGGATTTGCTAATCCTCAAAATGTCAGATTGCAATGTCTTAACTGAGCCGTCTTCTTCCTTCAGGCTGCTGATCACAGAGCTCTCTCTGTGTACCTTTTGGAAGAAGAAACATGAGCACGTCTCATCCTGCTCCACGGAGCGGACTCTGGAACGGAAGATGATCTTGGAGGCCTCCGAGGCAAAGAGCGAGGCTTGCTGGCTCTTCACCTCTTGGAGTTCCTCCTTGATATCGACCCCCATCGACCGCAGCTAGAGCAGGTTCTGCATGTTTTTCTGGAGTCAGGACATTTCCCTCTGTTCCTTTCTAGCTTTCTGGGTGCCTTTGAGGACGAAAAACCTCTTGATGTTTCCCTTGATCGCTTCCCACCAGCGTGTCAGTGACTCAAAGTGGGGTTTCATGGTTCTCCAACCTTTGTAATCCCTCTTGAGCTCCTCAATGTTCTCTGGGGTCAGCAATTTTAGCTTCCATACCCCCCTGCCAGCCCTCTGGTCCTTCTCTAAGTGACAGTCAGCCAGTAGGAGGCAGTGGTCAGAGAAGAACACCGGCTTGACGTCGGTGGATCTGACTGTGAATGCATGGGACACAAACAGGAAATCTATCCTGGAACAGACGGACCCGTCAGGCCACGACCAGGTGTATCTACGCTGCGCTCCATCTGCAGGGTTGCTGAAGACGTCGTGCAGCTTGGCATCCTTTACTGTTTCCATCAGGGATCTGGACGTAGTGTCCAATCTGCTGTCGGCCCTGCCGGATCGTCCAGCCGCATTGATGATGCAGTTGAAGTCACCACCCAGAATGACAGGTCTGGAGGTCGCCAGCAGCAGTGGGAGCTGCTGAAAAACCTCCAGCCGCTCAGCCCCTTGTGACGGGGCGTAGACGTTAATTAAACGGAGTGGAGCATTCTTGTACATTACGTCTGCTACGAGGAGGCGCCCGCCCACCACCTCCTTAACCTGGGAGACGGTGAAGCTGCCTCCCCACAGCAGAATCCCCAGGCCGGAGGAACGAGAGTCGTTTCCTCCTGACCAGATCGATGGCCCATGGGACCACCATCGTGACCATTGCCTGTAGGAGCTGAGGTGCGGTATCGCACACTCCTGCAGAAACAACAGGTCAGCTTTGACCTTGGCAAGATAGTCCAAGGTCGCAACACATCGCGTAGTAGATTTAATGCTACGCACATTTATGGATACCAACTTTACACCCATTTTAAAGCAGTTAGTCGCTTACCAAACCTGTTGTCTCTGAGAGTTCCTTCATGCCCGTGGTGTGCTCAAATTGCTTCACTTGGGATGGGCTGAGGAAAGCGTCCTGAACCTCCCCATTGGAGATGTTCTGCTCGGGTGGCATCTGGGGGTCCGTGCAGAGAGCGGGGTTTGAAATGTCCTCTGTTGGAGAAGCTTCTCCAATCCTCTCCCCCTCTGGGGCGTTGCTGCTCCCAGCTTCCCGGAGCTGGGGTGCGCTGAGCGCCTCACTGCTCCCAGATTCCTGGGGTTGTGGTGCACTAGCCTCTTTGGGTTGTGGGCTAAGTTGGGGTGCGCTGGTCTCCTCATTGTCTCCAATGTTCTGGAGCTTGGGTGTCTCGTCCTCCAACTCCCTAGCGTTTTGCTGGTTCTTCTGTTGGCGCCGCCCTGGCACTTCTTCGTCCGAAGAGCTGCTGCTCTTGTTATCCGTGTCGGATAGGAGACGCCTCTTGACTCTTGTCTGGGAAGTGGCTTGGTTTCTTTTTAGCCCCTTCTTCCTTTTGGCTCTCTTCACCAGCTGTCACTCCCCCTGCTGCTTTCCCACTGCTGCCTCCTCCTCCTCCGTTGATTCGCTCTCCTGAGGAGTGGGAGGTTCAGGGAGCAGTGCTGTTGATTGGCTGTCTGCTGCCTCAATTTTTTCCTCCACCTTGTCTCTCTCTGTGTCCTCCTTTGTCCCGTTGTTCTCCCTGGGGGCCTTGGTGGTTGGTGTGACACGAGGCATTTCTTCTGCTTCCCCCTCGTTGGCTTTAGCTGCCTGTGCATAAGTACGGCAACGTTTGGGGCAGGTCTTGTAGAGGTGATTTACTTCGCCACACAGGTTGCAGCACTTAGCCTGTTTACAATCTTTTGTCTGGTGCCCTTCCTTTTTGCAGTTCTTGCAGAGGACAGCACTGCAATTGGCCGCCCCATGACAGACTTGCCGCATGAGCGACAAAGTTTGGGTTGCCCAGCGTAGACAAGGTACCCACGGCTTCCCCCGATAGCGAATCTGGAAGGGGGGTGGAAAACGGCTCCCTTACCGTCGGTCTTGAGCGTTACCTTAACCTGGCGTTTACATGTCCAGATCCCCAAATTATCTTTAACTTCAGTGCAGCTCCCAACCTTATCGAAGTACCTGGTAAGGAAGGTGAGCACGTCAGCGACAGGGACGTAGGGGTTGTACAGATGCACCATCGCAACCCGTTCACGATGCAACGGTAGAACAAAGAGCGGCTCTGCCATCAGGATCTTCATTTCTGGCAGGTCTTTCTTTTCCTCAAACACCTTCAGGAGTTTGACACAAGCTGCCACATGCTTGAAGGTCACATCAAAGAAACCAGCGCTGGGGAAATCCTGTAGGCAGTAGATATCCGCAGCCTCAAAACCACACAGCTTGAATAGGATCCTCTTCGTGAAGAAGGTCCTATCCATTCCTGTTCCTTGCTCGCTACCCTTCACCATGACTCGGATGGAGTTAGGTACCCCATGGTAAGGGGTTTGACTGGTTATAGCCATTGCTCTTTCCCTGGCAGAAACACGATGAAGGTCTCTCCTCTGCCAGGTAAGAGGCATCTGCTGCTGGGCCTCAGGTACAGTCATGGTTAAGGGGAGATGTAAAGTGAATTAGGGTCCCTCCCAACTTCACTACCTCCTATCATGAGGGCGATTTTTCTCTGTTTTTATTGGTTTGTGTTATGTTTCTTTTTAATTATACTTACTACTAGATTTGACTGCAGACTATGTACTGTTCCATTTGATTTGATATTTATTGTTTTGTTTTCTGAGTTTTTATATATTTATACCTTTATTTAAATATGCACTGTTCCAGTTCAGATTTGTTGTTTATTTTAATAATCTGCTATTCATTAATAGTTCCACTATATTTAAGGATTCACTGGAGAGAACATCCCCCTATCGGGAGGGTTGTGTAGGGGTGGGCGTGGACCCGATCGGCATCCTCAATTGGGTCTGCGCCGCCATTTTATGTGGCTGAGCCAATTAAGGCCCGCCCAATGTACCGCGTACCCAGAAGCGCTGTGCGCTCCCTGTGCCGGTAGGGCCAGGGTTGGGGGGGTGGCGGGGGGGGGGGCGTTCCCTGAGTCAGGAGTGTGCTGGCGCGAAAGTGTACAGAAACCTCCCTGAGGCACAGAGAAAAATTTTAATAAAGAAAAAAAAATTTAAGACACGCCCCCTCGTGGGACAGTGCTGAGCTGAAAATCTAAATGACGTGCGGTGATGTTGGGACGCACGCCCAATGTTACCCCATGTCAATTTACACCTCGGGGAGTAGGCCCCGCCCCCACTCGCCAAGCCGAAAATTCTCCTTACTGAATCTGATGCTCAAATAACACATTGGGCAGAATTTTCAGTTTGACGTGTAGGGGGTGGGCCCCACGCGTCCACGCGTAAAATGATGCACGGTAATGTCGGGCGAGTGTCCCGACGTTACCATGCGCCATCACAATATTTCGGTGGGTGGGCGCATGATGAAGTCCAATGCGCGCCCCCCCCCCCCATTAATTAATGGGTCAGTTAAGGCCCTTTAGTCGTGAATTAACGGTGATTTTTAGGCGCCCGTGTGATCTTCGGGTTGGCGCACGGGCGCAACAGGCAGGCAGGTAAGGGACTTTTCTATGAACCTCATTCGCGGATGGGATAAGAGGGCTCAGTGGGGTCATCAATCTGCTTTGTGGAGTATTTATTAGAGAAAGTATTTTAAACTTGCCGGTGTGATCTGCAGTAGTTCAGAATGAATTCCAGCAGCTTTGTACTTTGAACCTTCAGGTCAGCTCTCTTCAGTCAGGGATCCTTATCGGGCCTGCAGCTTTCCAGAAGCCTCCCCTTAGCCTGGGTATGGGTTCTGACATGTCCACTGGAGGGAGCTCCTCTGAGGAGGAAGGGAGGGCTAGAAGGAGGAAGAGGCCAGGAGTGGACATTCAGCCTCCAGGGGAGCCACCTTTGGGAGGACAGGTGCAGGCACAAGGGGTGCAGGGCCAAGAGGTAGTCCAAGGTGGAAGGGGCTGCAGAAGATGCCACTAACCTGCTGCTAGGATATACAGGTGGTGAAGCAGCTACCTCAATATATCTGAGGTGCAGTGCCGAAGGAGGCTCCAACTGTCAAGGGAGACAGTCAACTACATCTGTCAGATGATTCATCCTGAGACATCTCCTAACTGTGTGGGCGGATGCCCCTTGCCAGCAGCTCTGAAGATCACAGTTACCCTCAACTTCTATGCCTCTGGTTCCTTCCAGGACTCGGTGGGCGATCTCTGCGGTGTCTCCTAATCAGCTGTCCACACTTGTGTCAAGCAAGTCACAGACGCTCTGTTCAGATGGGCATTAACCTTCATCCACTTCCACTGGGACCAGGCAAGCCAGACACAGTGAGCCAGAGGCTTCGCAGCCATTGCTGGCTTCCCCCGTGTCCAGGGTGCTATAGACTGTACACATGTGGCCATCAAGGCGCTGATCTAGGACTCTGCCAAGGAGGCAGGGACACCCAGGAGGCTTTAATCCAATGAACCTTCAGCTAGCACAACACAGATGGATCAGGAGGACCAACCTTGCCTGGCGCATCCATACTTGGCACCCCAGTGCAGAATCTGCCAGGTCATCAGCAGGAACTAAGGGCTTTGGACATAAATTTGAATGTCGAAACAAACACTCATGACATTTCTCTTAAACATACACATGCAGAACAAAGGAGCCACCCTCAGCCATGGTCACACATCTGGTTTTTATTTTAAACATCAGGTGTTCTCACAATTCCAAAACAATACTGTAAGCAAGCAAAAATAAATTATAAGGACCTAATCTTGGGCCAACACAAAAACACCAGTGAGAAACCCGTGGTGTGCCTAATGTGCTTTGTGTTTCCGTTTGTGGGTGCTAAGTCTTGGTGCTGCCCCATCGCTGAGAGTGGTATCTGAGCCAGCTGCTGACTCTGCTGTCTTATTGGCCTCGATCACCTTGGCGGACGTCCTCTGGTCCCTGGAGCCTGTGCTGGCCCCGCCTGGGAGGGAGTGACCAGTTCCACAGCTGGCACCTCCCCAGTCGTCACAGCCTCACCCGATGATATGGTCACCGGGAGAGGGGCGGAGGAGCTGCTGCCCTCATCCGGAGCGCCCTGAGAGGAGCCTGCAGAGACGCCAGGCAGCTGCTGCGCCGATGTGAGGTCACCTCGGACCCCCCTGCTCACCGTGGATGGATGGGCAATGAGCCGAGAAGCTTGAAGCTCATACCATCTCCCACATTGGCACTGACCAACTGTGGCCACTGGCGCTGTGAGAGCTGCAGGTCCGAGCGTAACCCCAGGAGAAGCTGATTGTTCTCCTGGAGGCCCCTCTCCACGAGAGTGGCCACTCTCTCCATGGAGGAAGCATGACGCTCTGACATAAGGCTCATTGCATCAGTGATGCTCCGTGTGGACTCCTCCATCACGGACACCAAGTGAAGCACAGCCTCATGTATCTCCCCCAGATGCTCCCACACACCCGGCTGCATTTCCTGCAGCTGCTGCATCACAGACAACTCCAGAGGCACAACACCACGCCCCGACTGAGCATGTGTCTGGTCCCCTGCAGTCCTAAGACTGCCGGCACCCTGGGCACTCTCTGTCTCTGCCAGCTCCTCCAGCGAATGTGAAATGCCCTCTCCACTGTGCCCCAGGACACTAGCCGATGTTCCAATGCCCACCGAGGTGCTAATATCTGCGCTGGTGACTGCCTGGCAGAAATGGTGTGACTCAGGTGACACTTGAGGGCCCTCAGGTGTGAGAGGGGGCATCTACAGTTCCAACTACTGGCTGTGCTCTGATGATGCTGAAATGAACAACAAGGACAGTGGATCAGTTAGTGTGCACACAGTGACACACTTCATCCCTTTCCCCCTGGCTCATTATGCGCTCAACCTTCCAGAACCAATGGACACGAACATTGGTGCGGTGGTAAATAGTGAGGAGGATATTCTTACATTAAAGGTGGATATAGACGGCCTGGGCAGATGGGCTGATGAATGCCAAATGGAATGTAATGTGGATAAGCATGAGGTCAAGTGTGAGGTGAGCAGGACAAACAAGGCACAGGAATACATGATGAATGGTAGGACCCTGGGAAGTAGTGAGGATCAGAGGGACCTTGGTGTACATGTTGACTGGTCCCTTAAGGTAGCGGGACAGGTACATAAGGTGTTTAAGAAGGCTAATGCCATACTTGCCTTTATTAGCTGAGGCATAGAATATAGGAGCAGGGAAATAATGTTCCAAGTGCAGAAAACGCTGCTTTAGGCCACAGCTATAGTTCTGAGTGCAGTTCTGAAATGCGCCTTATGGGAGGGATGTGATTGGAGTGGAGAGAATGCAGAGGATGTTTGCCAGGATGTTGCCTGGCCTGGAGAGTTTCACTTATGAGGAGAGATTGCACAGACTGGGGTTATTTCCCCTGGGGCAGAGGAGATTGAGGTGTTTAAACTTATGAGGGGCATAGATAGAGTCCACAGAAAGGAACTTTTCCCCTTGGCGGAGGGATCAGTAACCAGGTAGATTTAAGGTCAGTGGCATGAGGTTTACAGGGGATGTGATGAGCAACTTTTGAACATAGAAGGTGGTGGGAATCTGGAATACACTGCCTGAAAGGGTGGTGGATGCAGAAACCCTCCTAACATGTAATAAGAATTTGGATGTGCAGCTGCGATGCCATGGCCTACAAGGCCATGGGGATAGTGCTGGGAATTGGGACTAGGAGAGGTAGGAATGCCTTGAATGTTATGACGTGCCTGTTACAATGTTACAACATCCTGGTGAATCTCCTCTGCACCCCCTCCAGTGCAATCACATCCTTCCTATAATGTGGCGACCAGAACTGCACACAGTACTTCAGCTGTGGCCTCACCAAGGTTCTATACAACTCCAACATGACCTCCCTACTTTTGTAATCTATGCCTCGATTGATAAAGGCAAGTTTCCCATATGCCTTTTTCAATACCCCACCTTCAGACATCTATGGACACACACACCAAGGTCCCTTTGTTCCTCAGAACTTCCTAGTGCCATGCCGTTCATTGAATACTTCCTTGTCAAATTACTCCTTCCAAAGTGTATCACCTCACACTTTTCAGGGTTAAATTCCATCTGCCACTTCATCCTCGAAGGGCTGAAGGACCTTTTTCTGTGATCCACACCCCTGACTCTATCACTTTGTGACCGAGCAATGTTACAACAATACAAATTAAACAATCATCAGTGCTGTGGATGTTGGGAGGACATTGCAGATCTCACTGTTGGCCTCAAATACCTGGCCATTCCACCCCAGCCTCACTGACACCAGTTGACCTGGGTGCATGGCACCTCTCAAGCTCAAGGGCCTCCTGGTCGAAGAAGCGGCTTAACATGAGGAGATGTGCCTGGCCCCCTCCAGTCCTCGCACACTCTGAGGCATTATGAGCATTCTTCTGAGAAAGAGAGAACACCATTCATTATGGCAAATTGCACATGGACTCTGCACGCGCACGCTGCACCCCAACCACAGTGGCCCATATCAGGCCTCCAGTGCCTCTTATCCCCGCTATTGCTGATCATTCACGCAAAGATAGTACACCTGTTCCCAACAACCACCCCCCCCCCCCAACCTCCCAATGGCCCCTTGGACACATTCTGCCTACATCACTTTAGGAACCACACGGTCTTTGCTCCCATAGCAAGGAGGCACAACTATGTGCAGCATCAAGGGCAGCAGATGGTTCTTGGCCACAACACCTTGAGGCTCCCCTTTTACCATCTCATCACCCTGAACAGGACATGTGCTGGAGTTCTGAGTATACACGGAGCTGCATCTCCTGCAGGTTGCCCCCAGACTAGTCATGTGCGACTAAGAGCAACACATGATTCAGGGGAGAACTCATCTCCTCATGAACCAATCAGGCTGATCTAAGCATGGGCACTATCTGCTTGCCCTCCCAGCACAAGAAAAATGCCCTAAATGATTCAGTGCAGTCAGAATCATAGTCTCACAGAATCACAGTGCAGAAGAGGCCCTTCGGCCCATCAAGTCTGTACCGACATGTGAGAAACGCCTGACCTACCTACTTAATCCCATTTACCAGCTCTTGGCCCATAGCCTTGAATGTTATGACGTGCCTGTTACAATGTTACAACATCCTGGTGAATCTCCTCTGCACCCCCTCCAGTGCAATCACATCCTTCCTATAATGTGGCGACCAGAACTGCACACAGTACTTCAGCTGTGGCCTCACCAAGGTTCTATACAACTCCAACATGACCTCCCTACTTTTGTAATCTATGCCTCGATTGATAAAGGCAAGTGTCCCATATGCCTTTTTCAATACCCCACCTTCAGACATCTATGGACACACACACCAAGGTCCCTTTGTTCCTCAGAACTTCCTAGTGCCATGCCGTTCATTGAATACTTCCTTGTCAAATTACTCCTTCCAAAGTGTATCACCTCACACTTTTCAGGGTTAAATTCCATCTGCCACTTATCTGCCCATTTGACCATCCCATTATATCTTCCTGTAGCCCAAGACATTCAACCTCACTGTTAACCACCTGGCCAATCTTTGCGTCATCTGCAAACTTACTTATCCTACCCCCCATATAGTCATCTATGTCGTTTATATAAATGACAAATAATAGGGGACCAAGTACAGAACCCTGTGGTATGCCACTGGACACTGGCTTCCAGTCACTAAAGCATCCTTCTGTCATCACCCTCTGCCTCCTACAACTACACCAATTTTGAATCCAACTTATCAAATTACCCTGTATCCCATGTGCATTTGCTTTCTTTATAAGTCTCCCATGTGGGACCTTGTCAAAGGCCTTGCTGAAATCCATATAAACTACATCAACTGCACTACCCTCATCTACACAGCTGATCACCTCCTCAAAATATTCAATCAAATTTGTTAGGGATGACCTCCCTCTGGCAAAGCCATGCTGACTATCCCTGATCAAACCTTGCCTCTCCAAGTGGAGATAGATACTCTCCTTTAGAAATTTCTCTAATAGTTTCCCTACCACTGACGTGACACTCACTGGCCTGTAGTTCCCTGGCTTATCTCTACAACCCTTCTTAAATAGCGGAACCACATTAGTTGTTCTCCAGTCCTCTGGCACTTCCCCTGGCCAGAGAGGAATTAAAAATTCGGGTCAGAGCCCCTGCGATCTCCTCCTTTGCCTCCCACAGTAGTCTGGGACACAAATCATCCGGACCTGGAGATTTGTCCACTTTTAAGCCTGCCAACATCTCCAATACCTTGTCACTCCCTATATCAATTTGCTTAAGAACCTCGCAGTCTCTCTCCCCGAGTTCGATACCTTCATCCTCATTCTCTTGGGTGAAGACAGACGTGAAGTATTCATTCAACACTCGAGCAATGTCCTCTGGCTCCACCCATAGTTCCACCCTTGGTCCCTACTCTGTCCCTGGTTATCCTCTTCCCATTGATATACTTATAGAATATCTTGGGATTTTCTCTACTTTTACCAGCCAGAGCTTTCTCATATCCCCTTTTTGCTCTAATTGCTTTCTTAAGCTCCACTCTGCACTTTCTGTGCTCCACAAATGCCTCTGCTGATTTGCTTCCCTTGTACCTACTAAAAGCCTCTCTTTTCCTTCTCATCGTAACCTGAATATCTCTGCTCATCCATGATTCTCTGGGCTTGTTACTCCTTCCTATCACCCTAGAGGGAACATGTTGAGCCTGTACCCTCCCCATTTCCTTTTGGAACACCCCCCACTGTAGATTTCCCCACAAGTAACTGTTCCCAGTCTACCTTGGCCAGATCCTGCCTATTTTACTAAAATCCACTCTCCCCCAGTCCAAAACATTATTTTACAACTTGTCGATTTCTTTGTCCATAACAAACTTAAACGGTACCATGTTGTGGTCGCTATTGCTAAAATGCTCGCAAACAAAATAAAATAAAAAAGTCATGACAGTAAGACTTGTGGGGTAGGGGGGTGACCTCAAAGGCTAAGGCTACCTGCTGGGTTAAATATCTAATGCCAACATGGTACTCACCTTGCCAGGGCGCAACAAATTGTTGAAGCGCTTGCGACACTGGATCCAGGTGCATCGCACCACATCGTGGGAGCTCACCACCTCCCCCACCTCCTCCCAGGGACGTTTGGTCATGTGGAGGGGGGCCCCTCCCATCCTGGGGAACCAGCACCTCTCGCCGCGCCACCACCTCCTCGAGGAGGGCAGCAAGGCAGTCATCAGAAAAACAAGGGGCACATTGGCCCCCCGCTGGCAGACCCTACAGCCTGCCCTGCTCCTCTGTCCTTCCCTCCAGCCTGGCCTGCTCAGCCGACCCCCTGTGGTGCACCCTCGAATTGGCCATTGTGAGCAGCCAACAGGAGGCTGCCAGGCCTTCTTTTAAACAGCCTGCTGGGTCTCCATTAGACCCAGTGGTCTGTGCACGCCCACTGCCACCTGCACACTCCTGCTATCCACGGGAGTCGGCAAATACGTTGGGCTGGCCTTAATTGGCCCTTCTGCGTAAAATGGCGGCGCTGACCCGATGGTGGCTGCCGATTGAGGACGCCCGCATCCTCTGTCCCCCTCCCCCAACAATGGAAAATTCTGCCCATTGATCGTAGTCTTTGTAAAGTGTTCAGAAATATGGCGTTCACATGAAACTAATGAAAAAAATGACAAAATGTTCAATATTAAACGCAATTTACTTGTATAATATTTTACTTGAATGGTGGAAGTTTACCTTCCTCAACAGTAATTACCTCAAAAGTCTTTCAAGTGTTTGATATTGAAATAAAGTTATTTGTTTAACTTTCTGATAACATTCTGCTGTCTTATTTCTGGGGGGCAGGGGGGAGGGAGGGAGAGAGAATTTGCAATTCTCAATGTGGAAAAGCAGTAGCGACCAGCTGATCTCTAGTTGTCCTGGTGGCTGCTCAGCCTGGTCCCACATTGAGCCCCTTCATCTCTTCCATTTCCGGCATTAAATCATCCTCGGGTGAAGGCCCAGTCCTTCCTGGTTGGCAAAGTTGTGTGATGCATAACATGCTACCACAATCTTCGAAGCTTTCACACGAGAGTACTATAAAGTGCCCCCTGACCTGCCTAGGCAACTGTGACATGACTTCAGCAGCCCTAGTGACCTCTCCACCACATGTTGTGTTGTGCAAGATTGTTTTCTTTGTGTGCTTTGTTGCTGGTCCTGCAGTAAGGTTTCATCACCCACCTTCTCAGCGGGCAGCACTTAATACTCAGTGTCCATCCTGAGCTGTCCGGTGACGCAGTCATGACCTTGAGTTCACCAGGTAGAATGAATCATGAGCACTTCCCCTGTTATCAGCATTTACAGTGGGGATCTTCAGTTGGGCTTTGCATACGATCATTACGTTCAAAGAATGGAAGCCCCACCTGCTGATGAATGAAGCAGGTTCAGCTTCTGGTGCCTTCAATGGAACATGCATTTCATTGATCATCCCAAAAGCACTTTTGGGAAACCAGCAATCCTGTGGAATGCGATGGACTGCTCCCTCCTCTTCACAGAGGACTAGGGTTGCCAACCCTCCCAGAATGACTGTGAGTCCCCCGGACTCGGCCTCAATCTCCAAACAAAGCATTCCAGCAGCATGTCTGCCAGCCACCAGCCAATCACGTCACTGACTCGTTTACCGCTTGACCTTCCCTACATCAGGGACCAGCCATCAGCCAATCACAGCCCCGGCACGGGCACCTCCTCACCTTCCCTTTGTCAGGAACCTACTCCCCCGCCCACAGAAAAGCCTACGTCGACAGAGGTCACTTGATGGAAGTATCCAAACAGCCATAGACCATGTTATCAGTGCTTCAATCAATTGAGGGGGTGATGCCTTGAGCTTCAGAGCTGGAGGAAGGGGCGCTGATTATGAGCCAAGGTTAGGATTGGCGAGACTGGCTGGATGTTGGTATAATGCATAATTAGCATTATTAGTGTTATTAATTAGTGACAGATTGAATTGGTACTAACCGAGTGGACTATGGTGTGCTGTGGATTTCCATCCACCGAGTGCAACTGGCAGGGGAAGGAATTATTCAGACTCAGTAGTGGAATTTAGTGGAGACGGGTCCTTTCCCTCTCACCCTGTCACAGGCTTTTTCTCTAGCTTCACTGCTCGCATTACACCACCAGCTTCCTGTAACCTCACTTCTGCCAGCTTTCCATGCCAATGTCTCCCAGAATATATCCAGCCAGAGTTGCCAGCCCTAATAGGAACACATCAAATTTAATGAACTCAGAAGCCCTACAAAGATAGTCCCAGTAATCTGGTGAATGCAGACCCTTGCAGTGCTCTGGGAGATGTTGCACGTTACCAATTCCTGACCAAAATGACCCACATGCATAAAAATTCAGTGCAGCAGTTACTTTCATTGCCACTGTTAAGGCAGTGCAGCATTTGGGGCTTGGCTTCAGGTCATCTTGCAAAATACCACAGAAGCAGCTGATTACTTCCCTACTGAAGTGTAATTATCTAACACACAACTCTCCCGACATCATTTCGTATGATATCCTCTCCCTATACACTCTCAAGGCTGGGTACTTTCTCTTTCTGGTCAGCAAGCAGTTATGGTGCCTAACTCTTCTTTTGTGGCCCCTGTGCCTGTGTTGTACTCTCTTTCCAAGTTAGAAAGTTGTATGACAGAAAGCAATATTTCTGAAGCACCAAGATGTCTCTGGCTCACCGTTTGAATCTACAATAGATGCTGGAACACCTGTTAAAGTGATAGCACACATCAGCCTTGTCATTTGAACACATTGCACTTTTATGAAGCATCCTCCTCCTCCTTCAGGTACCATGCCCAAAGATGGCATTGGCAACCATGGACTTCCATTGGATTGGCCCATAATTATGTTTAGCAAAGTGCCACATTTCTCCTTTGCCTTCTGTAGTATGCCTAACCAGGAAACTCTCCTGCTCTTTACCACCTGCCCCTCAGGAATATTGAAAGGATTTACAGGCTGATAATCAACCTGTTTGGCCACATTATACACACACGATCAAGTTCTGAAGTGGGACTTGAACCCGGAGCTTCTGGCCCAGAGGTAGGGACACTATTCACTGTACCACAAGACCTCCTCATAAAACATATCAAACAACCAAATGACATAAAGGGACTTGGAACAGTGAATCCTAACATGGTGCAGACTTCCTATATCACATTTACTTTTGAGAAAGCTTCTAAAGATCAACATTGCATTAAAGAGCCTGTTAAAACTCAAATAAACCATGCTGCATACCTATACCACATAGTCCTTTTTAAAAAGCATGCTAAATGATTAATTGCTTGAAACAGTTAGAAAACAATTCATTGAGAGGTTACTTTCACTGATTGGGTAATCTAAAATCTGGGGTAACAGCCTCAGGATAAGGGACTGATCATTTAGAACGGAGATGAGGAGAAATTACTTCACTCAAAGAGTTGTCAATCTTTGGAACTCTCTGCCCCATAGAGCTGTGGATGCTCCATCATTGAATACATTTAGGGTTAGGATGGACAGATGATTAGTCTCTCAGGGAATCAAGGGGCATGGGGAATAGGCAGGAGCTGAAGCCCAAGATCAGCTATGATTGTATTGGATCATAGAGGTGCACATCTATCGTTTTTAAACATCCTGGAGAGTTACAGATTGTTTGACCAACTTATTAAACATAAAACAATTGTTTTCACCAACCTTCAGGAGCTTGACAGGGCAGCTGCTACCCACTCCCTTTAACTTTTTAAATCTGTTACCCTAGTCTTAGGCCAGCAATGAAATTGTCTCAGCTGATCTGTGCAATTTTCTGTACAATGTCTGGGCATCGAGCCCAAGTTTCCGTGGTTAGGCATATTTCAATGAGAGTCCTACAACTGTCGAAGGAAACATTGAACAATTCGACCAGTGTAAAACACGCTGCCAGAACTTTGAAATTCCCACAAATTTATTTGTATTTCCACATGTCTGGACTTTCACAGATTTACATTCCTGGACAGACAATATGGATACTAGAAGATTTGGGTCAAGGTGGATGCACCTAATGAAGGTTTTCAGCTCTTGGATGACATCTGGAGTGGTCACTGTTTAAAAATAAGGATTTGTTCATTTAAAACGAAGATGAGGCAAATTTTTTTCTCTTAGAGGATCGTGAGTCTTTAGAACTCTCTTCCTGAAAAGGCGGTGGAAGCGGCACCTTTGAATATTTTTAAGGCAGAAGTGGATAGATTGTAATCAAGGGGATGATAAGTTATCGGCGGTAACAGTGGGATGCAGTTAAGCCATGATCTTAATAAATGGTGGAACAGGCTCAAGGGGCCAAATGGCCTACTCCTGCTCCTTGTCCGTATGTTAATGTCAACCGTATTGCAAAGTATACGTGCAGTACCTCAGACTGACCAAAATAGATTTGGTTGATTCTCTGTCAGGGATTTAAGGACTTTTTAGATTCTGTTATGTCTATTGTTCTATTGATAGCTCATAACTAGAATCCTCTTCCTAGCACCAATGGAAAAGTTGATGTACATGCAATCTCTCAATGATTCCTTTTTCTAACCTTTTCAAGCAATTTGACTGTTTATCATGCTTTATACAAGGGCTATGTGATATAGGTATGCAGCATGGTGTATTTGAGTTTTAACAGTCTTAAAGCATGTACATGTATCAGTTTTAAAAGCTGATATAACAGTTTTTCCTTGTAGCAGCAATCCATCAGATCCTTACAGAATCTTTAATCTTTATAGGAGCAGGTTACCATTAAGGCATGCCAAAGAGTTAGGCGTAATCCAGGTCTATCACAGGATGTGGAGGCCCTGATAGAAAGGCCATCTCTATTACAAGATACTCCCAAAATTTTTCGACAGTTGTCTAGCTCTTAGCCCAGGCCCTCATGTGGCACATAAATGTTAGAATAGGGCAGAGAAAAGGTTTTGATAAGGTTGTGCATGCTGACAAAACAAAGCAATGTTTTCATAATTAGCTTTCATATGAAAACTAAGGACTGTTTAGTGTTTGGTTCTTTTGTAGGATGAAGGAGAAAGGAATTAGAATGTGATGGCTAGCTGTGAGGAGTAAGAATTTTATCTAAGGCCACAGAGTTTGGTGAAATCTAAATGCTCTAGTCACCTATGAAGATGTGATGAATAATCCTAACTCTCAACTGTTTAGCAACAGTTGCTACTGTACCTGATATTCAAGAACTGGGTCATGAAGCTCTGCCAGGCCCCTTGGCATCCTCTAGAATATCTATCAACACTACTTTCTGCATTGCCATGCTAAAAAGAATGAAACTCGCGATCACAATTCATGAGACTATGCTAGTTACATACTGTAAGGCGTGCTTGCTTGTTCCAATTCCTACTCTTGTCTTCATGGGTTTACATTCTGTTTCATTTTTCTGCAGCTTCAGTGGTCCCAAGGAAAGGCACGTAGCCATGGGAATTTTGGGTATACTTTGTTATTGTTATGGCAGGCGGATGGTAAATGCCAAGTTGCTCAAATCTCAAAGGGAAATTTGAAGCAGCTGCCACAACTATTTACAATTTGTATTTATTTCGAGATGCGGGCTTTGAACTCAGTAAAATGGCCACCAAGGCATAGAGGTTTCTTACAAAACTAAATAAACTTTTATTAATAAACAAAAATGATTTTAAGCACATATACAGGTTTACAAACTACAACTATAATAACTTCTAGCTTTCCTGAATAATCTAACTCCCAGTTACAACTCCATTAAGGCAGCAGTAAAACACAAATTAAAAAAAACCCAGGCAAAGTAGCACAATACCCTGAACAGTCAAATTCAAAATGAGTTTTCTTAACTTCAGTTTTTTGTATACAGCAACTTAAGACTTGGATGCTAGAGGCTTTTCATAATTGTGTTATATCTTAAAATGCATTCCCTTGCACACAACCTTCTCTCCTTTATACATATTTTGCTCTTTGAGTGCAAATTCCCATTGTTTCACTATGTCTTTAGGCTTTACCTCTCGAATAATAAAAATCTATCATGGTACTAACTTTACCTGTAACCTGTGGAAAAAATAAACACATTGTTTCTTAACTTCTTCTGGCTAGATCAAACATTTCACCCCCTCTTTTGAATTCAAGCTACTTCAATTTATTTAAAAACGCAAGTGTTCCCTTTACACCTCACATTCTAAAACTTCCCCCATGTTTACCTATTTAGCATTTCAAACCTAGTTTCTCAGCCGATACATCAAAGCACCCAGACCAACTGTCTGTATTCAATTAAACACCACATCTCTACACACATGCATACACACTCCATAGACACAGACCCCACTGTTACTCTACTTTACAATAAATTCCAATAACATTATGAAAATTATTATATCTTCCTGACAGTCATCATGGTGTTGAATGACAGTTGGGACACACTCCTGTCAAAATATAGAAGCATCATAACAACTCGCAGCATGTTATAAATTTACATATAGTGATTTTTGAAAATGTGCAGCAAGTCCCGAAATATGTACACAAGACTTCACACACAATTGCAGTGTTCATTTACCAAAGTTATCAAAGCTTAATGAATGGTTTCTGAAAAATTGTGGCTTTTAAACAGTGACACACATTTTAAAGGGCAAGTTTGGAGGTCCTCCCATCCTAATTTTGTAATTTGTTTGTGTCTGCCACTGGGAGAATGGATACCTTCAGTGCCTCCTGAAAATGAATGGAATTTACTTGTGGGGCGAGGTTCAGGAGAGGGTCTTCTCCAACAGAACCCTTTTTTAAAATCAGCCTTATCAGACATTCCTGGCCCCCTCAAGGATGAAAATTCTGAGTTATGCACTCCACCACCCTAGGAATTTGGGAGCCAGAAAATACAAACTTAAATCTGAGGCTGCTTCTGTGTCTTCTTTTCTTACCATTAGATTAACATCACGTTTCATTGTAAGAGTTCTGACTTCCAGATTTTAGTTGAATCAACATAGGCCAACACTCTAAGATTCTGATAGAGCGGATGCAGAGAGAATGCGTTCACTTGTGGAGAAGAGCATATAGAGACCATCAATATAAAATTGTCACCAAGAAAACCAATAGGAAATTCAGAAGAAATGTCTTTATCCAAAGAGTGGTGAGAATGTGGAACTCGCTACCACAGGAAGTCATTGAAGTGAATAGCAGTTAAGGGGAAACCAGACAAGCATATCAGAGAGCATAGTTACGATGATGGATTTCAATGAGGAAAGGCAAGAGGAAGCTTGAGTGGACCTTAAACACCGTCACTGGCTGGAGTGAATGGACTGTTTCTGTATATCCATAACCCTCTATACCAGATAAGCTAGCTTCCCTCTCTCTTAGGATGAGTATAATCTCCAGTTTCATCCTTTCTGGGTTTCTCTTTGATCAGAAACGTCTGTTGCCTGCAAACAGTATTTTACAGCTCTGCCTCATTTCTTTCTCGCTTCTCTCATCCGGAAGAAGACTTCCTGTAATCACTGGACCAATTCAAGCCACAGATGTTGAGATGCCTGTAGCACCTGCCCTAGTTCAATCATTTTCTGCTCTTTCCCATCAATCAATATCAGCATTAGAATTAATCTTGCTCCAAAATGTCTGTCTTAACTGTTGTACAGATTTCCTCATTTCACAAATTTGACTATAACAGGCTCAGGCCTACGCTGCCCAAAGGTTGTGACTATAGTCTACTAGAATCTCCATTACTTTTTCAAAGTTCTGTACACAATTACACAAATGAGCTATTCAAATACCGAGAAATGGTTCCATCTCCACTACAAAGTGGACTCTATTTGTGCTCTATAATAACTTGCATTTATATAGCACCTTTAACAAAGAAAAAGATCCCAAGGCACTTCTTAGAGGCCTCACATTTTCTAAATTCTCCTTATGCTCGGTTGCAGACAATTGGGCAACTAACAGAAGGGATGTGGTGATGGTTACCACATATTTTAGAAGTTTTTGTTTGATCAAGCTTTCCTGTGAGCTAATGTTGAATAATGTTGGTATTTATTCTCAAAGAGCTTGGCTCAGGCACATGCTAAAACACTGTAGGGGCTAAAATGCCACTTGCTAGAACTAGCAAGCAGAAATTCAGCGGGAAAACAAGAAGTTATCATCCGTAAGAAATGATTTAAGAAGCATTTTCACGACCACTATTGTGCCCACTTAGAAGAGTTTAAGTTGCACAACAATGTAAGAGTGATAGTATTGCAGGGAGGATACAGTGTGCACTAAAACCACCAACAATAAAGCTTGATTATAAACCACCCTATTAAATCCTCAGGAGGCTCCAAAGAACTTTAAAGCCAATGGGCTACTTTTGAAGTGCAGTTGCTGTTGTTATATAAGCAAATCCGACAGACAATTTTGACAAACATCCCAAAAAGTGACAAAATAACTGGATTAGCAGTTGATAATGTATCTGTGGCTGTGTGAAGAATTCCAATGCTTTTTGCTTGGCTGCTTTCCTCCACTTTTTCATTGTATTTAAGCTGTTAGGGAAATGTGATACAATATTATGTGATAGAAATGAAATTGGTCCATTTTGCTTCTGTCAACAGATGGTGAAATGATATATGGGTCACGAAGAGCAAAACAATGTATTTTGTGGCTGGCATAAAAAGCAGAGGTATACCAAAACTATTTACATAATGCCACACCTTAAATTTGATAAGTGTGCAAGGTCTTGCTTTACAAAATTGGGTGTGACCTACAATCATGCCTCTGTATATGTCTCTCTTAAAAGAGCAGCTCGAAGTATTGAGAGGGATTTATCACCTAGTTGGTGGCCTCCTGGCGCAGCACATCCCTGGTCAGGTGGAGATGCCTCACTGACTCACACACAAAATGAAAGAATAGGTAAAGAGGAAATTCCTCTGGCCCAACACCCAACATTGCCCTTGCCATTGCCCCCCTTCCCCACTCCGCACTCCCACCCATACACACTATACTCTCTCACACAGTCCTCCTTTATAACCCACTCTCTTTCCTCACACTTCCTCGCAGCCAATGGGAATGTCGGATGAAGGGGTAGGCAGCCAATGGGAGCGGAGGGGGTAGGCAGCCAATGGGAGCGGAGCCTGATTTGGAAGGAAACCTATGGGAAAGGAGCATGCCTGAGAGGGCAGCCAATAATTAAGCATGATGCCACCACCAAACACATCTTCCCTTCAACCCCCTATCGGCATTCCGTAGGGATCGTTCCCTCCGGGACACCCTTGTCTGCTCCTCCATCACCCCCTACTCCTCAAACCCCTCCTATGGCACCACCCCATGCCCATGCAAAAGATGTAACACCTGCCCCTTCACTTCCTCTCTCCTCATCGTCCAAGGACCCAAACACTCCTTTCAAGTGAAGCAGCATTTCACTTGCATTTCCCCCAACTTAGTCTACTGCATTCGTTGCTCCCAATGCAGTCTCCTCTACATTGGAGAGACCAAACGTAAACTGGGCGACCGCTTTGCAGAACACCTGCGGTCTGTCCGCAAGAATGACCCAAACCTCCCTGTCGCTTGCCATTTTAACACTCCACCCTGCTCTCTTGCCCACATGTCTGTCCTTGGCTTGCTGCATTGTTCCAGTGAAGCCCAACGCAAACTGGAGGAACAACACCTCATCTTCCGACTAGGCACTTTACAGCCTTCCGGACTGAATATTGAATTCAACAACTTTAGGTCATGAGCTCCCTCCCCCATCCCCACCCCCTTTCTGTTTCCCCCTTCTTTTTTTTTCCAATAAATTATATAGGTTTTTCTTTTCCCACCTATTTCCATTATTTTTAAATATTTTAAAATCTTTTATGCTCCCTCCACCCCCACTAGAGCTATACCTTGAGTGCCCTACCATCCATTCTTAATTAGCACATTCGTTTAGATAATATCACCAACTTTAACACCTATGTGTTCTATTGTACTATTGTCGTTGACATCTTTTGATGATCTGCTTCTATCACTGCTTGTTTGTCCCTACAACCACACCAACCCCCTCCACCTCTCTGTCTCTCTGTCTCTCCGCCCCCCACACACACACCTTAAACCAGCTTATATTTCAGCTCTTTCCTGGACTCGAACTCAAGTTCTGTCGAAGGGTCATGAGGACTCGAAACGTCAACTCTTTTCTTCTCCGCCGACGCTGCCAGACCTGCTGAGTTTTTCCAGGTAATTCTGTTTTTGTTTTGGATTTCCAGCATCCGCAGTTTTTTTGTTTTTATATCAATAATTAGGGAGCATGCCGGGGAAGGCAGCCAATGGAAAAGGAGCATGAAGGGGAAGGCAGCCAATGGAAAAGGAGCATGAAGGGGAAGGCAGCCAATGGAAAAGGAGCATGCCGGGGAAGCCAGCCAATGGAAAAGGAGCATGCCGGGGAAGGCAGCCAATGGAAAAGGAGCATGCCGGGGAAGGCAGCCAATGGAAAAGGAGCATGAAGGGGAAGGCAGCCAATGGAAAAGAAACATGAAGGGAAGAACAGCCAATGGGAACGGAGAATGAAAGGTGGGCAGCCAATGGGATGTACAGGTTGTGCGCGTGCGTGGGGGCGGAGGGGTTGCGCTGACCTGGAAGAAGAGGCGACTGAGGCAGAGAGAGAGAGGGATTGGGTCTGGGACAGGGACACAGACAGAGACAGGCACTGTGACCGGGACCGGCGCTGCAGGAGGGGCCGGTGCTGGCTGTAATGTTAAAGTTGCTGGTACAGAAAGGATCGCGGTCCATGCAGATCATTGCAGTGAGGAAGGAGCATGTGCGGAGAATTGGCCTCCTGCTTCTGATTGTAGTGGCTCTGGTTCTGTACAGACTCAGGTACTGGAGCGGGGGAGTCTCCACCGCACTTGGTAACTTGTTTGCTTTCCCCTCTATTACTGGCGCATCCTTTTTATTTATTCACCTGCAACCATTTTATTTCGAGGTTTTTGGTCTGTGCTGAAACTGTTGACTGAGGCACTGCCAGATGCAGCATTTAATGTGTTTCTGTGGTAACTTTCACACTCCCAGCTTGTTCCAACCAATTAGTTACTTCGCAAAGTTTCTCACTGTTGAGCAGACAAGCATGGTTACCAATTTGAGTATAACAAGATCTCACAAACAGCAATAACATAAATAACCAGTTAATGTCTCTTGGCGGTGTTCCTAGATGGATATAAATTGGCCAGGACAACTCCTGTACTTTCTTAAGAATTGACAGCTACCACTTTTTGGCAACGCAGGTTCTTCACTGAAGATAAAAACAAAAGACTGCGGATGCTGAAAATCCAAAACAAAAACAGAATTACCTGGAAAAACTCAGCAGGTCTGGCAGCATCGGCGGAGAAGAAAAGAGTTGACGTTTTGAGTCCTCATGACCCTTCAACAGAACTGAGTGAATATTAGGAGAGGGGTGAAATGTAGGCTGGTTTAAGGTGGGTGGGGGGAGAGGAGTTGAGGGGGGGGAGGTGTGGCTGTAGGGACAAGCAAGCAGTGATAGGAGCAGATAATCAAAAGATGTCACAGACAGAAGAACAAAGAGGTGTTGAAGGTGGTGATATTATCTAAACGAATGTGCTAATTAAGAATGGTTGGCAGGACACTCAAGGTACAGCTCTAGTGGGGGTGGGGTGGAAAGGCTAACAGGGCATAAAAGATATAGATTTAAAAATAATGGAAATAGTTGGGAAAAGAAAAATCTATATGAATTATTGGAAAAAAACAAAAGGAAGCGGGAAGAAACGGAAAGGGGGTGGGGATGGAGAGACCAAACGTAAACTGGGTGATCGCTTTGCAGAACACCTGCGGTCTGTCCGCAAGAAAGACCCAAACCTCCCTGTTGCTTGCCATTTTAACACTCCACCTCTCTCTCTTGCCTACATGTCTGTCCTTGGCTTGCTGCATTGTTCCAGTGAAGCTCAACGTAAACTGGAGGAACAGCACCTCATCTTCCGACTAGGCACTTTACAGCCTTCCGGACTGAATATTGAATTCAACAACTTTAGATCTTAAACTCCATCTCCATCCCCACCCCCTTTCCGTTTCTTCCCCCTTTTGTTTTTTCCAATAATTTATATAGATTTTTCTTTTCCAACCTATTTCCGTTATTTTTAAATCTATATCTTTTATGCCCTGTTTTGCCTTTCCACCCCACCCCCACTAGAGCTGTACCTTGAGTGTCCTGCCATCCATTCTTAATTAGCACATTCGTTTAGATAATATCATCACCTTCAACACCTCTTTGTTCTTCTGTCTGTGACATCTTTTGATGATCTGCCCCTATCACTGCTTGCTTGTCCCTACAACCACACCAGCACCCCCCCTACTTCTCTTCTCCCCACCCCCCCCCCAAACACCTTAAACTAGCTTATATTTCACCCCTCGCCTAATATTCACTCAGTTCTGTTGAAGGGTCATGAGGACTCGAAACGTCAACTCTTTTCTTCTCCGCCGATCCTGCCCGACCTGCTGAGTTTTTCCAGGTAATTCTGTTTTTGTTCTGCACTGAAGATTTACTCTAGATGTGTTTAACCTAATGTGTTTGAGCCTGTGATCTTTGGAATTGGACGTAAGAGTGCTGCTACATAACACTGATGTTTGTCAAGGCTGGTTGTCTCCCTAAATAGTTATATTAAAAGAGTAAGATAAAGGCAAAATACTGTAGATGCTGAAAATTTGAAACAGAAACAGAAAATGCTGCAAAAACTCAGCCTGTCTAACAGCATCTGTGGAGAGAGAAACAAAGTTAACATTTTGAGAGTGCATTTTGTAGCGTTTTGGCATGTCTACATAGCCAGACCAAAACTTACTGCAGTGATTGACAAATGTTTGTTGCAGACCTCTTCCCCTTTCAAGCGCTTGAAAGAGGAAGAGGTCTGCAACAAACATTTCCTTTGGGTAGATGTTATCTGCAGGAACCATTATTATCAGAACAGTAACAGAAGTAACTTGTTAATAAGTTTGCAAAAACACAAATATAGAAAGTTGATGATTTTATGAAGTCCTGGTTCAACCTGGTCACCCTTGAAGGGTATGCAGGGAATGGCAAATTGAGGAATTGTGCAGTCTGAGTTTCTGCCTCAATATAAATAAAGTCAGATCAGATCTGGTGCAGTGCAACAAAAACAAAAATTTGGAAACACACTGAATCAGTTAGTTCTTGTGGTTGGTTGGTTTTTGGCTTTTCCCTTGTTACATGAGGGTCAACACACTGCTGGTTGATCACCTTCATATCAGCCATCATTTTTAGATTTGACAGGTGGTTTTACAGTCAGATGCCCTTCCTGCTGCTAACCCTCCCCTACTTAGTTAGGCTGATGACTGACGTTTATACACACTGGCTTCCTTGCACCTGTGGCTGTGCTCTTTTGTGGCCAACAAGTCCTTGAGTGGGATTTGAACCCAGAGCCTTCTGGCTCAGTGGCAGGAGAGCCACTCAAGCTCCTCTCAGTTCAAGTTTGTGGTGAGAACAGACAGTTGATGATTGGGGCTTGTGCCTTTTTTCAAAATTGAAAGATACGAACTGAGCTGATTTATAAATCTTTGATTTATAGAAGAGAGGGGAAAGTATCAGCGAAATGATTGGTGGGTGATATAATATGTTTCAGCTAAATAATGGGAACAAGCATTCAAGAATGGTGGATGGTGATTGTATTTTTTTTAACACCTAACCCTAAAAGCAGTAAATGTGATGAGGCTTGACCCCAGAGTTGTCAGAAGGATGAGCTGTGAGGCACAAAGAGGTAAACTTAGGCTTTGACCTAAAAAGAGATGTCTCAGAGGAGATTGTATGAGAGAGGTATTTTTTAGTCCTTTAGGGGAGAGAGAAGATAATCCTGGACCAAAACAAAAGACTTGCATTTATAAAGCACCTTTCGTGACTCCAGGACATCCCAAAATGCTTTACACTAATGAAGTACATTTGAAGTGTAATGACTATTGTAATGTAGGAGATAATCAGTTTTTGTAATGTTGATTGAAGGATAAATATTGACCAGAACATAGGGATTTCTCCCCTGCTCTTCTCCGAAATAATGCTACGGGATCTTTTATATCTACATGAAAGAGCAGATGAGGCCTTGGTTTGACATCTCATCATACTGCATTGATTTTTGTGCTCCAAGTCCTGGAGTGGGGCTTGAATTGACAATCTTCTGACTCAGAGATGAGAGAGTTACCAACCTAGCCACAGCTGTTCAGCACCTTTTGCATCTACCGATGCATTGGTTCAAGAGTATGAAAAGCAATTTTAGGACAAACGTCAGGAAGTTGTGAAGCTGGAACAGATTTGCAGGAGGAGTGGGTAGAGTCAGGGCAAGGACACTGGACTTATTTGAGAAGCAATTACAATGCTGCAGTGGGGAGATGATGAGCCTGGTGTCAGGATGAAATCAAAGAATTTATTAAGTAAAATTGTGTTTTGCTTGGCTGATTGTAATTTCCTTATCTCTGGGTATTTTCAATTCTGATCAAAAAGGGAGTATATGATGTCAGCGTTACTTTGAATTTCCCTCTCTAAGCTGTAAACTCACTTGTGTCAGAAGGCAAGACTCATTGTGTCATGTTCTAAGTGTATAATCACTGCTAGTTTGGTCTTCACTAATTCCTACAATTTAGAGGCTATTAGAACCCAATCTTCCCATCAAGTAAGCACTAATTCAGCAGTTACCATATTCTGTGTTTTCAACCATGACTGTGTCCTGCAATTATGGGCCTTGGCTCTCCTTTGCTGCCTCAGCTTGCCTTCAATTGACTATAGGTTCTAACTCTTTTGAGTTTCAATTGACTATAGGTGGAAGTAATCCATCCATGTTGCAGATGTGACTGTTTAGTTAGCTTGCAGCTAGAGAAAGCAAATGAATTTTAAACTTGATGACTGAGCCCTAGCAGCCCACTACAGGCAAAACCAAGATGGAACCATATCTTCTGACCTTGTCCACCTGACCATTGGAAGCTACTCTCTGGGACCAGGTTTCAGATTGCTGGCCACGCCTTAGCCTTATTAGTTAAATTTAAGAATAATAAACACAAATACCTTCCCAAATGCTGATGTGTGGAAAATGTTACAAAAAATGTTTTGGGGGAGAAAAGGGGAAATACTGCAATCATCATGTGTTCTTAGGACCTGACCCTAGCCTGGCAGTATATAGAACCAACATTGTGATACACTGGGCTGTGCTTTGAAAAGTGAAATTCCGATTCAAAGCCAGGAAATGGTGATTTGGATTGTTGTGTATCAGGGCGTTGCATTCTTTTCCAATATTTTTTTCTTTCTCCCAAAGGATTCCCAACCACAGTAATCAACGTAAAATCTATGTTTGATCATTTGTGGCTGTACCTAGCCTAACCTCCCATCTTGTGTCTAACCACGGAGATATAGTAGATCCTTTTTTGTAAGAGAGAACCTATGTAACATTGCTGCATTTGTTACCACAAGCAATAATCTGTCACAATTGATCTATCAAGGGGCTTCTATTTTCAGATCAGAAAGATTTAAGTAGTCAGTTGGGGCTTGTGTGACTTGGTAGAATTGCTTTGCTAATTTGTGTGCACTTTAAGAAACTCAACGGCTTGCACTGAGTTATAATGGGACACCGAGGAAGACTGAGTGGATACTGTTGAGAACAATTTGCAGTTACTTTAAGGCCTCTAAGTTTGGACATTTGTGTTGTGGTACATATTTTTTTGCACACTGCCAATAAGCAGTGTCTTGGAGAGATGAGATATGGTTTGCATCTATATTTGACTGCCACTCCCCTTTGGTTACTTCCAGCTCTTAGCCATGCATTGTGGAAAGATGTCAAGCAGATATTGAGTGTTCGCACACTCATTATCAATAAGGAACATTGTGCCAGGTAGCTTTAAAGCAGTTAAGTGTGTGGCTCTCAGGCACATGTGAGTAGTTTGATTTTCCCCTTTCACAGACTACATGGAATCGAGAAATATGGGACAAAGATTAAAAGCTTATAAAGAAATAGTTAGCAATGCCAATGATCTTATTTTATTTGCTAATAGTGGTACTGTCTTAAAGTGAATTGACATTTGTGCTGCTGTTACCTGAAGTAATCTCTATTATGCTAGTGTACTTTTGTACTAGAGCTACCAAATTGGTATGTGGTCTTCAGTAAGAATGTTGTGTTATTTGTTTAAACAAATGTTGGCCAGTAGTCCATGCTGAGGAACTGTGGCTTCCTAAATGCTTTATTAACAACTGCACAATGCTCCAAATTTTAATGTCGGGAGAGCATGGATAGGAAAATCCACTTTCTCAAAACGTTGTAAAGACTCAATACTAAACTTATAAGGAGGCCAGGAAACTGAAGTGACTAATCTAGGCAGCAGGGAACTGGAAATTATTGATAAATGCTAAAAGCTCTGGGTAGGGCCTGTGACTAGGAGAGTGTTGTAGCTATAAAAACAAAAAACTGCGGATGCTGGAAATCCAAAACAAAAACAATTACTTGGAAAAACTCAGGTCTGGCAGCATCAGTGGAGAAGAAAAGAGTTGAAGTTTTGAGTCTTTGTGACCCTTCCACAGTTCTGTGGCAGGGTCATGAAGTCTCGAAACGTCAACTCTTCTTCTCCGCCGATGCTGCCAGACCTGCCGAGTTTTTCCAGGTAATTCTGTGAGTGTTGTAGCTTTCTGTTCTGGTAACTAGGGGAAAATATTATTTGTGATGTTATAACATTTACTAATGAAGCTAAGCTATGAATAAATGACAGAACAAAGGTGTTTGAACTGAACTGATTATGTGGCTAGGTTAACGAATGTGACCTAGCTTTTCATTTACTTGTTGGATCAGGAGAAATGACCATAATTAAACCAAGTGTAGTACATTTGGATTTGACAACACAATTCACTAAAAGTTTCCTGAGTTTATGAAGTTATTATTGATTAGGCTAACTGAGCACTTGGTTGCATATTTTTTTTTCACAAACATCCACTGGCCTGAGCCTATTTCCTAAATCGCACCAGGTCCTGTCTACTCATCATCCCTATGCTGTCTGATTTATCTTCACCCCTGGTCCAGCAGCAATGTCTCTGTTTTAAAATTTTCACATTTGTTTTGAAATCCATCCATGGCCATGTATTGGGGAGGATTTTGTAGGAAGCTACAAGCATCATGATTTATGGAGTGGGATTCATTAGGCTGAAGTTCATCTCATTAGAACAGAAAGCATCAGGAGGGGACATCATCCAGCTTTTTAAGATGTCAATTTAATGTCTGTTTAACTTGAACTGTAGCAATAAACTATGCATCAAGGCTATAAAATATATATTATAGTAGAACAGCATCTGTTACACCTTTAGGAAAAGACTGAATTCTTTGGGTTAAGTATATATAGATAGAGATATCTGAACTTACAAGCAAGAGATCCTGCCTCAGGCGCTAAATCCATTGGTTGGGATCCCCTGCCCCTTGCTGTCCAGCAAGAGACGACCACATGCTACAAGTGACAGCATCTTGCTGATCAGTGAGGAATTCCTAATGGTGGAACACCATGGTTTTTAAGCAGTTGTGGCCAGTTCGGATTCAATAATTGAAAAATTGGGGTGCATTGACAATCCAGCGCATCCCTCGATTACCAGTGGAGATCAGGAAGAATTTCAGGGGAGTGACATATTACCTATGAAAGGTCTGACTGTAATGGGCTTATTTTGTTCCATCTTTCCTTTCTCTACCCTGTTCTATTGCAAGATCTTATTGTGAGCCATAATCTAGTCCTTTCATCTGCAGCAGTCTTGACTGGTTTCTGTATATGCAAGAAAAACAAGTTTTATCTTCTGACACCTAGTTTTTGGCATTATAATATGTGGTTAATCATTAAATTGTCCAATTCTAAAAATGTTTAGGCAGATTTAATTTCCCATCCTGTGAAGTTTTTATCTTCTAAAGACACTGCAGGTAATTTTCTGAAAAATACTGGTGGTTTTAATCAGTGGTTTTGCATCATGCAAATCTAGCATGTGCTGCCAAGTCTAGCATGCAAATTCACAGGCAGCAGCAACACTTAGGGAGGAAATGACCCTTACAATGACTATAGAAAATAAAAGATTCTCTGGGTAGGAAGTGAAACTTGTTGGAAAAAATGTGCACACTTTGATCCTGTGACCTGGGGCTACCCTTGGTTTGGCATATTGACTTTGCACTGTATGGTGGCACTGCTTGTGATTTTGCATCAGGTTCTGATAGTGGTTGATTCCCTGATGCCAGTGCCTGCTTGAACATTATTCTCATTGACTGCTACTGAGATGTATATTGTTGCTCTCACATTTTCAGAAGCAGTTGCCCAAGGCTGAGAGTAATACATTGTATTGTAGCTGACATTGCTGACACAGCTATAGAACCTGCGGTGAATGTTATGGAACCTTTCCTGCACCTGATATTTATGCTGTTTACATGTGCACTGATTTCCTGAAGTATGAAGCCTGTTTTAAACTCTGAAATTGGCCCCAGGGCAGTAGCCTGATCATCTGGAATTCAGTGACTGTATAAAAATAAACCCCCTTTGGACATAAAGATTGACATGGCTCTTTCCTCTGCTATTTTTATCCTAGGACAGGGGGCAACATCCTGAAGAGCCTTTTTAAAAAACATTGTGTTAAATAAAAATTCTTTAGAGCCGCAAGAGGAAAGTTCAACATTTCTAAACCAAATACTTGGCAAATGGCCAAGCCTCTCTGGCAGAAGGCATAATTTGCATAGCTAAGTAAAGTACAAGTACTGAACTATATTAATTTGATGGAAAAAATAACATGTTTCCACTTGATTTTAAAAAAAGCTTCTATTGGAACATTCATAATTTATTGTCTCAGCTATATCAGAAACAATGGTCACAACCATAGAACCTGTTCTTTGAATCAAAGGGATTATCTATAATCATGAAGTAGCTATTTCACTCGAGCAGGTTTGTTTAGAGTAGAATGATGCTTTTCATCAAAATAATAGTTTGAAACTGTAAAGTGCAACTTAATGATCAGCCTTCTATGCCCACAATCAAAACATGGGATGGCTTTCACTTTTCTTGACTTAACTTTTTGAAGGCATTTTTCATAATGTAATTCAACTGGAAAAGGTTGGGACCTGCAAGGGAGATGTTAAAGAAATGCTTGTGGCTCCGGAGCCACGCGTTGCTGACTTTATAAGGCAAACAGTTGGTTGCTACTGCTGTGTATGAAGAAGAACAACTTGCATTTGTATAATGCCTTCCCCAACCTCAGGACATCCTGAAGCCCTCTGTAGCAATTATGTTTTTTTGAATAGTAACTGTTGTGACATAAGGAAACATGGCAGTCAGTTGGTGCACACCAATTGCAATGTAATAATGACCAGTTGAACTGTGTTAACGATGTTGGTTGAGGGATAAATATTAACTAGGGCAGTCTTATTTTTTTGAAAAAAGCAAGTAAGCTACTTCCTTTCAGGCGAGCAGGAATGCCACCTGAACAAATCCAAGCATTCTGTTAATGTAACGGACAAGGTTAATTACAGTCTCATGGAGCCTCTTATTTATTTTTTTGCAGAATGTTGGCGTCGCTGGCTAGGCCAGCATTTATTGCTGATCCATAATTTCCCTTGAGAAGGTGGTGATAGCCGTCATCTTGAACTGCTGCAGCCCATGTGGTGTAGGTAACCCACAGTGCTGTTAGGGAGGGAGTTCCAGGATTTTGACCCAGCGACAGTGAAGGAGTCACTATACTTCCAAGTCAGTCTGGTGTGTGCCTTGTCCTCCTAGGCAGTAGAGATTGTTGGCTTGCAAGGTGCTGTCGATGGAGCCTTGGTGAGTTGCTGTAGTGCATCTTGTAAAGGATGCACACTGATTCCACTGCTCTTGGATTCTATGTTGTAGAGTCAGCTCATTAATATAAATGTATAGGCAGAATTTTCCCGTTGGCGATTTGGGGGCGGGGGCCCGCTTGCCGACGGGAAAATGACGCGGGATGATGTTGGGAAAAAACCCCCAACGTCATCCCGGTCCCTTTAAATTTTTAGAAGGCAGGCGGACAGTGAAATCAGCTGTCTGCCTGCTGACCTATCAATGGCCAATTGAGGCCATTGACAGGGTCATTAAGATAATTAAAAGCCCTGCCTGTCCTACTTTAATGCTGGTGGGCAGGCCAGGAGCCCCAGCGGGCTTCTGATAATACATGAAATCACATCCACTGGCAGGATAAGATTTCATGTCCGTTTTTAAAAACTCTAATAAAGTTTATGTCCTTTTTATTAACATGCGGGGGGGCATGTTAATAATTTTTATGTTTTTAATGTTTTTGACACTGTCAGTAATCTCCCTGAGACAGCACTTAGTCTCAAGGAGATATGTGCTCTTTTGTGCTTTTTAGATATATTATAAGCTATTGTTCAACAATTAATATGGGCACGCATACTTTGACAACTGTCCTGAGACCAGCACATTTCTTCCCTTTCTCCCAGGTTTGGAGCACGGGGTGTAGGTAGTTTTGGGGTGGTTATGATGAGTATTAGTTTATTTTAAATCTGATACTAACGTTAGCTAAAGGAGATAGTTTGATGTTATGTCAGTCACATTTCTCTGTTAATCGTAAACAGGAAGCGTGTAGCCTTAATTGGCCCGTCCATTCAAAATAGCGGTGGGCCCCATTTCAGCAGCAGCGTTCGTCTGCCCGCCCGCCAACCGAGGGCAAAATTCTGCCCATAGTGTTTCTGGGCCAGGCATAACAGGCTGGGAGAGCACCAGGGTCACAGCTTGGGTTATCCAACACCAGCAACTTGGGAAGAGCATCTAGATGTCCTTAACACTGTCCTATTGTAGATGGCTGGAGCTAGGGCATAGGTAAGAAATCCTCCATTCATTGAAGCAGCTTTGAAGACCTTGCAAAGAAGGCTGGACGTTTTTGGAGGTGACGGCCCCTCTTCCAATCAAAAGGAGCATCAGAACCCGGATGGAGGTAGCTGAGTGGATACTGTCTCCCCTGTGAGATTTTTGGATCACTCAAGCTTTAGTTCGACGAGACTAAAACCCATAAGGGCAACGGGGAAATATTTTGATGTAGCAAATTGGGACATTTTTTTTCAGAAACGAGTTATGCTTAATCAGCCAAGGTGGCAACTTGACTACTTGCCTGGCTTTTACTTTCTGTCTGAGCTTTGGGTGTAGTTCAACACGCTTGGCACCCCTCTCGGGTTTCTTTTGCTTCAGTGGCTTCTTGGTTTTGCTATGTCACGAACTTCTTTGTTTCCTTATTCTACGGTTTCCATCAGTTGGGACTCTGTTTCTGTGTGATCAGGGCCCCTCTGAGCTCTTTTTTTAATCCCTTCTGATGGCCCAAGACCACCTAATGTCAGAGCCCTGCTGGTTGGCTTAGACACTGTGTGATCAGTGTCCGGTCCTTGCAATGATAAAAGACACTTATGGAGAAGTGTAAAGACCCCTATTCATTTAGTGAGGACTGGTTTGAGTTAGTTTCACCTAGTCTTCTGATTCCATGGTATGTGAAGCTATCAGAGTTCACGACTCCTTTCGTTCTGAACCACGCAGCATAAAACTTGCAACTGAAATTATTACAATGAATTCTTTAGACTTTTACATCATTAAAACTACATAATCAGAACATACATAACTGAAAGGTTTACAATTAATTAGCAGAGAAATGTGACTGACTTAACATCAAACTATCTCCTTTAGCTAATGTTAGTATTGGATTTAAAATAAACTAATACTCATCGTAACCACCCCAAAACTACCTACACCCCGTGCTCCAAACCTGGGAGAAAGGGAAAAAATGTGCTAGTTTCAGGACAGTTGTCAAAGTATGTGTGCCCATGTTAATTGTTGAACAATAGCTTATAATATATCTAAAAAGCACTTACTCTCAGCTTGGTGCTCAGTACTTGCTCTCAGCATGGAAAACATAGTACACGTACTTCCCAAAGAAGACATTAATGTCCTTCTCTGATATTGGCTCTTATTTCATGTGGAAAAACCTTTAAATACTTCCAGTAATAATCAGTTTATTCCCTGCATAGGTTTCTGCAGCCCTGGTTTAACAATGCCCCTATTTGTTACTGATATCAAGACTGTGATGACTATTAACCAGCAAACTACTACTTCAGAATAAAAAAACAAAGTGCTGAATAAACTCAGCAGCCTGACAGCATCTGTGGAGAGAGAAGCAGAGTTAATATTTCAAGCTCAATATAACTTCTTTGGAACCGAGTTTTTCCAGCACTTCTGTTATTATTTCAGGTCTCCAGCATCCACAGTATTTTTCTTTAATATTACTATTTCAGAATGTTATTTGCCCTTGATGGGAAGTTCTGTTGGTAAACAATTAACGCTGTCCAAATTAATTTATGTCTATCTTCCAATTTGTAGGATTTCATTCTTACTTTTGAACAAACTTATTGCCAAGCTATTTAGACCTAAAATTGAACTTGTCAGATTGCTTGCTCATATTACATGCTGATTGAGCTCCCTTGTTTGACATGAAAATAGAACAGTTGTCAAGCCAGATCCATTCTTTTTGACTAAGATTCTATCTGAGTTTAGTCCACCTCTGGAAATAATAAGTACAAAAAAAAAACCCCAAGATTCTTTTGTTTTGAAAAGAGATGTTAATGTGTAATGATCACAGAGTCTGGGTTTTCTGAGCCCTGTTGGAGGTGGGACAGAAGGTGGTCTGACACCTGGGTTGCTAACCCAGCATAATTTCTATAGTTAGCCTCATTATAATCAGCATAAGTCATCTAAAGATTGACACCACCTCCCTTGGGGTTTTAAAATAGTGAGTTGCTGCAAAACTTTTTTGTCTTCAGCAACTTCAAAGACCATTTGCTGCAGCCAACAAAAGCTAAGAGGAAAAGGATAAAAACAAAAAACTGCGGATGCTGGAAATCCAAAACAAAAACAGAATTACCTGGAAAAACTCAGCAGGTCTGGCAGCATCGGCGGAGAAGAAAGGAGTTGACGTTTCGAGTTCTCATGACCCTTAGGACTCGAAACGTCAACTCCTTTCTTCTCCGCCGATGCTGCCAGACCTGCTGAGTTTTTCCAGGTAATTCTGTTTTTGTAAGAGGAAAAGGATGTCTGACCGGTGTGTAGGAGGGTGTTAGAATTTCTGGGTTCACATGCAACCGACAGAAGTGCTTTTCCAAGAATTTGGGTAGAGGATGGAGACCATCTTTGACACTGGCAAGACCCCAAGGGGAACTGTCTGGGAAGTGGAAGTAAATGGCTAGGACAGTGACTGCCAGCTGATCCACTTCATACATGTTCAGACTGCGGCAGCTAGAAATTTAATGCCCTTATCAAGCCAGGCAAGGCAAAAGAAACCAGGTGCACTTTCCATAAATACACTGTACTAAGCAACTCTGTCATTTGCTATAAGTTCCATGTCTTTCTCTCTCTTCAAGCCACATCCCCTTTGTCTAAAGGGTTGCTGAATGTCAGGATATCACTGTGGGGGCAAGGTGAGGAGGCAGGCACCAAGAACTTCATCAGCCGTTACAGGGCTTGAACCTGTGCTGTTGATGCTATTCTACACTACAATCTAGCCAACTGAACTAACTTGCCTTTGCTGGCTTCACATTGTATTAAAAGTGTTTTAAATTGCCAGTGAAGACAGCCTTGATGCCCTCAGCTTTTACCTCAATCATAACTTGATGTATTGACCCCACAGCTTGCACAGAATATAATTGTTGCACATCCCTTTCGTCACACCCATTACAGGCTTTGTGTTGACTCATGAATGTCACTGAATGTCATGATAACAAAAGATAGCTCTCATTTAGTGCGTCTTTTTAAAAATCCAACAACCAGTACTACTAAAGAGCTATGACAGAGGATGGCCAACCAATCTCAGATTTCCTATGAGGCAGAAGTGCTTATACTTAAGCACTGAAGTTCTGATGAAGAGTCATATGGGCTTGAAAAGTTAACTGTATTCCTCTCTGCCGATGCTGTCAGACCTGCTGAGTCTTTCCAGCTATTTTTGTTTTTGTTTCAGATTTTCAGCATTTGCAGTATTTTGCTTTTATCTTTTTGCTTATACTGTATCCTGGGGAGTGATACCATAGAATACATCAGAGACCAGGAGGGAATGTGCCTGATGAAGGTGCATGATTGTTTTCTGTTTTGTTTCCATCTCATCATAATGTTGTAGTCATTAGCTCTTACCAAACTCATAACTTTCAAGTCACTTTCTTCAGCTGTAAGCAACATGTGAATACTGCTCATCAGGAACTATAATTCCTCTCCCACTTTCTTCCTTCATGTGTACCTAGAAAAGGTCACAAAGTCTGCAGTAAGTCTAGCCCTTCCAGCACTTCACACAAGTTCTCATTCTATACATCTCAGACAGTAACTCTGAGATATCCAAACCAAGGAGCTAGAGCAGGATATAGGTGCGCGCATTGGCCAGTGTGCTACAGGTGTTAGCTCAGCTGGAGGAGCTGACAAGCCGGCCTTGAAGAGCAATGGAAAATTAATTTACATCGCTACAGACCACAATGGAACCTGTGGCTTTTTTATTAATTTACGGGATGTGCATGACACTGGCTAGGCAGCATTCATTGTCCATGCCTAATTCCCCGTGAGAAGATGGTGGTGAGCTGCCTTCTTGAACCGCTGCAGTCCATGTGGTGTAGGTACACCCACAGTGCTGTTAGGGAGGAAGTTCCAGGATTTTGACCTAGTGACAGTGAAGGAACAGCGAAATATTTCCTAGTCAGGATGGTGAGTGGCTTAGAGGGGAACCTTGCAGGCGGTGGTGTTCCCAAGTACCTGCTACCCTTGTTCTTCTAGATGGCAGTGGTCGTGGGTTTGGAAGGTGCTGCCTAAGGAACCTTGGTGAGTTTCTGCAGTGCATTTCGTAGATGGTACACACTGATGGAATCTAAACTTCTTCAATACTAAAGACTTCTGGCAGATGTTCAAAATCTGAAATAAAAATCAGAAAATGCTGGAAGTAGCAGGAGTGAAACAGAGTTAACGTTTCAGGTATGTGACTTCAAAACACCATTGACCTGAAACGGTAACTTTCTTTCTCCATTAATGTTGCCTGATCTACTGAGTAATTTCTGTATTTGATTTCATCATAGAAGCCTGGTTGCCAGAATGGAGATGGCTGTCTTTTCTGATATACCAAGGGTTTGTTGGCTTGCTTCACCACCATCTCATTTTTCAAGATCAGAGTCACATTGAGCTAGAATCCAATACCAGCGGCATTGCAGGAATAGGAAAAGGAGACGATGCTTTCTCCCAACTTGGCCCCTAGCCCTCTTGGCCTACATGTGTAGAAGAAAGAAATGGGCTGGTTGCCTATTTAGCAGAAGGATCACAGTCTGCAGTAGGTCTATCTGATTGGAATCCAGGGCAGTCCCAGTGCCAGGATGCTACTATTGCAACTAGCCGCTTCCACGCACTCTTTCCCCTGAGCTAGCAGCTAAAAGAAGCATAAGAATAGAGTTAAGTGTACATACTCCATATACTGACACCTAGGGGAAATGTGGCTCTAAGAAACAATTTGGCTACACCTTTTAGTTTCTAATTAAAATTGTTCTTGCTAAGGTTTGTAAGCACTTTAAATGGAGCTTGGTGAATTGCATATGGAGAAGTGCTTAGGTTATTCATATGATAATGGTGGAAGGGACAAGATGCAGACAGGACTGCCAGTGCAGCGTCCAAAGCGCAGACAGGACTGCCAGTGCAGCGTCCAAAGCGCAGACAGGACTGCCAGTGCAGCGTCCAAAGCGCGGGCAGGACTGCCAGTGCAGCGTCCAAAGCGCGGGCAGGACTGCCAGTGCAGCGTCCAAAGCGCGGGCAGGACTGCCAGTGCAGCGTCCAAAGCGCGGGCAGGACTGCCAGTGCAGCGTCCAAAGCGCGGGCAGGACTGCCAGTGCAGCGTCCAAAGCGCGGGCAGGACTGCCAGTGCAGCGTCCAAAGCACGGGCAGGACTGCCAGTGCAGCAATATAGAGAAGGTCTCCGCAAGAGTGGCACAGATGTTTCCTGCAGGTTGACCTATCTTTTTATCTTGATGTTGCCCATTGCTCATTCAAGGCCTCTCTGTGAGGGAAATATGTGTACTACATAGTACAGAACAATGATCCCAGAGCCTCCAGTGGACTCTCATTTGATGTGTCTTATTCAATCCGGCTATGCCAATAAGCCAATGGTGTACTCGAATCATCCTATTTCCCTCTGACACCATTGGTGCCATATTCCTTTGGAAATCTTTGGAACCTTGCAAATAAAAAACCTTTACCTCTTCACTTAAAGCTCTACCTTCTTAAAAGTCATATCTTTTTGCGTAAGCTTGCATCTTCTCTTTGAGCTATCTATTTTGGCTAGGTGTTTTGTTCCCTTATTTATTTTCTCTCTCCCCTCTGGAACGTGTCATGAGGTAATTTCAATGCTAATAGACTGCATATTAATATAGTGTAAAGGTGCTCCAAACTTACCTTAACATTGGACCAATTGAGTTCTAATCTCCATTTTTAACCTTTTTGCTGTAAGTCATGAGACTTGTTACACCAGAACAAAAATCGCAGGGTTGGAATAGTTCTCTAGCTAAATTTATATGAAGCTAAATAACTGAGAAGTATGTTGGGAATCTAAAGGGAAGACTTACTGTTCCAAATATAGCTGCCTCCTGATGCAATTCCCTTCGACCAGTTAGATAGATTCTAAAATAAATAGAACATATTTAGCTATTGTGGAAATTAAAAGAATTTGTGGCTACAGTTAGCAGTCTTTCAACTGAGTGCAGCACAATGTAATGGAAAAATCCTTTAAATCTTTAGAAATACCAAGTATTGTAGAAATTGCCAATGTATAAGTACTTGTATTTGAGCATAATATGATGTACTCTTTGTTATGCTAGTGAAAAACTGTATAGCTCAGCACACATTTAGATTGAAGTATATTGGTGCTGAGCTATGCACAGATTACAGGGTATTTGCAATGGTTTCCTAACAATCATCTTTAGAAAGATGATTGTGTGGGTAGTAAAATGGATAACTGTCTTTGTTTTGTGGGCCATTGACCCACCCACTCCCCTCTGGCCCTATCATTTGGTCATGTGACTACTAAACACCAATAAATCCCAGGGGAGGTGAAAGAGGAAGGCATTTTGGTCTATCTTAACTCATCTGTGCATCTGTATTAAAGCTTTCTGGCACTTAAGGTCTTTTGGCCAAACTGACCATGTGCTCAGCTGCGATTATACTTTGAACTAAGATGTTTTTCATCTCCTTCTAGGTTCCACTGGTTGCCACTCATTCCAACAAAAATGAACAGCAGAAAAGTGGGATTGCAGGCTGAAAGGGAATATTTTCAGTTGGAGGGAAAGAAGCTTCTCATCCTGGGTGGCTCGATGCACTACTTTCGCGTTCCACGACCGTACTGGACTGATCGCATGTTGAAGATGAAAGCTTTAGGCTTGAACACTTTAACAACGTGAGTAATGATCCTCATATACATACATGTATATATATTTGTTCTAGATTTCCAGCATCCGCAGTATTTTGCCAAGAGATTGCCAAGGATGTCATAGACAAAAGGACAAAGAGGTGTTGATGGTGATATTATCTAAAGGATGTGCTAATGGGGACATTAAGGGAAGCAAGCTAGTGGCAGCTGGCCCTAGTGCGGGTGGGGTAGGGGGATGGGATCGAAATGGGCTAAAAGGTGGAGTTGAAACTATAGATCGAAATAAATTTAAAAATAGGAAAAAGAAAAAATATAGTTGTAAAAAAATTACAAATTATTGGAAAAAGGGGGATCAGAAAGGGGGTGGGGATGGAGGAGAGAGTTCATGATCTGAAATGGTCGAACTCAATATTAAGTCAGGAAGGCTGTAAAGTGCCTAGTCGGAAGATGAGGTGCTGTTCCTCCAGTTTGCGTTGAGCTTCACTGGAACATTGCAGCAGGCCAAGGACAGACGTGTGGGCATGAGAGCAGGGTGGAGTGTTGAAATGGCAAGCGACAGGGAGGTTTGGGTCATGCTTGCGAACAGACCGAAGCTGTTCCGCAAAACGGTCACCTAGTCTGCGTTTGGTCTCTCCAAGTAGAGGACACCACATTGGGAGCAGCGAATGCAGTAGACTAAATTGAGGGAAGTGCAAGTGAAATGCTGCTTCACTTGAAAGGAGTGTTTGGGCCCTTGGACGGTGAGAGAGGAAGTGAAGGGGCAGGTGTTGCACCTTCTGCGGTTGCATGGGAAGATGCTGTGGGAGGGGTTGAGGTGTAGGGGGTAATGGAGGAGCGTTCCTGGAGGGAACGATCCCTGCAGAAAGCCACCATCGGGGGTGAAGGGAAGATGTGTTTGGTTGTGGCATCATGCTGGAGTTGGCGGAAATGGTGGAGGATGATCCTTTGAAAGTGAAGGCTGGTGGGGTGATAAGTGAGGACAAGGGGGGCCCTATCATGGTTCTGGGAGAGAGAGGAAGGTGTGAGGGCTGATGCGCGGGAGATGGGTCGGACACGGATGAGGGCCCTGTCGACCACTGTGGGTGGAAAACCTCTGTTAAGGAAGAAGGAAGACGTGTTGGAGGAACTGTTTTGGAAAGTGGCATCATCAGAACAGTTGCGACGAATGCGAAGGAACTGTGAGAATGGGATGGACTCCTTGCAGGAAGCGGGGTGTGAGGAGCTGTAGTCAAGGTAGCTGTGGGAGTCGGTGGCTTGTAATAAATATTAGACAGTCTATCACCAGAAATTGAGACTCAGAGGTCAAGGAAGGGAAGTGTCAGTGATGGACCATGTACATATATATAACATGTATATATAATATATGCATTTCTGTCCATGTTGCTTTGCCGATTTTTCTCTGCTAATTTTCTGTCACATAATGAAATTGGGTTGAAATTTCTGAAACCTAGTAAAGCTTCGTGGCCGAATCTTTCTGCGAACCTTTTAAGATTGATAGATTATTAAGCAAAACCCCAGTTACTTTTACATGAGCTTAAAGGACCAGGTCAGAAACTGCCATGCTGCATTTCTCGTCTAGTGGTGGAAATAGCTTGGGAACATTTTGAGCCTGGGGAAGATGGAAGTATTGAGTGTGTAGTTTAACTGCATGGACACTGTAGTGAGCATTACTTGCTGTTTTATACACAATATCAATAAATGTGTTCTTATTAAGGTATGTACCATGGAATCTCCATGAACCTCAGAGGGGAATATTTAATTTCAAGGGAAATCTTGATCTTGAGTAAGTAATACCTTTTTGCAACATTCTTTCTTTTTGCTTTTATTTCCCTTCATCTCTTACAAAAGCATTGATTATTTTCTTGGACTCGGTCACTTTTGGTAGCTCAGCCTTCATGTGTAAGCCTTGGTAGTGAATGTCTGCCAGTGAGTGATATGACCACCAGGCAATATTGTAGTCAGTTCTGTCCCTGTCCTCAACCTACCTCCACATGCATTTCCAGCAAGGGTTTCTGAATGATGGTTGAACTGGGCTCCTGGGATTTTTCTCGTCTGGGTGCAGAGGCGCATTTCAGTCTGTGAATGGTGACCTTAAGTTTTTTTTGGGGAGGAAATTCAATTTTCCCCTGCATTCCCAACCTCGTGCTCCTTTCCTCTGGGTTTTTTTTGGGCCTGGAATGCCTAGTACGCAAAACACATATCTGTTCCTGCTGAGGCCATGTTCCCCATTTTAAATGCTTGAAAATCTGATTTCCTCCCACATACCATTTTCATGTAGTGCTGTGGCTTTTGGAAGTCCATTAAAAGCACGACAGGTTTGAGATTTTGTGAAGAAAATGAAAAGTCTGCTGAGGATTGGAGCATTCTGAAAGTTTGTGTGAGGTGTTTTCTCATCTTCAGATGTCATTATCAAGTACTGTATTGTAATGTAGTTGTGTTTTTAATGCATCATAGGGATCTGTCCTGCAACGGTAAGTTGACCCTTACATTGACCAGTCTTGTGTATTTGTTCACATGCATTACAGTGCTTTTCCAACGGAAAAAGCACCTTGATGCTGAGAAAAATGTTACAAAATGCCCTGTCAGCTTGTGCTGCCATCTTTTCCACTGTGATTTAAATGGCCCTGGCTGATTTTTTAAAAATCTGGTTGAGGCTTGGAGTAAATCTGCACTTGAAAAAAATGCTAACCACGTTCTTCCCTTCCCAGGGAGCAATATATTGTATGGACAGCTGTGGCCATTTTCAATGCTTGGCTGAGTTTTAAGTGCTAATGGGTTTCAGCATAGTAGGTGTTCCATTAATTTGAGAATGAATGGCAGTTCCAAGAAGCTGTAATAACGGACTGTGCCTTTGTGGTTTCTGGTTTGTTGACACAAACTAATAGGATTGCAAGTATTAAGAATTTTTTTCACATGGCAAAATGTATTTTTTACTCTGTATCAATGATATGGAGGCTTTTATTAGATGTTGACAGGTTTATTTTTTTTCCAAGGAATGTAAAATATCTTCCATTGATATTGCATGGATTTTGAGGACTGCACATAGTACATACTGGGTGAGTGGCTATGGAGGATAGATGGGGGGGCATAGAGGTGAATGGCTGGCAAGGGAAGTGGGTAGGGAGAATGAGGGGTAAGGTTTAGGGAGCCTTTAAACAATATTGGGAGTTGGAATACAATGTTGGAGAATGAAGGCAGGCCTTCAAACCAGCTCACCTCTGCACCCACACTCCTCATGCACTCCAGTGAGGCTTGAAAACTGTACTGCAAGGCTGACCCCGTGCAAAAAGACAAAAATGGCGCCCAGATGAAAATTTGGCCTTTTTTTATATAAACTTCATTACCCAGACAGTTGATATCAACTTCAGTGCCCTAACTACCATCTCCGGTCAGGTTAGTCAATGAGACACAGAACCACACAAAATCTTCATGTTTCAAATCATCCAAGTTAAGGGAGAAACTTAACGGAGCGATATCTGCAGTCAAACTTACCACTGACTTGGTTCTGTAGAACACTCCTGATCTTAACCAGCTAGCCACTGGGGATTCCATTATGTATGCATATATCCCATTATATTATAGTCATAAATGATTGTTAGTGTGTGTTATGAAGCAGTGTTTGGCTTAACACTTATGTAGGATTTGTGAATGGACATCGTGCAATAGCATTACAGCAACATCTAAATATACTCTAAGCTCTTTGTAAAGCCCTTTTTGTAATAAAATCAATTTGTTTGTGACAGTGTATTTGATTCATTTATTGTAATATATATGATTGATACTTTAATTGATGTCTTTAGCGCACTCTATTCCCAATTTTTTTCTTAATCCTAAATCTGATTTTTGTGCAACTATTATTTTTGGTTGGCAAGGTTTCTGACTCACATTGAAACCTAACATCGTAATTAACAACCTCCAAACCAAAACTACTAAGAAATCCACATAAAAAGAAAAAATAGTGCATTTTTGTAGCGTCTTTCCTGACCTGAGTACGTGCTAAAGTGCATTACAGAAAGTTAAGTACTTGTGATAATATCCACAATGCTGTAATATAGAAAATATAAGTTGTTTTCAGCTGTCTAGTTTGAAATATATACTCTTTTTCCCCATATGGGCATTCTTCTTTAGCACAGCTATGTGGGATTATAGAGGATGTAGGATAAGGAGCCACTGGTGAATGCAGGGAATAGAGCTCATTCATCTCTAAAGATACCACAAGTTCACCACTTTGTTCAAAAGGTTCAAGTTAAGTATTTTTAAGTATTTTCTCTCACAGGGCGTATCTCAGATTGGCCGACGATTTGGGTTTATGGGTCATTTTACGTCCTGGACCATACATCTGCTCGGAGTGGGACCTTGGTGGTTTACCCAGGTAAATGCAACAGGAATTGGACACACGGTCACACGAAATCTGAGTGTTTTAAATCATCCAGCTAAAAGAAAGAAACTTGATGCAGCAATATCTGCAGAACCTTTGCTGACGTTGCTGAAAATAGGTTTATGTTTCCAGCCATCAGTATGAATGCCGTCCTTGCTGAGGGTTAGATCTAAAAATAGGTTACAGTGTGTTACAGGGTAAGAATATATTGATGGGTTCAAATCACCTCCTAAGCTGAGGGAGCAAAGCTCAAGTTGCGATAATTAAAATTTATGTCTGACGTTTAATGCTTTAGGAAACACTGCAGAATGTGCATAGTATAGAAATGTAAGGACTGTGTGCTAATCTTTACAAAATGTGGATGTGGATAAGTCCAAAGGACAGGTAAAAAGTATGTGTTTATCCTCTTCTCAATGTCTTCACTGAATTAGCAGGAGAAACCTTGCTTTTTAAAAAATGCTGTTAAAGCCATGTGAAGACCATTGCAGAGGAACCTATGCAGCATCACACTATAGGGTCAGGGATAAGAACAAAAGATGAGTTGTAACTTTTGGACTCAGAAGAGGTGTTGTTCATCTTTGAGCAGGAAGAATTTTGGCTTTTACCACGATGACATGGCTGGCATTAAAATGTTTTTCTTCTTTTGATTCCTAATTTATAAAGTTATGCAATTAATTGTACTCTCTCTTAAAAGACATCAAAGTAGAAGAATGTCCAAGATTATTACAACAAATTAAATTCTAATCGATAAATGTATCTGTGAAGCATGAAAAGTCTACGATTATCATAGTGTATGGATGGTGGAACTATTAAATGATTAATTTTTGGGGTGGGAGAAAACACGGCTTTAACCAAAGTTGCTTATTCAAGAGCTCCACTTGTTGGCTAAGTTTAAATAACACTCTAGAGATTTCTTCAAATGAACCAATTAATATGCTTTGTGTCAGGTTTTATCAGTGTCATCCCATTAATTGTACACTGAAGTGACCATTTTCTGTTCCACTTGATGTCCCCTGGCTTTGCAGATAGTAAGTTGCAACCCAGTGTAATCTTCTCGTGAAGTGATGTGAGGAGACGGAGGATAATTGAAGCAGGGCGAGTGGGCATATTTCAGTTCTCATTTTGAAGTCGCACATTCAACTCCGTTTTATATTTCCACTACAAGTTCTTATATCCATATTTATGATTGAAACTGACTCTGTAAACAAGACTCGATTGTGTTTCATCCTTTTGTCAGTGGTGGCTTTGCAATGCCTTCACTGGGAGCAGGGAGTGTATAATTTACAAATTAATAGTTTGTAATAGTTTACAAAGGTACTTTCATTATAAATTATTATGCCCACATTATCATGGCAAAAATTGAAGCAAAGTGCAAATTGACCTAAGATTAGTAATACACTATGTATTTTTCTAGTAAACTTTTAAATCGGCGTACGGTTCTGATATTTTCTGTCGACTTGCATTCAACCAGGCTAAGCATCCTTGAACCTGTTGAGGCTAGACATGCCTGGGAAAGGGCTGTGCTATTTGGATTACAATTGTTAATGTTTCCATGTAAAATTTTTCTGCTCACTGTTTTACCTAAGTTATTGCTTGTTTAGTGCACAAGAAAAATTTGCATAAATTAATCAGTGTAAAGAAAAGACGGTTGAGTTTCACTCTATAGTTCTGCTTCATTCAATGTTTAGCACAGGCAAATAAACACCTTTAATTTCTACAGATAGTTATGTAATCTGGTGGTTTTCACAATATGTGGAGAGCATTTGTCCATATGAGGAGAGTCCACACATGGTTTACAGCTACATTGATATCTAGATTGAGTGCAGAATTGATACCCATGACCAATGTTTAGCTTTGTACACGTGGTATTTATCTTGAAGCAAGGCCTGCACAGTATCCTCCAGGCTAATGTGCAGCTGTGCACCTGCGCTGTTTAGGAACATGCCTGTCACTAATTGTGATCAAATGCCTATACACGTTTTAGAAACATAGAAAATAGGAGCAGAGGTAGGCCATTTGGCCTTTTGAATCTGCTTCGCCAATCATTATGATCATGGCTGATCCTTTTATCTCAACACTGTACTCCCATGCTCTCCCCATAACCCTTGATGCCTTTCGAGTCCAGAAATCTATCTGTTTCCTTCTTAAATATATTCAATGACTTGGTCTCCACAGCCTCTGTGGTAGAGAATTCCACAAGTTCACCACCCTCTGGGTGAAGAGGTTTCTCCTCATCTTAGCCCTAAATGGTCTACCCTGTATCCTGAGATTGTAACCCCTTGTTCTAGACCCTCCACCCCCACCAGCTAGAGGAAATATCATCCCTGTCAGAATTTTGTATGTTTCAATAATATCCCCTCTCATTCTTCTAAACTCCAGTGAATAGAGGTTTAGTCATCCCAATCTGTCCTCAAATGACAATCCTGCTATCTCAGGAGTCTGATGAAACTTCACTACACTCCCTCTGTGCAAGTATATCCTTACTTAAGTAAAGAGATCAAAACTGCACACAATACTCCAGGTGTGGTCTCACCAATGCCCTGTACAGCTACAGTAAGACATCCTTGCTCCTGCATTTAAGTCTTCTTGCAATAAAGGCCAACATACCATTTGCCTTCTTAACTGCTTGCTGCACCTGCATGCTTGCTTTCAGTGATTGGTGCACAGGGGCCCCCATTTCCCAGTCTATCACCATTTAAATAATACTTTGCCATTTGTTATTCCTACCGAAGTGGATAACTTCAGTCTTATCCAGGCTATACTGTATCTGCCATGTATTTGCCCACTCGCTCAAGCTGTCTAAATCGCCCTGAAGCCTCTTAACACCCTCCTCATTGGTTAAAGAAAACTGATCATCATTAGATGGTTAATTAATTCCACTAAAATTGCAATATGTTTATTTCTTTAGTTGGTTGCTGAGAGACCAGAACATGAAACTGCGCACGACTTATGTCGGGTTTACTGATGCAGTCGATGATTTTTTTGATAATCTGATTCCTAAAGTTATCCCCTTTCAGGTGAGTTTGACCAGTTCATTACTACTATGACTGTACAGCTAAGACTCTAAAAATTGCTATTGATGTTGCAGACTTTATTAATGTTCCTCTATTGTTTGGAAATAGCAAACTGACGTTCGAGCAACCAGCGTTTGTTCTGATCAAGGTATTTGTGATTTGCAACCTGTTGGACATCAGCATAAAACATCCTTTTATGCAGACGATGTACATCACTGATCTGGTTGGTTTCCCCCCCCCCCCCACCTCCCCCCACCCACCCTTTACTCCTTTTTCAGGATAATGATTAACTTCTTAAAATTCATAGCGCTAAGGCAGAAACCTTGAGTTGATACCATACATCCCCACATGATTTTAGGGCTTTTCTACAGTAACCTTTCCTGGTCGATATCCAAGAACTCTTGCTACAAGCGTATGTGTCAGGATATTTTCTTCGTAAATCTCTTGCTCTCTCCACATTCTCTTCTATAAGATCCTCCAAAAAGCCCACTTCTCTGACCAAGCTATTGGTCGCCCCACCTAATATCTCCTCCTTTGCCTTGGCATCTATTTCTTTGATTGTGTGAAATCCTTTTGACGATTCATCCAATTCCTTAATGTACTTTAGGAAAGGAAACCTACTGTCCTCACCTTTTCTGGCCTATATGTAACTCCAGTCCCACACCAATGTGGCATTGTAGCAAGCCATTTAGCGATATCTAACCACTATTAGTGGTTTAGGAAGAGGGTCCACCACCACTTTCGTGGGGCAACTTTGAATGGGCAATAAATGCCAACCTCACCGGCAATGCCCACAAAGAATTAATAATGAATAAATAAATGTTGTGGGCGAGAACTGGATCAGGTTTGGCAGCAGATTTGTAGATGGCCAATGTTCCTTATCTAAGCTCACGATTGAAGGGCAGTCACTTGGACGAAGTAATGGAAGGTGCCCGATACCATGGCGCTACCCTGTAAAATGTCAACACCTCCAGACTGGAGAAAATTGACAGAAGAAAAAAGGAAAACTACTGGGATTATTAAAGATGAGTTTTAATCATTAAAGTAGCTTCTCATTGTGTTTTCTTGACTTGCAGTACAAGGAAGGAGGTCCAATCATTGCTGTACAAGTAGAAAATGAATATGGTGGCTATGACAAAGATCAGAAGTACATGAATTTTGTTTATGAGGTAATGATGTTTGCTATTTAATTATGTGAATGAAAATAATGTACCGTAATGTAAGTTTAAGTCTTGTTCCTCTCTCTCAATCCATTCAGGACCATTCTCTGGATAAACAGGTGAGGGTGGGAGTTGGGGGGGGGTGTGCGGGGAAGGTGAATGACCTGGTCCTAGGCCTCTGCTAATTCCACTCTGGTAAAAGCTTCTAGGAAGAATTAAAAAGTATCTGATGGTAATCTGTGACTTTTGTACTCACATTGCCTACTTTTGGGAGAAATCTAGGGTCCGTTGCCGGAGGTCACTGGTAATGGTTGTTGGCTTAGTACAAAGAGGAGAAGAGTCAATTCTCTCTTAACTCTAAATTCGCTTTATTCACGTCGTTAGGTCATCTACATAGAGCTTATATGTCTGGTTAAATATAGATGTGCAGTTTATAGCAGTTTTATACCCAAAACTAGGATCTAAACGCACACCCACTAGGTTTCTCTGGCACTCCGAGTGGTCACAGAATCTAAAAGCTAATACCTGAAAAGGAGAGCTAATGCTGGCCAGGCGTTCCGTTCTCTCTCTCTTGTGTCTCTACATTGCTGACGTAAGTTCTTCCGCTTCTGCGATGGTTGGTCTCCGGAGTTCTCACTGGCTCCACGCCTGAAATTCTTTATTCTTATTCTGAAATCTTATCTCTCCAAGCTGTGCTGTCTCTCTCCCGTTGGTTTAGGCTTGCTTGCCTTGTCCGTGGCATCTTCTCATTGGCTTTGTCCCAAGGACTTAGGTAGCATTACCTCGTTACTCCTTTCCTAAATAAGGACTTGTATCTTATCTCATACCCTTTTTTCTTCAAGAAACTCAGCTACTTCAAACCGGTTCCAGCCAGCTCAGGCCAGTGACTGGAATCAGGTTACTTCAGGTCAAAAGTTGCTTTTGCCTGTGTCAGCAGTTCGGCTGCAGCCCCTGGCCAACAGGTCAGTGGCCCATTCTTACAGGTTTTTTTAGGGTTTAATGGCCAGAGACCATGAGCAGGATTTTCCGGTCCTACCCATTGTGGGACAGGAAATGCCTACCCAAGGTCAATGGAATTTTTGCTGGTCCATCAAATTTTCTGTCCTGCCCACAATGATTCTTGTGGCGGGCAGGTCCGGAACATTTAGGCACATATTCAGGACTGATGTTAGGAATCACTCCTTTAGATGAAGGGTGATTGGCACAAGGAATGGTCTACTGAGTTGGACAGTGGAAGCAAAAGCTCAGAGTTATTGAAGAGATAGTTGGTTTTCTGAAGAGCAAATCATCAGTTTTTGTAGAAGGATGAGCTATGTGAGTCAAATGACCTTCCTCATTTGCACTAATATTTGTCATTCCAGGCTGAAAGAGTGGTGTGTAGTAGGGGGAGGATATTTGATAAACTGAAAGGCATTTTTTTCTCATCCTTTGTGCCATTATGTCTCCTGGCCTCTACTTGGCATCCTGGATTTTGCTGTATGGGAAACAGCACAAGTCTGTTCCCTACATCTTGGATGCATTATTCAACTATTATAATTCATACATGCTACAAAATACTTGGCATCTGTGTGATATTCATACTAATGAGAATGGGACAAACATTGTCACGCTGAAGAGCACCCCCTTCATTAGCTTGAGTTGATGGTGCATCATCTTAAATAGATGAATGCTTATGTTGAAATGTTGAGAAAACTGATGCTTTGCAAGTATGCTAAGCATTTATGTGCTGCTATTGCTATGGTTAAAATGAGTGGATTTGTGAATTGTAGCTCCAGCAGGAGGGTTATGCTCACAGGTAGCACTGCTTGGAAGTATAGCCAGTTCTCCAACCTGCTGGGATTGGTGAATTTGCCTGGTGCTGTTGACTCAATATAGTTCCCTAACCAAGGGTAATATGGCTCAGTGCCTGTGTGTTTACATCTGCAAGACTACTTACCTTATCCCAACGGCCCATGGATTGTTAATGTTACTGATGACCGATAGTCAGTTCCCTACTAATGCTAACTGTTTGAACATGTGATTTAAACATTTTTGTGCTGGTTATACTGGAGCAAAATGTGAGGTAGTCCTGCACAGTCTGTCTAAATTTGGTTCAAGTGACTTCGCTCACCAGTTATACATCCATTTCACATTGTTCCAAATTATGAAGCATAACTCGCCACCATATATGCTGTTTGTTTACAAGGAGCAAATCTGAGCCTCCAGCAATATGCGTGATCATCCCTAAAACCATTAAATTTGAAACACTGACTACATTGCAGTAGCAGAGAATATATTGCATGTATTGTGCAGGCCACATATTTGATGTTCTTGTTGGCAGTTTGAATAAACAAACCCAAAGTCATTTCTGTTTTGATCTTGAAAGGCCCTGTTGCACAGAGGGATAGTAGAATTATTCATGACTTCAGACAACAAAGATGGACTAAGTAAAGGATCAGTCGCTGGAGGTATGTACCATCCTGGGGAATTAGCATGATGAATTATTTCATGAAAATTTTAATAATTATTGTGCAGAGAATAGAAGTTGAAATAAAAATGGTACTTCCACAGTTATTCATGAAGCAGCTTCAGTTAATTTTGCTCTGGCACAAAAACTAATCCTGGGACTTAGGCTCTGAAGGCTGGAGACTGATTGCAGTCCCAGCCCTGACCACTACAGCTTCTGGCGCTGCATGGACTAGAGAGCTGTCGGCCAAACAGATTGTCCGGCAGTTCTCTGGGGCAGGACTTCTTCCCAAATGAAGGGTGGAAGTCCCGCCTCTGGCCATGTAATGAATGTTGGAGTGTTAAACGACTGTGGGGTTGGCTATATCAGCAGTTCTGATGAAGAGTCATTCGAGCTCGAAGCGTTGGCTGTGTCCCTCTCCGCAGATGCTGTCGGACCTGCTGAGTTTTTCCAGGTATTTTTGTTTTTGTTCTATATCAGTGGGGATGTGTTCCCCACCGACTCTTCAGATGGTGGGAAGGGTATTCCTGCTATCCTAAAAATCCTAACCCATGTTGTACACATGATAAACACATTCTATACACATGGAAACTTTTCCAATGTACACTGTTATTAACCTGTAAAGTCAGGAGAAAAAAATAAATGTCCTATTTGTACTAATTCATTATGATACACTTTACAGCTTTACCAACTATCAACTTTCAAAAGATGGATTCTGGAATGACACTTATGAAAGGTCTAGAAGTAAGATTGTTTTTATATATTCTCATTACTTGGTGAAAATATTTATTACTTGCCAGGATCTGCAATATTTTTAACTCAGAACTTGCAACTGTCCTCTGCATCCCATTGTTAAAAAGGGGTGAAAAAAAGGCAGTGCCAGGCAACTGGATGAGTATTGCTGAGTTCAGAGATGCTGAGATGTAAGATTTCAGCTCTCAGCTACAGGTCCCGGTACCTCTGCAGTTCAGTGCTTTTCAGGGAGTCACTGAAGTGCTGGCAGGAAGGTTGAGTACCAAAGTAGAATGTTTTAGTGCAGCTGTGGAGAGAGTTAACTTTTCAGGTTGGTATTGGGAGTACTTAAAGATGTAACGTTTAATCCAGCTAAGGAAGGGTGGGGGTTGGCAGGTGAGAGGCGAACCAAGAACAAAGGGGGAAGTCTGTGATCATTTGAGAGATTAAACAGCAAAAGGGATGATAGTGAAAGGTAAAAAGAGATAGCAATGGGACAAGTAAAGGAACAAATATGGGCCTAGACGTGTAAAAGTGAAAAGCAGAAGGGCCAGCAGCTACCATCCATAATTGAAACCTGTATTAGTTGTAGTGCTACAAGCATGATACAGCTGTTACATAATAATGTAAAACTGCAAGGTCAGATTAAACTTGATTATTTTAATTGGTCATAGCCCATTATTGTGACCACATTTAGAAAACTACAGAACCTAAAGGGTCAAGGTTGGATGCTTGGGTTGCGTCATTCTCTGCCAGATAATGTTAGGAATGCTATAATTAACCTCAGAGCCTTGGGCTACAAAGGGTAAAACATCTACTATAGATTGCTGGCAAAGGGTGCATGCGGTGGGGTGAATGTGTGCAAATATGTGGATTTCCACTGTGAACAGGTTTGGGTTTGGTTGTGATGCCTTCCACAGTCAAATAATGTGCCAGTGTTCACTCTTTAAGCTGTCAAGTGGGACTAGGTATCGCAGAGTAGTCAGCATTATGGAAACATATCTCACTAGAGTATTAGCACTTTCATGAAAGAAAGAGGGGAAGAAGGTTGAATGCTAATAACTAGGGAGGCAGGATATCACAATCTCTAAGTAATTGCTTGTTAATACCTGGTGGTGTTGCTTATGCTAACCCCTCTCCCTCTCAAATTCTGCCTTTGTGTATTCTATCTTACAAGTGATCTCTTCCTGTGCCATAAGTATTTCTATGTATTCTTCCACTGTAACGTACCCAGCCTTTTTCTCTCCCTTTGTAGCCTGGCAAACCTAAGATGGTGATGGAGTACTGGAGTGGCTGGTTTGATCATTGGGGAGGTCACCATCACATCTATCAGAAAGGTTTGTTTGTTTGTTTGTTTGAGGTTATTTTTGCAAATCATTTTGTCCTTTTTCCTCCTTTTCGTTGGTTTTATTTTAGTAAATAATTTATTCTGCAGCTTCACTTATCCACAATAATTATTGTGAAGGTTGGAGTTGGCTGAAAGCAATTTATTGTTAGTTTAGCCAGGGTTTTATTTTTATGCATTTGGTGTTGACCTATTTGTCATGATAATAAAGCCCTTCCAAATCTTTTCCCTGGTAGTAATAACATTAGCGGCAAATTGCAAACTGGTTGTGGAAATAAAATGTGTGAAATTAACTCTTCAGTCCCTCTCGTGATTTTTTAATATTATTTTACAGTCTGCCATCAACATATCAAGAACGCAATTACAGTGAGATTTTAAACAAATCTTGACAGCACTGATGAATTAGCAAACCCCACTAGAATTCTTAAACAGCAAGACAAATGCAGTTGCCCCAGCTGAGATCAGTTGCCCCAGTTGAGTGTAAGAAAATATCCAAAAACAGCCCCTTCACTTGCGTAATAATTAACCATGTGAAACACTCTTAGGGTCTTCAATGACCTGAACATGAAAGAAATGATAAGAACTTCAATTTATCATCGCGTCTTCGCAACCACAGGACATCCCAAATCATTTCACAGTCAATGAATATTTTTTAAAATTCATTTATGGGATGTGAGCTTCACTAGCTGGGCCAGCATTTATTGCCAATCCCTTGTTGCCCTAGAGGAGGTGGTGTGGAGTTGCCTTCTTGAACCCCTGTAGTTCATGTGGTAGATACGCCTACAGCGCAGTTAGAGAGGGAGTTCCAGTGACCCAGTGACAGTGGCAATATGTTTCCAAGCCAGGATGGGAAGTGGCTCGGAGGGGAACTTCCAGGTGGTGGTGTTCCCATACGTCTGCTGCCCTCGTCTTTCTAGATGATAGTGGTTGTGGGTTTGGAAGGTGCCGTCCAAGCAGGCTTGGTGAGTTCCATTTTGTAAATGGTACAAGCTGCTGCCGCTGTGTGTCGGTAATGGAGGGAGTGAATCTTTGTGGGTGAGGTGCCAATCAAGCGGGCTGCTTTGTCCTGGTTGGTGTTAAGCTTCTTGAATGTTGTTGGAGCTGCACTCATCCAGGCAAGTGGGGAGTATTCCATCACACTCCTGACTTGTGCCTTGTAGATGGTGGACAGGCTTTAGGGAGTCAGGAGATGAGTTATTTGCCACAGGATTCCTAGCTCCTGACCTACTCTTGTAGTCACAGTATTTATGTGGCTAGTCCTGTTCAGTTAATTGCACATTTTGTGTAGATTGACTGTTGGAATGTAGGGAACCTGACAGCGATTTTGCACACAGCAAGGTCCTACAATAAGAAAATGCCATAATGATCAGGTAATCCATTAGTGAAAAAACAAAAACAGAATTACCTGGAAAAACTCAGCAGGTCTGGCAGCATCGGCGGAGAAGAAAAGAGTTGACGTTTCGAGTCCTCATGACCCTTCGACAGAACTTGCGTTCGAGTCCAAGAAAGAGTTGAAATATAAGCTGGTTTAAGGTGTGTGTGTTGGGGGGCGGAGAGATAGAGAGACAAAGAGGTGGAGGGGGGAGTGGGGGTGTGTGGTTGTAGGGACAAACAAGCAGTGATAGAAGCAGATCATCAAAAGATGTCAACGACAATAGTACAATAGAACACATAGGTGTTAAAATTAAAGTTGGTGATATTATCTAAACGAATGTTCTAATTAAGAATGGATGGTAGGGCACTCAAGGTATAGCTCTAGTGGGTATTTTTTTATATATAATGGAAATAGGTGGGAAAAGGAAAATCTTTATAATTTATTGGAAAAAAAAGGGAAGGGGGAAACAGAAAGGGGGTGGGGATGGGGGAGGGAGCTTACGACCTAAAGTTGTTGAATTCAATATTCAGTCCAGAAGGCTGTAAAGTCCCTAGTCGGAAGATGAGGTGTTGTTCCTCCAGTTTGCGTTGGGCTTCACTGGAACAATGCAGCAAGCCAAGGACAGACATGTGGGCAAGAGAGCAGGGTGGAGTGTTGAAATGGCAAGCGACAGGGAGGTTTGGGTCATTCTTGCGGACAGACCGCAGGTGTTCTGCAAAGCGGTCGCCCAGTTTACATTTGGTCTCTCCAATGTAGAGGAGACCACATTGGCAGCAACGGATGCAGTAGACTAAGTTGGGGGAAATGCAAGTGAAATGCTGCTTCACTTGAAAGGAGTGTTTGGGTCCTTGGACGGTGAGGAGAGAGGAAGTGAAGGGGCAGGTATTGCATTTTTTGCGTGGGCATGGGGTGGTGCCATAGGAGGGGGTCGAGGAGTAGGGGGTGATGGAGGAGTGGACCAGGGTGTCCCGGAGGGAGCGATCCCTACAGAATGCCGATAAGGGGGGTGAAGGGAAGATGTATTTGGTGGTGGCATCATGCTGGAGTTGGCGGAAATGGCAGAGGATGATCCTTTGAATGCGGAGGCTGGTGGGGTGATAAGTGAGGACAAGGGGGACCCTATCATGTTTCTGGGAGGGAGGAGAAGGCGTGAGGGCGGATGCGCGGGAGATGGGCCGGACACGGTTGAGGGCCCTGTCAACGACCGTGGGTGGAAAACCTCGGTTAAGGAAGAAGGAGGACATGTCAGAGGAACTGTTTTTGAATGTAGCATCATCGGAACAGATGCGACGGAGGCGAAGGAATTGAGAGAATGGGATGGAGTCCTTACAGGAAGCAGGGTGTGAGGAGCTGTAGTCGAGATAGCTGTGGGAGTCGGTGGGTTTGTAATGGATATTGGTGGACAGTCTATCACCAGAGATTGAGACAGAGAGGTCAAGGAAGGGAAGGGAAGTGTCAGAGATGGACCACGTGAAAATGACGGAGGGGTGGAGATTGGAAGCAAAATTAATAAATTTTTCCAAGTCCTGACGAGAGCATGAAGCGGCACCGAAGTAATCATCGATATACCGGAGAAAGAGTTGTGGAAGGGGGCCGGAGTAGGACTGCAACAAGGAATGTTCCACATACCCCATAAAGAGACAGGCATAGCTGGGGCCCATGCGGGTACCCATAGCCACACCTTTTATTTGGAGGAAGTGAGAGGAGTTGAAGGAGAAATTGTTCAGTGTGAGAACAAGTTCAGCCAGACGGAGGAGAGTAGTGGTGGATGGGGATTGTTCGGGCCTCTGTTCGAGGAAGAAGCTAAGGGCCCTCAGACCATCCTGGTGGGGGATGGAGGTGTAGAGGGATTGGACGTCCATGGTGAAGAGTAAGCGGTTGGGGCCAGGGAACTGGAAATTGTTGATGTGACGTAAGGTGTCAGAGGAATCACGGATGTAGGTGGGAAGGGACTGGACAAGGGGAGAGAGAAGGGAATCAAGATAACGAGAAATGAGTTCTGTGGGGCAGGAGCAAGCTGAGACGATCGGTCTACCGGGGCAGTTCTGTTTGTGGATTTTGGGTAGGGTTAGGGTAATCCATTAGTGATGTTGGTTGAGGGATAAATATCGACTAGGATAATACTGGGACAAACTCCCATGCTTTTCAAAGTAGTTTCATGGAATCTTTTATGTCCACTTGAGAAAGCTGACAGGACCAGTCTCACCTGAAAGATGGCACTCTGACATTGCAGTACTTCCTCTGTACTGTTGTGACGTGTCAGTTCAAGCCTGCAGGGTGGCTTAGGATAGAACAGGGATTGAACTTGGGTCTGTGAGAGTTGGGCCACTCATTACCTCATTTATTGGAGAAATGTTTTAATTTTTAAAAGAAAATCTGTTGGCATAGAATTTTACAGCATAGAGGGAGGCCATTCAGCCCATCAAGCCCATGCCAACTCTCTAAAGGCACTCTCCACCTAATTTTATTACTCTGCTGCTTTGTCAAATATTTATCCCTTTCATTTGCAAAAGCTTTTATAGATTCTGCTATTCCCCCCGCCCTCCCCCTCACAATTTCTGGTCAGACAATCCATGTCCTTCTTCTTACCCCTTTTTTTTCTTTTCTCTGGTCATCAACAGACTCCCAATTTCTTTATCACCTGATTCTTGAACAGTAGTCCAGCAGTATTTTCAAGGAACAGCAAATACTTACTGCAAGGAAAAAGACAGCTGTGTATTTTTCCTGTTTGGCCAGATGTTCAGTCATTGTAGTAATGCTACCTGCAAAAAGTAATGGTTAGGCGACACCAAGATCTATCTCTTTGAAACCTGTAGATTGTAGGAGAAATGGAAGACTGATGAACGGGAGCAATTGCATGTGTTTAAACGCCTAGGAAAGAATGATTTAGAGGGTGCAGACAGGCAATGAATCTTAGAGGATAGTGTATTTATTTATAGCTTAGGAGGAATAAATGAGAAAAGTTAAGGGAAGCATCAATCTTGGTAGTATAGATAAAATGGAGCTAGGCGAACATAATTACAACAGAAAGAGGTAAAGTTGGATCTCCTGTCAATAATAGCAGCATTAATCTGCCTGCATTTCTTTTCCATACAAATGTAAGTCTTGTACATCAGTAGATCTATGTTTCTCTGTTAAGTTTCCTTTACTTCTGGCTATACATATAGCAGAGCTATTATGTACTACAGGAGCAGGTTGTGTTTGAGTCTCAATGGATATATTTCTTTATCTCACTGCATGAAAATGCTACTGTTTATTTCTTCTGCAGGAATATTGAATACCATTGCGGCACTTTTAAACAAAGGGGTTTCCATCAATCTCTACATGTTTCATGGAGGAACTAACTTTGGCTTTATGAATGGTGCTCAGGACTTTGGCACCTATATTGCTGATGTCACCAGCTATGGTGAGTACACTTGAGATGTCGCCAGATTTTCCTCAATTGTTTGGCAACTGTTCCTTTTAGGAGGTCAAAATCTTAATCGATTCTTCAAGCAAATTGCAGCAGTCAGTCTTTGAAGCTTCACAGCCAGATGCAGGTACTTAACAGATTAGTTGTAGTTTCTCCATTTAATGAGTGTTATTAGAACAGGATCGCATTTTCAATCAGCTTAATGGGAAATCAGATAACCATTTGTAGATGTATCTGCAGCAAAAGTTACTACATGGCTTTTTAAGCATCTGTTTACTGTTGCGATTAGTGCAGTCAAACCAGAGACCTGAAGAAGAGTCATACGCACTTGAAACATTAACTGTTTCTCTCTCCACAGATGCTGTCAGACCTGCTGAGTTTTTTCAGCATTTTCTGTTTTATTTCAGATTTCCAGCATCTGCAGTATTTTGCTTTTTTTTTCAGAGACCTATCCTGACTTGTAGGGCTCAGGGTCACATTGGGAAGAGTATTTTGCAACTCACCCAGCAGGCGAGGCCTGTGCTAAGAAAGTGAAATGGTTTACAATGAATACAGAGGCAGTAATATTAAGTAAAGGTGTTCAATGGGAGAGAATTTAATTCAATCTGGTAGCACAAAGTGAATGCATTTGTGTAAACTTCCTGAAATCCATTTGATCATCTTTAGTTTGCATGATAATTTGGTGGTCAAATGTCATGCGACTTTACCTGATCTGTAAAGGAATCTTAAATAGAAAACAGCAAATGGTGGAAGAACACAGCAGATAGTCCCCATCTGTAAAAGGTAAAGCCATTCTTGCATGAAGATCTTTCATCAACCTTATCAGGGTGAGTAAAATAGAGAGGGCAGGAGAGAACAAGAGACAATGGATTAATGCACAGATATGCTAATTACTATTTCAAAGAGGCAACTGATATGTTTGATAAAAACAAAAAACTGCGGATGCTGGAAATCCAAAACAAAAATACCTGGAAAAACTCAGCAGATCTGGCAGCATCTGTTGAAGGGTCATTCGGACTCGAAACATTAACTGTGTTCCTCTCCGCAGATGCTGCCAGACCTGCTGAGTTTTTCCAGGTATTTTTGTTTTTGATATGTTTGATAGCTGTAAACAGATCAATAGTCGAGGTTGCTGTGGGAGTCGGTAGGCTTGTCATGAATATTAGTGGACAGTTTATCACCAGAAATTGAGACATAGAGGTCAAGGAAGGGAAGGGAAGCATCAGTGATGGACCATGTGAAAATGATGGAGGGATGGAAATTGGAAGCAAACGAATAAAAAGATGAGAAGTCATATGTGATAAAGAAATACCAGCAGTCAATTTGTGAAAAAGACATTGGAGAAATGGAAAATTACTGAAAAAAAAGGCTCTTGGGTGTAAGAGAATATGGGGAGGGAAGAACGAACAGGTGAATCTGACACGAAAGTCAGGTTAAAAAAAGTTTTTTCATCTGTTTCTAAAGAGATTGTTTATCCTGAGATCTTGGGAGGCTTGCTATGTTTAGTCTCTTAGTAGAAAAGACTCAGATGATCACTTTGTTAAGTTCATTTGCAGCAGGCTGTTCCATATTTAGTTACGTGTCATTTATTCTTTGTTCTGCTGGGTGCTGGCTCCTGCCCTTGAACACACTGACAGTGCTTTAATTTGAATTTGCATTGTTACCAGTGTCATCATCGTCGTCGTCATTTTGGAATTGGAAAGGTGCTGGTACCTGATTAGAAAATATCAGTCTGTTTTCACAGCTGAATCAATTGAATCATCTTCTATCAACTGTAACTTGCATTTATATAATGCCTTTGGTGCAGAAGAATGAAACTAGGTGCTTCAGAAGATTGTTATCACTCAGACAGACAGGTGACCAAAAGCTTTGTCAATGTGGTAGAACACAAGAAGTAGGAGCAGGAGTAGACTGCATGGCCCATGGAGCCTGCTGTACCATTCAATACGATCATGGCTGATCTTGGATTTCAATTCCACTCTCCTGCCTGCTCCCCATATCCGTTAATTCCCTAAGAGACCAAAAATCTGTCTATCCTAGCCTTAAATGTATTCATTGAAGGAGCACCCACACCCTCTGGGGTTGACAATTCCAAAGATTCACAACCCTTTGAAGTATTTGCTCCTCATTTCAGTTCTAAATGATTGGCCCCTTATCCTGAGACTGTGGTAAGAAGTGTCTTAAAGGAGGAGCGAGAGACAGAGAGGTTTAGAGAAGGAATTCCAGACCTGAGGATCTAGGTAGTTGAAGCACGACCACCAATGGTGGAATGGTCGAAATCAGGGTGCACAAGAATGAGGCAGGATTACATAAAATTATCATTTGCACCTTGTCCTTTTTGAGTTTGAAGGAGTGTTATTTAATCTAAAGTGCGTTCTTTCCCCAAACTAATGTTTACTTCTAAGTTTTAATTGTAGGGTCTTTTTTCCTTCAGTCAGATGAGATGGTTTATTGCAGGCTTTTTGCTCAGGGTTGGGGGGGCACCTTTGCATATTTTTCTCACTCAAGGGGCCAATGAGCAGATTTCGGAAACATAAGGTTTGGCACAACGATAATGTAACTTTAAAAAAAAAGTT